>NC_050578.1:284479817-285145733 GCF_011100635.1 Trichosurus vulpecula
ACCCCCACACACCCACACCCCACCACACCCACCCCACACCACACAACCACACCACCCCCCCACACCCATACCACCCCACACACCCCCCACCCCCCACACACCCCACACATACCCCACACACACCACACAACCACCCACACATACACATCCCCACACACACACCTCCCACCACACCCACCACCACACACCCCCACCACACCCACACCACACCCCCCACACCCCCACACACCACCCCACACACATACCCAACCCCCCACACACCACACCCACACACATACCCCACACATACACATACCCCCCCCCCCCACACACACCACTTACCATACCCACACCACACACACACACACACACAAATCCTGATGATTTGGGTAAAGAGAAATTCAAGACTGTGGTGGCCATCATGGGGTGGAAGGGACCATGGAGGCCATCATGATCCAACACCTTCATTTTACAGATAAGGAAACTGAGGCCCACACAAGTCCTAGCATCAGTCCGCTAACACTTGTCAGGTGACTCCTTGTGCCAGTATGGTGCCAACCTGGGACACAAAGACAGTGGAAGCCAGTCCCCACTCTCAGGAAGCCTCAGTCTAATGGCACAAGCTGTGTACAGGATAAAGCGGAGATGACAGAGAGAAGGTGGCAGAATTAAGGCAGCTCAGAGACCCAGAGCTGAAAGCAATCTCAGAGGCCATTGAGTCAACACCTTCGTTAGCAGATGAGGAAACTGAGTCACAAGGAGGTCACAGGGTTGTGAATCTAGAGGTCACTGAGCCTAACTCCCCAATTTTACAAGGGGAGAAACTGAGGAACAGCGAGGGTCTCCTAGCTGATAATGTCTGAGGAAAGGTCTTCCTTCATGCAGGACGCCCCCTCAGAAAACCAATCCCAGCAATATTGGGACTGGGGGCCCCAGGGCAGGAGTTAGGTGAAGGGTGTGGGATATGATGTCATGGCATGGTATACATTGCACCATGTCATCAATGAACATCCCAAGCTTATGAAATTAGGATAATTTTCCTTATTTGCAGGTAGAATTTCTCCACAAGCTTCAGAAAATACTCTGAGTGTGCTGAAGCGGAGTGGTGCATCTTAAGTGAAATGAACAGGAATGTGTGATTGGGGGGAGGTAGTCAGGGGTCACTATTTTTCTGGTCTGTGGCTTGAGGGAGTCACCCCAAGGAGCATGGGCTTGCTCCTTTCCTGTTCCCTTAGAATTAGCAGCCCAGACTCTGCCCCACTCAGTCCATGGCGGCTGACCGGCTGGACCCCCTCACCTTCCCCCATCTCTTTCATGTCCCATCACCCCTAGAACCTCCCAGCCTGTGTTGAGAATTCCACCACCTGGGGCAAAGAAAAAGGTGACAGAGTTACGATGAGTGAGAGACTTGGTGTGTCCTCTGTCCTTGGGCTAGATGACTGCAGGTCAAGGGGCTTTCTGCCTGCCAGCCAGAAAACCAGCTGGGGGAAGCAGGGGCATCTGTCCCTGGTACTTCTTGGGGAGGGAGTACATTTGCCTCCAGGACTTTGCCTTCATTGACTAGTCAGACTCATCTAAAGGTTCAATTTCTTGGCACCCAGTCTCCATTGCCCAGTGGCACCTGAGGGATCAGAAGAAAGGCAGATGGCACTGACTAGTACATCCACATTGTCACTCTGACCATAAGTTTACACTGCTATCCAGAGAGAAATCAAAGAAAGTTGGGTTTCTTGTCATTTTCACCCAAAATATGACTTACAGAAATAAAGGATGTCCAAGCAGCTAGGCAGCCCTTCAATGGCACTCCAGAAGGCAGCCCTTCATGGGGCATAAGGGCAGGGTCCTAGGCCCTTCTCAGCGGAGAGAGGACAAAGAGGTATGAGGTTCTGGGCCCAGGGAAGCCCTTTGGGGGCACAGATTGCCCTGGCCTGATACTGTTACAACGAGAACAAAGGCTTTTCTTTGAGAAGGGGCTGGCTGCAAGCAGCTTGAGCAGGAATATTTTATGAGATGTGGAAGATCAGTTCTTTTCTGGCATCATTCTCAGGGTTAATCATGGGTGTCATCACAAAGAAGGAAAGACAGTCTTTTGACTTGCATCAGTCAAAGTCTTCTTCATTCTCTACTCTCAGCTAATAAAACTTTTCATTATTTGGCTGAGAAAAGGCAACTAGAGGGAGGCAAAAGCCCCATAAAGATAAGTGTATGTATGGTTGACAGGGCTGAGGCATTCCTTGGAACCGTATGTCATATGGCAAACAAGAAAAGTTACTGTGAGAGGAGAGGCCTGGAGCTTACCCACCCTGGAGCTCACAGCCTGTCTAACAAAAACGATGCTTGAAAGTAAAGCTGTGTCTTTGGCAAGGCACCCGTGGGTGGGGGTGGGGGCTTAAGTGTGTCCTCAGGGCCACGTCTCCAGACACTCTCACTTCCTTCTGGTAAGCCCTTCTTGCTATAGTGCCTCCTCCTCCTTCCACCACTATTTTTAAAGCCAGCCCAGGAGGTTGCAACTGCATGCCAGGCTGCCATCCATCAGAGTCAGGCTAGCAGGCAGTGTTACATGCTGAGTTCCACATTTTTATGTTTTTACAGTTAAGGCTTCTTCCAGTCCTGGATCCCGTATTGTATACATTGAGATCACTCAGCCAGGACTGGGAGATTAAGGGATGTCTCCACTCAACAGGAGCATCGTGGGCTGCAGACTGTGCTATGGGCCCTAACGCCAAAGACATCAAGCTCTACGAAGGTCATGGAGACCTCTATTAATAATAGTAATGGATAATATTTATATGGTGCCTGCTATGTGTCAGGCACTGGGCTAAGTGCTTCACAATCATGACCTCATTGGATCCTCGAATCAGCCCTGGGAGGGCTAGTATAATCCCCATTTTGCACTTGAGGAACCTGAGATAGACAAAAGGTTCAGGGACCTGGCCAGGGTCACACAGCTAGGAAGTGTCTGAGGCTGGATGGGAACTCAGATCTCCTTGACCCCCTCCAGTACTCTGGGCATTGTGGCAGCCCCTAGCTTCCATCTCTGAAGGATCCAGAGCAACTTCTCATCCCTGTGACTCAGGGATTGTCCGCTTTGCATATTAGGAAAAAGGCCAGGAGAGAGCATATAGAGGGGCTGGGCATCCTGGATGGGTGGAGATGAGACCTAAGAGCAAATGGGAGTGATTAAGCCAGAGACTCTGGGAACCAAGCAGGCAGATCATCCCCAGTGCTGGAGCCCAGCCTTGGCCATGCCCCAGACCCATCTGCAGCCAGGAACTCCTTGCATTGCCCCTACCCAAAGGTCTACCCCTCCCAGGGCCCAATATGAGGCACTTGAAGGAAGAGAGAGAGTGGGGGCGGGGCAGGGGAGAAGGGAAGGTCCCCTTGTGTGTTTTAAGACCTACCCCTGTGGAAGCAAGGCAGCTGGGACATTGCGCCTGGAGGATTCAGGGAACCCAGGCTCTGCGCCAGCAAGGAGAGGAGAAGGTCAGGCATAGGCAGGTGTGGAGATGGTCAGTGTTCTGGGTGGGGCCCTTCCCAACAAAGACAAGGGAGGAGGCCTGGCCCCAACACAGAAAGTGGGACAGGATGGACCTCTCAACCTCTGCTGGAATGGGAACTGTCCTTGGTACCCCCATGCACTCCCTCTGTGGGGCAGGAAGGACAGCCAAGGTGCTCCTGGCTCCTCGTTCCTTGCTTACCTGATGGAGGCCAGCAGGCTGTTGTTCAGTTTCAGTTGGCTCAGATTGGGCAGATGGGCACCTGTGTGGTCACAGGAGAGGAGACCGTTGGTACCAAAGCAACCAGCTGGCCGGCTGGAAAGCCTCCTTCCCAGGGTGGGTCGCAGCTCAGCTCTTCTTCCTCCCCCTTTCCCCCATCCTCATCCCAGGCCAGAGGACTTACCCTAAGGCAAAAGCCAGGCTAGGGAGCTTGGCGGGGAGCTCCTCCCTGACAGGAGCCTTCTCATCACCCTCTCTGCCCTAGGCAGAGGGTCTCCCCTAAGACTGCAGCCTGCCCCTCTCCCCCAGGACACCCAAGGTTGCAACTTGTACAGCTCTAGTGATCTGCCCCAGACTCCTTCCCCGTCTCCCCCCCCCCATCCCACATTGTCCCATCGAGGCAACACCAGGAGCACAGAGGGTGAACTCAGGTGGAAGGAGAGGTTCTGCCTTCCCAGGAGCCCAATTTCTGCCCCAAAGCCTCTGTCCTGGCTCTGAAACAGGAAGAGTCTGGCCTCCTGGTCTGAGCAAATGCCTCAGGGAGCTAAGGGAGGGAGCAGATGCTCCTGGCTAGCTAACTTCTTCACCCATCTCCACTGTCCCAGGGAAAAGAAAGACAACGACTCCTTCAGGAGACACTGGGGAGTTGGGACCTCTTCTTCTCCCCCAGGGCAGGGCCTTTCAGGATTCTGAGTCTGCCAGGGAAATCCTGGAGGGTTTTATGTTTTCCTGGGCTACTAGGGGGGTGCCACAGTGCACAAAGCCCACCCGGAGTCAGGGAGACTCATCTTCCGGAATTCAAATCCAGCCTCAGACACTTACTAGCTGTGTGACTCTGGGCAAGTCACTTCACCCTGTTTGCCTCAGTTTCCTCATCTGTAAAATTGAGCTGGAAAGGGAAATGGCAAAGCCCTCTAGTATCTCTGCTCAGAAAACCCCAAATGGGGTCACAGAGAGTTAGACACAACTCAACAACACTTTCCTGGGGCTCCAGCGCCTAGGGAAGAGAAAGCAAGGAAGAGACCAGCACAGTCAGGGGCAGTACTGTGGAGCAGAAAGAGCGCTGACTTTGGGCCTCAAGTCACCCATCTTTAAAATGGAGCTAATGTTACTTGACCTATCAGCTACTCAGTCAACAAGCATTTATTATGCATGTACTATATGTCAAGCACTGTGTCAAGTGCTGGAGATTAAAAAAAGCGGGGTGGAGGAAAACAGCCCTCAGGGAGCTCACAGACTGCAAACAAGGAGGCACAAGCAACATGTCAACAGGATGAATCATCCCAAGGGGAAGGCACTAAAGTTAGAAGGTCCAGGAAGGGCTTCTTGCTGAAGGTGGGATGTTGACTGACACTTTCAGGCCTCCAGGAGGTAGAGAGGAGGAGGAGGAGGAAAGGCAGGGAGAGGGAGGGAGAGGGAGAGGGAGGGGGAAAACAGGAGAGGAGGAGGAGGGGGAGGAGGAGGGAAAGGCAGGGAGAGGGAGGGAGAGGGAGAGGGAGGAGGGGAAAACAGGAGAGGAGGAGGGGGAGGAGGAGAGGAGGAGGGAAAGGCAGGGAGAGGGAGGGAGAGGGAGAGGGAGGAGGGGAAAACAGGAGAGGAGGAGGAGGGGGAGGAGGAGGAGAGGGAAAGGCAGGGGAGGGAGGGAGAGGGAGAGGGAGGAGGGGAAAACAGGAGGAGGAGGAGGGGGAGGAGGAGGGAAAGGCAGGGAGAGGGAGGGAGAGGGAGAGGGAGGAGGGGAAAACAGGAGAGGAGGAGGAGGGGGAGGAGGAGGGAAAGGCAGGGAGGAGGAGAGGGAGAGAGGGAAGGGGAAACAAGAGGAGGAGGAGGGGGAGGAGGAGGAGGAGGAGGGAAAGGCAGGGAGAGGGAGGGAGAGGGGAGAGGAGGGGAAAACAGGAGAGGAGGAGGAGGGAGGAGAGGAGGGAGGAGGAAAGAGGGAGAGGGAGGAGAGGGAGAGGGGGAGGGAAAACAGGAGAGGAGGAGGAGGGGGAGGAGGAGGGAAAGGCAGGAGAGGGAGGGAGAGGGGGAGGGGAGAGGGAGGAGGGGAAAACAGGAGAGGAGGAGGAGGAGGAAAGGCAGGGAGAGGGAGAGGGGAGAGGGAGGAGGAGAAAAAGAGAGATTTGTTGAACTGACTTGTTGGCCCACTCCTCATATTTCTGTTCTGCTCCTGGCTTCTCCCTGGTGCCAACAGGCCTGAGCCCTTTCCTCCCTGCCTATGGGCACATCCTCATTCTGGGAACATGAATTCATTGGAACACCAGCCCAGACAACAAAACAGAGGGAAGGACACCTTCCCTGTGCCTAGCCTCTCCATCGAGGCACTGGGCTCTCCTGACAGACAGGCTGCCTGATCAGACCACAACGGCATGTGCAGCCTGGCTCTAGGGGCCACATTTTCGAAGAGGTGACCAGGCTGGCAGGGGCCGTGGGCCGTGCTGCTCCCCTCCCAGTAGGCTCTGCTGCACTTTGAGCCAGTTGTCTCTCCGGGCCAGCCAGCTGGCTCTCTTGGCTTCTGCCTCTTGGCTTTCCTGGCCGTGTCCTTCCAGACACTTCTGCAGGAGCTACTCTCAGTTCCCACCCACTGCCTTCTTAGGAGTGACCCGGCTCTGTCCACAGCTCCTTGCACTTGTCTCCTCCATCAGACTCAGAACTCCTCAAGGACAGGAATTAATCTTTTTTGGCATCCCTGGCCAGCCCTTAGCACAGTGCCTGGCCCAAAGCAAGTGCTTAATCAAAGTTTGTTGACACACTAATGAGGATTCCCTATCAGGGAGTTAGACACCTTTCAACTAAGGCATTTGATGATTCTATGACTATCCGTGTGTCTGTGTGATTTGTGCACGTGTGTGCTAGTATACACATGCATATGTGTCTGTGTGTACATTTAGCTAGTGGAGCCCAAGGCCCAATGGGCAGGCCCTTTAAGATGGGGCCTGGAGTGGAGCATCCTACACGTGAGTGGCTGGGGTGTGTGTGTGTGTGTGTGTGTGTGTGTGTATGTGTGTGTGTGTGTGTGTGCATGTGCCAGGGGTAGGCTGTACAAGGGAGACACAACCCATCTTACCAAAGTTCCCCAAGCTGTTCTCCGAGTGTCCACACACATCTCAAGCATGGTCACTTGCCGTAGGTCCTCCACCTGAGCTAGAGCCTGCTGCAAAGACCAATGGGGGTATCAGGCGTGAAGACCCCTGAGCACTTACCCTGCCTTGGGCGAGTTTCCTCCCAGCCTCCCTTTTGTCCTTCTGCTCCCATCTGAGGCAGACCCACACAAGGTGCCCTTGGGTGAAGCCTTTCACCCTTGCCTCATCAAGACCACTCCAGAGTCCAGAGACACCACTTTACATCCACATGATTTCCAGGGCAAAGTTTGGGCTCAGACAAGATTTAACCAAAGGCATCAAGCCCTCTCTGGTTGTTGCCCTGGACAGGGGGTGTGTAGGTGGGACCCATTGGCCTGGCTCAAACATGGAGGGCTCTCGGTGCCCCCTCATCAGACCCCAGTGAGGGAAGAAGATGGCTTCACCGAGAAGGATGTTTGCAGCCACAATCTGCTTTCCAGGCTTGTCATTCCTCCAGTGGTGAGCTGATTTCTTGGAATACTACACATTGGTCTTTCTTACTCTGGCCCTGGTCTGCAGATTTGGGAGCCCAAGGTCAGCATGTGGAAGGTCAGGTCTGCTGTTTGTTGGGAAGATACCCACACCCCACTATGGAGCTTTCTTTCCCCCTTGGTGGATCCCAGGGAACCCCCTCTGCACCAGTGAAAGAACTAGGGGACTGTGCCTAAAGTAAGCCTGGGTGTGGCTTGGAGACCTGCTGGCCAGTTTGGTCACCATGTTTCAGGAAGAATATTGACAAGCTGGGGTGGGGTGGGGGCAGGACCAGGGAATTGTCTGAAGATGGAGTAGAGGAATTGAGGGTGTGAAGCCTAGAGAAAGGAAGAGTCAGGGGCTGCCAGAGGTGGCTGCCGTCAGTATGTAGGGGGCTCTGGAGCTGAAACAAACCCTGCCTTGTTTTTCTTGGCCCCGGTGGCAGACCCCTGGGGAGCAAAGGGGAAAGTCTGCAAAGAGGCCGGCTGAGGCTGTCAAGGCCGGCAGCCTCTAGCTGGGCCAAGGCCCTGGAGCTGGAAGCACTGCCCAGAAAGGTGACCAGCCCCAGGCTGTGCTGGTGGGGAAGCAGAGACCAAGGAGTACAAGACAGGGGCTGCTCCTTCAGGTGGGGGTTGGGCCAGAGGTTTGGCCAAGCTCTCAGGGCCATCCCAGGGCAAATCTGGCTGAGGGCCGCCCTGCCTTTCTTTCAGGACTCACTGCTAGGAATACTCTTGCATGAACATGCAAAAAGGTTTTCTTTGGTCCTGGTTCTGCTGCCTGCCAAGACCTCGAGGCTGTGATCCCCTAAATTCCACTAATCCTTATCACGCCTGCTTCGTAAGCCCAATCCACAAGTCCTCTGAGGTCCACAGAAGGCTTGTCTTGGCACTGTTCTGTTCCCTAATTGTGCTACAGACAACCCTACACAAATATGGCTGAGAGGGAGAAGCTACCTGCAGTCCCTGGACGAAGGGGTGTGTGTGTGGCTGAAGCTGGGTGAAGCCAGGCCCTGTAGGCCATAGGAGGTAGGGAATGAGCCAGCCACCTGGCCCAAGCAGGGGACAGCCAGACTCACCAGCTTGGAGGGGGACAGGTACTCCTCCAACAGCACCTCAGCACCGCCATCATCCTTGATCAGGGGCCTGGGGTTCTGGAGGCCATGCCAGCTCAGATCAGTCACACGCACGCTGGATGCTTCTGCCCGAGGACCTCGGTGGCCTCTGTCCCAGTGAGGGTCCATTCCCAGCTAAACTAACCCTGAAAACAAAGAAGGGAGAATCATGGCAACAGATAAGGGAGATCCAGCTCTTCTCCCCCCACCCCCCGCCCAAAAGAACAGCAAGAAAAAGCACTGGTGAGGCCAGAGGATGGTATGGCAGGAGAAGAGAGAAGGACTTCCTGCCAGGTAGTCCTCTGAGCCCTGCCTGGGCCCTGAGCTTGCTGCCAGACCCACACCTGCTGAATCCTATCCAGCAGCAGCAGGAAAAAGAGCAGCGAAGTATCATCAAGACCCCTCCCCACTTCACAGGGCTCAGTCAGAGCTCCTTTAGCCCCCTCCAAGGAGAAGCTCAGGAGTTTAAAATGGGGGGCTCCTTGGAGAGACAGGAAATCATTATGTTAAGAAGAGCCAAGAGAGTGGAGCAATGCAGAGGGGCCAGAGAATCGCCAGGAGAAACAGCCCTAGAAATGAGAGGAGAAGAGCTGAAGAAAGGCTTGTGGAAAAACCAAATGAAGAGACCAAGAATGGGAAGCAAGCTCCCAGTCAAAGACTCGAGGGAGGGTCAGCAAAGGAGAGAAGAAGCTGGTAGCCTTAGGGAATGGAACTGGGACCAATGGAAGCTCGTGTGTTATCTCCTGCTGGAGCCACCTGGCCAGAAGCACTCCATTAGTGCCCCTGTACAAATCCCTTGTGGCCAAAGTCACGGCTGGGGCAGATCCAACCATGGGTCACCACCAGAGAGAACCCCCAAGGCTGAGCTCCCAGGCCAAAGGAAAAGCTCCATCGTAAAAGCAGCCTTGTTAGAGAGGAAAGGTGAGAATGTGGCTGAACAAAAGCCACACAGTGGGAACATGGAACAATCAAAGACTCTCAAGGTCTGAGCAGCCTGCAGAGCTGAGTATAATGCTATGGGAAAACAACTGGACCACCCTGAAGAGGTGATTTCCAACTGGACTTCCATGAATTCCTGGCTGAGAAAGCCAGAGTTGGGCAGAGGTTTCAAAAGGTCGATGCAGGAGACTGAAAAACTCTGGAAAGGGAAGCTTGAACAACTTGAAAGGGCTAAGTGGTCACCAAGTATTTACATCCAGAAATGGGGAGAAATGGCGGGTCCCTTCAGAGCCTCATCATCTCCGAGGGTCAGTGAGGGAGCAATAGGAAAAGGAGAGGGAGGAATTGACTATTTCTTGTAAGTGGGGTGCCACAGGAAGATAATATGCAAACATAGAGGTGAGATGTGAGGATTATTATTTATCATTTAATAGTGTCTGAACCCAGCTTTGTGGGGCTAGACAGTTGTCTAACCAAAAAGCTGACCTCAGAGATTCTCCAGGGAAGCAGGATGATCCTTGGGAATGTTTAGAGCCCACTGAGTGCTTGTTTTGGGCTCCCCAAGTTCTTGTTTTGGATCCACCCAAGGTTGTATTTCGGGTTTCACAAATTAAATGAACTTACCTGCCAATAAACATCTGAAACTGCCCTTCCCTTGGAGCCAACCCACTGCCTGTGTGAACCAATGGGCAAATGTCTTCATGCCCCAGTCTGAGTGCTATAGAATGTCACCCCACAAAGACCATGGTGGGGGCCAACTCTTCCGTCCAGCTCTCGCTCTCTCTACTGAACAATTTGACAAATTTCTTGAAAAACTATTTCAGATTTTGGGGACTGGTCTTGTAAATGCTAGGTAGTAAGAGCGGGGCTCTCGTGAAACTTCTTTTTACCCAGGGTAGGCAAGGAAAATTTATACGCATACATATATATATATATATATACATACATACACATAAACACATGTACACAGTATGTATACATACACAAAATATACATATACACAGTATGCATCGTATGCGTATATATAAAATGTACATATACATAGTATGTAATATAAATAAAATATACATATACATGTATATTATACGGTAGAAATACAGTAGCACACAGCACTAACCTAGGATGGGGGAAAGGAGGAGACAGTTTAAGAAAGAGAAGAGCTAGGGATGGGAGAGATCCAGGAAAAACAGGGCAATCAGCTGTATGTGATAAAGCGGAAGTAGCAAAGTGGGAAACAGACAAGGATATGACTGTGATTTGGGTCTTGTTTCAAACAAGAGAAACTCTACTATTGATTTCATTGTCTTTATTTTAATTTTCCTCTGTAGAAAGGGAAAACATTTTTTAAAGACCAGAAATATTATCACAGGATTTATCGTGGTGGAAAGAAAAGACTAGCAACAATCACAGCCATGAACGTGAATGAGATGCAACTGTTCATTAAATGGAGAACCTTCTAATTCAAGGGGAATAGAAGGCACAAACCTGGCAACTTGCTTACAGAGAACACACTGACAACACCAAGACTCATGCAGAGTGAAAATGACAGACCCAAGGAGCATTTATTATGCTCCAGTTGATTCCCCAAAGATGGAAGACTAAATCATGATTTCAGATGACGGTAACAGGGTGCTTGGTTGGTTGACATTCTCAAAGAGGACCAAAATGACATCAGTATGTTGGACTTCAGGTCCAGTATGCCCGACTGTGGCTGATCAGACCAACATGAGCTCAGAAGGCTCTACCGCCGGTTGGGCACAAATAGTTCATATGAACATTTGGTGTGGAACGGCTCTAAATTTGGGCATCTCCTGTTCTTTTGAGCTGCTGCAACTCTTCTTCACTCATGGAGCACAGTGCCTTCTTTGATGCAGATGCACCATACTGGGCGGTCCTGTGCCAGTGTCTCCCATGCCAAGCAATCATTTCCAAAGTTCTTCAGAGAGGCCTTGAGAGTGTTCTTGTATTACTTCTTCTGACTTCCATGTGAATGTTTTCCTTGCATGAGTTCTCCATAAAGTAGTCTTTTAGGCAAATGTGTGTTTGGCATTCAGACAACATGGCCAGCCCATCAGAATTGTGCTCTCTGCAGTAGAGTTTGAATGTTTGGCAGTTTAGTTCAAGAAAGGACCTCAGTGTCTGGTACCTTACCCTGCCAGGTGATCTTCAGAATCTTCCTAAGATAATTCAAATGGTAGCCATTCAGTTTCCTGGCAGGGTGCTAGTAGACTGTCCCAGGTTTCACAGGCATACAACAATGAGGTCAGCACAATGGCTTTATAGCCTGGTAGGCAGGCTAATATTTCTTCCCCCCCCACACACACTTTCCTTTTGATCTAGTTCTGGCAATTCATCAACCTCATTATCTATGTGGACATCCCTGAAAAGCAGACGGCCAAGGTAAGTGAACTTATCCATGGTATTCAAAATTTTCCATTTGCTGTAACTGATGGTTCCATGTATGGATGGTGTGGTACTGGCTAGTGGAGATGTTTTCTTGGTGTTAATTGTTAGGCCAAATTAGCATTAGCAGCAGAGAATTGATCCATACTTTGTTGCATCTCAGCTTCAGAGGCTGCATTGAATGCATAATTATCTGTGAACACAAAGTCATGCACAAATTCTCCCTCCACTTGGCTTGTAGCCTTTCCAAGTTAGATAGTTTACCATTAGTGTGGTAAGAAAAGAAAAGTCTGACTTTGATGCTATTTTTGGCCTCATTGAAGGTGTCTGACAACATGGCTGAAAACATCATGGTAAAAAGCATGAGAGCAAGCACTGTCTTCTGTTTACTTAAACACGATAAAACTTTGTGGATGCACCTTCAAAGCAAACATTGGTATTTAATAGACTACGTCATTGTAAGGAGAAGAGACAGACAGAATGTGAGAATGGTGAAGGTGATGAAGGTGATGTGTGGCACAGAGTACTGGACTGATCATAGATTTATCCTCTCTAAGCGACATATTCACATTCAACAAAAGCTGTGGCTCCAAGGCAAGATGACTACCAGAAGAATTCATGTCAAGAGATTATAGTGCTTCCCTGAGTGAACAGTTCATTGCTTACTTGGAGGGAAAGCTAAGCCAACACATAGCAGCAGTGGAGCAGAAAAGGAGTGGGCAGCTTTCAGAGATATGGTATCCAGCATCACATTTGCTCATCTGGGCAAAGTACTTGCAAACATCAAGATTGGTTTGATGAAAATGATGGGGAAATTCAGAAGCTGCTAAGCAAAAACAGACAACCAAAATGGGCCAGCTCCACAGAGTTTACCAGCAGGCTAGTTCAGCATCTCTAAAAGGCACATTCAATTTCATTGAAAGTAAAGTACAAGTGAAGCTTAGAGGGATGCAAGATTCTTGACTCAGCAAGAAGGAAGATGAAGTTTGATGTGATAGTAACAATCCAAAGTGCTTTTGTGATGCCCTGAAGGCTATTTATGGGCCAAAGACCTTTGGTACATCTGAACTACTTAGTGCTGATGGAGCCATATTGATTAGTGATAAGGACAAGATCCTACAGAGATGGGCTGGACACTTCCATAGTGTTCTCAACAGATCATCATCAACCAATGTTAAAGTCATTGACTCTGTACCTCAGGCTGAAGTTAATCCCTCTAGCCGAATTTCCAACTGAAGAAGAGGTTTTGAATGTCATTACACTACTCTTGTGCGGCAAAGCGCTTGGTGCTGATTCTATTCTAGCTGAGATTTACAAAGCAGGGGATACACTGCTCATACAAGAGCTGACAAATTTTCTGGGTTATATGGCAAAGGAAGCTGTTCCCCCAGGAGTTCAAGGATGCCTCCATTGTCCATCCCTATAAAAGAAAAAGAAATAGATTGTCCTGTAACAACCACAGTGAGATCTCTCTCTGAGTCATTGCTGGCAAGATTCTGCCAGAGTCCTCCTTAATAGGCTGATCAGTGGAGTAAGGTAACAATAAAAATAGATACAGTCACCAGAGACTAGCAGGGAATATACATAATGTGCTTCTGGATAAGGCTCCCATCCTCTCTTTGGGTGCCTCTGGAGCAAGTATGCCTCCTGTGGGCATCTTGTCCACTACAGGAAGTCCACCCAACGCCTTGAGCTATTTTCACACTCCCCCCTTCTCTTCCCCCCAGCACAAGGCTGCCACTCAGTCACTTTCACTAGGTGATGGACCGGTCATGGATGTCCACTGGAACGTCCCTCATGCCCCTTCTCCAGTACCATTCCTTGTGTGTCATAAACAACTTTGTGCTTTTCACACTAACAGGGGGAGAAGGCACACATAGAAGAGTGGTAACTAGAGAAAGGTGTCTTGCTTTGGGAAAATGGAAAGGCTAAGGTTTTAACTGGATGTGGAGCCACAGAATGTCTTAAAACTGGGAGAGCCGCATCTGAGGGACTCACTCTGTAAGATCCCCAGGTGCTACACAGGAAGACCTAGATAGTAAGACAATCACTGTTGGGAACTTCAATGTGCTTCTTTCAGATAAAGACAAGTCTAACAGAAGGATAAATGAGAAAGAAATTAATAATCTGGATAGAGTATTAGAAAAATTAGTTATTATAAGGAGAACACCTATTCCTCAGCACCGTACAGCATTTTTACAGAAACTGACCATGTGTGAGGACTTAAAGAGGTCATGAATAAATACAGAAACAAAAATATCAAACACATCCTCATTGTCCACAATGAAATAAATTATAATAATAAAGAAACATGAACAAATGACCCTGCAGCCAAAGAACCAACCATGGAAACAATAAATAATATTAAAGACAATTAAAACAATGAGACAACATATCAAAATTGTGATATGCAGCTGCTGTAGTCAGCCTTAGGGCAAAACCTAACCCTCCAAACACATATCAGTAAAGAGAAGACCAACGAGTTGAGCATCTGACTAAAAAAATACCCAGGAAAGCAGCAAATTAATAATCATCAAACAAGCACAAAAAAAATACTGAAAAACAAAGAGGAGGTTAATAAATTGAAAAGAAAAAGACTTAAGACGGTAATAAAATGAATAGTTATTTTAAAAGACCAATAAAACAAACTATTAGCTAATCTTTTTTTAAAAGAGAAGAAAAGTAACTAACAAGTTAAAATAGAAAGCATTCATAATGGAAAGTAAATTTTTTTGGGGGGGAGGCAGGGCAATTGGGGTTAAGTGACTTGCCCAAGGTCACATAGCTAGTACATGTGTCAAGTGTCTGAGGTCGGATTTGAACTCAGGTCCTCCTGACTCAGGGCCAGTGCTCTACTCACTGCACCACCTAGCTGCCCGGAAAGTAAATTTTTTAAAATGATCAAAAACAATTATGCCTAATCATATGCCAATGTGGCACAGCCCTTTGGGCTATCCTTCAACTCACAGTCAAAGGCTGAGTCTCCTGGAAGACTGATGCTCTAAATTCCATGAGTCTGTGTTCCTCATAATTATAGCTCATGAACCCCTATCGATGTGTTTTCCTTTTAATCATCAGCCAGGGAACACAATTAGATTGGGGGAAAAGATATTTACTAGAATAACATACTAAGATTTCCAACAGAGGCACTACGTAAATGCTATTATTTAAATGACAAACAAAAGAAGTTGTATTTGATCCTACTGGAAATGTGAGATCCTGCTGGAGTTTACTGTGAATGGGGCGACGGTCAGTCATGCTGAAGAGATGTCACTGTGGCAGCTGCCCAGAGGAGAGGAAAGGGAAAGACTTGAGGCAGGAAGGACTTACCTAAATACAGCTTTAGGAGTCCATAGAAGCAAAGGATCATGGCTAGGATGTTCCAATTTTACAAAAGTAAGCCTACCTAAAGCAATGGATAGCTTTACAGACACACCCATCAAATCACTAAGAGGGTTACTGGACGATAAATTTGTGTCTCCTTTCAAGCACCCACCAGAGTACTTCAGGAGGGCAGGTAAACAAAACATTCCCATCTTCAGAAACAGGAGCATTGGACTGTGTCAGGAAATCCTATTCATCAATATATGCCAAACCTTGCCCTTGAATTCTGATTTTTTTCCCTGCTCCTGCATACCCCTATGCCAGGTTTCCCTACCTGGTCATCCAAGTCATGCACCCATGCTTCGCCCTCAGGTATCCTCTCATCATACCCCAGCTTTTCAGCTTCCTCAGTTAGATAGGGCTTGGCACAGTGCTTGGAACATAATAAGCACTTAATAAATGTTTACTGACTGTTATTAACTAATTCCCATCAATGTTTACTCCATCGACTAGGAATGGAATATCAGACTGTAAATGTCCTAAAATGTTGAGGTTGACTCTTTTGGAAGGGGCCCCGAGGAAACATTTTAAAACCATTTCAAATGCTCACAGCTTTCAGGGATTTGCTGCTAGAAACACAAAGTTGCTAAGTTTAAAGAAGAGACCAACAGCATCCTGGGGGCCCCTTGACTCAGTCTTTTGGGAGCCGACAATTGACAGTGTGTATGTGTGTATGTGTGTGGTTGTGGTCAAATAGAAATGAGGCTGGATGGCCTGTGACATAGATGAATAGAGACATGGTGTTAATGGGATTGGGGACCTGGTCCAGCTTGCCTCCAAGGGACGCAGCAATTTCCTTCTTCATGGAGTTGAGGAGGGCCATACCTGCATCACCAGCCACATAGGGGAGGGGCGGGAAGGCTGCTGGGTAGCCAGGTGGCCCAGCCATCTCCACTTTCCAGCTGCCATGAGGGGCAGTGGGCTAACAGGATATCCCACTGCCCACCATCAAATCTCTGTGGCCAAAGGCTACAACAAAGGCTGTAGGGAAGGAGGGGCATTTTCCTTGCTCTCGAGGAGAGCCCTCTTCTCTTCTACCCCTTCAGCTCCCACAGCTTCAACTATCATCTGTTTATAGATGACTCTAAGATCCTTATTCCATCTGTGTCCCTCTGCTGCCTTCCAGTCTCACACATCTCCCGATCTATGACATCTCCAGTTGGGTATCCCACAGACACCCTAAGTTCAACAGGTTCCAAACAGAGCTCATCACCTTTCTTTCTAAACGAGATCACTTTCTTTCTTGTTCAATCATTTCATTCAAGTTCAAATCTTGGTGACCCCATTAGGAGTTTTCTTGGCCAAGACACTGGAGTGGTTTGCCATTTCCTTCTCTAGTTCATTTTACGGTTGAGGAAACTGGGGCAAACAGAGTGAAGGGACTTGCCCAGGGTCACACAGCTAGGAAGTATCTGAGGTTGGATTTGAATTCAGTCTTCCTAACTCCAGGCCCAGCGTTCTGTCCACTGTGCCAGCTGATCCTAACCCTAAAATTTGTACCTCTGACTCTGAATCTAACCCTAACCCTCTGACTCCGACTCTGAATTTCTTATCACCAGTCACCCAGGGACACAACCTGGGTACAGTCCTCAACTCCTCACTCTTTTTCACCTACACCCCCATTTCCAGTCCTGTTTCCACCTCTGTAGCATCTCTCCAATATGCCCCCTTCTCTCCTGTGACCCTGGCCCCACCATGGCACAGACCCTTTTCTCCTCACCCCCCAGTAACCTTCTGGGCCATCTGCCTGCCTCGTCTCTTCCCACTCTAGTCCATTCCCCAATTACTCACCAAAGTCATCTCACTAAAGCTCAGGTCTGACCATGCCACCCCCTTCCCCAATCAGTCACCTCCATGGGCTTTGAAAGCCCCTCATAACCTGCCCCTTCGTGACCTCTCACATCTTCCTCCCCCTGTGTACTCTATGATCCAGCCACATTCTCCTCCCATCTTAGGGATGAAAAAACTGAAGCTCTGACAAAGTGAAGGATTTGCTCATGATCACATACAGCTTGCAAGTGCCTACAGGAGGCCTGGCACCAAGCCTAGCTCCATCTAACATCTAATATTGCCTTATCCCTGAAGCACAGTCACTAAGGACCTCTCTCTGCACCTGTCTGCCAGATGCTGAGGATGAATGGCTCCTCTCTGGGTCCAGCCGATGAGTTCTGAATCCACCTCATTGTGTTGCACTGGCTTACATTCTTTCCACCTTTTTACAAGGATGTCAAATGCCTTTAAGATCCAGGCAAATCCTGTCTACACCATTCCCCTGGGCTCCAGGTGGGCTGACCCTGTCACAAAAGGATTTGAGGTCACTCTTGATGAAGCCAATGTGATCCTGGGATTCTCTGCTCCCTTTTCCAGATGGCTTCAGGGAGTGAGCCACAGCTGTGGACCATGAAACTAAGCAGGTGAATCTCTCCCAAGTGGCTTGTTGACTGAGACTCTCCCACAATCAATCAACAAATGCTTAAGCACTTCCAAGGTGCCAGGTACTGGGGCTGCAAGGACCATGTGACCTGGGGTCAGGAGCAGGCAGGCGCTGAATCCTTCTGCTGGGGTCACCCCAGGCAGCCAGGATAAGAAGTCTAATTCCAGGGGGAGTTATGGACACTATGTGGAATGAAAGTTCTTTGCAAAGATAACAGTACAGGCTTGGGAGGGAGGGCTCTAGTATCTGAAGAGATCAGGAAATACTTCATGTAGAATGTAGATTGTGAAGGAAATGAGGGCCTCTAAGGGGACAAGGCCAGGAGGGTGAGGTAGAGTGCACAGAGCATTGTAGGTGAGGAACAGCAAAAAGTCCAGCTGAGCGGGGCCGAAGCTTGAGGGAAAGTGAGTAAAGGAAGATTGGGAGGAGTCAAACGATCAAGATGGAAGACCCGACATTTTCTCTGGTCCTCATCACCTTTCAGACACCTCCAAAATAAGAATGACACACAAGATAGAAAGCAATTTCAGCTGTCTCCACATCCAAGACACCAAGAACCCCATTGAAGTAGCAACTGCCCCACAGTCTCACTTAGCATGGTCTCCTCCCTGGTCCACCATACTCTGGCAAGACTTAGAACACAACTCAGTTCTGCCCCACCCCCTCTTCCCTGTGCTGGGGACAAACAAAAGGCAGAATGTTGGATCTTCCAGAAGTCACTTAGGGTAGACACTGAAGTCAGTGAAAAGCAGATTTTCACTAGCTGACTGATTGAGTCGTCCACTGTGGGAAGAAGCTGAAGCAACTTCAAGGTCCATTTGTACAATCAAGGCGAAAGAAGTCAGAAAGTGAGTCAGAGAGGAATAGAAGGCAAGAAAATTACCCGATGTCTCAGGAGCAAGAAAACCAGTGGGGAAAACATTATAATAGAAGAAAAAACTGCCTTCAGATCAGCTAAATGAGCCTGGACATTTAGAAATAAATATTGCAAGACAAAGGAAAATGAATCAATACCTGAAGAGATTGAGGACCCTGTGGATTGCCAAGAAAGCATGGAACCCCAGCAGGGTTTTCTTGAGTGGCTTAAAAAAGAGAATTGTGAAAGCAGAATTACATATCCTACAATATATTCCAAATAACCCAAGACCTTAATATTAAAGCTCATACTATAAAAGAAATTAGAAGTGGTTCATCAAGCTGTCAGGATGGGGAAAAGGAGGGTGAGACTTGGGAGGAGCTGATGACCTGGAGGGGAACTGAGGGGCTTAGGCCACGGTGAGGAGGAAGAACAAGATTTGGAGTCATTGGGGCGAGGGAAAGGTGGGAAGATGACCATGATCAGATAAAGAAACTCCAAAGCTCATGAACACAGGAGTGGAGGGCTTAGGTTGATGATGAGAGCAAAGGTCTGACAGTCTCTGTGCAGCTTTCCAAATCTTGATGGATAAATGTGGATTTATCCACACGGGGGAAATCACACAGACATGGCACTGCCTATGAACTGAAAGGATCTCTGAGGAGTAGCCACAGACAGAACCTGGAGGTGGGGACTGAGCTTGAGGAGGAGTCCAAGGGGCTGAAGACAATGAATAAAAGTGCTGCTGCTGCTGCTGCTGGACAGAGAGGGACCCCGGTCTCAGCAAGAGCCACAAGATGGAAGGAGTGGGAAAAGACAAGATAACCAAAGCAAGTCTTTGAACTCCAGAAAGCAGAACGGGAGGGCTGGTGGGGCAGGTGTGGAGGCAGTGGGGATGGGGAACAGGTTTTGAGCAGTGACAGCCAGGGGGTCAGAATCACTGAGAGGGATAAAGTATAATGGAGTGGAAGAATCTTAACCATTGAGGAAAGAGTCCAGGCAGAGCATTAGGTCCACTGGGGTAGGCAGGTAATTGGACTCTTCAAGGACCTCCTCCCCCCAACCAACCTTGGGAAGGGGGTGATGGTGATGCTGATTCCTGACAAGTCTAGCAGGCCTGACTCACAGCAGGCTGGATCATGCCAAGGTGTGGCCTGGGGCAATCTGGGCAGAAGACAAGAGTTTGGCTTTTGGGTGTGTCTGATGGGGAGCAGCCTGTCAGCACTGGAGAAGGCCCTGAGGAGAAGCCAAGGTAGAGGCTGGTGGCCTGGAATGGGGCCGATGTGGAGAACTCTGGGAAGATTTGAGAATGAGGAGGTCATAGGCCAGGGCATTTCTGTTAGGGTCTCCTGAAGCTCATTGGCTGGGACATGAAAGGTGTGGCAGCAGCTCAGCCCTGGGGAAATTCAATTGTCTGGTCTGGACAAGTACAAATATTTGTATTTGCCCCATCCTTCCTTACCCCTTCCTCCCTCTTCATCTTCTCCTTCTCTGTCTTCTTCTCTTTTCATTTTCCCCCCTGTACCTTATCCCAGAGTGCAGCAAATAGGGTTGGGGTGAGCAGATTTCTTCCTTCCTTCTCTTCTCTCCATTCCAACCAAGAAAAGTTAAATAATGACTTTCAGAAAAGGATCTGCTGTATGTGCATATCCAGGGACCAGAGAGGGGAATGTATATACCTCTAGTCCTGGCTGCCTTCTGGTTTCTTTTCTGTGTATAGGTCAACAACTAGAGCTCTTGCAGAAGCACATGGCCTGGGGCAACATTTGTTCTGTGGAAACATTTTGTTCTTTCAGTTGGAAAATTCCCAGGTTTGAGCATCTGGGGCACTGGCCAGCAGAAGAAGCAGTTCTCTCCCCTATGTGACCCCCTGGAGCTGGAGCCATGTCATAGGGTAACAAGACATCTGGACTTTGACCACCATTTCCTGATACTGTTGTGAGTTGCTTGGGCCTTCAAATTTACCTCCCTGGGATAGTCTAATGGGCTGCTTGAGTACTTCATATATCTTTGGATCTGCTCACCAGCTTCTCTGAGTTCTTTAGCTGTTATGTATTTTGGGGGAGACAGAGGCAGGAGGGAGGTTGAAATAAAAGACCGTCCTATACCCAATATGTATTTAGTGCCCTAAATGCTTCTGTGGGAATTGGGAACCTTGTTACTCACATTTGGAGAAATGTGAGTGATGTGAGAAGCAAGCCATAACCATGAAAGTATTTAGAGGTGTTTTGGGAGTATTCCAGAGGGGAACAACAATCCAAAGAAAGAAACTGATGTTCTTGGAGTCATCCCCAGTAATGGACCCCATCTGTGTGAACCTGGGGTCATGGTCACTGCTTAAGCATTAATTTCCTGATACTTCCAACTATCAAAGTCATCAACCCAACACTAGATAAAAACAGACTCACTCTTCTAGTATGGAAGCAAGTCAGTCCTCATTTCCTTCCCAAAGGCCTGCCTGCCAAAAACCACTATTAGAAGGTGGAACTCTGGGACCTGGGACTCTTTCTCTATATTACAGCCAAGGAGCAGTTGATGGTGTTAAGAGAACATTAGGAGGTCAGTGAGACCTCTTTCTTCCTCAGTTTCATGGGACCTTGGTACTCAGAGGACAGATCTTTAAGTTATCTAAGATTTTAGGGGAGAAAAAGCCTATCCCATAAACATAGGCTGAAGACACAATGCCAGCATTCCAAGGGTGCTCTTCTCACCTCCTCAGAATTCCGCTGGGAGGCCCCCTCTTCACCATTCACATCATCCCCGTTGTTCCCAAATTTGGACCAATGATCCACTCATTATAGCAGGAACCCTCCTGCCATCCCACCTTCAATGGCTTCTCCGCATGTTTTATGGTGGATCTTCTGGCATTTTCCTTCATTTTGAGGTTTTCTTTTTCCTCTACTTAGTCTTACAAACCCCTGCAATCTTAAGGTCTGGGGCATTCTGAGTAGTCTGTCTCAGGTTAAGTCTAAGACCTTTAGGGTTTAGACATCTAATTATTAGGGCACAATTTCCAGCCAAAGACAACTTAGAAGGTCAGCAGGAAAGGTCTTTCATACCTGGGTGAGAGTAGGGTACAGTCCAGTGCAGGTCTGGACCCAGCAAACCAGGAGCAGGTCTTGGGAGCCAGTGAATCAGCAGCTGCAGTAGTTGCTTCTGGAGCTCTCAGCCCACAGAAAATAAGGGGGTCAAACAACTGGTCAGAAGGAGATTACAGGGGTCTCTTTGCTAGCATGACTCTTTTGCTTTGCCCATACTCAGATCTGGGTCATAGCTCCTGGGTGGCAGTCCTGGGGTGAGGAGGAGCACTAGCTTCACCAAGCAGAGTTTGTGGCTACAATGAAGTACTGACCCTCCTCACAGTTCCAGGGCAGAAAAGAATGCTTATGGTTCCTCACAGACCAGAGCACAGACCAGGAGAGAAGTAAACACCTGTCCTTAGATTGTATCACCTTGGAAGAACTGAAAACTTACAGATCCCTTGAAATATCTCTGCAAATAGCTGCACAAAATCCTTGAAGTTTAGGACAGTGTACCACTCTCCACCCTGGAAGCAGAACCCTACTTTAGCAAAGAGTTAAGTCAAGAAATAGGCTGGGAAAGTGAGAAACAACAGGAAAAAATTCTGACCATAGGAAGTTACTATGGTGACAAGGAAGATCAAAATACACACTCAAAAGAAGACAACAAAGTCAAAGCTCCTACATCCAAAGCCTCCAAGAAAAAAATGAATCGGTCTCATGCCATGGGAGACCTCAAAAAGGATTTTGAGAATCAAGTAAGAGAGGTAGAAGAAAAATTGGGAAGAGAAATGAGAGAGACGCAAAAAAATAATGAAAAATGAGTCAACCAAAGGAGGCACAAAAAAATACTGAACAAAATAATACCTTAAAAAACAGATTAAGACAAATGGTAAAGAGATCCAAAAAGTCAATGAGAAGAATGCCTTAAAAAGTAGAATTGGCCAAATGGAAAAGGACATACAAAAGCTCACTGATGAAAATAATTCCTTCAAAATTAGAATTGAGCAAATGGAAATTAATTACTACGAGAAACCAAGAAGCAATAAACAAAACCAAAAGAATGAAAAAATAGAAGATAATGTGAAATATCTCATTGGAAAAACAACTGACCTGGAAAATAGATCCAGGAGAGATCATTTAAAATTATTGGATTACCTGGAAGCCATGATCAAAAAAAAAGCCTAGACATCATCTCTCAAGAAATTATCAAGGAAAATTGCCCTTCTAGAACCAGAAGCTAAAACAGAAATTGAAAGCATCCAGCAATTACCTCCTGAAAGAGATTCCAAAATGAAAACTGCCAGGAATATTATAGCCAAATTCCAGAGATCCCAGGTCAAGGAGAAAATGTCGCAAGAAGCCAGAAAGAAACCATAAAAGTATGGAGCCACAGTCAGGATAACACAAGATTTAGCAGCTTCTGCATTAAAGAACTGGAGAGCTGGGAACATGATATCCCAGAAGGCAAAGGGGCTAGGATTACAACCAAGAATCACCTATCAAGCAAAACTGAGTGTAATCCTTCAGGGAAAAAAATGGATATTCAATAAAATGAGGGCTTTAAAGCATTCTTGATGAAAAGCCCAGAACTGAATAGAAAATATGATTTTCAAATACAAGACTCAAGAGAAGCATAAAAAAGTAAACAGTAAAGGAAAATCACAAGGGACTCAATAAGGTTAATATGTTTATATACCTACACGGGAAGATGATACTTGTAACTCATAAGAACTTTCTCATTATTAGGGCAATTAGAAGGCATATATATATATATAGACAGGGGGCACAGGTGTGAGTTTAATATGAAGAGATGATGTCTAAAAAATAAAATTAAGGGGTGAGACAGGAACGTACTGGGAGAGAGAGGGAGAGGTACATGAAAGAGGCAAGAAAAAGCTTTTACAGTGGAAGGGAAGAGTGGGGAGCTGAGGGGGAGTGAGTGAACTTTACTTTCATCAGAACCGAATCAAAGAAGGAATAACATACACACTCAATTGGGTATAGAAATCTATCTTACCCTACAGGAAAGTAGGAGGGGAAGGAGATAAGAGAAGGGAGGGGGATGATAGAAGAGAGGGCAGATTGGGGGAGGGGATAGTCAGAAACAAAACACCTTTGAGGAAGGACAGGGTGAAAGGAGAGAGAGAGAATAGAATAAATGGGAGGGGGAATAGGATAGAGGGATATACAGTTAGCAAAAGCAACTGAAAAAAATTCTGAAGCAAGTTTCTCTGATAAAGGTCTCATTTCTCAACTGAGTCAAGTTTATAAAAATAAGAGCCATTCCCCAATTGATAAATGACCGAAAGATATGGTCAGTTTTCAAATGAAGTAATCAAAGCTATCTATATGAGGTGCTACCTCAAACCTATTAAATTAGCTAAAAGGACAGAAAAGGTAAATGACAAATATTGGAGAGGATGTGGGAAAAATGAGACATTAACGCACTGTTGGTGGAGTTGTGAAGTGATTCAACCATTCTGTAGAGCAATTTGGAATTATGCCTAAAGGCTATAAAACCATGTATACTCTTTGACCTAGCAACACCCTTACTAGGTCTGTATCCAAAAAGAGACAAAAAACAAAAAGGAAAAGGACCTACATGTAAAAAAATATTTCTAGCAGCTCTTTTCTGGTGGCAAAGAATTGGAAATTGAGGGGATGCCCATCAATTGGGGAATGACTAACAAATTGTGGTATGTGATTATGATGGAATACTATTGTGCTGTAAGAAACGATGAGTAGGATGCTCTCAGAAAAACCTGGAAAGACTTACATGAGCTGATGCAAGATGAAATATGCTGTGTAAAGTAACAGCAATATTTTAAGATGATCAATTGTGAATGACTTAGCTATTCTCAGCAGTATATTGATCCAAGAAAACTCTGAAGGACTTATGAAAAATACTGTGCATCCCCAGAGAAAGAACTGATGGCGTCTGAATATAGATTGAAGCATACTTTTTTTTAAACTTCATTTTTCTTGAGGCTTTTTTGTCTATGTTTTCTTTTACAACATGACAAATATGGAAATGTTTTGCATTACTACATGTGTATAATCTATATCAAATTGCTTGCCTTCTCAATGAGGGAGGTGGAAAGGAAGGAAGGGAGGGAATTTGGAACTCAGAGTTTTAAAGACAAATGTTAAAAATTGTTTTTACATGTAACTGTGGAAAAATAAAATACTAAATAAATTTTAAAAAAAACACAATGCTCCTAGGGCGAACTCATCTGAAAAAGACTAAATTAGTGGGTTATAAACTTATTATCAATTAATAACTGGAGGCAGTCAAAAAATGAATGATATCTTAGGTTAAATTAAGAGAATCTCAGAAGTAGTGGTCTTCTTGTAAATCAAACCTAGTGGCCTGGTATTTGAGAAACGATAGGAATACTGAAGGAAATAACACCTTAAAAAATAGACTAACTCAAATGAGAAATGATAGGACACTGATTACTGGGACAAAAATTCCCTATTCAACAAAAATTGTTTCAAAATTGGAAAGTTGTTTGGCAGAAATTAGGTTTAGATTAACAGCTTACACCACATAGCACAATAAGTTCTGAATGAATACATGACCTAAATATAAAAGGTCACACCATAAAAAAAAATTAGTGGCAAATGAAGGAAAGAGATAAGCATGATCATGGAAGATCAAAAAAATTTAATTTGTATAAACACTCTAACACCATAAGTTGCAGAACAGTTACTGATCTGTGTGGGTTGAAGGGATTTCCTCACTAGGCTTTCTCTATACTAAAAAAAATTACAGGTACTATATTTTTTAAAGGAAAGAAAAGCTCCCACATGAACCAAATCAATGGATACGGAATCAGAATCAGTTATTTGGGAAAAGTCTTAAAGACGGAATGTATTTGTAATGGAGGTCTGATATTCAAGATACATAAGGAACTGATACAAAATACATCAGGAATAATGAGCCATTACTCATTAGACAAAATAGAGATAGAAATTGGACCTGTGGTATCATTAACATAGGGAACTCAGAGGAGAAAATTCCCTTTGCCATGAAAACCAGAAGGTAGAAATGAGGAGGGAGGGCATTCCAGGCATGGGGAATAGCAGAGTTGGGAAATATGGAGTACTTTCTCCAAGTAAAAGCAAGGAGGCTGGTGTCACTGTTTTCAGAGTGTCGAGCAGAAGGAGTAAAGTGTACAATGAGAAAATTTGGGGTGGGAAGGCTGTATTGGCAATCAAGATGGGCTCTTAGCACTTATTCAACGAAGTGCCCTTGAAGACTTTGGCCTTTGTTTCCCTGATTAAATTACGAATCTTTGATGACTCCTTGCCTCAAAGGAAAGCCTAGTTAATATGGGTTTGAGTGACATGTTTGTGACATCAGAGGCTTTTAGACCACGTGGGTTTAAGTCGAATTTTTGTGATGATTTTAGGTCACATGGATGAGTCGCATGTGTGACTCACCCGTGACCCTGAACAAGATACATAAAACCAGAGGTTGGCTTTCTTCTTTTTTTGGAGCTCTGAGCCACAGCAGGAGTGGTACTTGACTCTAGGCAAGCCATTGTTATGAGCTCCCTGGCTTTGAAGAAAACTCCAATGTTTGGACTTTGTTAAACTCTGGTAACGATGCATTGGAATTTGAATCAGACAAGATCTGTTGATGTCTGTAATCTGTTTGCTCTGAAGTTCAGGGTGCTGACTTTTTCCCCTGAACTAAGTGAATGGTATTTGTATGCTGGATTAAAGTAAGATTGTTAACCCCTTAACGTTGCTTTCCTTAGTAAAGCAGATCAAAAGAACTTGGGCTGCAGCATTCTGTGTGCTGGTTGTTGTTGGTTTTATGCAGCCACAGTAGCTGCTAGCTGAATTATTGAAACAAAGGCTAGATTATGAAGGGCTTTGAATGCCAAAAGATTTTATATTTGATCCTGGAACTGACAGGAAGCCCCTGGAGTTGATTGAATAGATGGAGGGGAGGGAAGGGAGAGGGTGACATGGTCAGACCTGAGCTTCAGGAAAATCACTTTGGTGCCTGAGTGGAGGATGGACTGGAGTGGGGAGAGAGTGAGGCAGCAGACCCTCCAAGCAGGTTATTGCAATCAGGTGTGATGAAATAAGGGCCTGCACCAGGGTGAAAACAGAGTCAGAGGAGAGAAGGTAGTGTATTAGGAGAGTATAAGGGCAAGCAAAGTGGGATTTTTTTTTTTTGCCATTTTTCTGTTTGTGTTGCTCAGTTTCCCAGCCTCAGTCTCACATGCTTCTGCGCTGAGCCAGTCGGATGTGTACATGGGCTCTAGCCGGTCAGAGACTTACATACGGGTCAGATGCCGACCTAGAACCATATATAAAGAAAGCTGGCGGTGTGAGAGAGCCAGCGTTGAGAGGGTGAGCCAGCGTTGAGAAGAAAAGAATGAAGACAAGAGACAAAGAAGAAGAATGAGCTTTGGGCCTTGAGCTGAGAAGAAACCTTTAAGAGCTGAGAGGAGACTTCTGAGATTGGAGAGGAGACCTTGGATGGAAGAGACTTGCTGAAGGAGCTTTGAGGTGTAAAAGCAAATAGAGCTGTAGGGTAGAAACCTGCCCATGAGAAGGAGGTGAGATCTCCTCTCTGCTCTCAGAGGTTTCCTCTCAGCTCTTAAAGGTTGTCCTCTCAGCTCAAGGCCCAAAGCTCATTCTTCTTTGTCTCTTCTCTTCATTCCCTTCTTCTCCATACTGGCTCACCCTCTCAATGCTAAATCTCTCAATGTCTGCTCTCTCACACCTCTGGCTCTCTTTATATTTAGTTCTAGTTGGCATCTGATTGGCTAGAACCTACATGTACATCTGATTGGCTCAGCGAGGAAGCATGTGAGACTGAAGCTGGGAAACTGACCAACACAAACAGGAAAACAGCAAAAAAAAAAATCCCAGTGCCAAAGAGAGGCTTTGCAGAGGTGAACTCGACCAGAGATGGCCGAGAGGTGAAACCAACCAGAGATGTTTCAGAGGTGAAATCCCCTAAAGATAGTGCAGACATGAACTTCACAAAAGATGTTATAGAGGTGAAATCAACAGGTCTTGGCACCATACTGGATGGGGGGGGGTGAGAGAAAGTGAGGAATCTAGGATGAGTCCTAGATCTCGAGCCTGAGGGACTAGGGGGAAGGTAATACCCTTGACAGTAATAGGGAAGCTCTGTGTGTGTGTGTGTGTGTGTGTGTGTGTGTGTGCACCGGGGGAGTGGGGAGGGTTTAGAAGGAAAGATAAGTTTTGGGCATGTTTAAGTTTAAAATGTCTGCTGGACACCCAGTTCAAGATATCTGAAATGCAGTTGGAGATACAAGATTGAAGGTCGGCAAAGAGGTTAGAGCAGGATAGGTGGATGTGAGAACAATCAGCATAGAGATATGGTCATTAAATCCATGGGAACTGATGAAATCAGCATGTAAAGTAGTATGGAGGCAGAAGAGCCCTGAGGGATACCTCTATGGTTAGAGAGCATCTGGAGAAGCGTCCAGCAGAGGTGACAGAGGAGAGTGGGCAGAGAGAGAGGAGGAGAACCAGGAGGGGAGGAGAGAGGATATCCTGAAAATCTAGAGAAGAAAGAATATCCAGGAGGAGAGAGCAATCGCCAGTGTCCAAGGTTGCAGAGAGGTTAAGGAGAATGAAGATGGAGAGAAGAAAGGCCATTGGATTTGGCAATTAAGAGGTTGTTAATAACTCTGAATCATAGACTTCGAGCCAGAAAGAACGTTTCAAGCCATCTAGTCTAACCTCTTAATTTAAGGATGAGGAAGCCAAGGCTTGATGAGGCTCTGTAGTTGTGGTGGCAGAGCCAGTATTTGAGCCTAGGCCTCTTAGAAGGATTGGGGGCTCACTGATGCAATGCCTCCCAGAAAGCATTCGTCTGCTTGAGGGGTGTGCGTGTGTGCGTGAGTGTCTGCGTGTGTGTTGATTGTTCCCAGTTAGACTGGCCAGTAGATTTCCCACAACCCCCACTTTTACCCACTCTGGTATCAAAGGTAGCAGGTATCTGAGTGTATGTGGGTTGTGATTTTAGTGATTGGAGATAAAACACTCTCTCTGTCTCTCTCTCTGTCTCTGTCTGTCTCTGTTTCTCTCTCTCTCTCTCTCTGTTTCTGCCTCTGTTTCTCTCTGTCTCTCTCTCTCTCTCTGTCTCTCTCTCTGTCTCTGCATGTCTCTGTTTCTCTGTCTCTGTCTTTGTCTCTCTCTCTCTGTTTCTCTCTCTCTCTCTGTTTCTCTCTCTCTCTCTCTCTGTTTCTCTCTCTCTCTGTGTCTCTCTCTCTGTCTCTGCCTGTCTGTTTCTCTGTCTCTCTCTGTCTCTCTCTCTCTCTCTCTCTCTCTGTTTCTCTCTCTCTCTCTCTCTCTCTCTGTCTCTGTTTCTCTCTGTCTCCGTCTTTCTCTTTCTCTCTCTGTCTCTCTCTCTGTCTCTCTCTCTCTCTCTGTTTCTCTCTCTCTCTCTCTCTCTCTCTCTCTCTCTCCCCAGTCAATGCTGTAGTTTTAGTCACCACCACCACATTCTCTTCATGGTGGTCTTTTTGCCAATAAGCCATCATGAGTCCTGATAAATGAGGTCACCAACTATCCCGCCAAATTGCTCTGTTTGGTATTTAAAGCCTGTCTTTCTATTACATGATCAACATGATGGAGGACTAGGCATTTTTTTCCCCAAATTCATGCGGATCATTCCCAAGAGATAAAGTATTTTCTGCCATCTCTATGAGCTTAGACACCAAGAATGCTAAGGAGGTAATAAATCATTGAACAAACTGCAGAAAGGGCAAATCCTTCATGAGCTCACTCAGCATCCCTTCCCCACAGACCCCTGCCCTGACAGGGCTGCATAAAGCCAACCCAAAGGCCTCCAAACAAACCCCTCTCTGTCCCTACCACAACCCCACAACACAGAAAGTAGGAAGCATGTTTGCAAGAGAACTCAACTCTGCCCTCCCCCATCACCACACCACCTTGCCCATGGAAAGAAAGAAGCTGTGTGGCCACCTCCCCCGCTTGAATGAAGCATACAAGCAGGTACAAGCAGGGATAGTCTCAAAGGGAAGGCATTAAGACTGAGAAGGACTAAGGAACCATCTTGTAGAAGGGGAAACTAGCTAGGACTTGGGAAGCCAAGAGTCAGAGGTGAAGAGAGAACATTCCAGGGAATGGGAATGGGAAAGAGCCAGAGAAAATGCTCTGAATTAGGAGATGGAGGATCTTGTTTGTGGAACAGCCAGGAGGCCAGCATCACTGAATCAGAGAGTACATGTGGAAAGAGTAAGGTACAAGGAGACTGGAAATGTGGAAAGGGGCCAGGTAATGAAAGGCTTTTAAAAAGACAAATAGGAATTCACATTTCATCCTAGAGGTGATAGGGAGCCACTAAAGTTTAATGGAAGATCATCAAATATAAAGGAAAGGATAACACAAGATTATTTTGCACTTACCAGAAGCCACAGAAGAGAATGGAATAATATGTTCCAAAGAGTAAAGGAGCTCAAGATGCAACCCAAGGTGAAATACCCCTCCCCCAAAACCTTAGCCTAATCATTAATGAAAAAATGGGCATTCAATTAAAAAGAGGCATTTGGAGCATTATTACAAAGAAAACTAGACTTAAATAGATTGTTTGCTTTTCAAACACCCTAGGCAACAGAAATGCGAGAAGGGTAAACACGAAAAGCAACCAAGGAAGGCAGCGATATTGAAATAAATTATCCTGAGTTAAAAAAAAAGGACACCTGTGTAGTTAACAACTGCTACTGCAAAATAACAACAGAGGGACACATCAAGAGGTTTCTTTTGAAGAGCGCATGAGGAGACAAGGGTGAAACCTGAGCTTAAATGGCCTGAGTCACCACAGACTTCCGTCCACAGGTGAACCATTGTTTCTGTGGGACTAAACTGCAGAATGGCAAGATGCATAGAAGAGGAGAAGGAGAAAGAAGAAGGGAGTGCATGTGATGCCCCCCTAATCAAGTCAATAGCTAACAAGGAAGGAAAAACAACTTCTTTGGTCTTTCTGGAAGAAGAAGAGAATGTGTGAGGTGGCAAGGGGAGGGAATGAAATGGGGGAAGAAAGGAGGAAATCTCAGCTTAGTTCTGGGAGGGGACTCTACTGAAGAATGTTCCCATGGTGACACTCTATAATGGGAGATAGGACCTTCCCAGGGGTCAGGTCTGCTAGGATTTGGCTTAGAGGGACCACTATGGCTAAGAGAGTATTATGCCTCCATAGACAGCATCCTGCAATCAGGGCAATCAGATCTTCTGAGGGCAACTAATGCCCAGAATTGTGGGAGAACCTAGATCCAGAGAGACTTCACGACAAATGGGCAAAAGGTATCTGGGGAGAGCAGGGCCCCTCAAAATCAGGGAAACAGGAGAATTCTTACTAGGGGCAATACTCTCTATCACTTTGAGGAATTGGTATTTCTAGGGGTGAGGCACAATGGAAAAAGGGGACTGGGGGCCAGATCTACAAGACAAAACCACAGTAGCCATTGAGAAGAGGAAAGAATAGCTTTAATTCCATCAGGAGTATAGAGACTAAAGAAGGAATAAATGAGTATGAGGCCATGAAATTGAAGAATAAAAGTCTAGAATAAAAAAGGAAGGAAAATAAACACTGAATAAGGTGGAATTTTAACACCTTACTCCCCTCCCTCTGCACTCAATGTTCTAAAAGGGCTTTCTTGATACTCTGGCTCTAAGAGATTCTATCTCCCACCTTCCTGGAACATTCTTGCTTCTCTTCCCCAGCCTCTTGGAATCCCTCTCTCCCTTCACAGTTCAGCTCATCTGCCAACTCCTGCAAGGGGCTTCCCAGATCCCCGTTGCCTCCCTGCCAATGAGCTGGTACTTAGAGGGATTATAGATGACAGATTTCAAGCTAGAAGAGACCTCAGAAGCTGCCAAATCCAGCCTCTTCATCTGATAGATAAGGACGCTAAGGCCCAGAGACGTTGGTCAATGCCGCCATAGTTAGTAGCGGAGCCGGGGTTTGATCTCAAGTCTTCTCTCTCTCCTTTCCACTCTATTTTCTGTTTATTCACCCATGTCATTATGATCACTCCCCACTCTACCACAGTGGGATGGATGCTTTGGGAGGGTGGGGCTTGTTTTTTCTTTTGGCCTTTGGGTTTCCAGGGCCCGGTACAACATCTGGCACATAGTATGCATTTTATAAATTCCTGGTGAACTGAATTAAATATATTTGTTCCCCTCTGAATAGGTAGGTCAAGAAAATTTAGTAAAGTGGCAAACCTTTCCAAACTACCTCCTGAATTTAATGCCATACCTATCAAAACAGTAGTAGGCTTTTCCATAGAATTAAAGTCCCAACAAAATTCATAGAGGAAAATAGACAAGAACGTGAGGAATAACTATGAAAAAGAAAACTGGCAAAGGGGAACCGCAGGAGAACCCTGAAACTTCCACCATTGCTTAGGCCGCTGAGAAGGTTCACGAAACATTTCCCGTTTCTATTCTTACTTTATCTTGCAAGAATTCTATGAGTGATTCAGATGCTACGATAACCCTCATTTTACAGATGGCGAAACGGAGGCGGGCAGAGGGGCAGTGCCTTGCCCAGGGTCACCCAGCTATGAAGTGTCTGAGGTAGGATTCCAATCTAGCCTTTCTGGATACCAAGTCCAAACTGGGCCCACTATACACGATACCTTTGCATCAGTCAAAAAACTGGCATTTACTTTATTAAGTGCCTACTGTGTTCCAGACACTTCCTAAGTAGGAGCAAAAATAATTTTTGCCCTCAGGTAATTTATGTGCTGATGTTTATGTACACAGATATCTATGAGATACAGGTGAAGTAGACACAAAGAAACTTAGCAGAGAAGGCATTGATAGCATCTGGAGGAACATGGAAAGGCCTCCTGCAGAAGGGGGCATTTGAGCTGAGGCTGAGGGGAGGAGGGAGAACATCCCAGGCATGGGGGACAGCCAGGGCAAAGGTGCAGAGGCAGGAGATGAGGTTGGAATGTGAGGAACAGCCAGAATACCAGTCTGGCTAGACCAGAGTGAAGGATAGTAATGTGTAGGCTAGAGAAAGAGGAAGGGGCCAGGATGGAAGAGCTTAAATGCCAGAGTTTACATTAGGTCTTAGAGTTCCTCGGAAGCCCCTGGGAGGAGGGGAGATAACACGGTGCCTATACTTTGGCAGCTCTGGGGGTGGTTGGACAAGGAAGAGGCAGTGAGACCAATTAGGAAGCGGTTCCAGTAACCTTCCAGGCAGCAGATGATGAGGGCTTGAGCAATGCATAAGGGGACAAAAAGTCAGACAACAGGGTGGAGAGGAGGGTGCTTGGGGAGAATGAGTCAAGGCTGATCCAGAGGTGGCAAGCACAGGTGCTACCTTTGACAAGAAGAGGGAGTGAGCAGCTCGAGGCTGACCTGGTCTCCAACTTCACCGTTCCACTGAAGCTGACCTCTCCATGTCCTGGAAAGCAAGAATTAGAAAAACACACGGCATTGGGGAAAGAGTAAAGAGAGCTGTCAATGCCCCAACTAGAGAACCCCCAAACAAAATCTCTGCATTTGAGAAGCCATGGAGAAAGTGAGGACCATGTGACAAAACTATATGGGGAGCCAGGCTATGGCAACATGGCCCAAAAGGACAGCAGCGAGGAGCAGGTCCTGCCCACACAGCCTCGAACAATTCTAACAGGGTCAGTGACAGAAATAGCTGCTGTTTTTAAAAACTGCCAGAAAAATGAGCAACGAGCTCGTTATCCAACTGAAGGAAAGGGAAGAAAGAAAAATAAGCACTTATTAAGTGCCTGTTGAGTGCCAGGCACTGTGTGAAGTGATTTACAAACACTATCATTGGGGAGAAAATTCATGATTTTGATTCTATAAAAGATAACAGAATTTTGTACCGTAAAATCAATGTTTCAAAAAGAAACAGATTGGGACAATATTTGGGGCAAATATGTCTATTAAAAAACCCCTAATATGTGATGTCTTATGATTAATGCTATGCCCTCCCCAATGGAGCAACAGCCAAAGTATAGGAACAAAGAATTTATAAAGGAGGACATTCCAACTTCAGACGACCTCAGAAGGTGCTGCAATTCCCTAAGAAATGAGAGTAACAAAAATCTATCATCTCAAAATAGCCCCAGAAACCCGCTAGAATGGCGAAAAGCACCCCAAGCCCTTCTCCTTCCTCCTCTCATTCCCACAGGATACTGGCCTCCCTGGCCACCCTGTCCAGCACTGGCTTCAATTGGACTCACAGCTAGTTACTTGGTCATGGCGGGAGAGGTGGAATCCTCCTTGCTCCCAATGGCCTCTTCCAGCTTCCTCCTCTACCACCATCACCAGCCACCTCTCTCCCATTGGGGTTCATTCATCCCAAAATACCATCACCTAATCCCAATCCTAAGGCCATTGCAGTGGACCCCAGCCGCTCTCCCTCTCTCCTCAGCAAATTCAGCACTAGGCTCATAGTGGGGATCTTCTCCCCACCTCCTGCCCTCATACTAGGGGACTTGAGCACACACATTGATGTTTGCTCAAATGCTTTCCTCCACTCCATCTCAGTCCTAGACAGGCACATTCACAAGCGCATTGGTGTCTTTCCTGATGGAAGAATAATCTCCCTCATCCCTTTGTCTGACCAATGGCCAGCAAAGTTGTTCTGTTTCCCTGTTCAAGAGCCCCAAAGTTCTTCTAAGTGCTCATAATTGCAGATCATTCCTTTTCTTCCTGTGACTTACTGCTTCTAAAACTGTCCTTCGTCCTCCCCAGAACCCTCCATTCTCCAGTTCTCTTCTCTCCTCACCCCCACCCTGACTTCATTCCCCTTCCTTCCCTATACCATTTCAGCTTTATGCTCTCCTCTCCGCTCAGCCCCTTGTGTGGTCATGCCTTCTATTTCCCAGCCCTGAATGACTCTCTCCATCTGCCTCCTTCCTTGCTGCACTCATGCTGAAAAAAGCCAGAGGTTGTCCAAACTGGGCTGCTCTCCTGACTTAATTTGATCTGGGTCCTCACTGCAGCAAAGCAATCCCTTTAGTTTTCTCATGTTCTCCCCACAGAGGCTGTTCCAAATCTTCCCTTTTCTCCTGTAGCCCTGCGCCTGCCCTCCCTCTTATCTGAACGCTTTGACTTGGCTGAACAGAGAAGCCACTGGCCATGAGCTCAGGCCTCTTATTTTCTGCTCATTTTATGTTCCTCTGTTATCATCCCCCACTCTCTCTCCTTCCCCTGTGGCACATGAAGAGGTGGCCTTTTTCCTTTCCAAGGCAAGGCCCCTATATAGATGTGACCCCATTCCTTCTCACCTTCTCCAGTTCATTGGCTGTCATCCTATCCTCTGTCACTAGTCTTCAGTCTCTCCTGCTGCTCCCTGGCTCCTTCCCTGCTCCCTACAAACATCCTCAAGAAAACCTCACGGGAGCTAACTAGCCATCATCACCCCATAGCTCTTCTCCTTTATGTGGCTGAACTCTTTGAGAAGGCCATCTACAATTGGTGCCTCCATTTCCTTTCCTCTCCCTCTTACTAAACATTTGCAGTTCAGCTTCCAACCTCAGCCTTTGCCTGAAACTCTCCAAAGTCATCAACGGTCCCTTAATGACCTCTTAATCAAATCATGATCTCTTGCAATCCTCACCCCTCTTGACTTCCCTGGAACATTTTGACACTGTGGATCACCTCAGTCAACTAGTTGCCAAGCATTAGCTTCTTCTGTGGTGGGCACTGACTTTCCTTCTGGATCCCCATTTTTCTGGGTTTTGGGGACACTCCTCTGACCTGTCTGACCACTCCTCTGCTGGCCCATCCTCCGTTCTACAGCCGCTAAGATAGGTGTCCCCCAGGCTCTGTCCTGGACGCTTTCTCTCCTCTTCTCTCCATCCACTCCCTAGATAATGTCATCAGTTCCCATAGGTGTAACCACTAAGGTACTGAGGTCCACATAGCCAGTCCTAATCTCCCTCCTGAGCCGATCCTGCCTCTCTAACTATATATTGGACATCTCAAACTGGATGTCCTAGAGACATTTTTAATTCAATAGGTCCAAAGCTGATCTCATCATCTTCCCCACCCCCACCTCCATGCCCTCCCCTTTTCCTTTCAGAGGCATTACCACCTGTCTGCACTTCCAGACTTTCAATCTTGGTTTTATCCTGTGCTCGGATCTGAGCACATGGGCTGCAAAGGGGGACATTTGTGGGCACAGGTGAGAACCCGAGGCAGGCAGCCAGGATGGAGAAGGGCCTGGAGTCCAAGCTAAGGCAGCTGGACACGCTGGCCATGTTTTCCCAGGAGAAGTGAAGGCCTTGGAAGGGACGAGGACTTGAAAGGGCCACCTAGGAAGAAGCCTCACTCGTCTTTGGCTTGGCCTCAAGGGGTAGAGGGGAGGGGCAAACGTGCCAAGTGGCTGATTTCAGTTCCAGAGGGCAGGACAAGTGGCTGAACAGTGAGAACTGCCCAGAGCTGGAGGTGCTGCCCACCGAAGTAACTCCCTAGCCCACGAGGGGTCAGAGCAGAAGCACGTGGGCGCTGACAGCGTCCTTGGCGTAATGCTGCGGAGTCTCTCTCTAGACTCAGTGTCTCTGAGAGCCTCTCAGGGCTTTCTCTCTTTCTCTATGGGGAGTCTCTCTCTGGAGGAGTCTGTCTCTTTGGGGGTCATCCCCAAGGGGCAGGTGAGGGAAGATGCGCTCCCGCCTTACCTCAGCAGCCTCAGTTCCTCTCACTGCCCGAGGGCCCCCCCCCACACCCTCTAGACCTGGCCCTGCTTCGGCCGCTGGGGCCTCAGCTGGGCCACCTCAGGCAGCGCGTGGGACCAGTCTCCATGGCGACAGTGGGTGTGGTTATTTGCTTAATTGAATATTCATGAGCGCCTGGCTCCTGCCGGAGCAAGCACGCCCAGTCCCTCCCTAGCAACAGTTGCTATGCCGTCGCTCCACCCAGCCTAGGTTACGGACCCTGAGAACCGCAGAGAAGATAGGATGCGAAGAGACGAGAGCAGACCGAAGCTTCCTGCTCCCCTGGGGACCCAGCCAGGGAGGCAGAAGCGTCAAGGGTCAAGGCCCCAGGACCTAAAGCCGGAAAAAGGTGGAGCTCGAGAGAGACCCCAGACTCCAGCCAGACCCTCAAATCCACAATTGTCGCTACCAAACTCTGGGGATTCGGGCCCTCCGAGGGAACCCCCAGCCCAAGGACCCTGAGGCACCCCAAATTATGAGCGATGAGAGCCCCCCAGACCGGGAGTCCGGGGCTCCCCACCTGAGACATAGGAGCCTTGAGCCCCCTCATTTGAAAAAGGAGCCCTAAGCCCCTGCCCCATGAGACCAGAACCCTTAAGATCTCCCCTCTTCAGCAGTGCTGTGGGCCTTGCATGAGATCATGAGCTCAAAGGCCCCTCCCCAGACCAGGAACCCTGAGGGTCTCCCCCGACGTGGGATACTGTTCTTGAGACCAGGAGCTCTGAGACCCCTGGACTACCCCAAACCCACCTACCTAAAACAGCCCTGAGTCCCTCATTCCTGCCTGAGACACAGAATAGCCCTGATCCCCCATCCCCCACCCTGGAGCTCTCAGCTGAACCTCCCCACCCCCCACTCAATAGTGCTGAGGGCCTCGATTAGACCACGAAACATCAAGCTCTTCAGACCAGGAGCCCAGACTCAGGAGCCTTTAGACCAGAAGCCCTGAAACATGCCGCCCCCCCCCCCAAGAGACCAGGAGCCCTGACCCACCCCCATCTGAAACTAGGAACTCTGAGACCACCCTTTTGAAAAAAGAAGCCCTAAGCCCCTCTCCGAAGGAGACCAGAAGCCTTGAGCACCCCACCCCCCACTCTTACTTGAGTCAAGAGAAGCTACACTTCCCACACCCCAGACCAGGACCCCTGAGGGCCCTTCATATCTAGGACCACTGAGACCTCCCCCCTCCTCCCATTCCTGAGCCCAGCATGAGGGAGCCCTAAGAGCCCTCCTCTAGCCTCAGGAATGCTGAGCTGTCCCCAACAGCTGAGGCTCCTTCCCCACCCCGGACTTAGGAGCCCTGAGCCCAACCCTCCACTGAGACAAAGGAGTGCTGAGACCCCCACCCTCCGAGGAGATCAGGAGCTCTGGGCAAAACCCCCACCAACCTATGACATAGGAGTTCCACCCCTGCCCCCCCATCCCCACCTAACTGAGACCAGGAACCCTAAGGCCCCCTACTCACCCGTGGACTTAGGAACCCTGAGCCACTCCACAGACCAGAAAGTCTTCAGACTTAGGGGCTCTGAGCTGCTCCCAGGAGACCAGGAGTCCTGAGCCTCCTCCTACCCACCCCCAGACTTAAGAGCCCTGAGCCCAACCCTTTACCTGAGACTTGACATTCACCCTCAGCAGAGACTTAGTGGTTTTTATTCCCCCTATAAGACCAGTGACCCTGACTCCTCACCCAATCAGGATCTCTGCTCATTAGTGCACCCCCACCCCCACCCCATTTCCTCCCAACTTGAGGCCAGAAGCCTGCCCCAGATGTAAAAGCTCTGACACTCCCTTTCTCCTTAGACTTAAATGCGCTCTGAGGGCTCCCCACCCCAGAAGAGAAATCTAGAGCCCAAGCTTCCAAGACATGGGATCCAGAACCGCCACCCCCCACCATGAACATGCTGGAGACCAGGAACCTTGAGCCCATCTCCCATCTCCCTCAGAGTCCAGGAACTCCCACTATCCTCCCTGCCACACAGACTAGGAGCTCTAAGTACCACTCCCCAACCTGAGACCAAGAATTCTGAAGCTCTCTCTCCCAACTCAGGAACCTAGAGCCTGACCTGCCGTTTGAGACTTGGAGACTCTGAGCCCCCATGAGACTAGGAAAACTCAAGGACCCATCAGTTATCAGAAGCCTTAACTCCATCTGTTTGGAGTCTCCTTCCCATTCCCCTCCCCGACCTGAAAGAATAGTTCTGAGCCCCTCCCTGTCTGACTAAGTTACCACCCCCAGCTGAGACTAAAAGCCCCAAGGAGCCCTGAACCAAAAAGTCCTGAGCCCTAACCCACATGAGATATAGTAGTGAGGTCTCCACCTGGGGCTTGGGAGCTCTGAGCCCTTCCCCCCAGTAGACCAAGATTTCTGCGCTCTACCCTCTGCCACCAAGAGGTCTAAGCTCATGGATTCGTTGTCATTCTCTCATTTTTAGTCATGCCCTACTCCTTGTGACCCCATTGGGAGTTTTCTTGGCAAAGATGATGGAATGGCTTGCCATTTTCTTCTTCAGCTCATTTTACAGATGAAGAAACTGAGGTAAACAGGGTGAAGTGACTTGCCCAGGGGGACACAGCTAGGAAGTGTCTGAGGCCAAATTTGAGCTGGGGAAGAGGAATCTTCTGACTCCAGGCCCAGCTCTCTGTGCACTGTGGTGCCACCTAGTGGTCCTAAAAACCCCATGAGACTTGATGCTCAGACTCCCTCTACCCCTTCCAGCACTATCGCACCTCCTAGAGTGACTCTCCCACCACCAACAGAAGTCACCAAGGCCTGTGTAAGTTGTCCCCAGCATCCAGAAGACATAGCTAAGGGTCCCTTCTCCCTCTGGATCCCCACTCCAAAAGACAAGGTGTCTATTGTCCAGGGCAGTTGCACCACCCTAGGACCATCAAGGTGAGGCAGACAGGAGTCCAGCTCAGAGCCATAAGGTGCTTAAATGGGAGGGTCCAGCCAACAAGCATTTATTAAATGCTAACTGTATGTCAGGTACTGTGCCAAGTATTGGAACAGCCTAATGGGGGAGACAACAGACAAGTAACTATGTACACTGGAAAAGATCCAGGATAACCTGGGGTTAACAAGGGAAGGGAAAGCGCACCTACTGGAGGTAGCTGAGAAACCAGAAGATGGAGGTGAGAGGGAAGTGACTTCCAGGCATGGGGTTTGGACATAGAGAGTCTTGTTTGTGTAACAGCCAGGAAGTTGGGTCTCTGGATTGAAGAGGGAGTTTTAGGGACTGAGGTAGTTAGACTGGAGTTTGGAGGAGGCCAAGTTATGGAGGGCTTGGAAGGCTAACAGCATTTTGTATTAGATCCTAGGGGTGATAGGGAGCCAATGGAGTTTATTGAGTGGGGATGGAGTGGGGTGACATGGTCAGGCTTGCACTTTAGGAAGATCATTTTGACAGCTGAATGGAAGATGGATTGAAGTGAGGAGAGACTGGAGGCAGGCAGAGCGCCCCACCCCTGCCCACCAGGAGTTACTGCAATGGTCCAGAAAGATGATGAAAGACTGTGCCAGGGTAGGGTGAGGGCAGGGACAGGGGCAGGGGAGAGAAGGGGACTTATTCAAGAGATGCTGCAGAGGTAAAATATCCTTGGCATCATATTGGATCTGGGGAGTGAGAGGGAGTGAGGAGTCCAGGATGATCCCTAGGCTGGGAGTCTGAGGGACTGGGAGGATGGGATGCCCTCAGCTTAGAGGGAATGAAGGAACCTCAGAAAGAGAAGAGTGCTTGGAGAAAGAAAATGAGCCTGGTTTTGGACATGTTGAGTTTACCATATCTTTGGGACATCCACTTCCAGATGTCCAGGAGTCAGCTGGAAAGGCGAGGTGAGGAGAGAGGCTAGGGCTGGCTGGGTCAGTAGATTTCAGTCCTTAAATAAACACTGTGCCTGTTGCACTACAGGCTCCATGCTAAGTGCTGCTGAGACTGAAGAATCCTCAGCATGGAGATGGGAGCTGATAAGCTCACCAGGTGAAGTACTTATAGGAAAAGAGAAGGGGGCCTAGGACAGAGCCCTGTGGGACGCCCAAGGCTAGTGGGAGTGAGTTGGATAAAGATCCAGCCAAAATGACACATCAGACAGGAAACAAGAGCCATCACTTTAAAAGTGCCTGTTACATGACAGGCATTGTGCTAAGTGTTTTACAATCACCTCATTGGATCCTCACAAAAGCTCTGGGAGATGCCGTTGTCAATCCCCTTTTACAGATGAGGAAGCTGAGGCAGGCAGAGGTTAAATGACTTGGCCAGGGTCACCCAGGTATGAAGTATCTGAGGCTGAATTTGGACCCTATGGGCAAGGATGTGACCCATCCCCACCTCCCCTAGGGCTGTGGGAATGGCTTACATGACAGAGCTTTGTGACAGTTTGACCGGTGTCCTCAGGGCAGGGCTTCCTCAAGCCAGGACTGTTTCTAGTGGCCTAACTCCTGGTGAAGATGAGGTTCTTTCGCTGACTGCAAAGGCATTCAAAAGACATTTTGGCCATGAGCACTTAGCTTTTGGTTTTTTTCTGTCCTACATAAAGTGGGTAGAAGCCCAAAACTTCATGAGTTTTTAAGGATACAGAGGATGCTCTTGCCTCTCAGTTTTTGGCACTCCTGAATCTGAGTTCCAGAGCCAATGGAGCAAGAAGTTATCTTTGGGCCCCCAGCCCTTTAGCAGCTGAGACAAAGGCTCATCTAGTCCAAGCAACACCTTTGGATGGAGAGCTGTTGGCACCAAGCTTATGGTCTGCCCAGACACCAAGGTGGCATGGGGAGAGGATTTACTGAAGGACTTAGGCATGTTCTTCATGTTAAGTGTGGTGCTACCATGAGGGAACATAGCCTGTTGGGGCTCGAGTCAATGACAGAAAAGAGAGAGCACCCCTGACTCTCAGGGTTGGAGTGTCGAGGGGCAGATATAGTAGCCTGGCTCAGGGACAGAGAACCAGAACACCCGTGCTCAAATGGATATTCCCAGGAAAAACCAATAATATGTGAACAGGAGAGGACAAAATGAGACCCACTAATGCACTACTACAAAATGGGAGAGAGGAAGGAGGTCAAGAGTGGGACTCTAGATGCTCTGTCCACACAAGGGATAAACTCTTCAGAATATAGAATGGGACAATAAAACTCAGAAGGGACCAAAAGGGGATTGAAATCAATAGAGCATTAAGCACCTACTATGTGCCAGGCACTATGCTAGGTACTGAGGGCACAAAGATAAAAATTAGACCCCAGTCTTGAAGAGTTTTCATTCCATTAGGAACCAAATGCAGTTATAAAAACATCTACAAAGTAAATGTAGGATGACTTTTTGCTAAGGGGAGGTTAACAGCAGCTGGAGGGATTGAAGTGGGGGGTGGTGCTTGAACTGAGGTTTGAAAGAACCCAGGAATTCTGAGAGGCATCAGTCAAAGGGAATTCATTCTGGGAATTGGGAGTGTCTCATGTGAGGAGGAGCAAGGTCATTGCCTGGGCTGGTAGAGAGAGAGGGGTGGGGGGTGGGGAGGAAGGAGGGGGAGGGAGGGGAGGGAGGGACACATAGACAGAGAAAGAGAGAGAGAAGAGAGAAAGGGGGAAAGGAGGGGGAGGGAGGGAGAGAGAGAGAGGGAGGAAGAAAAGAGAGAGAGAGAGGGAAGGACAGAGAAACAGACAGACAGAGAGAGAGAAAGGGGGGAATGGAGAGAGGATGGGGGGGAGATGGAGAAAGAGAGAGAGGAGAGAGAGAGAGAGAGAGAGAGAGAGAGAGAGAGAGAGAGAGAGAGAGAGAGAGAGAGAGAGAGAGAGAGGGAGAGGGAGAGAAGGGAGGGGGGAGAGGGACAGACACAGAGAGACAGAGACAGAGAGAAAGAGAGGCAGGGGAGGGAGGGAGAGACAGAGACAGAGAGAGAGGCCTTGATTAGGTTGTGAAGGAAGGACTTTAAAAGACTATGTTTAATAAGATAGGTAATAGGTGTTTAAGAGTGATGTGGTCAGATCTGTGCTTTGGAAAAGGCACCTTGAGGCACAGCAAACCCCAGAAGGGCACATAACCCAACATGAAAAGGTCTAGTAATTTTAAACATTTGAAAAGGGAATGAGATGCCTCAGGGGAAGCCTCTTTACCTGATTTCGGGCCATAGTAACCCTAACCCTAAATGCTCATTCATGAAACAAAAGTTTTTCTACAAGCAAAGCAGACTGGTCAAATGAAAAGGGAAGAAACATTTGGGGACCATCTTCCCATTCCTCTCCTATCAATGCATAAGAAATGAGCATCTCCAAGAGATACATTGTTAAATGATGAGTCCACAGCTCCCAAATGAAGAAACCAATTAACTACTACATGAAAAAGCGCCACAAATCACTAATCAAAATGCCCTAAAAGGAAACCACTCTGAGCTTCCACTTTCCACCTACCAGACTGGCAAGATGATAAGGGCAATGCCAAGCCGTGGAGGTGCTTTGGGAGGACAGGCCCCGATGCCCTGTTGATGAAGCTGTGAACCAATTCAATCAAAGGTGGACACATCCTATGACTTAGTGATACTGCTGTTGGCCATCTATCTGAAAAGGGTTAAGAACAGAAGGGAAGACCTGTATGTCCTAGAATGTTTGGAGCAACCCTTTTTGTTATAGCAAAGAACTAGAAACAAAATAGGTAAATGAATGAATGAGAAAGCATTCATTAAAGTGTGTACCAGGCATTAGGGATAAAAAAAAACCAAACCCCAAACTGGAAAGTCCTTGCCCTCAAACAGCTTACAGTCTACTGGGAAAATGCTGAATAAATTGCACCATAAAAAATGAAAGGGACTGATTCAGAGAAACCTGGGAAGACTTTTCTGAATTGACACAGAGTGAACAGAGCAGAACCAGAACAATTTACATGGTGACAATATTGTGTAGGTAGGAAAACAGCTTTGAAGGACCTCAGGACTCCAATCAAAGCATCCAACAATAATAGAGACTTCCAAAGAACCACACCCCTCCCCTCCTGGCAGAGATGGGCATCCTCAGACTTGGTTCGTGGATTGATTGGTTTTGTTGTACTATACATACTGCAAGGGAGGGTGTGCAGGGCAGAGGGAGGTTAGTGGGTGCTCATAGATAAGGAAAAACAGGAGAATCAATCTTTTTTTTTAGAATAAACTTTTGCCCTTTATTTCTACATCAACAAAATTTCTCCTCGTATCCTTTCCCTTCTCTCTCCCAGAAAACCATCTACATTACAAATAATACTTTTAAGGGAAAAGAGAAAAAGAGGAAGAAGAGAGAGAAATAAGCACTGCCCCCAGCATCCCAAAGGCTGAAAACACCCGGGATGTTCCTGGATGAGGAGCTCCTGCCTCTATGCAAAGGAGAGGCAGCTTCTCTTCCAACCTCATCTTTGGGACAAGCTTGGTCTCTGCAACTTTGTAACATTTATTTTGGATTGTCGTGTGCTGGTTCTTTCCATGGACAACGTGGTTGTTACTGTGTGTCACGTTCCCTTAACTTCACTCTGCAGGAGCTCTTCGTATGGATCTATCCCTGCACGCAGTGGCTAGAGCATTGGGCCTGAAGTCAGGAAGACCCAAGTTCAAATTCAGCTTCAGACACTTCCTGGCCTGATGGCACTGGGCGGGTCATTTAGACTCTGCCTCAGGTTCCTCATCTGTAAAATGGAGACAATAGGAGCACCTGCCTCCCAGGGTGGTTGTGAGACTCAAATGAGATAGAATTTGTAAAGCGCTGAGCACAGAGCCTGGCACATAGTAGGTGCTATGGAAATGCTAGCTCTCGTCATCATCATCATATTCCATTGTTTCTAACATCACAGTAATATTCTATTACACTTATGTGATCATAACTAGCACTTGTATAGGGCTTGAAGGCTTCCAAAGTGACTTTAAAATATTTGGTTCTATTTCTCCAACAACCCTGGAAGGGAGATGTTCTTATTTTCCACCTTTGTAGACGGGGAACCTGAGTCTGAGGGAGATGAAGTCGTTTGTCCAGAGCCACCTAAATCTTCCTAGGGCCAACCCCAATGCGATTTACTCCAGTAGCTGTTTGATCATTTCCCAATGGATTTCTTCTTATCAATGGCCTCCTTGGGGTAGATGCCTAGTAAAAGAATTTCTGGTTCAAAGGTCATAGACATTTTAATCACCTTATTCGCATAATTATAAAATGTTTTCCAAAATGGTTATATTGAATAGCTCCACCAACAATGTACCAGTGTTCCTGTCTTGCTACAACCCACCCAGTATTGACTAGTTCCACTTTTGGTCATTTTTGCTCATTTACCTGACTGTGAGGGAAAACTTGAAGCTTATTTTGATTTGCATTTCATCATTAGTGACCATATAGTTATTGATAAATCACATGTTTTCTTTTGAGAATTGTTTGTTTGTATCTTCTGACCATTTATCTGTTGCAGAAGAGATTTTCTTCCTATGTATCTGTATATCTTTTTTTAATGAACTTTTTTTTAATTTTTAGTTTATAACACTCAGTTCCACAAGTTTTGGGTTCCAAATTTTCTCTCCCTCCCTCTCCTCCCCCCAAGACAGGATGTACTCCAATGTGAGTTCTACATATACCTTCACACTGAACTTATTTAAATGTAAATAAAGAAGAATTAAACCAGTGGAATGAATCATGAGAAAGGAGAAACAAAACCAAAACAGAGAGCAGTTTGCCTCCCTCTGCATTCAGACTCCATAATTCTTTCTCTGGATGTCAATTGCTTTTTCCGTCACGAGTCTTTTGGAGCTGTCTTTGAACTTTGCATTGATGAGAGGAGTCAAGACAATCAAAGTTAGTCCTTACAGATACTGTGTGTCTGTAATCGTGTGTGATGATGTCCTGGTTCTGCTCCCCTCCCTCAGTATCAGTTCATATAAGTCTGTCCAGGTTATAATGAAGTCCATCTGCTCATTTCTTACAGCACTATGTCTGTATATCTACCTACCTGGCTGTAGATAACTGATGATTGCTTCTATATGTTGGATACCAAACCCTTATCAGAGAAATTTGATATAGACTTTTCTCCCGTTGTCCTTCTTATCCTAGGTGCATTAATTTGGTTTGTGCAGAAGCTTTTTAGTTTCATGTAATCAGGATTTGAACTCAAGTCTTCCTGACTCCAGACCCAGGGCTCTATCCATTTCTCCACCTACCTGCCTCTAATGAGATATGTGTGTGTGTGTGTGTGTGCATACATATGTATATATATGTATATATAGAGACATATATAAACATACATACATAGAGAGTTGGAGTCAGAGGCATTTAGGGTTAGAGTTGGAGATGTATATATATATGTATATATATACACATATATATACATATATAGAACATATATATGTTTTAATATTTTATGGAATGATCTTTAACATTAAGTTCACATGTTCATTTTGAATTTATTGTGAAATATGGTATATGACATTAACCTAAGTCTAATTTCTCCCAGAATGCTCTTCAGTTTTTCCAGAAGTTTTTATTAGAGAATTCTTTCTGAAGTAATTTGTTTTCAGGTGGATTCTTGAGTTCCACTATTTCTGATTCTCCCTTGGATAGTGTGTTCAATTGATCCAGTTCTCTTATTTTTTAAGAGAATATTGCTACTTTATAATGGAGTTTGAGGTCTGGAAATATTGTTCCACCTTCATCCTTCTTTTCGTCATTTCATTTGATATTCTAGATCTTTGTTTTTCCAAATGACATTTGTTATTTTATCAAGTTAAGTTTATCTTTGATAATTTGGCATAGCTTTAAGATACTAAGTTAACTTTGGTTGTATTATCATTTTTACTATATTGGCACGACCCAACTATGAGCACTGAATATTCCTCCCACTATTTAAGTTGTATTTCTTTTAGGAGTATCTTGTAACTGAGTCTATCCAAGACTTTTGTGCGCTTTGGTAGACTGACCTTCAGACACTTTATGGGTTTTGTAGTTATTTTGAATGGGATTTTCCTTTCTCATTGCCTCTTGGATTCTGTTATTATTTTGCAGAAATGTTTGTTTTTGTGGCTTTATTTTGTAGTCTGCTATTTTGTTGAAGCTATTGTCTCTATACCTTTGCTTATTCTCTAGGACATTTTAAGTAAAGCATCATGTCATCAGCAGATAGGGAGAGTTTTACCTCTCTTTTACACCTTGACTTTCTCTTGTCTTGTTCTCATTGCTAGCATTTCTAGAACTACATAAAAATAATAGATAGTGGGCCTTCTTATGTTACTCCTATATTTACTAGCAAAGGTTCTTTTTTCCCCAATTTAAAAAATATTTTTAAGTTTTGAGTTCCAAATTCTATCCCTCCCTCCCTGCCTCCTTCCCTTCCCCCTCCCTGAGCCAGTAAGCAATTAGATATAGGTTATACATATGCAATTACGAAAAACATTTCCATATTAGACATTTCATAGAAGATGGTTCAAATAAAAGAAAAAGGAGTGAAAGAAAGTGAAAAATAGCCTGCGTCAGTTTGTATTCGACCAATATCAGTTCTTTCTCTGGAGGTGGATGGTATCTTCCTTCATAAGTCCTCCGTAGTTGATTTGAGTAGTTATAATACTCAAAATGACTCAGTTGCTCATAGTTGCTCTCAGAACAATATTGCTGTTACTGTACATAACACTCACTCTCCATTATTTCATGCAAGTCTTTCCATGTTATTCTGAAATCCACCTGTTTACCATTTCTTATAGCACAATCATGCTCCGTCACACTCACATACCACAACTTGTTCAGTTATTCCCTGGTTGATGGACATCCCCTCAAGTTCGTTGCCACCACAAAGAGAGCTGTTCTCAATATTTTAGAACATACAGGTTCTTTTCCTTTTTCCCTGCTGACCTTGGAGAATGGACCTAATGGCTGGGCTGTGCATATTTGTTACAAGAGTCTGGTTCCTCTTTTGGGGGGAAGGAGGTAAGAAGAGAAAATGAGTATTATTTTTAAAAATTAAAATAAATTTGAAAAAGAGGAGATGGCAATAATCCAGGTGGCATGTGATGAGCCATGTGAGTCGAAAGGAGGGAGCAGATGCCAGAGTGCAGTGCAGGTAGAAATAGCCAGATTTGGCAACTGATTGGACCTGTGGAGTAAAAAGGATCCAAGAATTAAAAGAATGCCAAAGCGGCAGACCTAGGGCAGGAGGACAAAGAGAATGACATTTCTTGGAAAGAGAGGCCACAAAAGGTTACTTAAGGTAAGACAACAAAAAGGGCAGAGGAAGGCTTGAAACCAGCACTCCTCTAAGGAGGGTCCAAGAGGCAAGGAGGAACATGGAAAGGCACAAAGAAGAAGAAAAATCATGGAAGTGAATCCTAGTACACACTCACTTGTAGGTCACTCCTCTGCTTTCCACTCGACTCATTCCCACATTTATTCTTTTTTTCATTTATTAAATAAACTATTTCTGCCTTTATGTGGAGCTTTGGTCCTGCAGTTATACCACACGAGTGTGATCAGAATTCACAGATTACCTAAGTCACTCCGCTGGGATATAATTTACTGTCTAATAAAACATAGTAGATGCATACAAATTGCAAGTGAATTCAATTTAATGGTAAAGTCTTTGGCCCTAACAAGCTATGAAACAGCGCCGTAATAATAAGTGTGGTCACAAAGTAACAAATTTCAGCCTTTAAGTCAAAGGAAATTGAGATAAAAATAAACTTGACAAATAGCAGCTACCGTATACAGTGTTTAAGTTTTGCAAAGATATGTGATCTCATTTGGTCCTAATGTCACTCTGTGTAATGTTAATCCTCATTTTACACATGAGTAAACTGAGGCCAAGAGGTTTAGTGACTTCCAAGTTTCACAGTGACAGAGTCCAAGGCACCATTTTCACTCAGATCTTCCCAACTCCAAGCAGAGCACTATCCAGCCCCCAAGCCCCACAGCTGCCTAGACACAAAATGAGGAGAGAAGCTTGGTGTTGGCCATACCCACTATATGCTGATCTCCTTCCACACATCCCATCATGAGGGAGCCGTCTCTCTCAAGTACTTTGGCCTGGGAGTTTCTAGACATCACAAGAATCACATCTCCTGTGCTGCTGTACTGTATTGGTGCCAGTCAGAGGGGTGAAGAGAGTTTGAAGGGAAGCATCCCAGTAAAATCCCCCAATTTAACAATGTAATCAAATCCTCCTGTTATCAGACAAGCACCTGAGGGGTGCAGAGCTGAGCAGGAAAACATCTTACTGCCATGCTGTAGAGCAATTTCATGGACAGGGTTCATTTCATCTTGTATTTCATCATCATCATGGCTCTCCTGGTAGCCAGGTGGGAATGGGGGCCTATGAGTTCACCTTCAGATTATATTTGGGTGGCTTGGTGGCAAAGGAGGCCCAATAATTCTCCATCTGTAACGTTAATAGGATTTGAAGATCTTCCCCACCCATTAATAGGCCTCACCTGGAGACCATTAAGGGAAGCTTGATTAGAGGAGGCTTGTTTTTCAGGAAGGCCCACACCTTTTGCTAATTTCTTATTAGGCACCAGGTCACCATGCCCTTTGGCTCTGAAAAGGGTATATATACTCTGAGGTGAGATTTTGCTTTGAGGCTTACTCACTGGAAGAATGTTTGTGTGATTTGGCCAGAAAAGACTCTGGGTAGCTGTTAAGGAGCCCCCAGCTTTGAAAAACCCAGATTTTGGTGCTTCTCTCTCTGCTAACTATGCATATATTGCTATGGTCAGACAGTTCGAAGCCCTGTCTGTTGGTTTTTATTTCTCTGTTTGTAATTTTCTGCTTGTAATTTCTGTTTGTATTTTCTCTGAAGTTCAGGGTACTGACTTTTCCCCTGAACTAAGTGAATTTTATATATATTTCAATTAAAGTAAGACTGTTGACCCCTTTTAGGTTGCTTTCCTTTAGAAAAGCAGATCAAAGAACCTGTACTAGCAGCCCTCCTGTGTGCTGGTGTGTAACAACAATGTTGCTTACAGCTACTGTGGCTGTGTAAGGCCAATAACACCAGCGCACAGGAGGGTTGCTAGCACAGGTTCTTTGGTCTGCTTTTCTAAGGAAAGCAACTTTAAGGGTTTACAATCTTACTTTAATCAAACATACATATATCATTCACTTAGTTCACGGGGGAAAAGTCAGCACCCTGAGCTTCAGAGAAAACACAAACAGAAATTACAAGCAGAAATTACATAAACAGAGCAAATTAACACAAATCAGCAGACAGGCTTCTAGCTGTCTGTCCAAGACATTACATACATAGCTACCAGAGAGAAAAGCACCAACATCTGGGTTTTCAAAAGGGGGGTGCTCCTTAATGGCTACCCAGAATTTCCACACCAACCCTCTTCCAATGAGTGAACCCCAAACAAAATGCTAACCTCAGAGTATATGTACACTCCTTCAGGGTCAGAATGCTTCACACCTCTAGAGGGTTTCACACCTCTCCTGACCTAACTAGCAAAAGGGTGTGGGCCTTCCTACAAACAAAAGCAAGACTCAATCAAAGGCACTTGATTGCCTTAGTGCTAAGAAGCACTCCCAAACAAAAGACAACAAAAAGTCCCACTGTGCTTGCCCTTGATGGTGTTATTGATCTTACACCTCCACAGCAGCTGCAAGTAGTGCTGTTGTTACACTATCAGATCTACCTTCACTTCCACTGCTCTGTGTCACCAGAAGCTGAGTAGAAGGTTATTTGGTCAGACTTGGGCCTGAAGGGATTAATTCATTATCTTCATGTTGCCTTCTTAATCCTCTTCTCTTTCTGTGGTTCTTCCTCTCTCTCTCCCTCTCTCTCTCTCTCTCTCTCTGGCTTCCAAAGATCTTTTGCTTTTTTCCACAGCTGTTTTTCAGGTTTGCTCAAATATGGCTTCAAAATCAAATGTCTTCACTTTCTTTCCAAAACTGGTGAAGCTGACAGGGAAGGCCAGCTCCTGATTGGTCGCTGGGCATGTCAGTGCCATCACCGCCTCCAGAGGCTTCCATGCCAGCTCCTAGCACAGGCACAGACCCGGACTCCAATGTGCTCACCCAGCTCCGCCCACATTTATTCTTAATATCATAATCTCTATGATAATCCAGGGGGCTTATTTGGATATTCCTTCATTAATTAATAAAATTGAAACCTGTTTCTCATTAAGTTATCAGTCACCCCGAGTCCCTTGATTTCATCGAGTTCATTGATTTAATGAAGTAGAGAAATCCCCTTTCCCACTAGTAGTTTTTCATATTAAATATCTGAATCTTCTTGGATTAAATTAAGTTACCAAATGGACTATGTATTAACAGTGAAATAAATGACAAGACAAGGCCATAGATATCTCTGTTCCACAGACTCTGGGTTGACCTGCCAAGCCCCAGTTGTCTGCATTGCCAGGTTGGTCCCCAGAGCTCTCTTACTTCTCCCCTCAAGGTTCTAAGGATAATCCTAAGGGTCTGGGTTTTTTTCCTAGTGCTGTCGTTCATAAGCCCCCATCCAGCATAATCTTCCCAATATCAGTCACCAATCACCATCTCCCCAATATCAACAAATCACTGAAGAGCCATTCTTTTTAACAAAGTGGCATTTGCTAAGAAAGTGGAGCAAGGACTGAAGTACAGCTACCTCCCAAGGTGGGATGCTGATAGCCCCTCCACGTGCTCAAGTCCTCAGGGAGGGCCCCTTTGTTACAAAACCTTCCTCTCTAACACCTTCAGTTTCACTACTGGGTGTGGCACCAGTAATGTTTGAGCTGCTCCCTTTATTACAGAACGTAGCATCTGCCAAGGCCAGACCATTTGTTGCTGGGCTTGTCCAAGCAAGTCACTTCTCAGAGCCTGATCTTCAGTGGCCTCGGGGTTGTGTCTCCCAGAGGCTGCTCCAGATCCAGTTGGGCTTCTGAAGTCTCTTCAGATCTTCCAGAGCTCACAAAGTCATACCATGGTCCACTCTGCCTCAGTTTCTCATTGACCTAAGATGGGGAAGGAAGGGCCACAACAGAGACAGAAGAAATAGAAGTGCCGTGACCAGGAGGGACAGGGGCTCTCGCACCCCAGCCTCGCCCAGCCATTCTTGCCCCAATTATTCTCACGGAAGAAAGGGGTGGCTCATCTGTCTGAGCATTTGTACACACATTCAATTCTGACTCAGGGGCCAATTCAAAGAATTTTCACCCCCACATCGTGCGCCTACAGGAAATAGGCAGAAGACACCTTGATGAGCCCTGAAGAGGACAGGCAAATGGCCCCCACCCTCATTACACATTTCTGGAAGCAAGGTGCATGAACCTTCACCTTGGGCTGAACGTAGTACACGTACTTTCAATACAGTGCTTTCATTGACCCGTCTCTCAATTAGATTGCCAATATTTAATCTGGGAGAAATGTGACAGCCAGTCCCCTCACGCCTCACCGTCGTTTGTCTCAAGATTTCCGACCAAGTCTCTTTTCCATAATCCTCTTCACCAGGCGACAGTGAAAACAGCTCCGTCAGAAAATCTCTCCATCTCCCATCTCTCTGTCTTCTCCGTGTTCTCTCCAGCCACAACAGGAACACCATGTCTACTATAAAACAGGAAGGACCGTTCTCACCAGAAACATTCTCCCCTTATTTCTCTTTCCTCTACAATTTTTCTCAGACCAGGAGCTGGTAGGGACCTTTAAGGCCATTAGTTTACCCCTCATTTTGTAAAATGTCCTCATCTGTAGATGAGGAAACTGAGGCCCAGGGAGGAAGAGTAATTTGCCCAGTCCCCCACAAACAGTAAGTGTCCAAGCTGGGAGGCAAACTCAATTCTTCTGAGCTAGCCCACAGCCCTTCCCCCAAGATGGTGCCGAAGGTGAAGAAGGAAGCCGTTGTCCCCCCCAAAACAGAGGCCAAGTCCAAGGCCTTGAAGCCACAAAAAGAAGAAGATCTGAACATCCCCCACCTTTCAGCGACCCAAGACACTAAGACTTCAAAGGCAGCCCAAATACCCTCAGAAAAGTGCCCCTTGGAGAAACAAGCTGGATCACTACGCCATCATTAAGTTCCCCTTGACCACTGAGTCTGCTATGAAGAAGATTGAGGACAACAACACCCTAGTCTTCATTGTGGACGTCAAAGCCAACAAGCATCAGATAAAGCAGGCAGTAAAGAAGCTGTATGACGTCGATGTGGCCAAGGTCAACACCCTGATCTGGCCTGATGGAGAGAAGAAGGCCTATGGCCGACTTGCTCCAGACTACGATGCTTTAGATGTTGCCCACAAAATTGGAATCATCTAAACTGTGTCCAGCTATCCCACTCCACCTACAATAAAAACTTTTCCAGTATAAAAAAAAATAAAAGCCCACAGTTACCACTACAGCCGCAAACTGTGAGCCAAACTGGTTTTTTTTCTTCTGCATTCCATCTAGGTCTTAAAGATGTAGTAACAGTACCTGTAGTCTCTGTGAGAGAAGCCTTTGACCAAGGATGTAACTCATGCTAAAAAACCCCAAAGTGTGGGCAAAGAAGGGCTGTTTCTAACATGACAAAAAACATACACATCAAGCCAAAAGCTAACATTATTTGTAATGGAAGAATGTTAGAAGCTTGCCAATAAACACAGAGGTAAAGCGAAAACAAACCCATCACGGATGCTTGAAAACGGGCTCCATCATGAAACTTGTTGTTTGGAGGGACAAGCTTTCCCCCTCAGCTCTCAGGACACTTTGGGACACTCAAGAGATTCTAGCCAGAAGGTGGGCTGAACTCTGGCCCAGGGGTGGTCAAAGGGGTGCACTTGTCCACAAGGGACAGGTCTGAGAAGACAAGGTTCAGACCAGAGGAGTTTCCTGGTGGCAGCAGCAGCAGGACAGTGTCCCTGGACCAGCCCATGACCCACTGAGCTGAACCAGAAAGACTGGTCAGAACAGGGCCAGCAGGCAGAAGAAGAACGGGAAAGGAGAAAGCAGAAGGAAAACCAGAATGGGGTAGAGAAGGGAGAGGTTAACGTGGGCCATGGCACCTCTATAGGTATCTTGGAACAGAAGATGAGCTGATGGTCCTAGGTGTACCCATCTTTTCAAATAGTTAAAGAAGCTCCAGAAAAAAAGTCTGCTTTCTCCCCCATCTTCTCCTCCCTTTGCCTGTCCAGTAATGGATGCTCTAATATATTCTGCTTGCTTCTTTTACCCAAATGTTTCTTGTATCCTGACTTTTACCTCAAATATAAAGAGGCCTGGGGTAGCTAGAAATGTGTAAATATGTAAGGTGGGACAGACAGCCAAACCTCTTCAGAATATTAGTAATTTTTTTCATTTTTTCTTTTTTTTAATTTCTTTCTTTTAAAATTTATTTATTTAAATTATTTAACATATTTAGTTTTCAGCATTGATTTTCACAAGAGTTTGAATTATGAGTTTTCTCCCCATTTCTACGCTCCCACCCAATCCAAGATGGCACATATTCTGGTTGCCCCGTTCCCCAGTCAGCCCTCCCTTCTGTCACCCCACTCCCCTCCCATCCCCTTTTCCCTTACTTTCTTGTAGGGCAAGATAAATTTCTATGCCCCATTGCCTGTGTATCTTATTTCCTAGTTGCATGCAAAAAGTTTTTTTTGTTTTCGTACATCTGTTTTTAAAACTTTCAGTTCCAAATTCTCTCCCCTCTTTCCTCCCCACCCACCCTCCCTAAGAAGTCAAGCAATTCAACATAGGCCACATGTGTATCATTATGTAAAAACCCTTCCACAATACTCCTTGTGGAAGACTAACTATATTTTGCTCCTTCCTAACCTATCCCCCTTTATTGAATTTTCTCCTTGACCCTGTCCCTTTTCAAAAGTGTTTGTTTTTGATTACCCCCTCCCCCTATCTGCCCTCCCTTCTACCATCACCCCTTTTTTATCTCCTTCCTCCTTTCCTGTGGGGTAAGATACCCAACTGAGTGTATATGGTATTCCCTCCTCAGGTCAAATCCGATGAGAGCAAGATTCGCTCATTCCCCCTCACCTGCTCCCTCTTCCCTTCCTACAGAATTGCTTTGTCTTGCCACTTTTGTGCGAGATAGTTTGCCCCATTCTATCTCTCCCTTTCTCCCTTTCTCAATATATTTCTCTCTCATCCCTTAATTTGATTTTATTTTTTTAGATATCATTCCTTCCTATTCAACTCACCCTGTGCCCTCTATGTGTATATATATATATATATATATATACACACACATACCTATATATATATATATATATATATATATATACATACATACACACACACACACACACACACACACACACACACATATATGTATGTATATTCCCTTCACCTACCCTAATACTGAGGTCTCATGAATCATACACATCATCTTTCCATGTAGGAATGTAAACAAAACAGTTCACCTTTAGTAAGTCCCTTGCAATTTCTTTTTCTTGTTCTTTTTCTTGATTACCTTTTCATGCTTCTCTTGATTCTTGTGTTTGAAAGTCAAATTTTCTATTCAGTTCTGGTCTTTTCACTGAGAAAGCTTGAAAGACCTCTATTTTATTGAAAATCCATATTTTGCCTTGGAGCATGATACTCAGTTTTGCTGGGTACGTGATTCTTGGTTTTAATCCTAGCTCCATTGACCTCTGGAATATCATATTCCAAGCCCTTCAATCTCTTAATGTAGAAGCTGTCAGATCTTGGATTATTCTGATTGTGTTTCCACAATACTCAAATTGTTTCTTTCTGGCTGCTTGCAGTATTTTCTCCTTGATCTGGGAGCTCTGGAATTTGGCAACAATATTCCTAGGAGATTTCTTTTTGGGATCTATTCGAGGAGGCGATCGATGGATTCTTTCAATTTCTATTTTGCCCTGTGGCTCTAGAATATCAGGGCAGTTCTCCTTGATAATTTCTTGAAAGATGATATCTAGGCTCTTTTTTTTGATCATGGCTTTCAGGTAGTCCAATAATTTTTAAATTATCTCTCCTGGATCTATTTTCTAGGTCAGTGGTTTTTCCAATGAGATATTTCACATTGTCTTCCATTTTTTCATTCCTTTGGTTGTTTTATAATATCTTGATTTCTCATAAAGTCACTAGCTTCCACTTACTCCAATCTAATTTTTAAGGTAGTATTTTCTTCAGTGGTCTTTTGGACCTCCTTTTCCATTTGGCTAATTCTGCCTTTCAAGGCCTTCTTCTCCTCATTGGCTTTTTGGAGCTCTTTTGCCATTTGAGTTAGTCTATTTTTTAAGGTTTTGTTTTCTTCAGTATTTTTTTCAGTATTTTTTTGGGTCTCCTTTAGCAAGTCATTGACTTGTTTTTCATGGTTTTCTCTCATGCTTCTCATTTCTCTTCCCAATTTTTCCTCTACTTCTCTAACTTGCTTTTCCAAATCCTTTTTGAGCTCTTCCATGGCCTGAGACCAGTTCATGTTTTTCTTGGAGGCTTTTGATGTAGGCTCTTTGACTTTGTTGTCTTCTTCTGGCTGTATGTTTTGGTCTTCTTTGTCACCAAAGAAAGATTCCAAAGTCTGAGACTGAATCTGAGTGCGTTTTCCCTGCCTGGCCATGTTCCCAGCCGACTTACTTGACCCTTGAGTTTTTCGTTGGGGTATGACTGCTTGTAAAGAGTACTTTGTTCCAAGTTTGAGGGGATGCGCTGTTGTTTTCAGAGCTATTTCTATACAGCCAGCTCTGCCACACCAGCGCTCCTCCTTCCCCAAGAACCACCAACCTGGAACTGACTCAGATCTTAAGCAGGCTCTGTACTCCTGCTCTGATCCACCACTTCATTCCTCCCACCAGGTGGGCCTGGGGCAGGAAGCAACTGCAGCTGTAGTTCTGTAGCTGCACCACCCCCTGCTGCCCACAGGGCAGTGGCCGAACTGCAAACTTTCACTCTATCCCCTGCAGCTTTTCCCACTAACCTTCTCTGTTGTCTTTGGTGTTTGTGGGTTGAGAAGTCTGGTAACTGCCACAGCTCACTGATTCAGGGCGCTAGGGCCTGTTCTGCCCGGCTCCTAGTCTGGTTGGTCCTGCTGCCACCCACGCTGGACTCTGCTCCGCTCCCAGCTTTATGCACAATAGACCTCACCCAGTGACCATCCAGGCTGTCCTGGACTGGAGCCCTGCTTCCCTCTGCTATTTTGTGGGTTCTGCAGTTCTAGAATTTGTTCAGAGCCACTTTTTATAGGTTTTTGGAGGGACCTGGTGGGGAGCTCAGGCAAGTCCCTGCTCTCCAGCCGCCATCTTAGAATGTTAGTAATTTTCTAACTGGGGACTCCAAGCTATGGTGATTCTATTACTAACTTTTAATCTTATGTAAGTTCAATAAGATAGAAAAAGGGACCACATGGGCCTCAGGGCCACCACATTTCTCCTAAGGTGAGCTAATCATGACAGAGCGTTGCTAACTAAACATCCAGACAGAAGGGAAGTAGGGAAGAAGGGACCAAAACTGGAGAAAAGACTACATTCTAGATGTCCCCCTAGGGAGAAGACAGGAGAGACCTGGAAAGGATTCATCTCTGCCCCTATCCAGTAGAGAGAAGGGAGCAGAAAATGTTGAGTACCATCTGCCTTTACCCTCAACAGTGACACCCATGGTTGTTACACTATGGCAGCACCAGCTCCACAATCTCTCCCACAAAGATTGTAGAGGATGTTCCTGTATCTTTAAGAAGCAATGGAATCTTGGAGTGACAATTTTTCTGTTATTCTATGAGTTGTCTGTCTAGAGACTGGGAAATTAACTGGAGTGTGGTAGATTTATCTGAGTGAGGCACACGGAGAAAGGTGAAGAGAACTTTTTTGTGAGACGACTATTTTAATTCATAGTGTAAAGCACATTAAGAGGACGATTTGTGAGAGATTTTTCCTGCTCTCTTTGAGAGTCAAATGGGTGAGACTGTGTTTTTGTAAAAGTCAGCATCTGTAGTGATGGGCAAAGGTAACTTTGTAATTGTATTGTCTGCAAAAAGGATAATTTCACATACATGTGAATCTCTTTATTTGCTTTCTCTTGTGTTATTAACATTACTAACATGTCTAGAATGGCATCAAATCATACTCTAGTAGTTTTGAGGGTCAACGACAGTCACAAGTAGCCTAGTCAGGCTTTCTCCAATTGCTAATAGCCCTTTTTTTGAATTCTCATCCTGGGTCCTAATGTAATCAAAGGGTATGTTCTAATATTTCTACATTAATTATTAAAATTTCAGAATCTTAGTAATGCTCTAAGTCTCTACCTCATTATATTCAGTATTATATATTTGATAAATTGAAGAAATGCCTTTTGCTCATATCTAGATAAGCCAGAAACAGAAGCAAGTAACAAAGAAAAGAAATCTCCTGTTTTTGTACTGTTATTTTTTTTCATTGAGCAAACAATTATTTTCTCTCCCTCCCCCTTGGCCCTCAATTTAAAAGAAAAAAGTAGCATTTTAACAAATATACATTGTTGAGCAAAAAAATCTATTTTTCCAAATTGGCCATGTCCAAAAACATATATCTCATTTTGTGTCATGAGTGTTGCTGTTCATCCTTCATTTTCAAAGAGGACCAATGACATCCTGATGTGACGGATCTTGTCTTGACTTGAGCACAAATTGGATTTAAGTGAGGGTGCAGTTGCATCAAGTCATCAGTCTCACTCTCTCTTCCAGACTTTATCAAAGCCCAGTGGAAGGACGAAAGTCAAGCCGACAATGTCAGAGTGACATCAATATGCCTGTTTTCCTGTTGCTCCTCCAACATTTGTCATTTTCTTTTTTTGTCAACTTCACCAATTTGATGAGTGTGAGGTGGAACCTTAGAATTACTCTAATTTGCATTTTTCTAATTACCATTGTTTTGAAGTTTTTTCACATGACTGTTAATAGCTTAGACTTCTTCCTTTGAAATCTTGCTGTTCATATCCTTTGACTATTTATCACTTGGGGAATGACTCTTATTCTGATACATTTTAATCAGTTCCTTATGTATCTTGGAAATAAGTCTTTACTAGAAAAACTCAAAAACTGCAAAGATTCCCCATCCCCTTACCTGATTCTCTTCCAATTTTAGTTGTATTGGTGCTTCTGCAAAATATTTTTAATTTTACGTAATCAATATTATCCATTTTTTCTTCTGTAATTTTCTATATCTTTTGAAGAGATTTGTTTGTTTGTTTTTGTTTTTAAAAGAACTGCTGGGGAAACTGGAAAGGAGTTTGGCAGAAATTTAAGTTAGACCAACATTTTACACTATACAGCATGTCAAAATAAACTCAAAATAGATATGGGACCTGACTATTTTTTTAAAAAACATATCATTAAAAAATGAGGAATGAAAGAGATCAGGTACTCTTTGCAGCTCTAAAGAGGAGGCAGATTTTTAAACTAGACAACAGAGGAGATCATAAAAGATAAAACAGACCATTTTGACCACATACAATTTAAAATTTTTTTGTGCAAATTAAATAAACAAAGACACAATTAGATGAAAAATAGCTGGGGTGGTGGTGTTGGTGATCCAATTACTTGGATCAAATATCACTGTTAAAAGTCTGATACACAAAATATACAGGGAATTGACCCAAATATATACCTCTGAGCTATTCCCAAATAGAGAAGTATTCTAAGGATATGCCCACACAGTTTTCAAAAGAACTGCCAGCTTAAAATAACCATATGAAAATATCCTTAAAATTGCTAGTAACAATTAATGATTCACTAGAACAACTCATTAAGTAAAATAAATTAAAACAATTCCAAGGTTTTATCTTAAACAATGCAAAATGCTGCTGATGAAAAATAGATGAGAACAGTCAATGATGAAGAGACTCTGAGAAAACAAACACAGTCTATACCTCTGAGGATTGGTGTGGTGCTGTGAGGTGGTCCAACAATTCTGGATGTCTATTAGGAATTATGTAAGAACAGGGACTAAAGTAAGAACTCTAAGGAGATCAGAGACAAAAACAATACTTACCTAAATATTTTGAGCAGCATTCTTTGTGCCAATTGATTGGATAATGGTAAATAAAAAATGGATTTGATTCAGTCAAGTAAAATGCTTGTCTGTGATCTTTCACAGTGAAATGTCTTTATAAGTCATGGGATTCCTTTTGGGAGGTGAATGATGGGTTCTTTTCTTATTTTCTCTCATGGTTTTAAAAGTTTTACCAATCTTCATTAACATTTCTTGGAATTTGGTAATCCAGGCTTTAACATTTTTTGGTCATAGTTTGCAAGTAGTTTGGTGATTCTTATAGACTGGAATGCAAGGGCCAGGATGTTGTCCTTGGGCTACTCTTGGCTTTGGTCAGACCTTTTTCGGACAATTGTGTTTAACATTGGTTCTTGTTTGAAAGGAATATGGAGATTGTGTTGTCCTTCATTCTCAAAGAGGACCATGACATCAGGGAAATGATGACATGACTTGTAGTTGACTTTGATTTGAGTGAGGGAGGGCTCTGCAAGGTCACCAGCCTCACTTTCTCCTCCAAAGCCATCTGGGTCCAGGGGCCTGATATTCACCAGGACGATTGGAGATGGCCCAGGATGCATTAGGAAACCTGGCCCTTTTAGGCTAAGGTCTTTTCAGGTTCTCACTTTGAGGTCCCTTTAATCAAAAACTCAGGGCGGCGGGGATCAAACTGGGAGGGAAAGACCCTCAGGGGTTCCTGCCCAAAAGAGAAACAGTTACTATTTAGTATTTACATTCACTCTGTGTAAGGAGTGCAGGGACCTATTGTCCAATCTATGAGCTCCAGAGTGAGTTGGGTTAAGGCTTCGTTTTTGAGAAAAACCTAAAAGTTAACCTAAAGTTAAGGAGGCAGCCTTCAGCCATCAAAATGTACCTTTCTTTGGGTAGAACACTCTCAGGTAAGAAGAGGAGGGGAGGGGGGGAAAGAGGGGAAGTTAGGAGAGGAGAGGAGAGGAGAGGAGAGGAGAGGAGAGGAGAGGAGAGGAGAGGAGAGGGAGAGGAGAAGGAGAGGAGAGAGAGGAGAGACTACTCACAGATTGTGTTTGTCCTTTGCTCTCGAACAGGACCATGACATGGAAAATGACGACTTGATTTGCAGCATCAGGCTTTTAATCTGAGGGTCCAGGGTTCAAGTCCTTGTTCAGGTGGCTTTCCTGCACTTTTAGCAACGATGACTTATGAAGCACCTACTAGGCTATGTTCCCTGTCAATGCTTTCCATGAGGATTACAAATATAATAGTGAAACCTATGCTAATCTAAATGCATGTGAGGATGACAGAGGAATATGGAGAAATGAGAGTGGCAATGAAGCAAATGGAAAAGATTGACATCTTTGGGTGGGAACCTTGACCACCAGTCTTGCTATAGGATTCTTTGTGCTGGGGCCACAAGAAAATCTGTAGGACATGGGTTTTGTTAGCTGGTGCCTGAGGACAGACCCACTGACACTACTATTTCATATAGCTATCGACAGCCTGAATTGCTCAGATAACTGCCAATTCATATCTGTTGACCATTTATCAATTAGGAAATGGCTTTTATTCTTTTAAATTTTAATCAGTTCCTTCCATATCTTGGAAATGAAACCCTTATCAGAAAAATGTGGGGAGCCAGCTATAAACTGGTTAGCAGTTAGGCCTCTTAGACCACTGCAAGGCAGGCTCCTAGATCTCTGCACGGCAGGGTCGATTGAGGATGGGTCTATGCAAGGCAAAGGCTATCGAAGGATAAGAAAATGTGGCAAAGAAAACCTGCCTTTGTAGCTGCTATTCCACATGGGAAAGAACAGAAATGTTTCAATTTGGTTAGCTGGTGGGAGACTAGCCTCTCGTTCCCAGGGGCAAGGAGATAAAAAATAAATTAACCATTATTTCATTGTACTTTTCTGAGAAGTCAGGATGACTCCGCAATTAATCTGTATAAAACGTTGTCAGTAACCCCATTAAAATCAGTCTATAACCTGACTGTACAACTTGCCTAGCCCCATGTCTGTGTCTTTTTGTGTTTCATTACTTCATCCATACAATCACACGGCTGTTCACAGAAAAACTTGCTACAAAGATTTTTCCCCCATTTACCTGCACCTTTTCTAATTTAAACTTCATTGGTTTTATTACTGCAAAGATTTTGTAATTCTATATAATTCATCTTGTTCACTTTATCTTTTGTGATTCTTTCTATCCTTTGTCATGAACCCTTCCCCCATCTGTAGATCTGACACGTAATTTTTTCCTTCCTCTTCTAACTTATGATGTCACCTGTTATGGTTAAGTCAGGTACCCATTTGGAGCTTTTCTTGGAAAATGGTGCGAGATGTTGCTCTACACCTAATCTCTTCCAGAGCGCTTTCCAGTTTTCCCAGTAGTTTTTGTCAAAAAGGGAGTTCTTACTGCAATAACTGGGATCCTTGGGTTTATTAAACACTAGATTACTACGCTCATTTGGCTCTGTGTATTATGGATCTAATCCGTTCCACTGATAAAGCTTTCTATTTCTTAACCAGTTCCGACTTATTTTGATAATTACTGATGATTAGATTGATTGGTAGTCCAGGTTGATGTCTGTAACTGCTGCACCATTTCCTTCTTTTTCATTCTTTCCCTTGAGACTCTTCACCTTTTTGTTCCTCCACATTAATTCCCTTATTATTTTTCTAGTTCTCTAAAGTAACCCCTTGGTAGGTGGTTTGGCGTAACACTGAATAAGTATATAATTTACATAAACTTGCCATTTTTATTATATTGGCTCAGCCTAACTATGAGCAATTAAAATTTCTCCAATCATTTTGATCTGTCTTTATTTGTGTATTTTATAGAGAATATTTTATAATTGTGTTCATATAGTTCTGGCGTATGAATTGGCAGGTAGGCTACCAAGTAATTTATAGTTTCTGTAGTTATTTTAAATGGACTTTCTCTTTCTATCTCTTACTGCTGGGTTTTATTTTTTATTTTTGTTTTGTTTTGTAATATACACATAAAGTTGGTACCTTATGTAAAGCTTATTTTCTATCTTGCAACTTTGGTGAAGTTGTTAATTTTTTCAATGAATTTTTTAGTTGATGCCCTCTCATTGTCTATCTTTTCATCAGCAAAAAAAAAAAAAGTGATGGTTTTGTTGCCTCTTTGCCTAGTTTTATTCCTTCAACTTTCCTCATTACTATGGCTAGCATCTCTTGCACTACATCAAATAATAATGATGATAATGGACATCATCTTTATCCTTGATCTCATTAGAGAGATCTAATTTATCACCATTACAGATAATGCTGGCTCTTAGTTTTATATGGATACAGCTTATCATATTAAGGCAAAATTCATTCATTCCTTTGCTTTCTTTGTGTCCTTTTAAAAAACAGGAATGAGTGTTGTATGTTGCCAAAAGCCTTTTCTGCATCTATTAGTATAATCATATGATTTTCTTGTTCTTTTTATTAATATAGGCAACTGTTTATAGATTTCCTAAATTGGATAAAGCCTGCATTGCTGGCATAAATCCAGCCCAGTCATAGAGTACAACCTTTGTGATATGTTGCTGCAGCCTCCTTGCTAATATTTTACTTAAAATTTTTGGGTACGCCTCTCCGAGCTCCAGCCCCGTGACTGGCAACATGGCTAAACGCACCAAGAAGGTCGGAATTGTTGGTAAATATGGAACATGTTATGGTGCATCCCTCAGAAAAATGGTGAAGAAAATTGAAATTAGCCAGCATGCCAAGTATACCTGCTCCTTCTGTGGCAAGACCAAAATGAAGAGACGGGCTGTGGGTATCTGGCATTGTGGATGCCGTATGAAAACTGTAGCTGGTGGTGCATGGACCTACAATACCACCTCTGCAGTCACAGTCAAATCTGCCATCAGAAGACTGAAGGAATTGAAAGACCAGTAAAATCTTCTTATCGAATACCTGTAGCCCATAGTCCAACAATAAATGGGTTAATTTATGGAATAAAAAAAATTTGAGGGTACATGGAATGGTTCATGTCTGATATATGGAGAAGGGAAGACTTTATGAACAAACAAGAAATAGAGAGTGTTACAGGATGTAAAATGGATCTTTGATTACATTAAATTAAAAAGGTTTTGCACAAACAAAACCCATGCAGCCAAGATTAGAAAGAAAGCAGAAAACTGGGGGAAAATTTTTACAGCAAGTTACTCTGACAAAGTCCTAATTTCTGAAATATATAGAAAAGTGAGTCAAATTTATAACAATACAAATCATATATATTTATAACAATACAAGTTATTTGTCCTTTGTTCTCAAATCAGACCAGGGAGGTGATGCCATGGCATAGAAGTGAATTGGATTTAAGTGAGGGATGTCTGAGCAAAGTCACCAGCCTCACTCTCTCCTCCGGAGCCATCTAGGTACAATGGCCAGATACAGATCAACAGGAGTGGAGATCATTGGCGACTTTGGAAATAGTTTCAGATGAATTATAAAATCTGAAGCCAGACTATCAAGAGTAGAAGAGTGAGAGGAAAAGAAGCAGAAGTGCCAATTGTAGGTAGGCTTCTCAAGGAGTTTAGTAACAAAAGGGAAGACAGATATGGGATCATAGGCAGTAGGGATGGATAAATCAGATGTGGGGCTTTTGAGAAAGGGAAGAGAACAGGGTGTGCTTACAGGCAATAGGGAAGCAGCCAGAAGACAGGGAGAGGTTGAGGACAAAAGAAAAAGCGGGAATGACATAAAGTGTAATCTGCTGGAAAAGAAAGGATTTTCGGTAGTTCTATTTTGGCATTTAATTGGGATTTCTAAATTTGTTGGCTTGTTGTTTTTGTTTTTGAGTTGCTTGACCAATTTGTCGATCTGTTCTTTCTCTATTTTCTTAATGAAAGTGCTACATTTTCCCTTAAGAACTGCTTTGGCTGCATCCTTATAGGATTATACTCAGTTTTGCTGAGTAGTTCTTGGCTGTAAGCCTTTATATTTTGGGTTCTGAAATATTATATTCCAAACTCTCCATCCCTTATTTATGGTGGCTGCTAAAGCTTGTGTGACATTGAGTTCCCTTGGGACTTGAATTCTTTCTTCCTGACTATTTACAGTATTTTTTCTTTGACTTGGAAGCATGGGATTTTGTTTACAATGTTCCTGGGAATTTTCATTTTGAGATTTCTTTCAGGAAGTGACTTCTTTCTGTTTCTGTTTTGCCCTCTGGTTCTAAGAGATGTGGGCAGTTTTCTTTTATTTCTTGAAATATGATAGGTAGTCCAATGGTTCTTAAAGTATCTCTCCCTGACTTTTTATTTTTCCCTACATCATTTTTCTTTTTTAATGGGGTTTATTGTAGTTTCTTCTACTTTTTTTTCCCCAGTCTTCTGACTTTAATATTCCTTGTCCTTAAACAGAAACCATTAACTTCTATTTGGTACATTATAATTTAAGTAGAAGTCTGTTACTTGGTTAAAGTTTTATGCCTCTTGTTCTAAGTTGTTAATTCTCTTTCCAATTCTTTCTTCTGTAGCTCTCATTCTTTTCCAATTTTCTCCCCCATTCCTCCCTTTTATTTTTCAATTATTTACTCCAAAATTCTCACTTAATTTATAAAAAATGTTTTAGCTTTTTTTTTTTTTAACTCTTACTTCATCTCTTCCAGGAATTCTCTTTGAACTTGTGCCCAAGCTGTGTTATTCTTTGAAGTTTGGTTTGTAGATGTTTTTGGAGCCATTCTCTTCTTTTGGATTTATGTTGAGTGTCCCTGTCATCATAATAGCTTTTTTATGGTAGGATTCTTTTTTTGTTTACTCATTCTTCCTTCCTTCCTGACTTTAAACTTCATGTAAGGGTCAGGCTCTGCACACTTGCAAAAGTAATGACTGAGTCATGTTTGGTCCTCTTGGGTCCTGCCTTGCTTCCAAAGTGGTCTTGATGCAGGGTTATCATGCTTCGGATTCAGATGGCACTAGTTATTCCTCCCTCCCCCCTCCCTCCCCCCTACCCCCAAACTCATGGAGATTTCATCAACTTTGGTATTCACACCTCATTGGGAACCTCAGTAACCTCTGATTGGAGGCTTGGAAGGCAGAGCAAAAAACTCCTCCCAAAGTCTCCATTTAAAAGAGGGTTCAGAAGTCCAGGCACCTCTTCATTTCCCAACAGCTGCCCTCTTTGGATTCCATCATCATGCTCCCCCACCTCCACCCCATTCTACTTTCCCATTTCCTTTTGTGCCCATTAGATTGTAAGTTCCTTGAGGGCAGAGACTTTGGTTTTTCTTATTTGTGTTCCCAGTGCTTAGCATTGTGCTTGGCACAAAATAGGTAAAGACATGTTTATTGTATTTATATTTGTATTGTGAAGGCTAATCCCTGCCTTCTTGGTTTGGGTTCTGCAAGTTCCTGATGTGGACTTGGGTCTTAGCAATACAACTGTGGGCTTGCTCCATGTTCAAGTTCCAGTAAACTGCTACTAGACTCAGCCAGAGTAAGCCAGGTGGAAGGCATTCCAGGTCCAGGGTGGCAGAAATGGAAGCTCCCATTTGGTCTGGGCTGCCTGCCCTGTTTATTCATTCTGCTGCAGGCTCTAGACTTAGCTGTACCTGAAACCCTTGGTCTCCCCTATTCCTGGGTCAAAGCAGCAGAGCTGTCATTTGCTGTTGTTTGCTCAGTCTGCAGCTCCTCCCCAGGTTCACTTCTCCCTCATGTGTCCACCCTGGTTGGCGTTGACACCTGTTCCAGCCTCTCAGTGTGACCCTGAGATTCTTCCTTTGCAGCCCTGGTGCACACCCTGTTGCCTCACTCCTAGCCTATTGTAACCACCTGCTGGTCACTCTCCCTGCTCCAGGTTTGCTCACTACAGAGGAGCCACTGCTCTGACCATCGCAATCACCCGGCCCCTGCCAATTAATTCCTGCTTCTCCCTATTACCTCCAAGGTCAACGTGGCTGCTTCCCAGAGACACCGGCCTTCGGGCTGCTCTTTGAACAAGACACTCCATCTCCCGACACCAGCATTTTCTTTGACTGTGTCCCCCACCTGGAATGCAGCCCATCCTCACCTCACCTCCACCTCTCCCACCTTCTACCTAGAGGAAGTCTCCTCTGATCGGTTTCCGGGCGGTGGTGACTTCCCGATTTCCCCCGCTCAGGCTCAGGCAGGGGCTGCGTCGGCCTTTCTCTGTATTCCCAGGGAGCGGTGCCCCGGTGGAGTTAGGGAGGCGCCACTCGGACCCTGGGTTGACCTGCTGCTGCCCACGGTCCTGGCTGATGGTGTCCGGAGGGAGCCTCGGCTGAGCTGCCTCCCGCCTCCCCATTCTCACTCTGTACTCGCAAACTCAGGGAGACACGGACCAGGACATGCGTCCAGGGGAAGGGCACCGTTTTCCTCTCGCACGGGGTTCTTCATCAGTGCCATCCCAAGGGCTGATAATAACGAGGGTCGCCTCAACCCTCTCTCTGCACTGTGGCAAAGCTTCACTCACCTTCTTTCACGGGACCCTCACAAGCCCCCTGGGAGGCAGGGGCTGTGACGATGCCCGCTTGGGGGCTCCTTCCCCCGGCCACCAGCTGCTGGGGACCTACATCTATGGAGCCGCCCAACGGTCATTCCCCTAGTCGAGACATCCCTGGCTCCCCATTGCCCAGGGGTCACTGCTCCTCTGCAGAGAGCCTCCTTCTTTATCCATCAGCTTCCTCCGTGCACGCTGCAGACCGGCCAAACTGGCCTGCTGCTGTTCCGCAAGGCCCTCCAGCTCCACCGGCCCTAGCACCGTCCGGGCAGCTCCCTCTGCCTGGAATGCTCTCCCTTCTCACCTCCCAGCCAACAGCGAAAAGGATCCTGGAGTGGGCCGTGCCTAGAAGGCCGCTCAGTCCACTGATAGGGTCGGGGCCCAATGGGCAGACGCTTCAGCCAATAGGAAACTAGACCCTGATGGCCAACCTACTTCTCCAAAGGGGAGTAGGGCTGGCTCCAGGGAGTGATGGGCAGGAGGCTCAGCCAATGGTCAGAGCCGTTCAGAGAGCGTGGACGAGGGGGTAGAGCCTATGCTATGCTGACGGCTAGGGAGGGTGGGCGGGTCCGAGTGGACGTCCTTGTGCGTGCGCGCTAGCCGTGGGGCGGGGCCGAGGAGCGGGCCCCCGCCCGCCGCGCCCCCGCCCGCCGCGCGCGCCCGCGCCCCGGGCCGCCAGGAGCCCATGCGCGGAGTGAGCCGCCCGGCCCGGCCCCAGCCCCAGCCCCGGAGCCCCCCGAGCCCCCTCCGGAGCCCCCGGCCCGGAGCCCCCGGCCCGGGGGGGCAGCAGTGGCGGAGCAGAAGAAGACGGCGGAGAAGGCAGTGATCCCGGTGAGCCTGGGGGGGGGCCCGGCGAGCGGAGCGGAGCGGAGGGCAGAGGGGAGGGGGCAGCTGGGGGTGGGGAGCGTGCGCGCGGGCGGGGAGAGTGGGGGGCAGTTATTGGGGATGGGAGAACGGTACCCCCTCCGCGGGGGGAGACGGGGGGCTCGGGCCTCCCGGAGAGCGCGCCGTGGCGGTGGCCGTGGCCTTGGCTTTCCCCTTCTGGGGCAGGGGCGGGGGCAGGGTGCGGCCGGGGCCGGGGGTGGGGGGCGGCAGCCTGCAAACTCGCCTGTCATCGGGACGCGGGGGCTGGGGCGGGGGGTCGACCTGGGGCGTGTCCATGCCTGGGAGCGCTCGAGGGGGAGGGGGCCTGGGCCAAGCTCGGGCTGGGCTGGGGGAGGGGCTGCTGGGGGCGGGGCCCCCACCTGGGAGCGTCTCCCGCCCCTCCCCCACGGTCAGGGCCAAGGTAGACCCGGGGCGGGGGGAGGCAGCCTCGGAGGCCCCCACCGAGACAGCGCGGCTTCCCCGCAGGAGCCGCCGGAGCCCGGCCACCATGACCGAATACAAGCTGGTGGTCGTGGGCGCGGGGGGCGTGGGCAAGAGCGCGCTGACCATCCAGCTCATTCAGAATCACTTCGTGGACGAGTACGACCCCACGATCGAGGTGAGCGCCAGCCGCGCCGCGCCCTGCCCCGCCCCCACCTCTAACACCAGGACCCTGGACGGTGCCCTCCCCCCCGCCCTGGACCCTGGAGGACTTCCTTGGCCCAGCCCGGGACCCTGGACTGCAAATACACAGACATGTACACACACCCCAGGACCCTGGACTGCGAACACACACACACACACACACACACACACACACACACACACACACACACACTAGGACCCTGGACTGTGACTACACACACACATCCAGGACCCTGGACTGCGAATACACACACATACACATACACACACACACCCCAGGACCTGGACTGTGAACACACACACACACACACACACACACACACACACACACACACACACACACATACTAGGACCCTGGACCGTGTCCACCCCTCCCCCCCATACCCTTCAGAGTCACTCCCTTACCAGAACCAGGCTCCCAGCAGCTTTCCCCATCAGATTCCTCCCTAGCAGGGAGGCAGCTGAGACCTGGGGTTCAGGACCCTTGGGTCATCTGCCTTGGCTTCCCCCCTCCCCGCTCCAGGACTCATACAGGAAGCAGGTGGTCATTGATGGGGAGACCTGTCTGCTTGACATCTTGGACACTGCAGGCCAGGAGGAATACAGTGCCATGAGAGATCAGTACATGCGCACCGGGGAGGGCTTCCTCTGTGTGTTTGCCATTAACAACACGAAGTCCTTTGAGGACATTCACCAGTACAGGTGAGCCCCCTGCCTCATCCTCCAGTGGCTGGCCAGCCCAGTCCTACCCTACCCGCTGGCCAGCACCTGCTTCTTTCCTCCCACACAGGGAGCAGATTAAGCGAGTAAAGGACTCAGATGATGTGCCCATGGTGTTGGTGGGGAACAAATGTGACCTACCAGCCCGAACAGTGGAGACGCGCCAGGCACAGGAGCTGGCCCGAAGCTATGGGATCCCCTACATTGAGACGTCTGCCAAAACTCGCCAGGTGAGGGCATCTTGCCTGCTGCCGTGCTGGGGGCTGGAGTTCTCTGGGGATGGGCACAGGCAAACATACCTGGGGCTGGGGGGACAGAGGCCAAGCTGAAGGCCTTTCCCCAGGAGTATAGAGAGACCCCACTAAAAAGAAGGCTGGGCACAGGGCCCCAAGGCCACAGGCTGCCTGTGGGGGATAGAACACCAGGGAGTCTGGGTAGCGAAGACGCAAGCCCTGTCTGGTGAGTTTGGGCTCAAGGTGGGCCCTGGTCGGAGGTGAGCTCCTATCTGAAGTGAACCTGGGTGGGAGGTAAACCCAGCTCTGAACTGAACCTGGATCTTTGGGAGGTCTGGGTCCAAGGTGAACCCTGATCTGACATGAGCCCATGTCCAAGGTGACCCTGGGTCTGAAAGGAGCCGGAATCTGGGAAGAACCTAGGCCCTGGATGAGCTCAGTCAGAGGGGAGCCCAAGGCCGTTTGGCCTTTGGGCCCCAGACAGGCTTGGGTCCAAGGCAGAATGGCCTTTGGGTCCCAGACCAGCTCAGGTCAGAGGGGAGCCAGAAGGGAGACCGAGGCCATCTGGCACTTGGGCCCCAGATAGGCTTGGGTCCGAGGTGGGATGGCTTTTGGGACCCAGACCAGCTCCAATCAGAGGGGAGCCCAAAGGGAGACTGAGGCCATTTGGCCTTTGGGCCCCAGACCACCTCAGGTCCTAGGCGGGTTGGCCTTTGGGCCCCAGACCAGCTCTGATCAGAGGGGAGCCCTAAAGGAGACTGAGGCCATTTGGCCTTTGGGCCCCAGACCACCTCAGGTCCTAGGTGGGTTGGCCTTTGGGCCCCAGACCAGCTTGGGTCAGAGGGAAGCCTGAAGGGAGACTGAGGCCGTTTGGCATTTGGGCCCCAGACCAGCTGGGGTCTGAGGCAGGATGGACTTTGGACCGCAGACCAGCTCGGGTCCAGGGGAGCCTGAGGCCGGGGTGCACCTGGGCCCTGGTTGAGCTGTCCCTCTCCATCTCCTCAGGGGGTGGAGGATGCTTTCTACACTCTTGTGCGGGAAATCCGGCAGCACAAACTTCGGAAGCTGAATCCCCCTGACGAGAGTGGCCCGGGGTGTCTGAACTGCAAGTGTGTGATCTCCTGACTGTGGGGTTGAGGTGAGGCCTGGGATGGGGGGGCGGAGCTTACAGTAGGGACCCCCTCCCCTCCTTTCCTTCCCCCGCCCCTTCTGCTGGCTTGGGCCTGACTTGGCCTTCTGGTCCCTGCCCAGGCTGGGGGTTCGGAGGTGCAGGACCGAGTGAGGGAGGGAAGAGCCGATGGACAGATGGAGCATGGTGGACGGATTGATGGACAGTCGGCTGGAAGGAAGATAGCAGCGGCTGGCCCTTGGTGCTGCTGCTGCTGCTGCTGCCGCCGCCGCCGCCGCTGGAGTTCCTGGTCCTGCTGGGAGGGCCAGACAGGGCGCCTCTGATCCCGCCCCCCCCACAGGCTTTTTGCACGGACTGTCTCCAACTCCCCGGCCCCAAACTGCTTCCTCTGCCTCCCCTGCCCCTCTGCCCGACCCACCGGGCTCATTTCAGTAAATTATTGGATGGTCTTGATCTTGCTGTGGCTGTCAGGGGCGGGGCTCCCAAAAGAAACCATTTGAAGCATGCAGCCCACCCCTGGACCCTCTAGGCCAGCCTGGCTAACGAAGGCGGGGCAGGGCTCTCTAGCCCATTAGGCTGGGCCAAGGGCTCTGAGCTTAGGGGTGGCTGAGGCCTGGCCCCAAGCTGGGCGGGGCCAGGGTTGCCCTCTGCTGCCCCCGGAGGAGGCTTCAGGAATAAGGAACACCACAGAGAGTCAAAGGGTCCTTGGTGTAGACACTTTACTGTCCCACCCGTCTGCCCTTCTCGGCGGGGTTCGTACCATTTCTGTCCAGTTCGGACCCTGTTCTCTGACAGATCCCGTGCAGTGCGCCCTATGGCAGGGAGCCCTGGCCTCCCTGGATAGGTTTGGGGACCTGCAGCCCTCCCCTGTGTTTCCAGGCCCCCCTTGCCCCCATCCAGGGTCTGTGAGCCCTGGCCTGTACCCCAGGTGCAGAGCATCCCTTCAGATGACCCTGGGTAAGCCCTGTCTGGACATAGCCTCCTCATGGGGAGGCTCTGCGGTGGCCTGGGGGCAGCAGGAGGCCAGCTCCTCCCTGGAGCTTCTGCTCTCTCCCCACCAAAGCACAATGGGCTCCTGGCCCCGAGTCCTTGCTGACCTGGGCCCTGCAGAGGCTGGTGCTGCTCCTGATGAGACCACAGGGCCTTGTGCCCAGAGACACTGAGGAGGGCACAGGAATGTCGAGGCTGGGCATGCTGGCCCAGTGCCTGGGCAGGAGGCTGCTTTGGGCAGCATAGGCATGGCCTGGCCCCAGCCCCTCAGCCTCTTCAGGAATATTATGGTGTTGGGGAGGCTGACTCCTTGGCCCTGGGACAAGTGGGCCAGGCTGCTCCAAGGGGCTGGGAGGGGGAGGGGGAGGGCCATAGGGATAGGCATTCTCATCAGGGACACTTTCCAGAGGCAGCAGCTCTTCAGGGGATGGGGGAGGAGGGAACAGGGCTGCATCCAGCTCTGAGGGGATGCTTTCTCCTGGCCAGCCCTCTGCAGGGGAGGCTGGGGCACTGTGGTCCAGGCCTGGGGGCTGGACCTCAGCCTCTGGCTTCAGGGGAGAGAAGGGTAGAGGCCTGGGCCTCAGACAGGCTTCATCCAGGTGCTGGCTGTCCTGAGAGGGGTGCCGTTCTGGGCTGCCCAGCAGCTGGGGCTCCTGGGGCTGGGGAGAGGGCCCATCTTCTGGGAGTGAAGTCTGCTGAGTAGGCCTCACGGGGCTTGGGTGGGGGCTCTGAGTAGGAGCTGCCTTGTTCTGCCCATTGATCACCAGGCCCAGGGAGAACTCCATTCCCAGAGGCTTCCTGGGGAGCTCTTCCAATTTGGCTTCAAGGAAAACAAGAGAGTGGAAATTTAGGCCCAGTCTGGGAGCCCCCTGGCAGATGTGGGAGATCAGCTGGGGCCCCAAGGGCCCTGGAAATGCCCCAATTGTATAGGAGAGGAAACAGGCCCAGAGAGAGAGAGCCAGGACCTGAATCCAGGTGCTAAGACTCCAAACTCTGCCCTATCTAGTATTTGTGTACCTTCATGCCTGTGACCTGCCCACCACTGTCCTTTCTGTCCCCTAGATTCCTGGCTGTCCCTTGACTTGGCCCCACCTAGCCTCCCTCTATCTCCCCCATCACCCCACCAAGCCTCCCCTGGCCCTATCTGGCCTCCCCCTGGTCCTACCTGGCCTCCCCCTGGTCCTACCTGGCCCTATCTGGCCCCCTCTGACCTCGTCAAGCCTCCTCCTGGCCCTATCTGGCCTCCTCCTGGCACCCTCTGACCCCACCAAGCCTCCCCTGGCCCTACCTGGCCTCCCCCTGGCCCCCTCTGACCCCACCAAGCCTTCCCTGGTCCTATCTAGCATCCCCCTAGCTCCCCGCTCACCCCACCAAGCCTCCCCTGGCCTTCCCCTGGTCCTACCTGGCCCCATCTGGCCTCTCCCTGGTCCTACCTGGCCCTATCTGGCCCCCCTGACCTCACCAAGCCTCCCCCTGTACCTATCTAGACTCCCCCTGGCCCCCTCTGACCCCACCAAGCCTCCCCTGGCCCTATCTGGCCTCACCTGGCCTCCCCCTGGTCCTACCTGGCCCTATCTGGCCCCCTCTGACCTCACCAAGCCTCCCCTGGCCTCCACCTGGCCCTATTAGACTCCCCCTGGCCCCCTCTGACCCCGCCAAGCCTCCTCCTGACCCCACCAGGCCTCTCCCTGGCCTCCCCCTGGCCCTATCTGGCCTCCTCCTAGGTTCCCCCTCACCCCACCAAGCCTCCCCTGGCCCCACTAGACCATCCTCTGCATGGGCCATGATGGCCTGGTTTTGGCTTTGTGCCCTCCCCAAGAGTGTCCCAGCCTCCAGCCCCCATCCCTGAGCCCACCTGGGGGGGGCAGCTCGCATTTCATCCTGCGCAGTTCAGCCATGGATGCCTGCAAATGATCCAATACGGTATCATCTTCATGGGGCCAGGGACCGGCCAACTTCTCCTGCAGAAATTCTCTGAGATCCTCCAGGGCCATCTTCAGCAGGCGTTCTGGAGATCCAAGAGTGGGGTGGGGGGCCAGGTGGTGAGCCCTGTGCCCACAGGCTCCCTCTGCTCCCTTCCTGGCATCCGAGTCCTGGGCTCCTGGCCAAAGCCTTGAACTAGTTCTCTCATCCCCCCCCCCCCCCCGCCTTTAACCCTGTGAAAATCCATTCTTTCCCCCTCTCCCCCCACATCCCAAGTCTGGGGAGGTCCATCACTGGCCCAAGCCTTACTCCTGTGCAGCTTGAGAACTGTATAGGCCATAGCGGTGAGAACCCGCTCACCCTCCAAGATGTACACGTCCCACAGGCGCAGCGTGAGGGTGAATGGGGTCTGTGGAGGAGAGGCCAGGCTGAGAGGGTGGCCCGGAAGGGCGACACCAAGCCCAGCCGAGCCCAGAGCCCAGAGCAGGCCCGGGCTGACCTGATGTTCTCACCCGGTCAATGAAACATTGCAGGAACCACTTGGTGGTGTAAATGCCCGTGGACATCTGCTCTTTGTCCTGGAGGGAGACAATGGAGATGGCAGGGCTGCCTTTACCACAGCTGGCAGGCAGCTCGCCACCCTGTGCCCGCTCCTGTTGAGCTCACCATGTGTCTTTTCAGCTTGGGCAGAGCCTTCCCAAGGATCTGCTCATGATGATCTTGGAAGCGCTGCAGCTTGGGGAATCCAGGCATGAAGAAGCCTGTGGGGAGCCCGCCCAGGGCAGAGGGCTCAGCAGCAGCCTGGGGAGAAAGCCCAGGAGCCACCTCGGGTTCACCCCCTGCCCACACAGGGATGGGCTTCCCCAGAGCGAGCAGGGTGCCCCTGGGACTCAGCCCCTGGACATGTCCCTCTGCAGGGGCACCATCTCAGGCAATGCCCGCTGCCTCTGGATCAGCTGTGGCCCCTCCAGCTGGTGGAAAGCTCTGGCCAGAGATTCAGGCAAGTCCCTCCCCCCTGCAGGCTCAATGCTGTCATCTGAAGCATGGAGCTAATTTCTAATCTGCCTTGGCCTCTGAGCTGTGGGGAAGCCAGGGAAAGAAGGGGTGGGGTGTGACTTCCTGGCTCAGTTTCCAGCAGCTGTAGGCCTGGGGATCCACCCCCCTCCCCCACCCCTGGGGAGGAGGTGGGGGGCAGGTCAGGTGCTCACCATGCATCGCATGCCTCTGGTTGGCCAGCAGCTGGGCCAGAGCCCAGAAGGCTTCCTCTTCATTCAGGTACATCAGCAGGATGGCAGCGATCTGACTCATGCCCTGGCAATAGCTAACCTCCTGCAGGGGGTGCCCCACCGCCCCAACACACAGACACACAGATGACTTTGTTGTATGGGGGACATCTCCCCCTCCCAGCCGGGAAGAAGCCTCCGCATCAGGGCTCGAGCTCAGTCCTGGGTGTTCGAGGCTAGGTCTGGACTTGGCCACAAGCGTGCAATTCCCCCAGGGCTCACGGGGTGGGCTCCCAGGGCCTGGGCAGGGGGCTGACCGAGCCACTTGTGAGGCCTCTGGGCAGGCTGTCTCCACCCTCTCTTAGCCTCTGGGGCTGAGGGACTAACAGAGAAAAGCCAGCAGTCCCAGCCTGCCCCGACTAGTCAAGACTTGGGCCGACACCAGGGCCATTGGGGCGGACACCAGGCAGAGCTCCTCTTCCCTGTCCTGCAGCACACACTTATGCCCACCCACCTGCCCACTGGCCTGACCACAGGCAGAAGCGCAGAACCTCACCGTGTTGTAGACAGAGTAGGCAGACAGGACATGGAACAGGGCTTGCTGCCTGAGGAAAAAGATGGGGATTCCTGACCACACTGGGCAGCCTAGAATACACTGGCCACTCGGTACCAAGGGAATCTGGCCCCAGCCCAGCCTCTGGGCTTCCAACACAGTGACAAGTGGCTGTCAGAGGAAGAAAGCCAGTGGGTACTGAGCCCACAGGCCACGGACAGAGGAGCCTCCAAGGAAGGGGTAGGAGGGTGGCCCAGCCCAAGCAGTCAGGGCATAAGCAGCAGAGGGGGGTAGGAGGACCCAGCTGGGGCCAAAGCCACCCCTCGAGGGCTCCCTGATCCAGCCTCAGCACCCTTCTGCCCACTGGCCACCCCAGCATCACTCACTTCACTCCGTAGCGGTCCCGAAACATGATGTGATTGCGAAATGTACGGTTGATGTCCAGATCAATTTGTCTGATCTCAGAAGAGAAGCTCTGGGCTTTCTCCTTCATCTCCTGTGGGGGGGGGGGGGTGGCAATGTGTCAGCAACAAGCAAAGGGAGGGGGGACAGCCCCTGGGTTGGGTACCAAGAACCTGCCCCACCCCCAGTCATGGAACAGAGCCAATGTGGGACCCTTGCATGGGCTTCCCCTGCCAGGGTCTACCTAAGGACAAAGTCCAACAGAGCATACCTGAGGGCCCTGGCCAGGGGGATCCAGAGCCTCTTCGCCTAGCACGACCCCTTCAGCTACAGTGCTGGCAGCCGAGGGAAGCAGGGGCAACTGAGGCCCAAGCCAGGCCCGGGCAGCAGGCCTGACTGTGACAGCCTCTGCCCTTCCCCCTAGTGCACTGTCCTGCCTTGCACCCAGGTGCCCGCTCTCACAAGCACCCCAGGCTGGCTATGAGTTCTTGGGGTGTCTGAGCCCCAGGTCTAGGGCTGGCTCCCCCACCCACCTCTCACCCCACCCCGCAGTCTGAGGGGACCACTCTCTCCCCATCCAGGCTGTGGTCATGGGCTGCCCTCCTTCCCTTCCTTGTCACCATCCTTGGCCACCAACAGAGCACAGCAGAAGCAACAGCTTGAACCCCACTGGACACGGGGGTCCTGTGGGGGAGGGGATGCACCAGTAACCTTGCCTTCCTCACCTATCCCAAGGAGGGCTCAGACTAATGGACCTTTTCAGGGTCTTTTTAGGAACTAATTGTTCCCTTCCAGCTCTGGGTTCCAGACTCTGATGTTGAGGCGCCCAGGAGAGCAGCCTCCTAGCAAACAGCTGCCTCTAGAAAGGGGTGACAGCCCTGCCTGACAGGGCCACTGCCATCGGGGCTTTGCCGACCGCACTCAGCAAGCACAGCACGTCCTCAGGCCCTCTCAGTATCCCCTCTAAGCACAGGCCTTCAGGCACCCTTGCCCACTCCCTGTGACTGCCTCCTCTGTTCCCCACCCCAATTTTTCCATCTCTTCTCCTGTCCTCCCTACCACTACCTGGAAGGCTACTTCTGCTCCCTCCTCTGTTCATGAGTCTTCAGGGGCTCCCTACTGCCTCTGAGAAAGTTCAGGCTGCTCTGTGGAAGGCATTCAGCACTCGCCACCTAACTTCTAGCTTCGCTTCCTTTTTGCTTTTAATTTGTTTTTGCTACATTCCTTCCTCCCCACCCCACACTAGAGGGGGCCACCATGTGACATAGATTTACAAATATATATATATAAAACCATGCTATGCATACTCCTATGTGTCAGTTCTTTTTCTGCAGGGGGCAGCATCTTCCTCCATCAGGCCTCTGTACTTGATGGGCCTATGTATAATACTCAGAGGAGCTCGCTCGTTCACAATTATTCTTTGAACAGGATTGCTGTCCTTTGTGTCCTTTGTGTGTCCACTGTTCTCTTGGCTCTGCTCTTCTGTTCTTCATTATTTCGTGTGAGTCTATGCGTGTTTTCTAAGATCATTTCTCACAGCACAGTAGCATTCCATCACAACCATGTACCACAACTTGTTCAGTCCTTCCCCAGTGGATGGGCAGCCCGGCAATTCCCAGTTCTTTGCCACCACCAAGAGAGCTGCTACAAATAGTTTAGAACATATAGGTTCTTTGCCTTTTTCCCTAACCATCTTTGGAAACAGACCTAGTAATGGTGTTGATGGGTCAAAGGGCACAGGAAGCTTTATAACTCTGTGGGCAGAATTTCAGATTGCTCTCCCACATGGGGGCATCACTTCACAGTTCCACCGACAGTATATTAGTGTCCCAGTTTTTCCACATGCCCTCCAATATTGGTTGTTTCCCCCTTCAATTATGTTAGCCAGTCTGATATCTGTGAGATGATATCTCCAGGTTGTTTTAATTTGCATTTCTCTAATTAATAATGATTTAGAACATTTTTTCACATGACCATGTATAGCTTTGATTTCATAAAAAAACTGCCTGTTCATATCCTTTGACCATTTATCAATTGGGGAATGACTTGTATTCTTATAGATTTGACCAAGTTGTTTATATTTTCGAGATATGAGGCCTTTATCTGAGAAACTGTCCATGAAATTTTCCCCCAATTTTCTGCTTTTCTTCTGATCTTGGTTACACTGGTTTTATTTGTATAGATCCTTTTTAATTTAATGTAATCAAAAGTATCCATTTGGCATTCCACAGCACTTTGTATCTCATTTATTCCTAAATTGTTTGCTTTGCCCTAAGTCTGAGAGGCAATGTGTTCCACGGTCTTCTCAGTTTCTTAGGATATCTCCCTTTATGTCGAGGTCATGGATCCACTTTGACCTGATCTTGGTCAAACAAATGTTTCTTATTATGTCTCTGGGTCCCCCACCCCCACCCCACCATGCTGTCCTCTCTAGTCCTATTGGCTGCTCTCTCAACCCTGGTCTGTCCCCACCTCAAGCTGAGATCTTTGTTCAGAGCAGGTGCCTCCTAACTGTCTGGAGATGGAGTTGGCTTCCAATGGACAGATGGTCCAGTCTTCCGCTCGGGCAGTCTCCCTTCCAAGCCCAGCTGCAGACGCCGCCTCCAGGCAGCCGTACCTGCGCTTTCATTTTGCCCTTCTCTGATGTGATTCCCTGGGTTTCTCCCAACTCTTAGGCTAAGTTTCAAACTCAACTCTGGTCCTTCCCTGCACCCCCTCCCTCCTGCCCCCCCCAAGACTTATTGATTGAGGGTGACTGCCTCACCTGGAGGGTGGCATTAGTACAACACTGGGGAGCTGGGAGGGGAGGCTGGGCTGGGACCTGCTAGTCCGGGATAGAGGAGGGGTGAATTCTGTGGCCAGAGCCCTGAGACTGGTGGGGTCTGTGTGAGTCCAATCCTAACTTGACATTTGTAACCCGGGCAGGTTACTTGGACTCTGTTTCTGTTTCCTCATCAGGAAAAAGGGAATGGCAACTATGTGCTCCCTACTTCCCATGGGCAAAAGCACTTATTAAGCACCTACTATGTGCCAGGAACCACGCTAAGCGCTTTACAAATATTTAATCCTCATAACAATCCTGGGAGGGAGGGGCTGTGGAAGTTACAGACACAAGTTTGGCGACTTGCCCAGGTGGGAAGGAGTACTGTGGCTTCCTCAGCATCTGCGAGGATGGCCAGGGGTAGAGGGGAAGGCCCAGGGCAGAGGTCAGGACAGATAGGGCCTGCAGGCTGTGGCCAGGTAAGAAGGTGGCCCTAACACTGACATCCACCAATGGGGCAGCTGCCTGCCCTGTCGCCTCTAGCCCAGCTCTGCCAGATGACAGAAACCCTGAAGGTCATGGAGGCAGAAGCTGGCAATGGCCCCAGGGCTGGGAGAGCCTCCTACCTCATACTTGCCAGGGTTTTCTGTCTTCACCTTCTCCACTTCCAGGAGGAGGGACCAGACTTGGCCCCGTACCTGCAGGGGGATGCCTTTGTAGACTCTTCGAGCCATCTGAGGGGTGAGAAAAAGGCAGGCTGAGGGAGGGCATTGGCCCTTGGCACTGGCACCCAATGACCAAGCAGTCCCACACAGAAGGACAGAAGCCCTGCCCCTCCCCACAAAGGAGGGATCTACCTCCAGGCTGCACAGGATCCAGGCACAGGACCCTGCCTCTCCTTTCCCCTTGGGTCTCATCCTTCAAGGCCTAGATCAGGCTCCACCTCCTCCAGGGACCCCCCTGCTGCACGGTCTCCCCACTGATCAGTCAGAAGTGACCTCTGCTCTCTGGAACATCCTGCTGTATTCTGTCTTCCACCACAGGTCAGTGTTTGCCACACACACATCCACTCACACCTCCAAACCCCCACACTCAGCTACACACTCACGTACACAGACAGCCCACACACATAAATACATCCATACTCACACCTATCCCCCCTAAGACACCCCAGGGTGTGAGGCCTTTTCTAAGCATTCTTTCTCTGTCCCCAGCACCCAGTGCAGGGCTCTCAGACTCAGCACACAGTAGGTGCCATGAAGTTGGCCCCAGGAGAAGAGTAGGGAAAATCCATGTCCCTCCCTTCACTGCAGAAGTGGGGGTGGAGGAAGCGCCACTGCGCAGTTGGCTCCTCTCGCTGCCTGTTACGTTTTATGTTAAAATCTCTGATATAAGGGATGGCTCACGGTGGCAGAAGAGGGAGAGGGATAGACTCAGAACAAAAGGCATCAGTGGAGAGAAAATGAAAAATAAAAAGGGGATGCCACTAGTCCAAACTTAAAACAGCATCGCCAACAACCCAGACGGCTCTTTTCCAGGATGCTTCCCAAGGGGGTTCTTCACTAAGGTTCCACTCCCAGATTCAAGGGGAGTCACCAATTTCACCTCCTCCCTCTCCCTCAGCCCCTCGGCCAAGTCTCGCTGGTTCTCCCTCCATCCAAAACCTTCTCTCTGCTCCCTCAGCTCGGACACCAGCTGTCTCTTGCCAGGATCATTGCAGCAGATGACTCTCCCTGTCTCTATGTCCAGCCTCCCAGCCATAGCCCCCTCCTTGCCCTCACTGCTCCCTGAAGCCAACATCCCTTCTTCCATCTTTGTGCATTCACTCAGGCTATCCCCCTCATAATCTCAATCGTCCTTCAAGGCTCAGCTTTGAGGCCGCTTCCTCTGGGAAGTCTTCTCTAATTCCCCCAGGAGTACATCCTCTCTCCCTGTCTTTCTAGAGCCCCTCTCCCCAAAAGAGAGGGGAAGGATAATCTCATCCCTAACATTTAGCACAGTAAGAGTTTAATAAAGATTTAATTAATAGGGAAGGAGGGAAGAAGAAGAGGAGAAATGAATGAAAAAGTCATAGTGTGTGTGGGGGGCGGGGGACAGAAAGAGACAGAGACGTAGGAATAGAGAGAGGCAGGGACAGACATGCCGGTACCCACACAGGGATGGGGACAGGGAAGAGCAGAAATAGCCAATGGGTAGGTCAATCAATGAGAGTGAGTAAGAGGGCATTAGTCAGTCTGGTAAAGTAGCAAAAGCCTTGTGCCTGAGGGCTTCCTCAGTCAAAGTCAGTCAGTCAACATGCATTGATTAAGCACCTACTATATACCAGGCACTGTGCTAAACTCTGAGGATAGGAAAAGAGGCAAAAGATAGTACCTGCCCTCAAGGAGCTCACAATCTAATGGGGAAGATAATGTGCAAACAACTGTGTACACATAAGCTATAAGAATACACTGGAGATAGCCGAGGGAAGCATAACCAGGAAAAGCTCCCTGTCAAAGGTGGAATTTTAGCTGGCAGTCCAAAAAAGCCAGAAAGGTCAGTAGTCAGCAGATGGAAAGTGTCCAAGCAAGGGGGTCAGCCAGAGATGAAAGGTCTTGTTTGAGGAACTTCGAGGAGGCCATTGTCACTGGATCAAAGAGAATGTTGGGGAGTAAGGTGAAAGAAGACTGGGCAGGCAGGAGGGAGCAGATTATGAAGACAGATGAATGACAGGTAAGTTTGTATTTGCTCCTGGAGCTGGAAGGGAACCACCGGAATTTATTGAGTGGGGGCTGGTGAAGGGGGTGTGTGTGGTGGTGATGCAGTCAGACCTGCACTTTAGGAAAATCATTTTGATGGCTGAGTGGAGGATGGACTGGAGTGCAGAGAAACCCCAGGCAGGTTTAATACCCCAGCAACTATAGTAATAATCCAGGCAAGAGAAGATGAGGGTCTGCATCATGGCAGGGGGCAGTGTCAAAGGAGAGAATGGGATGTATTGGAGAGATGTGGCAGAAGTGAAATCAGTCAGAGGAGAAATGGACCAGAGGTGTGGCAGAGGTGAAACCCACCAGAGATGGGGCAGAGGTGAAAGCAACCAGAGGTCTGGCAGAGGTGGAATTGACCAGAGAAGTGGCAGAGGAGAAATCAACCAGAGATGGGGCAGAGGTGAAAGCAACCAGAGGAGAAATGGACCAGAGGTGTGGCAGAGGTGAAATCCACCAGAGATGGGGCAGAGGTGAAAGCAACCAGAGGAGAAATGGACCAGAGGTGTGGCAGAGGTGAAATCCACCAGAGATGGGGCAGAGGTGAAAGCAACCAGAGGAGAAATGGACCAGAGGTGTGGCAGAGGTGAAATGACAGGCCTTGGGCCATATTGGATCTGGGGGGTGAGAGAGAGTGAGGAGTCCAGGGTGACTCCTAGGTTGGGAGCCTGAGGACTGGGAAGAGGGTGCTGCCCTTGATAGTATAGGGAAGGTAGGAGTGGGGAGGCTTTGGGGGAGAGATAATGAGTTCTGTGTTGTAAATATTAAATTTTAGATGTCTACTGGCAGTTTAACATGTCTGAAAGGCAGTTGGAGATGTGAGACTGGAGGTCAGCAGAGAGGTTGGGGCAGGAAATTTAGATTTGAGAATCATCAGCATAGACATAGATGGTAATTAAATCCCTGGGAGCACATGAGATCACCAGAGGAAGGAGTATAGTGGGAGAAGAGCAGAGGGCCCAGGACAGAACTCTGAAGGACACCTACAGTTAGAGGGCGTGGCCTGGAGGAAGATCCAGCAAGGGAGACTGAGCAAGGATGGTCACGTAAGGAAGAGGGGAGCCAGGATCCAGGAGGAGAGAGTGATCACCAGTGTCCAAGGCTGTAGACAGGCCAAGAAGGATGAGGATTAGGAAAAGGCCATTGGATTTGGCAGTTAGGATAAGTAATTTTGGAGAAGGCAGTCTCAGAGGAATGATCAGGTTGGAAGCTCAAATACAAGGGTTTAAGGAGAGAGAGAGAGAGAAGAGGAAAGGGAAGCCAAGTAGGCTCAGCCTTCTCAAGGAGTTTAGCCACCAAAAGGCAGGAGAGGTATAAGATGGTGGGGGATAAGGGTCAAGGGTCAAGTGATGACTTTTCAGGATGGGAGAGACATGGGCAGGCAAGAGGGAAACAGCCAGGGAGAGATTGAAAAAGAGGTGGGAGGAGGATGATAGAAGAGGGTGTCCATCATTCCCAGGATGGAGAGGAGCAGCCAGGATGGTGACTGGCATCAGAGACATGGCTAGAAGACATCCTCTGACTGAAAATGTGAAGAGAGTGGGTGCTGGGGCTCTGGAGTGCCCCAAAGTCCTTGTGCTGGTCCCAATGGGGCTGTGTCCCCACAAGCAGGGGTAGTGATGGCAAAGTAGCCAGGGAGGCTGAGCAGGCCGGGCCCAGGGCTGGCGGGAGGGAGGGAGGCTGAGCAGGCCGGGCCCAGGGCTGGCGGGAGGGAGGGAGGCTGAGCAGGCCGGGCCCAGGGCTGGCGGGAGGGAAGGAGTCCAGCTATCACAGGGTCGGGGCTGAGGGGCTTTTCCTTCTCTTACCTTCTCAGTATTGCAATATTTATCCCACTTCTTCAGCATCTTCAACCACTTGCCCACCCGCTCGATCTCCTGGAGTTTTTGCTGAAAAATGAAGACCCAGAGCACCTTCAGAATTGAAGTTCCCTGGAGAAGTGCCCTGTCTGTGCTTGATTCCCCCAAACAGCTCAAAACTAGGAGGATTGTAGGACTGTCCATGTGGGGAGGGGCCCCCACAGCCCTGCAGGAGAGCCAGACCTCTGGGCAGGCTCTGCTGTGTTTTCCCTTCCAGTTCTGCCCACCCCAAGGTGACTCACAAGTACACACCTGATGCAGGGGAGTTACCACTGCCAGAGTCATGCCAGATAGATGGAATCATGGAGGGGGGAATGAGACTGAAAGAGAGAGGAAGGCAGACACTGGGGAGAAAGGAGAGGGGGGAGAAGGGGAGGAGAGAAAGGAGAAGGGGAAAGGGAGAGGAGAGGGAGAAGAGAGAGGAGGAGAGGGAGAGAGGGGGAGGAGAGAGAGGAGGAGATCGGGAGAGGGGGAGAGAGAGGAGTGGAAGAAAGCGGGGAAGAGAGAGGGAGAGAAGACACTGAAGAGAAAGCAGAAAGAGAGAGAGAGAGATGGTGGGGGTGGGAGAAGGGAAGGGAAGAAGAACGGCAGACTTGCTTCACTGGAAGACAAGGTAGACCCTCCTCTCCCCAACACCCTTGATGTGTAGCCCCCACTTCCTGCCTTCTGATCCCCTTCTACCTGCTCAGACCCTGTGGGCCCCCACAGCTGGCTCTCACCTTCTCCTCCAGGGCGCTTCGGCTTGGCAGTTCACTCTCACTGGGAGGGCAGAGGAAAAAGGCAGTAAGGGGAAGGAGCAGAAAGGTCAGACACACCACATCTCAAAGAAAGAAGGTTCCAAAGTGGAGCAGCCCTGTGGCCTCGGGGTCAGTGGAGCTTGTGGCCTTGGGGTTAGTGGAGCAGCCCTGTGGCCTCAGGGTCAGTGGAGCTTGTGGCCTTGGGGTCAGTGGAGCAGCCCTGTGGCCTCGGGGTCAGTGGAACAGTCCTGTGGCCTCGGGGTCAGTGGAGCTTGTGGCCTTGGGGTTAGTGGAGCAGCCCTGTGGCCTCGGGGTCAGTGGAGCTTGTGGCCTTGGGGTTAGTGGAGCAGCCCTGTGGCCTCGGGATTAGGGTGCTGGCCCAGAGTCAGGGAGACCCAGAGTCATCCCACCTCATATTCCCACTAGCTCTGGGGCCCCCATCAACTGCTTTCCTCTTCACGGGCCTCGATCTCTTCATCTCTAAATTTGGGGATCGGCTCCAAGGGCCCTCCCAGATCTCAGTCTCTGACCCCAAGTTACATGCTGAGCACCCGAGGCCAGTGAGATGCCTCCAGCGGCCTCCCTGCTCCCCTGGCAGGAACAGCCAGAGCGCACCTAAAAAGCTCTCAGAATGGCCTGCTCATAGGAGCCCAGCCTTCTAGGGCAGCAGCCTAAGTGGGCCATCTGGGCTCCGCCTGCGTGATAGTGGGGTGCATGTTAGGGCAAAGGAAGAACACCAGAATACTCACTGCAGAAACCCGAATCGGTCTGTGACTTTGTAGAGGGTGAAGTCTGCATCCTCCCAAGGGTCAATCTGAGCCCCATGCTGTCTGCCCTGCAAAGAGAGGGGGCCTCAGGGGTCATCACGGTTGGGGGGGGAGGGATGGTGGACCTGGACCTTCTGTGCTGTGGGCTACCTCCTATCTCCTCCTCCCCCTCCCCCAGAGTCCTAAAGGAAAGTCCCAGCACCAGGACAGGGGAAGGCAGCTCTACCCACTCCTCTCCTTTCCTGGGAATCCAGGTTGCCCTGGCCAGTTCACTGAATGCCAGCCTCAGGCCTGCCAGCTGGCCCCCAGATCCCTGAGGCTGAGAGCGCTTCAGAGAAAAGCACGTGGTCCAGACAAATGCCCCTCTGCTCAGGAGGAGGAGAGAAGCCAGGCACTAGATGTCTGCCCAGCCAGGACTAGGGCAGGGTTGGGCTGGGAAGGGGTGAAGGGAGGCAGGGAATGAGCATGGAGGAGGGTTGGGGTTAAGAGTGGCCCCAGTGGACCTGAACCCTAAACATAGAGGGGCTCCCCACAGACAGGTCCTTACCTTCTGGTATTTGGCAATGATCTCAGCTCTCTCCTCTGCTACCAAAGCCTCAATGTCTTTCTTCATGTCCAGAAAGGGGAGGTGAGAAAAGTCCCCCTCCCCTGCTCTGTGCTCACAGGCACCCCTGCAGCATCAGCACAAGGAAGAAAAGAGAGAAAAGAGATGGGAAGACAGGAGAAGAGGGGAAGGGGCAGGGGAAGGAGAGGAGAGGGAAGGGGAGGGGGAGGAGAGGAGAGGGAAGGGGAGGGGGAGGAGAGAGGCAGATGCTGGGGGCTGCTGCAATAGTTAGGATTGGTGCTCAAAAGGCCCCAAAGAAATCCTGAGGATGACAACAACTAGCATTTATGGAGCCCCTACTGTGCACCGTCATTTTCACCTTTGATCCCCACAACAACCTGAGGAGGGAGGTAGGAAACTAAGGCAGGCCGCGGCTAAGTGTCTTGCCCAGGGTCACCTAGCCAGGAACTATCTGAGGCTGGATTGGCATCCCCTAGTGTCCTCTGAATGCCGATGGGGATCAAGTGCAAACCCCTTTTACAAATAAGGAAACAGGCCTAGAGAAAAGGTCAATGAGCAACCCACAGTCATTGGGCGAGAGAGCAGCAGCAGTTTTGAAGCCAGGGCATCCACCTCCAGCCCCGCTCAAGCTTGTGTTGGCTGGCCTGGCCAGGGCCTCTCGACAGCGCCCAGGCTTTCTGTGGTGCTCGGTGGGGAGATGGCGGGTCTCTGCAGGAGCTCGGACTCAGGACAAGAGGTGGAGCGGGGCATGAGGTGTCTCCCAAATGCCCAGCGTGGGCTATGGGTGAGGTGACCAAAGTAAGGGCCCTGGCCCTGGGTGCCCTAGCTGGGTCTGCCTGCTTTGGCTGCCCACAAACCTGGCCCAGCCCCATGGCCAGCCCCATCCCCCCTGGCACACACAGGGGGAGACTCCCTGGGGGAGCTGGAGCATGCTGCTGATGCTGCTGCCACTGCTGCTACTGTTTGTCCTTCATTCTCGAAGAAGACCCTGATATCAGGGAGGTGACTTGGATTTAAGTGAGGGAGGCCTGTGCAAAGTCACCAGCCTCACTTTCTCCTCCAGATAAGGACAACTGGAGTTTCTTCATCTGCAGAAAGCACTGAGCTAACTCAGGAACCCAGATGGGGAAGCCAGGCCCCAGGCCAACCCAGAACCCACCTGCTGGGGCAGCCAAAGTAAAGGTGGGAGGGGGAGCTTTGGCCACAGGGGCCTCTTACCTGAGCAGGCCTTGGCCAGTCTAAACACATCCAGAGGGCACCCTCAAGCTAGCAGGCATGAGGGCCCATGGCCCTCCACTGGGCCGTGGCAGGCCCCGGGGGCCAATCTCGCCATCAGCATCCCTGACTGGTCCCGGGCATGGCGCATGGTCAGGTGTGGGTGAGACCAGAGGTCACTGGGGCCCAGGTCTTGCGCCCCTCCCTCCTCCACCCTGGGAGGGAGGACCAATGCCCACGCTGCCCCCTTTTCTTGCTGCTCGTTGCCCACATGCAGAAGTCCTTCTGTTGGCCCCGCTCACTGGAAGAAAAAATGCCAGAGAGGAGGAGATTGAGCTGGCAAGATGACCGATGCCCCCTGCCCAAGTGGCCCAGTGCCCACCAGCGCTGAGACTCTGAGCTGCCTAGTGCTGAGGGAGGATGGATGTCCAGATAGACCGACATCATCCTTTCTGAAACAAACCACCAGGGACAGGCACTCAGAAAGAACCCTGCCACCAGCTTCCGAGGGGACCTGAGTCTCAGTTTCACCATTGGTGAAATGGCTATTTCCTCCAGCCTTTCCAGCATCACCTTCGGGGCTCTGAAGAGGACTCTCCCCTGGCCAGTGGCTGAGAGCCCTGACAGAGCCCAGCAGCAGCGGCTCCAACCCAGCCAACCCTGACCCGGTGCTCCAGTGGCTGGGCCAGACAGCAGGGCGGGGCTTCCATTCCTGTCCGCTCAGGGCCTTGACAGCAGCTGGCCAGCTGAGCGCTTCCATGGCTGAGGGCCCCAAACTGCCAGGATTCTGCTTCGCATTTTACAGGTAAGGCAGGTGACGCTCAGGGCACCCCAGGGACAATGGCCAGCCAGGGTTAGAGAAGGGAAGGGGCTGGAATGACCTCGTCCGTGGTCCTGAGGCTCCCAGATACTAGGACAGGAGGATGGACAACGGGTGTCATCACAACAATAAATGTCATAAACAATATTATTAATAACAATGACTAGGATTTCTACAGCGCTTGAAGCACTATCATCAGCCCGTTTTACAGATGAAGACTCTGAGGCACGCAGAAGTGCTGGGAGTTGCCCAGGTTCCCACACAGCATACAAATGTCTAAGGCTGGATTTGAACTCAGGTCTTGCTGGCTTCTCGTCCAGCATCCATCTGTCTATCCACAGTACCATTATCTGCCCTGGGGACATACGCACTCCTCCCCTCACTGGGCCCGGGCTAGCAGGGTAAGAGGAATTGGGTGACCAGGCTTATGGCCCTTCTTGAACCACCCCTGGAAACCTTGGAAAGTGTATGAGAGCCTCAAGGGTGGCTGGAGCTGCACTGGGAGGATCTGCTGTGGTGAGCCTTGCTGAGCCAGGGTCACCTTCCGGTAAGGTGAGGATGCCTCCTGGTCCCCAAGGCATTCTGGTCACCTCCAGCCATTCCTCTGGGCAGTCCACCCTGGCAGGCCGAAGAGGTGACCACCATGCTCCTCTGGGGCCTCAGTGAGAGATCAGAGCACCTAGGATATGAGGCACCTTCCCTGCCACACAGCCAGAAGAGCTCAGGGAGAAAGAAATGGGGGAGGCGGACAGCAAAGGGCATGGCCCATGGAAGGATGAGGGTGGGTCTGACCAGTGGTGGGGGTGGGAGACCCAGGTCCAGGAAGCACAGCTCTACACCTGCTTCCCCTCCCAGGAGATTCCTGATTCCTGAATGAGGGCCTAATCCCATAACATCCCTGGTCACAGAGGCTGTGCCCCTAAGGGCCTGGGAAGTTGGGAGGGGGCTCTCTGCAATTCGCTGCCTGGCTGGATTCTGGCCAGGCCTTTCACCTGAGCACCCTCTGACAAATGAGCAGGTGGGGCTGGCTGAGGGCCAAATCCCAACCTGCTTTGCAGTTCTGAGTCCTGGCCGAGGCTGGAACCACAGGACCAGGTCCTCTCCTGGGGGGCCAGCCCCCTGTCAAGGAAGAGCAGAGCCCTGAGCCCGACTCACACCAGGATGCCTGGGGCTTGGCTCTTCAACCACCTTTTCTAGTATCAGTCGCCCCTTGCAACTGGTCTGAGTTCTTCAGAGAGTACCCTCTGCAGACACATCACCTTCTTTAGGCTCCCCAGTTTTCATCTTCATCAGACTTGTGGGTTTGGGGACTCGCCAATCCTTGAGTGACCTTTAGTCTTAGAGTTCGTGGTGTGTTGATGGGGTCGGGGTCATGCTTGCCAATTCTCTGAACTTTTAGAAATCTTTGTTTCTGAAGTCTAGGGTTTTAGGAAGATTGTTTATCCAGTGGAATAGAACAGAGTGGAGAAGGCAAGATGTGCTCAGAGGCCCCTGCCTTAATGCTCTTGTGGAGTGATGATACCTGATATTGCTCCTTGTTTGACCCATTTCAGTTGAATAAGGGTTTATTAAACCCCTACTGCACGCAAGACTCTATCAAAGAATGTGCAACAGCACAGATCCCTGGGGCACTCCACTCTAGACCTCTCTCAGCTATAACATCAAACTGTCACTTGTTTTTGGGTCCAGCCATTGAACAAGTTCTGAATCTACCAGTCTAGCAACCCTATCTAAAAAGGAAGTAAAGTTAGTCTGGCACGATGTGTTTCTGATGAAGCCACACTGGGTCTTTGGGATTACTGTTTTCTTCTTGAAAAATCTCATTTTTGTGTTTTCTCTGTTTTCATTTCCCAAATATAGTTGCTCTCCTCTCCTAGCCAGAGAGGCTTCCCTTGTAACAAAAACTAAAAGGAGAGAGGGGGAAAGCAGGCACTTGCCCGATGTACCGCCTCACCAAGTCTCTGGTCACAGCCTGCCTAGGCAGATTTCAGGTTCCATTCTCTTCCCTTTTTTGGGCTCTCGGATAATTTCCTCCAGTCCATCCATGCCTGTCTCATTCACTAAGTCACATGATCTTTCATGATACCTGCTGGGCTCAGACATCGCTGGGGTCAGTTCTTTCAGCCTGAAGAGGGGATTCACTAGGGCCAGTCCCCTGGCCCTCACCTGGGGCAGTCGGGCACTCTCTTCCCAGCTCCCTGGGGCTCATTAGGTATCGACTCCCCAAACGTTAGCCATCTCCATGTGGCCTTTATGAAGTGTCTGCTGTGTGCTGTCTCTCACAGAGGAGGAGGAAGAGGCAGTGGCAGCAGAGAAATTATATAAAGACGTCCGTGAGATGAAATCCACAGATACCTTGACACTCCACAACTTCCACACAAAGGGGAAAAGAGGTGAGAATTGGTCAGAGAGGCACCAAAGCCTTGTTGAATCCACAGAAGTCACACGATGCTTTGGCATTGAGGACACTTTCTTAGAGAACAGGACCGGCAAGTCCATGGATGGGGAAGTCTCCCCAAAGTCACTCTTTGCATAGTCTCACGCTGACTCATCAGAGCAGTCAGTTTAAAAAAAAACCCAAACACATTTATTAAGTACCAACTGTGTGCTAGGCACATGGATACAAAGAAAGGCATCTGCTGCATCTCCCATAGATTTCACCTCTGCAGCATCTCTGGTTGATTTCACTTCTGCAGCATCTTTGACGCATGTCATCTCTGCAGCATCTCCCATAGATTTCACCTCTGCAGCATCTCTGGTTGATTTCACCTCTGCAGCATCTTTGATCCATGTCATCTCTGCAGCATCTCCCATAGATTTCACCTCTGCAGCATCTCTGGTTGATTTCACTTCTGCAGCATCTTTGACGCATGTCATCTCTGCAGCATCTCCCATAGATTTCACCTCTACAGCATCTCTGGTTGATTTCACTTCTGCAGCATCTTTGACGCATGTCATCTCTGCAGCATCTCCCATAGATTTCACCTCTACAGCATCTCTGGTTGATTTCACCTCTGCAGCATCTTTGACGCATGTCATCTCTGCTGCATCTCCCATAGATTTCACCTCTGCAGCATCTCTGGTTGATTTCACCTCTGCAGCATCTTTGATCCATGTCATCTCTGCAGCATCTCCCATAGATTTCACCTCTGCATCCTCTCTTGTAGGTTTCACTTCTACAGCATCTCTTGTAGATTTCACTTCTGTAGTATCTTTCCAATAAGCCCTCTTCTATCCTCTGACACTGCCCCAACCCTGGTGCAGGCCCTTATCCCTAACACCTGGATTATGGTAATATGCTGCTGGGGGAAGGGGTCTGCCTGCCTCAGTCTCTCCTCACTCTAGTCCATCCTCCATTCAGCCTCACTAAAGTGATTTTCCTAAAGCACAGGTCTCTCCCCCATTCAAGAACCTCAATAACTTGTTATTTACAGCCTTTCATCACCTGCCACTGATCTTGTTGCACATGACTCCCCTTGACACTCACTCATCATCACTCTTCTTGCTGTTCCGCAACATGACACTCTATCCCCCATATCCACACCTTTGACTCTCCCCCATGCCTGGAGTGTACTCCCTCCTCACCTCCACTTCTCATGTCACCTACATGAGGCCTCCCCTAATCCCCCTACCTGCTCACATCACCTCCTTTAGAAGACCCTCCCTGATTTACTTTATTTGATATTTCTGTGCACGTGTTACTTTCCTCAGTAGAACATAAGATCCTTGCAGGCAGGAATTGTCTCCTTTGTCTTTGTGCTCTGGTACCTTGGGCCTGGCACACAGCACATGCTTAATAAATGGTTGCTGGTTGATTGTCTGAAAGAGCTATGAGTCTCCAAGAGAGGCAAGCTGTGTTAGTACCAAGCAGACTCCAGATCGTTTCAGATAAGAGTGAGACCAATGACTGGAGGCTCTACCACACCAGTCTGATGGGCAAAGATGGCAGAAGAGAACACCACCAGCTGTCAGAGAGGCCTCCAAAGAGGGCAGGCAGGCAATAGCACTAGGGCACTGCTGGTGGAGCCGGAAAATGGGTCAGCCCATTGGGAAACAATGGGGACTCACACTTTACAAAAGGGGAGGAGACCACTATCCAGATCTCAATTCTTGGACCCAAAGAGGCCCATAAGACAGGCAAATGGGTCTGGTTTAGTCACCCATATTGACTGACAGCAGGGTGTAGTGAAGGACCAGAAACCAAGTGGGGAATGTAGGAACAAACTGGTCCAGGAGAGTGAGGGATGACTGCTCTTCTGTAGGAAGTGACAAATGTGGCAGACTCAGAGAGCCTCAGAAGCACACGCTCGTTCTGGCACAGAGGGAAGAGAGCAGAACTGAGGAGACAACTTCTATCACAAAAGAAAACCCCATTCCAAGAAGCAGTGGACAACGAGGGGTGCAATGAGGCATATGATGTCAGACGTGGTGAATGTGCCCATTGCTCCGACTGGAGGCCTTTGTTATGGGGGGGGGGGGAGGGTCTAGGAGAGCTGGGTCAGAGGGAACAGAGACAAACCATTCCTGGGTGTTCCAAGAGAGGAAAGCCCCACAGCCTGGCCTCCGTCTTCTTCAGGCCCCAGAGAGCCCAGAGTGGCAGGGAAGCTGGGGGTGAGGAAGAGCGGAAAGAGACAAGCTTGTTTCTTCAGGGTCAAGCATGAGCTTCCCCAGCTGAGCAGGGCCAGCCTTGGAGGTTAGGATGGGCTGATCTCTTCCATAAAGAACAGGTGGTATTTGTGGTCATATAAGCCCATGGTTCTGAGGACACTGGCCAGGAGGGGTTTTGTCCCCTGCCAGGCATATGGGACCACAAGACAGAGGAGGAATCTGGCTGGGGTAGTGATGAATCTGCCTCTAAGCCAAGGCAGGGAGGTCCCTTCTGAAACTCAGGTCTGGCAACTGCCCTGCCCCTCAAGAGAAAAGAGTCCCCATCTAGAGCTGTTACCAAGGCCACCTCATTTTACTCATGATAAAACTGAGAACCAGGAAGGAGGAGTGACTTATTTAGGGTCACATAGAGCTAGGAAGGGTCTCAGGCAGGATTTGAACCTGGGTCTTCCTGACTCCAAGGCCAGTGCTCTATCTACTTTACCATACTGCCTCTAACTAGGAGAGGTTGGCTTGCATCCGAATCCTCTGATGGTGAGCATGTCCCATGCTCCCCTCACGCAGGCAGGCTGCCCCCAGTCTCAAGGCTGTAGTGGAGAGTAACCTCTGACAGAAAACCTAACCAGGACATCCTGTCCCTGCAGGGTGGGTGGGCCAGACCCATGTTTCCACCTGAGATCTGAACATGAGAGCTTGACGGCAGGAGGGCCAAGCCAGCTTGCAGATGTAGGGTCTGTTTCTATGCATATGTGAGCACGTGTGGGTGCGACCACATACGAGGGCTAGGTGTATGTGCAGGCATATGGGTGAGCCTCCCAGTCACAGATGTCAGACTGCACATTGTGTTCATCTCACATTGTCTTTGGTTCAGAGTGCGTAGTAGGTGCTCAGCAAAGGTCTGTGGGACCATTGGTGGGTACCTGAATAAGAATGCCCCTATTAGTGGTTTCTTGGCAGTGACCTCACAAGGCAACCTGCTCCAGGTAGTGGGTAGGCCTGCTGCTAGGGTGAGCGTCTTCCCTTCTACTTTCCAATGGGCTCCAGGAAGGCTGATCTTGAAAAACCAACCAACAATCTTCTCTGGACCCCACCAATCCCAAGCCAAACATGTTCCTCAGAGTGTGGTCCAGCTGCCCAGCTCACTGGCCTCATGCCAACCCCTGCTGTTCCTCCCTAGGACCTTATGGCCTGGTTTGGGTTCTTAGCCCTCTCTCAGGATTCTCCACTGACTCAATTCCTGCCAAATACAGTGACCACATCCAGGTCAGTACTCACTCTCCAGACCTAACGGCTCCGGCCAGGAGAGGGCTGAGGCTTCCTGGAAATAGGGGAGAAGGACCTCTGTCTAGAGAGGGCTCTGAGGGCTTCTGCCATGAGCGGCCTTGGCCAGAACATGGCTAGGCCTCTCAGTCCAGCCCTAGACAGCTCCTGACCTGGGTGGAGGGGTGGGGGAAATACTCATTCTGGATCAACACCCTCTGTGGCCCCTACTCTGAGCCCATGGCTTTCTCTCTCCCTAGCCCCAGATAGCAGCTGGAACCACACAAAAGAAAGCCACTGGGGCAGGAGGAGGTGGGGGTGGGGTTTCCTCCCAATTCTGGAAAAGAAAGCCCACTGATATTAAAGCTAGACCTTAGGAAGCACCCGCCAGCCTATGTAATGGCCAGTCCACAGACCAAATGGTCCTTCTCCCATTCCCACCCACCCACCTGGAGCAGGACTCAGGTTACAGAAGGCCCATTTCATGGAAGCCAAGTTGGGGGGACAGCTGTAAGCCCAGGCACACAGCCCCAGATGTGAGGGAGGGGAGATGCCCACCACCATGACCTTGAATCACTTTCCACATCCCAACAGTTCAGTTTAGTTCGGCCAGCCAGGACTGTAGCTGCCCCATCTGGTGGGAGGGGGCCCCTTCTGTCCTTCCCAGGCCACACCACCCCCAAGCCTGTCCCCTCTTGGGGGAGAGGGTCAAGGCAGCCAGGCACTGCCTGATGACACTGTCCCAGCTCCTTCCAGAGAAATGAAAGGAATGTCTGTCTGTGGTGGCATCTCCAGGGATCGCTTCTGCCTACGACATCTCCTTTCACATGAGCTGCTCAGACAGGGCAGCTCAGGCTCAGGCTCTGGCTCAGAGGTGGCCAGAAGGAAGGGTCATTCCCAGGACATGCCACGCAGAGGCCACAAGCACCAGGACCTGCTGGGCACCAGCTCCTCAGATCTCAGGCACCAAGGCAGCCCTCTTTGGGTTCCCCCTTGGGGACCACAGCAGACTCTGCTCTTCCAAGGAAGTCATAGAACCACAGACAGTGTGACTTTGGAAGGCATCCCACCCAAAGCCCTCATCTTACAGATGACATAAGGCCTGGAGAGGTGCTGAGAGGGCAAAAGGACTTACCCGAGAACTGGGAGAAGAGCTCAGAAAGCCTCCTGTCCCCAGGCCACCCCAGGACCCTGTCCAGGTTTGCTCTCCCTGCACGCCAGAACTCCCTGTGTTGGCGGCCATTGGATCACCTCCTTTGGCTGACGTTCCTGGTGACCCCTCACAGAATGACCTAGTTCCTGGAAGCCCAGAACCCAAGTAGGAATGATCCCTCCTAGCCTCTCTGTGCCCCAGCCCCTGTAATCACTGCTGGTGGCCACATTCCACCTTGCAGCCCAAGTCTGGGGAGCCAGAGGGACCGCTGGAGACTGCCCCTGGTGGGTCCTGTCATGGCCAGCTCCCCTGTCCACTTCCATAGGCATCTCACGTGGTAAGGCATGGCCACCAAGATTTTGGAGCTGCATCTGACCTAAAGCAACCCCTGGTCAAGGGAGACAGATGGTATGAATTGGTTTGGTTGGTCAACCAACAAATATCTTTAAAGCACCTACTACAGTGCTTAGTGCTGTGCCTGGCATGTAGTAGGTTCTTCATAACTGTCTCTTGATCAACTGACCTACAATGTGCTTTCAAGAGCCAGGGGTATTGGGGCAGCTAGGTGGCGCAGTGAGTAGGGCACCGGCCCTGGAATCAGGAGGACCTGAGTTCAAATGCGGCCTCAGACACTTGACACGCTTACTAGCTGTGTGACCTTGGGCAAGTCATTTAACCCCAATCCCCTGCCTTCCCAGGGGTACAATTATCAAAATGAATGCATTCCTGCCCTCTGGAAGTTCGACTCTACCATGTGCTCACAGAGAAGTAGATACGGGAAGACACAAAATGGGAAAACACAAAATAAAAACCACAAAGTGCTGTACAGGACTGCACGGTGATGGGGTGGGGGAGTGGTCACCAACAACTGGCAGGCTCAGTAACTGCCTCCTTTGGGAGGGAGCCCTTAAGGCAAGCCTTGAAGGGCACAGGTGGGCAAAAGTCCAGGAAGGAGATGGACGACCACCCACAAGGAACAGCAAACTCTTCAGCTGGGTAGGAGCATGGAGGGAGGGAGGGGACAGAGGGCTGGAGCCACCCTGGAGAGTCAGGTGGCAGCCGGGCCTTAAAGGACCCAAACAGAGACAGCAGCAGGAACTGGGAGATGGAGGGGCAGAGGCAGGAAGGCCCATGAGGAAGCTGTGGCAGGAGTCCAGGGGAGAGATGGGGAGAGAATGGCTGTGGGATGCTGGGAAGTGCAGGCCTGGGCCACAAGTGAGATCTGGGGTGAGTGAGTGAGGAGTTGGGGTCCTGAGGATTGGGCGGAGCGGGGCACAGGGAAGGCAGGAGGGAGCAGGGTTTGGGGGAAAGAGAAGGTGTTCAGCTTGGGCCATGTTGAGCTGAAGATGTCGGCTGGACACCCAGGCTGAGACATTCGAGATGCAGCAGGATAGTCTGCAAAGAGATGACGGTGAGATTCATGGGAAGTGCTGAGCTCACCAAGACAGAAGGTGTGAAAAAACACGAGGGCCGAGGACAGAGCCAGTTATCAGGAGAAGCCCAGATAAAGAGCCAACCAGAAAGGTAGTAGGAGAACCAGCATCCCCAAAACCTGGAGCAGAGAGTGCCCAGAAAGGTCATGCAGTCAGTCAACAAACATCAAGCGTGTACTATGTGCTGAGCACCTGGCAAGCTCTGAGGGTGTGAAGACTCACTGGCTCACTTTGTAATTTCATTGGGGGAGTGGGGAATCAATGAATCACACTGTCCTGATGGTTCCTCTCCATGCTCCAGCCCCCAGTTGGATGGGGGCTGAGCTGAGGAGTCCTTATGCCTCTTCTAGTAGCAAGAACACTGAGAGAGCCTCTGGGGTGTAGTCCCTCACACCCGCCTCCGAGCCATGGCCTGGCTGAGGTTCTGAGGAAAGTGTGGCTGAGAATGGCATCCCAGATGTGTGATGGTTTCCAGTGGCCCCTCTCAGGGCAGCCAGAGGAGGGTTGGAGGCAGGGGGGCAGAGAAAGGAGCAGGATAGTTGGGGGTAGAAAGGGGAGGGGGCAATCCCCAGCTAGTGCTGCTCCTGCTCCCATCATACCCACAAGCACCTTAGCAGGCTGACCTGTCCTGGAGGCAACGCTGGCAGAAGAGAAGGCCGGGGCGGGGAGGAGAGGTGGATGAAGTGAATCTGTCTTCTAGCACTGGAAGGGCCTCCAAGGGGAAGGTGCTAGGCTCCAGAGGGCAGAACTGAATATGATGCGGGGAAAGGCCACCAGGTCTGACGAGGGGCAAAGCCTCACAAAGTGGGCTGCCTTCATTGGCAGTGAGGTGACTTCTGTGCAAGAACATGACCCCTTGTTGTATGAGGACATTCTGGGTACAAGTCAGGATGTCTGGCTGCTGAGAGTCAGTGACCCAGGCAGGGTCGGCCGGGCTCAGCACAAAGAGGCTTGGGACAAACAGCCAGAAATTGGAGCTGTGAGGGGTCTGCCCCAGGCAGGCAAGCATCCCAAGCCATGCCTTCCCTGGCCCTGAAGGCACGGTCAGCAGAAGCCAGGTAGGTCCTGACCCAAGATTTCCTGCTGCCCAAGTACACCTTCCTTTCCCACCCAGCAAGCAGGCCCCCATGCCAGCCTAGTTGGACCCATTGTCTCTGTGCTGGGTCAGAATCCAATAGAGGCAGGACACAAAGGGTGGAGGAGGAGACCTAGGAAGAGGAGGAAGATAACTAGGCGAAAGAGGAGAGGAGGAGAACGAGGGGGAGGGGCTGGCTGGTCTCCCTTTGACCCCTGCCGAGAGGTCCTGTCTCCACAGGGCCATCCCCAGGCCTGGCTCCCAGGGCCCCAGGCAGAGCCCTCCCCCAGCATCTGATTTGACCCCTCAGTCTGTGTCCCCCCCCCCCCCCCCCGGCCACTGAGGGCCGACATCCAGAGAACCTCGGTGCTTTACCATGAACACTTTAAGAAGATTTTCCTAAATGCTCTCTATGCCATGTGACTGAAGGGCAGTCAGAAAAACCTGGGTTTGAATCTTGTCTCGGACACTTACTAGCTCTATGACTCAATTAATGTCTCTGGGCCCGTAAAATGAAACAGTTGGTCTTGGGGGCCTCAAAGGTCCTTCCAGCACAAGAATTGCACCCCACCCCATTCTACAGATGTGTCAACCGAGGCTCGGCAGCATCCAGGAGCTTCCCTGGGGCTCCTCAGCAAGTCATGGGCAGAACCATCGGCAGCCCATGGACCTGACTCCCACCCCACTGCTCTTCCCCCTTTTCCATAAAGGCAGGTTCATCCACAGAAGAGGAAGATTTCCAGGGCCCAGCAGGCAGAAGAGTTGAGCCAAAGGCTGTACAAGAGTCAGAGAGAGGTGGAAAAGGTATGGGACCAACCAACTCCATACAGCAAAGCAAAGAAGGAGAGCCATCAGCGGGGCAGAGAAACCTTGGCATCTGATCTCTCCAGTAAAAGCCTGATACCCAGAGAACACTGAGAGCCATTCTCCAATGGAGAAGGGCACAAAACATACGAGCAGTTTTTAGAAGAAATACAAATGAGCCACTGCCACTTGGGAAAATGCTCCAAATCACTACTGACGAGAGAGATTCAAATGAAAACAATGCTGAAGCTTTCTCTCCCACTGGGCACATTAGGGAAGATGTTTGGGAGGGTCAGTGTTGAAGGGGCTGAGGGAAGACAGACATACTCATACGTGGTTGGTGGAGCTGTAAAATGCTGTGTTCATTCTGGGAAACAGCTTGGAATCATTTAAGAATAGTGACTAATCTGTTCATATTCTTTGACCCAGTGATCCCATCACAGAGCTTATACCCCAAGGTCAAAGATGGGTATACAGGCCTCACACAGACGAAAGTATTCCAGCAGCCTTTTGGAGAGCAGTGAAGGCCTAGAAACAAATAGGCAGCCCTATCAATTGGGGAATTACTTAAGAAACTGGAATATGTGAATGTCATGGAACATCATTGTGCCATAGGAACCGACCAATGCAAGGAGACATGGGAAGATATGTATAAAGGGTTAGGGAACAAACACAATGACCAGTCAACTCCAGAGTTCTTCCCTTCCCTTGCTAGAGACGTGGTGAAGCAAAGGTGAAGAATGAGGCTTACGCTATCAGACACAGAAAGAGGACTGATGCATTTTTCTTAACTGTACAAGGTAGGTTTTTCTGGGGCATGGAGGGAGACTGCTGGCAGTGTTCTCTCTCTCTCTCTCTCTGTCTGCAGTCTAGGTTAAATGACTTGGCCAGGGTCATACAGCTAGTAAGTGTTAAGTATCTGAAGCTGGATCTGAACTCAAGTCCTCCCAACAGTGCTCTATCCACTGTGCCACCTAGCTGTCCTGGCAGCGCTGTTTCTAAAGACGCATTAATCAAAACAGAACCGCCACCTCCTGGCTCACTCTTAACATCTTAACAGATGTAGCTTCTCCTGGACCAGCTGGGGGTGCCAGAATGCACAGAGTGCTGGGCTGGAGTCAGGAAGACCTGAGTTCAAATCCAGTCTCAGACCTGTGTGACCCTGGACAAGTCACTGCCCCTGTCTGCCTCAGTTTCCTCATCTGTACAATGTGCCTCCCTCAAGTTTGTTGTAAGGATGAGAACATGCTTTGTTTATTCATGCTATACAAAAGCTAGCAGTGACAGGAGCTAGCACAAGCTCCATTCCTGGGACCCACTCCCCTCCCACTGTCCTCTGGCCCAGCCCGGCTCTGACTGGTCACTCCCTGAACCCAAGCCCTCCACGACTCCCCCTTTGCTCATCTCTCGTAGCCCTTCCTGAAGGCCGCAGGTGCTGGCAGAGCTGTGGCTTGGGAGGCAGGGGCCCAGGGAGCAGTGTGAAAGCCAGCTTAAAACCCAGGAGCAGTCTTCCCTACAACTCTCCCAAACTCTGATGTTTGCTCCCCTTTTGCCTTCCCTAGCTTTTGAGTGAGCCTTCGAGGCCTGGGTCCAGGGGTAGCTTCTCCCTGTGGCTTTCCTTCCTCTACACCTCCCCCACCACAGCCCAGACCTCCGTGTGTAGAGTTGTCTTTGGGGGGCTGAGTGGTAGGAAGACAGGACTCAGCCCTCAGGACCAGCTTCCTGTTTCAGAGCTGAGCCCCACAAGGGCCCAGAGTCTCTCTCTCCACTGGCCTGCCTCAACCCGAGCTCACCTAAGGCAGGGCCTGTGCTGTCCTCCCTAGCACCACATCTTACTCAGGCTGAGACAGAGAGAACCCCTCTATGCTTCCCACAAACTCCCCCAGACCTCCCCCTTCCTGTCTCAGCCAAGCTCCTGTAACAGGCTGTCCCCACCCCCACTTCCTGCCCTCCCCCTCACTCAGCAACAAGCCCCAGTGACTGGGCTTCCGTCCTGTCCCCACACTCCACCGCTAGGCTGAAGCGGCTCCATCTGCCTCCCCCACCCCAGGTCATCAAGCGCTACTGGCTACACCCTCCTGGGGTCCCTTAAGACTCATCAAGGAGGGGCCTGAAAGCTGTTCGGCAACCCTGGCCTTATGTCCACTTAGCAGGTGAGGTCACTGAGGCAAGATGGCCTGACCGCCAGACTTCTGCTCTAGGGCTCTCTCACACAGGGTTCTGAGCATGGCCACCCACATTAACTAGGGCAAACATTCCCAGCCAATGAAGCGCAGGAAAACCAGGGCTTAGCTCTTCTCTGAAATTGTGCCAACCCCGCCCCCTCCCCACAAGCTTCTTTCGGGGCAGGCAACCTTTGCTGCAGGGGCAAAGGGAAAAAGAGGTGGGAATAAAATTAGGGAAGTCTGGAGGGCCATCTGTACCCGCTGTGTGTCAGGGCTGCCACCAGCCAGACCAGAGAGGCACCCTGGGGGCCTGGCAGCAGTCGGTCTGTCCTCTGGCTCCCTGTGTCTCCAGAGGAGGCTTTCTCTACTGGACGCCACTATAGCAGCTCACCAAGTTGCCTCTTAGAACAACCTAGCTGGAAGAGACACCCCCCCCCCCCCATTTTACAGGTGGGAAAGTTGAGGCCCAGAGATAGGGGCGACATGTCCAAAGTCACAGTACAGGTAAGTGGGGGAGTTGGGCTGCCACCTCCAGCCAAACCTCCTGACTCTTAACCACTGCCTTCTACCCACACTGCCTCCACCAGGGGCGAGAGCAGCACCGGTGGGCTCCCCGGCTCAAGTCCCAGAGACGCTAGGGGAGGCCTGCAGAAGAGCTACGTGGACACCCTTGTCCTCACTTCTCTATCAGGGAAGGTGAGAGATTCAGAATTTCCACACGCAAGTTTCTGAGTTGTTTCTCCAGCCTTCCTGAGGACTCAGCAGGTTTCCCAGGTCTGCAGCCAAGCCTCCCCAAGAAGAGACTTCGGCCCACAAGGCCCCAGTACTGCCTGTCTCTAGGCGGGTCTGAGGGAAGGGGCCATGGACTGTGGCTTGGAGCCGGCTCCTGGAGAGACCAGAGTTAACTCCGGACCTGCTGGGTGCCCCCGAGGATGGATTCACTGTAGTCAGGGAGCAACCCTGTGACACAGGGCCTGGAGGCCATCACAAAGCTTTCTCCAAAGGTCCCAAATTATAGGTGGAACTTTTATGAGACCACGGACAAGGACAGAAAGCTGAAGGCACCGAGTCTTCTTCCTCTGCCCATTTCTGCCAGGGTGAGCACATGTGCCCCACCCCACTCTTGCACACACATGCACAACGCCCCCCACTCACACACATGCACAAATACCCCCCATTCTCACATACACACAAACACCCCCCCACTCTCACATATGCACACAAACATCCCCCGACTCCCTCTCTCACATACACAAACATCCCCCCTATTCTCACAAGCAAACACAAATATTCCCCCACTCTCACACACATGCACAAACACCCCCCCACTCTCACATATGCACACAAACATCCCCCGACTCCCTCTCTCACATACACAAACATCCCCCCTATTCTCACAAGCAAACACAAATATTCCCCCACTCTCACACACACATGCACAAACACCCCCCCACTCTCACATATGCACACAAACATCCCCCGACTCCCTCTCTCACATACACAAACATCCCCCCTATTCTCACAAGCAAACACAAATATTCCCCCACTCTCACACACACATGCACAAACATTCCCCTCTCCCATTTTCACACAGATACACACATGTGTGCGCACACGCACACGCACACGCACACACACTGCCCAGGCACAGGGCAGCAACCTTCCTAGTGAAGGCCAGAGCCCAGTCCCTCCCTGCCTTTAGTCGCCCATCCAGGCTCCCTGCCTTTCCTTGGAGCAGGCTGGTCCCCCTCCCCTTTCCTCATTTCCAAACCCCCACCCCCAGAGGGGATCTATGCTACCACCCATTCAGACAGACATCTGCACACAGTGTTGGCATCCCTGGGCTGGCTGCCTGCTGCCCCAGTCCCAGGCCCCGCTGGGGATTCTGCCCACAGGGCATCTGCTTCCAGGAGGAAAGATTCCTGAAAGCCCTGAGGAGCAGGGGGGTGGGGTGAAGAGAGAGCCAGAGGTAGGCCCAGGCCTTACTTATCCCAGCAGCCCAAGGTGGGGAGGCCAGCAAGGAGGAGGCTGAGGGAACAGGCCACTTCACTGGAGAAGCATCTGGGAGCTGTACCCTGCCTGCGTGCCCTGGAATCCCAGGGCTCAGGTCCCAAAACTTGCCCAGGCTTCTGGGGAGGCGTCAAGGTACAGAAGGCCAAGATAAGAAGTCATCTACTTCCACTGGAAGACAGTTGGTGAAGGGGAGCTCCCCATCTTCCCAGGCAGCCCCGACCTAGTAGGGACAGTCCAGATCACAACTCTGTGCCTTCCTCTGACACTATGGCTCCTGCCGAGGCTGGGCCGGCCCTTCAGAGGTCTGAGGTCCACATGCTGGGCACACCACCCACAAAGGCAAGGGCCCTGGCCAGGCTTTCACTCCCGCCTGCTGGGCCAGTGAATCAGCTTCTCCGAACATTAAGAATCTGCAAACTGCCTGGCCTCTGGGAAGAACTGGGAGGATTAGAATTATCACTCACCACCATGTACTCCAGTGGCACCCTGTTCTCAGATGGAGAAACTGAGGCACACAGGCAGGGCCAGGGCCTAAAGGTGAGTGGGCACAGCATGGGCCCTTTGGGGCTAGGCCAAGCCCATTCTGAGTCACAGCTTGTGTTTGTCACAGACACAGTGGGCAGCCTCCCCCAAACCCCCCACCTACTGTTCCACTGTAGCCCTTGCTTGCTCAATAGCTTTCTCCGGGGCCAGGCTATCCCTGGGTCAGCCCTGCCAAGCCTTGCCATGCCTGACCTCCAATGGGCTCAGACCTCTCCCACCCCACATGGTGGGACAGGCTTGATTCAGTCCTGAGCTAATGAGAGAGAAGGGAGGCAGACCTTCATTGCAGCTAGAGAAACTAAGGCACAGAGGATTCTAGCCTGTCAGAGCTAGAAAGGTCCTTGGATGTCACCTAGTACAATTCTCTCATTTTCCAGATAAGGAAATGTCAGAACTGTTAATGGTTGATGTTCATGGTTCTGCTGTTAACAGCAGCATTTCCCGACTCCCCAGAGATCCTCCAAACTGGAGGGCAGCCTCTGTTCAAGGCCTTCCAGCCTAAGAACAGCTGAGTCCACAGAGGCCCCAGATGTCCAGCCCTTGAGACCAGTGTCAGCGCCGTACCCCCCAAAGGGCCCTTCCATGGCCTCATCTTGTTTTCCATCTCTCAGATGGGTTAAAGCTGTGCCTTCTCACTAAACTGTCAGCTCTGTAAGGGCAGGGGCTGCAGTCAAATCCTGACACACAGTAGGTGCTTTATGGGCTTCCTCTGAAGCTGATCAGGGGTTGAGAACTTGCTGCTTCTCCTTGACCAAATGGAGGCCCTAACCACTGAACCACATGTCATCACATCACATGAGTCCCCAGAATAGCCATCCCGTCCCTGAGTTCATGAGCTGGTGTTCTGCTCAGCCATGGCCCATTTGCTATTATTTGAATGTCTTCTCTGACAAGTTCAGGGTCCTAGTTTCCCTTCTCACCACACATGAATGAGGAGAGAAGCTGTCAACAGCCCAACACTGAGGGAGAGAAAGAATAATTGTAACAATCAGACACAAGAAGTCAGGCTGAAGGTAGCTTCAGGAGAACAGTCTCCAGGACTGGGCCCTCATCTCAAGAACACAATGCTGGGTGGGATTTCACCAGTGTCTGCCATTTACCCAAACTTCTGGCCCCCTGGGGCCCAGGTCCAGGCCCAGCATTCCCCTTGACAGAAGAAGCACCTCGGAGTACCCTGGCCCTGCTGGAGAAATGGGGTGGCCCCACTGCCTAATGACTATAGATAGGCCAAGATTGCTCTCAGGAGCTGGGGCCTCACCACTTGGACTTCAGTTGGATACCCGGAGAGCCCTGGTGTCAAGGGAGAATACAAGATCAGGGCCAGAAGGTCTGAGAAATGAAGCAAGTCCAGCTCTGAGAGCCCCTGGGATGGCCAGGGATGAGGCTGCTGAGTCCGGGCCCTGGCTGACTCCAGTCAGGCGCCTGGGATTGAGGGGATTACCACCACTCCTGGGGCCCCTTCCCAGGCTCTGCCTGGCTGTGGGAGGGGCTCCCAAGCTCCTCGGGGCAGCTTCTCTCTGCCCACTGCCATCTGGGGCACCCCCCCCCCCCGCCCCCACCCCCAGCGAGCTGGCCCCACGTGGAGCCAGCCCGAGGGTGTGTGCCTGATGGGTGCCCAGAGCCGGGCCCTGCATCCCCATCCCCCAGGCTGGCCCTGACCAGGGTCCTGGCCCCTGGCATGGCCCAGGCACACACAGGGTGTCACCCCGGCGGTCCGCCAGAACCACGCAGGGTCACACCCAGCTCCGCCGCAGCTCTGCCACTCGAGGGGGGGCACCCACCCAGGCAGCCACGCGCGCAGCATCCCTTCGCCCGTGGGCTGGCTGGCTCCCTTACCTGCAGCAGCCGAGGCGGAGGCGGCCGCGGCCGCTCAGGCTCCGGAGGCTCTCGAGGAGACAGAAGAGAAGGCTCCGGGCAACCCTGCATCCCCCGCCTATGCCCTCCTCCCCCTCCTCCTCCTCTTCCTCCCTCCTTTCCCCTCCCCCTCCAGCATGTGGGCGGAGCAGAAGCCTTCCCGCCCCCTTCCTCCCCCCTCTCGCCCCCATTTCGCTCTCCCTTCCTCCCTCCTCTCTGCCCCTCCCCCTCCCTTCTTCTCTCCTCTTCCCTGCCCCCTTCTCCCTCCTCCTGCCCCGCCCACCAGCAGAGCAGCAGCGCCACCCAGTGGAGTCAGAACTGAAAGGCCGAGGCCTGGGCACATGCGCAACGGCTCATCTTCCCGGGGCCCGCGGGAAGATTCGGTGCCTTCTTGTCTCCGCCCTTCTGTCCCACAGCCCCAGCCACACGAGGCCACTGATCTTGGTGGGCAGAGCCAGGGGGGATGACGGCCATTTGTAAAGCACTCCAAGCCCGGGGAGAGGGAAGTGCAAGAACCGTGCCCATTCCACAGATGGAAGTGTATAAAGTGCCCGAGATGAAGGCAAAGCCTGCGGAGCCATCGGATTTGCAGATCAATTAATCTCGAGGCATCGATTAAGCACCTGCTGTGTGCTGGGCACAGAATGGCCCCTGCCCTCCAAAGGCTACCACTCATCCTCCGGGCAAATCACCCGCTTGTAGATACGGTAGACAGCAAACCATTGGCAGCTGGGGGTATGGGCAAAACTCTTCTGCAGGAGGAAGCTCAGGATTCTGGGATGCAGACCTGGCTGGAGGCAGCCAGTGCAAAGACTTGAAGGTGAAAGCTGGAGAGCCCTGGCTGAGGAGCAGAGAGAAGGCCTGTCTGGCCTGAGGAGTGCAAGAAGGTCGAAAAGCCATGCCGGGGCCAAGTCGGGAAAGGCTTTCAAAGCCAAACAGAGAGGTGGGTACGTTCTCTCCAACGCGCAGCAGGGAAGCATTGGAGTCGGTGGAATAGGAGAGTGACTGTCAGATCTGTATTTAAAGAAAATCGTTTTGATGGCAGTGGGGAGGATGGTCTGGACTGGGGGGAGACTTGGGGCAGGGAGCCCAGCGAGGAGCCTCCTTCGATTATCCAGCTGAGAGATGGGATGTGAACCAAGGGACTTAGGAGGGCCAGATCCGTGGGGTGAGGGAGCTGGAGGAGGAAGCCAGGATAATGTCGAGACAATGCAGGACCTTGGACAGAAGGAAGGAAGGAAGCTGGAAAGAGTGCTGGTCCTGGGAAGAAAGAGAAGTGTTAGGCTTAGGACGTGTTGAGTTTAAGTTGTCTATGGGGCACCCGGTTGGAAATGCCAGCTGGGCATTGGGTGATGTGCGGCTGGAGCTCAGGGAGAGCCTGGGGCTGGAAGCGAGGAGTTATCTGCCGAGAGGAGCTAACGGAGGCCCAGGGGAGCAGATGAGGTCCTGAAGCAAGAGATCGAAACCAGGACAGAGAGTCCAGTACAGACCCCGACACCCCCAGGCAGGGGGCGTGGCCTCGGAAGATGAACCCCTACAAGTTAAAGGCAAGGAGAGATCAGACAGGTTGGAGGAGAACGAACCAGGGCCACAAAAACCCGAAGAGGAGCGAGGATCCAGGACGAGAGGGTCCTCCCCAGGGTCAAAGGCAGCAGAGCGGTCCAGAAGCGGGAGGACAGAGAAGAGGCGGGCAGACAACTGGAGGGATTGGAAATATTTGCTGCCCTGAACTGTGCCGAGGGAGCTTCAGATCCCAGGCCTGCGGGCAGCTGTGCCAAGGCTCTCCAGCATTCAGGGGGAAGAAGACCCTGGGAGACAGCCTCGGGTACACAAAGTTATACACAGTAATACAAAGTAACTAGGGTGCTGAGGCAACCCGAGCGAGATCTGCGGGAGCGAGGAGCTCTCGCTCCGCCCCCACCCTGCCCAGCCCCGCCCTCTCTGGCCCCGCCCCCGTGACTTGGTTAACGGACCCAGAAGGGCCTCCGGCCTCCTCCAGTGCTGCGTAGCTATCGCCGCCGCAGGACTCCTGGCCCGGCCCGGCCCAGAGGGAGGGAGGGAGGGAAGAAGGAGCGAGGCAGAGGTGAGTCTGCCGGGGGCTGGCCCTGCCTGGCTGCCTGGTCCTCTCTGAGGCCTCGGTCCCGGGTCCGGGGCACAGGGGGGCGGGGGGGGGGGGGGGACGGCCGTGGGACGGTGAGGGCGCTCCCTCTTTTCCCCTCCCCATCCCCCCCCCATTCCTCCCACGCGCCTCGCCCCGCCACGCGCAGACACGCAGACGCAGCGCCCGCATGAGGCCATTGCGTGCCCCGAGACGCCCTCGCCTGTCTGTAAGGCCCCTCCCTCCCTCCGCGCCGGGCTTGTATCCACAGCCCGCGCGCGCGAGATCGCCCCCACGCGGCTGCCCCGGGACTGCAGTGAGCAGACGCGGGTCGCGCTTCGGGGGAGCGGCGGGGGCTGGCCCTTGCCCGGGGGGGTCCTCGCGGGCTGCAGACTGACGCTGACTCTGGTGCCCGCGGGCCACGGGGTCCCCGATTCGTCCTTCTTGCAGCTGCCGGCCCCCCGGGGTGGCCCCGCGCCCAGCTGTCCCCGGAGCCGGGGCTCTCCTTTCCCGGAAGCTGGTGAGAGGGCGGCCCCACCTCCGCCACCCGCGGCAGGACCCGTCCAGGGCTCTGCCCCAGACCGTGAGCTGGGAGGGTCTGTGGTTCCAGACCGGCTCCCGGCGCCCACGGGCCGCTGGCCTGTGTTTGGCGCTCGAGATCACAGGGGAGACAGACCGTGCAGGGGCCTAGGGCCAGCGGTCGTGGGCTCCCGGCCAGCTTTCAGAGTAGCCACTGCTTAGGTAGTAGGGGGCAGGGGGGTTGGCCGGTCAGCTTTTGCTACCCCTCCCTAAGGGGATTGCTCTGGAGGTCAAAGGGCATATTGGGCAGCTTCGGGGGAGGGGGCAGGCCTCTTGGTCCGCCCCATCTGGTCTGAGGGGAGAGAACAGACCTTTATCAGGTGCTTCCCCAGCATCAGACACTGGGCTTATCTATCATCTTATGGAATCTCATCTGGTCCTCCCAACACCCCTGAGATGGAGTTGCTTCCACCCCTGACCTGTGCTGGTGCCTGTCAGCTCCCTTCCCCCAACTTCCCAGGCGAGGACAGGCTGGTCCTGGAAGGCCAGCAGGCCCCCAGGGCTTCATGTGGCCCCCAGCTTTCCACCTCCTGGGCTTTCTGAGAAAGTAGAGTGACTGACCAGGAGCCTGGGTCCCAGCCTCAGTCTCCACTTCTTTAAAACGGGAACGTCAGAGGCCACTTCCAGCTGGGAACATCAGCCTGATAACAATATAATCAGAAATGGCACTTGAATAACATTTTAAAGTTTGGCTCTTTTGAGACAGCCCCGGGAGATAAGCACCAATATCCCCTTGGGTGAGGAAGCTGCCTCAGAGTCACAAAGTTGGTCACTATCAGAGATCAGATTTCACTTCTGGTCCACTTCCCCATTCCAGCTCTGGGATAACTCTCTAAAGCTACTCTTAGAAACCCCACCCCAGGGGGCATTTTTCTCCTTAGTGGAAAGACTAGTGGAGAGGATTCTAGCTTTCTCAGCCCAGTGGACCCTCCTGTCCAGGGTGGAGGGGCAGGCCTAGGAGGGAGAAATTGGGATTCCCCTGACCATGTACGGTGAGGCCCCCTTCTTCCCCGCCTTCTTTCCTCTCCTCCTCCCTTTCCCCCTCCTTTCCTCTCCCCCTCCCCTCCCCCTGCTCCTCTTCCCTTTCCCTGCTTTCTCCTCCTCCCAGTGAGAGTCTTGGCCTACTCTACATCCATTGCTGGGCTGGCCCATTTGAGGTCCCTGGAGACTGGGAGGGCCTGGGTGGGGCCCTGGGGGAGGAGCCATGGGCTCACAACCTGAGTCATGGGGCATGAGTCACATTCCTGGCCTAGACAGTGTAGCTGCTGCTGCCTGGCTCCCTCCATCTCCTTCGGCCTTTAGAGGCTCCCTTCTCTCCAGCTTCAGGTAAGCAGGGTCTTGCCAGGCCCTCCCTCCCTGTGGCAGCCCTGGCCAAGGAGGAGGATGCTCTGAACTATGTAGCTCCGAGTGTGCTTCCAGCTGCTGGGGGAGGGGAGAGGAGGGGAGGGTGGGGCAGTCCCCAGACCCAGCTGAGACAGGTTTCTGAAGGTCGGCTATAGCTAAGACTCGGAAGGAAGGTTTTGAATGCCAGCCCAGAAAGTTTCAGGAGTGACAGTCCTAGCCAGATGGGTGCCCTAGGAACACTGATGTAGTTTTTTTTAGGGGAGTGGGGCTGGAAGAAGAAGGAAGGTGGGAGGGAGGGGGATCCTGTGAGTGAGGGGTTCCCTAGCATTCGTTTGGCGTTTGAGGCACATGGGAGTTGTGGGATGGTGGCCCTTCAGCCCAGGCTCTGCCAGACTAGCTAGTGCACGTCTGCTCTGGGGCCCGGGAGAGGCCAAAGCTGGGAAGGCTCCCAGGTGGCAGCCCAGCCCCTCCCCTCTCCACCCGTCTGACTCCTCAGACATTGGCAAACTGCCTGCTCCCAGCCAGGCCCTCTGCCAGATGCTGGGCAGCCCCTGCCCTCAGAGGGTTTACAGCCAGAATGCAGAGGATGCGATACCAGCTCACTGGGGAAGGAGAGCCCCAAGGGCTAAGAGGGGGAAAGGCTTCTTGCCGAAGGGAGAAGAGACAGCATGCCAGGCATCAGGGAGAGCAAGGACAAAGGCTTGGGGGCCGGATGGGTACTGGAGGCCAGTTTGGCTGGAATGTAGATGCATGAAGGTGACACGGTTTGGGTTGCTGGGAAACCTGAAATGTCAGGGTACAGGATGGTGTCCACCTGGAACAAATTTCATGGGGCCTGGAGTGAATTCACCCACTCAAATCTGGTCAAGTGACCAAGGTTTCCAGGGGTGGTGAACCTGAGCCTTACGGCCACATGTGGCCTTCTAGGTCATTGGATGTGGCCTTTTGACTGAGTCTGAGGTTTTTCTTTCCTTTTGTAAAAAAAAAAATTGTCTTTAGTTTTCAAATTCACTTCCATAAGATTTTGAGTTCTGAATTTTCTCCCCTCCCCCAAAATGGCATGTAGTCTGATACAGGCTCTACATGTACATTCATATTAAATGTTTTCACATTAGTCATGTTGTAAAGAAGAATTAGAACAAATGGGAGGAGGAACCATGAGAAAGAAGAAACAAAACCAAAAAAGAGAACAAACAGCCCGCTTCGATCTGCATTCAGACTCCAGAGTTCTTTCTCGGGATGAAGGCAGCATTTTCCATCTTGACGCTTTTGGAGTTGTCTTAGATCTTTGCATTGCTGAGAAGAGCCAAGTCTATCAAAGTTGGTCATTGAACGATGTTGCTCTTACTGTGGACAGTGTGCTCCTGGTTCTGCTCACTTCACTCAGCATCAGGTCATAGAAGTCTTTCCAGGTTTTTCTGAAGTCCGCCTTTCCACAGCACGATAGTGTTCCATCACGATCACATACAACTTGTTCAGCCATTCCCCAATGGATGGGCATCCCCCTCAATTTCCAATTCTTGGCCTCCACAAACAGAGCTGCTATAAATATTTTTGTACACATGGGTCCTTTTCCCATTTTTATGATTTCTTTGGGATACAGCTGAGTCCAGGTTTTACAGAACAAGTCTTTTTATCAAGGGGAGCTCTGTGAAGTTTGGATTCAGTCTAAGGGCTGCACTTGAAGACCTATAGGGCCACTTGTGGCCTCGAGGCTGCAGGTTTCCCACCCCTGGTCTATATTAAGTCCAATAAAGCTGGTGAGATTCTTAGCTAAGCAGTGGCTTAATGGGGTTGAGACTGATGCTTCTATACAGAAGGGATAGTGGAAGGATCTGGGTGGGATTGAGGAGTAGTAGGTACTCTGGGCTGGGCCAAGAGGACAGTGGGCCATGGGCTGCCTTGATTTCCCCCAGGCGCTGACCCTGTAGCTGAGGGCCTTTCTGTCCTTCTGGGCCATGTCCCAGATGCCCAGGCCGTGGGAAGGGAGCTTTGACATGATCCTTTATCTGAAGGGACCAGGGCAGGACTAAGGGAAGGCGCCCTTCTTCTTGGGTCACCTTTTGGTTTTCTTGCCTCCGCTTTCAGCTCCTGGGGAAGGAGAAGAGAGGGCTGGGCTGGGGGGTGCTTCAGCTGCCCCCTTTCCTCTTTGGCTTCATGTGCTGCTCTCATCTCTTGTTGGGTCATTAGCTCTTCCCTTATCTGGAGACCTGACAGGTAAACTTTTCCTTGCTTCCCTAAATCATGCACTCTTTTTGAGCTTAGCTCAGTATATGGTGTCAGATTTGATCTGTGCCCAATTTCTGCCAAACTGCTTTCCAGTTTTCCCAGAAATTTCTTGTCAAATAGTGAATTTTGCCTCCAAAATGTGGATCTTTGGTTTTTATCAAATAGTAGATTACTACGGGCAGCTAGGTGGCACAGTGGATAGAGTGCTGGGCTTGGAGTCAGGAAGACCTGAGTTCAGATGTGGCCTCAGAGACTTCCTAGCAATGTGACCCTGGGCATGTCATGGTACTTTGTGTGCCTCAGTATCCTCATCTGTAAAATGGGTTAGAGAAGGAAATGGCAAACCATTCCAGTATCTTTGCCCAGAAAACCCCAAATGGGGTCACAAAGAGGTGGACAGGATTGAACAACAGCAGCAGATTACTATGGGCACTTACTACTGTGTGTTGTGCACCTAAGTGAATTCAAGGGATGGCCCCTTTAATTAGTTATTAAATACAAATTAAAGGGTCCATCCCTTGACTCCTTTCTTAAAGAGGCCTGTTCCCTAAATGGGCCTTACCTCACTCAGAGTGAGAACCTGAAAAGGCCTGAGCCTGAAAGGGCCAGGGTCTCCCATTGCATCCTGGTCCATCTCCAGTTGTCCTGAGGAATATCTGGCCATTGGACCCAGATGGCTCTGGAGGAGAAGGTGAGGCTGGTGACCTTGCTCAGCCCTCCCTCACTCAAATCACAGTCAACTGCAAGTCATGTCGTCATCTCCCTGATGTCATGGTCCTCTTGGCAAACAAAGGCCGAACGCAGCCTGTGCACCCAGTCAATTCCAAGGATCCACCGCTGGTTTTCTTAGCCAGTACCAGATTGTTTTGATGAGGTCTGTGGCCTGGGGGGAAACGTAACCAGTAAATAAAAGGAGGACATTTCTCTGAGCTGAATGCCATTTATTGTTGGGGGCGCAGGATAGCTCAGTAAGGGACAGGGCAGTGCAGTGAGAGCCATGTGAGAGTACATCATTGGGACCTCCCCTTGCAGTCCTGATGGGTGGTCAGTCGAGGGGTCTTAGCTCTTCCCTGTCTTGCGTGTAGCACTGGGCTGTGGGGCTGGTCCTCAGGTGTGACTAATCATGCCCCTCAGGAATTGGGGTCGAGTTCTCAATCCGGTTTTCCTTGGCTCGTTCTTTCCTTTGTAGATCGGGTCACTCCAAACTTTAATGAAGAGAGCTAGGACAAATCAGTAGTCCCTAGGGGAGGGTCCCTTTTGGTGGCCGGGGGGGGGGGGGGCACCCAACCTAGTTTAGGAACAGGTGCCTTGAGGGCTAGGATTGACCTCATTGTTACTGGGCCTCACCCTTGGGAGGCTGCTGGCCTTTTATGGAGCCCAAATTAGTAATTGGTTGTTAATAGAACCGTATAACACTCATTTCCCTCCGCTGCCCCATAATACAATTTGAGATCTGGTGTGGCTAGACCACCTTCCTTCACAGTTTGTTTCCCACCTATTCCCTTGATACCTTGACCCTTTGTTCTTCCAGATGAATTTTCCAGCTCTGTAAAATAATTTTTGGTAGTTTGGTGTGGCACTGAATGAGTAAATTTGGTAGAATTAACATGTTTATTATATTGCCTTGGCCTACCCTTGAGAAAGGACTTGTTCAGATTTTTTCGTGTGAAAAGCCTTTTGTTGTTATGTTCCCTCGTTCCTGGATTTGTCTTGGCAGGCGGACACAGCTTGGGCCGTCACTGAAACGGCCTTTCTGTTCTGCCCCTTGCTGGTGGCCCTGGGATCCTCCCAGCTTCCGCGCCTGCTGCCTCCTGGCCAAACCTGTTGTTCTTGGGGACTGCCCAGTGGCATCCGGCTTGCGACAGTCTCGTGGGCGGCCCCCTGGCCCTGGGGAAGGCCCAGACTGCTGACCCCGTGATGGGGAAAGGGGAAGGGGTTGGGGCCCTGAAATTTCAGGCTGGGCCTACAGTGCCCCCTGCTGGTTTCTGGGAGGTTTGGCTAGAGCTGGAAAGCAGGTAATGAGCAGTAGATTGAGGCTGTGTGGCAGGTACAGGCGCAGGCTGCCTCCGGGTGTCTTCTAGCAGAAGCCGGGGAATGTTGGGTTCTCAATATCAGGTCCAGGTTAGACAGACAAGGGCCCAGAGCCCAGAATTAGCAGCTGGATTGTGTGCTGTGCCTCGAGGGCAGGGATGGCCACCTTTTGTGTTCTGCTCCTAGCCCTGGCTCTGGAATCATGGAGCCCAGCAGGTAAATCTCCCCATCTTGAGCCGCTGCAGACACTGGCTCTGGCTCCTTGTGGGGCTCACAGCCTCCTTTCTTTGCCCCCCACCTTCTCCTCCAGGTGCCATTCCCTTGCCCACCATGAGCCTGGAGATTCAGTGTGAGGATCTGAGCAGCGCCCGCTGGACGGAGCTCCTTCCGTCTATGCAGCAGTATGGCGTCATCAGGTAGGGAGGGCCTGCCCACTTTGCCCGAGGGCCCCTGCTGCCCTGGCTGCGACCAGGGCCTCTCCCTTTGGGGCTCAGAGACCCGGTCTCTGGGTGTGTCCCAGCACTGTGCTCCAGCTCTGACCAGGCCTTTGTCTTCCAGGCTCGATGACTGTGGCCTTACGAGTGCCATGTGTGCCAGCATCAGCTCTGTGCTGCAGGCCAACTCATCCCTGACAGAACTCAGCCTGGCCAATAATGAGCTGGGAGATGCGGGGGCCCAGTTGGTACTGAAGGGCCTACAGAATCCCACCTGCAAGATACAGAAACTCAAGTGAGTCCCGAGTGCCCATGGGCCCAGGGAGCCTCCCCAGTGGGTTACGCTGGGACACGGGCCAAAGAGGCTATTCTATGGGGTGAGCCTGCCCACGCTTGGACCAGTCTCCCCGAGGCACATCTGGGGAGCTTGGAGCAAGAGGGCACTGCCACCATTTCTGTCCCCATCTCTGCCAGTCTGCAGAATTGCAACATCACATGCACCGGCTGTGAACTGATCCCAGCCTTGCTCCAGACAAAGTCCTCCCTGATAGACCTTCAACTAAGCGACAACCACCTGGGTGATGAAGGCATGAAGCTGCTGTGTGAAGGCCTGATGGACCCCAGGTGCAGCCTGCAGAGGCTAGAGTGAGTACCCTGGCCTGGGCTGAGGGGTGGGGGCAGGCGGGCTACAGCATCAGCCCTGCTGGGTCTGGGAGGGAATGAACACCCCCAATCTCCTCCCAGATGGGCACAGTGCTAAGCATGGGAGGTACGGATCATCTGATCAGAGAAAGTGGAGGTCTGACAGGGAGGCCCAGCTCCGACCCTTCTGGGATCCAGCACACTGGTCATGGGAGGAGCTGGGGAGGAGCCTTCTGAGCCAGACTTGATTTAAGAGGGGAAGGAGGTTTGGATTTCTTTTGTGAAACTGCACCCAAGGGCGTAGAAGACCACCTGTGCCTCAAGGCTGCTGTCTCCCCACCGCTGCCTTGGGCCATACTGGGCCTGTGACCATTTTGAAGCAGACCTTTGCCTCAAGAAGGTCCCTCTGGCCTGATTCAAAGATGGACTGGGGCAGGAGCACCCGGCAGGTAGTGAGTGGCCTGTATCAGCACATGGATGAGAAATCTGGAAGACTTGGCAGAGATAAGCTCGATAGGATTGCTTGGATCACCTCTGGGTTATGATACAGGAAGGAGGGAGGAATTGGAGAACCCCACGGCCAAAGCCAGGCCGCCAAGAGCAATGGGGCTAGTTTGGTGTCTGCAGAGTGTCCTTTTTAGGGCGCTGGTGCCAGAGGCTGCCGGGACAGTGCAGGGTGGGAAGGAGGAGGGGGCTGCTGAGCCAGCAGGGTGGGATGATGGGCCTCATGGAGGGCCCAAGGAGGTTTGAGGATGCTCTGTCTCACATGTGGGGGTCAGTAGTGAAAAGAGAAGAGAAGCAGGGTCAGCCCCATTCAGTCAGTCAGCACTTTGTGTCAGGCCCGGGATGAGGAGCTGGGTACCCAAAGACAAAACAGTGCCTGTCCCCAGGAAGCTTCCACTCTAATGGGGGAGACAGCCTGGACAGGATTTGGTTGGCATAGGACAGGATCTCTGATGAGGCTAAAGGGAAGGTGACCTTAGGGCCTGCAGTAGAGAAGACATGAGTTCAAATCTGGCCTCAGGCACTCCGAGCTGTGTGGCAACTCAACCTCTCTGCCTCAGTTTCCTCATCTGTAAAGTGGGGATGATAGCGCCCCCCCCCAGGGTTTGTCATGAGGATCAGACGTCATGTTCGTGAAGGACTCTGCAGGCCTCGTCAGCACCTGCTGTGAAGGGAAGCCAGGGATTCCAAGGCTGAGGGGACAGCCAGTGGGAGATGGAGGGTTTTGGGGTGTGGATAGCAGAGAGCGCAGTGCCACTGGATGGGGATGGAGAATTCAGAAGGCAAACAGTAATAGGGGGTGCCTGGGTGATGTGCACAAACCTGTACTTTATGGTGGCTGAGTGGAGCGTGGGCTGGAGTGGGGGAAGACTGAGGCAGGCAGACCTTCCAGCAGCTACTGCAGTGGTCCAGGTGTGAGGGGTGAGGGCCTGCACCAAGGAGAGAAGGTAGAACACTGGGGAGATGGCACAGAGGTGAAATTGCTGGGCCTTGGCACCGCATTGGGTGTGGGGGTAGGAGGGTAGTGAGGAGGAGCCCAGGGTGACTTGGGAACCTGTGGGGCTGGGAGGAGGCTGGTGCCCCCCATGGTAGTGGGGGAGGGGAAAGATAACGAGGAAGGTGATGAGACCAGTGGATGTTCAGTTGGAGGAGGAGCCTGCAGAGGGGTCTTGGGTGGGATTGTGGTCCCCAGCGCCAGAGGGGGCAGTGATAACTAGGCTTTCCCTAGGACCCCACTATGCGGTAGGTGCTGTGCTAAGTGCTTCCTCCTCACAACAACCCTGGGTGGCTGGGGCTGTTAATCCCCCCACAGAGGCAAAGGGAGTTAGGCTGCTAGGGAGCGTCCAGGGCAGGATCTGAGGTCGGGTCCTCTGACTCGGCCCAGCCCTGTGTCTGCTGTGCTCACACGGCTGCTGGTCAAGGACTGAGGAAGGAAAGCCTGTAGCTTTGGCCATTCAGAGGTCACGAGTAACTTTGGAAAGAGTTGAAAGCGTGGGAATGGAACCCAAAGGCACGAGAGTGCGGTGGTTGGTGTTCAGTCAGTCCGATTCTCTGCGATCCCAGGCAGGGTTTTCTTGGCAGTGAGCCTTCTCCACCCTATTTTGAAGATGAGGAACTGAGGGAAATAGGGTGAGCCACTTGCCCAGGGTCACATGGCTAGGAAGTCTCTGAGGCAGGATTTGAACTCCAAGCCCAGCACTATCCGCTGAGCTGCCCCAGGAAACATATAGGGACAGACTGATCAAGGGACGGTTTTTGAGGGTGGGGGACAGGGAGAGACAGGTGGTGAGTGAGCAGGGCTAGGCTGGATCCAGGGGTGTCCCAAAGGCTTGGCTTCACCACTTGGGAGCATGGTGGGGGGTGGGCAGTGGCTTGGCACTCGCTGCCCTTTGTCATTCTGGGCAGGCTGGAATACTGTGAGTTCACTACAGCCAGTTGCGAAGCTCTGTCGGCCGTGCTGAAGACCAGGAGCTCCCTTCGGGAGCTGAACCTCAACAACAATGATGTGGGGGAGATGGGTGTGACCCTTCTCTGCCAAGGACTGATGGACCCCAACTGTGAGCTACAGGTCTTGAAGTGAGTGTGGTCCCGCGGGGGGCGGGGGGGGCTGGGATGAGCCTGGCGGCCAGGGTCAGGGTTAGCCCTTCTCGGCTCCTGCTTGTTTCCTCCAGTATTTGGGAGGGGCCGGGCTCCTGCTTCACCAGCCTCCGCTGTCCTCCCTCTCCGAGGCCTCTTCCATGGCTGACTTGGCTGGAAGCTCTGTCACCTTGGACAAGCCCATGCCCTCCTTGGCTGGGGGCACAGTGGAGGGGATTCCAGGGCCTTGGAGGCCTGGCTGCTCAGGGATGTACCCGATTCTGCCCGTGGTTTCTCCGAGTGGGGACTGGCCGAGATGAGGCAGAGCTCCAGCTCCCAGCCAGTTTTGGCCCAGGCTTCAGGTGGGACAGAAAGGGATGTGGGCTGCCCATGACCGAACATGCCAGCCTGGTGTGGGTGCCATGGGCATGGTGATGAGCACATGAGCTGACATTTCTGTACCTTCTCATGGTCACCCTTGGGCAGCAGGTGCTATTGTTAGCAGTTAAGGGACCTGGTGTTGGAGGAGCGCAGTGACTTTCTAAGGGTCCCACAGCCAGAAAGTGTCTGAGGCAGGATTTGAACCCAGCTCTTCCTGCCCTCAAGCCCAGCACAGCCATGCCACAGCATGGCATCCCTTGCCCATTCCGAGAACAGGTGAGATGGCAGTGAGCTGGGCTCTGTTCCCACAGCCTTTGCTAAAAAGACTAGATCTGTGGGTGCCTCTACAGCCCCTGGAGCAGAAGCCAGCTACCTTCCACAGTGGGCCCTGGCACCAGGAAGGGGTTTCCCGAGGTGGCACGTTTCCTACTTGGCAGGAAAAGGTGTCGTTGGCACAGGCCTCACGGAGGCCGACCCCCTCTTTCTCCCACAGGCTAGAGGGCTGCGGAGTCATCTCTGCCAATTGCAAGGACCTCAGTACCATCTTGCAAACCAAGGAATCTATGCAGGAGCTGTGCCTGGGAGAAAACAAGATTGGAGATGCAGGGTTGGAGCAGCTGTGCCAGGGGATCCTGAGCCCAGCCTGCAACCTGAAGACCTTGTGGTGAGGAGGCCTTGGCCTGGGCTTTAGTTCTTCCTGAAGTTAGGAGCCCAAGCTAGACGCCCTGGAGAATTTACAGAGTGGCCTAGAGGCATCCTTAGCCAGGGGCTATCCCCAGCAACTGTTGTGGAAGCCAAGGTCCTCAGGGAGCTTTCTGCACACCTCCTGAGCTGCAAGGAGAGCAGCGTGGTTTCCTCCTATTGTAAATCCAGGCAGTCGGAATCCTTGCCTGGGAACCTGGGAGAATGGGAGAATGTGGATAGGAGGTGGGCTTGGCAAATCCCACTTTCGGTAAAGGGCTGGTGAAGGTTTATAGCACTTGAGAGAACACTAATTTACTAGGTAACAATGCCAGGTTCTACCGTGAAACTAAAAAAACTAAAACTGGCCTCCTAGGGCCAGACAGAACCTTTGGGAAAAGAGCTGAGTGTCTGAGTGGCCCATAAGCCTAACAAGCATTGGCAGAAAGCCGATGGGCCCTCAGGCTGCACAAGGGTACGCATAGTCAGTCCGCAGACATTTGTGAGGCACCTTCTCTGTGCAAGGCACTGAGCCAAGCTTACAAAGTTCCCAGGACTAGGAAGGGGCAGATCTCTCTTCTGCTTAGACCCCATCTGGAGGAGGAGCTAGCGTAGTCAAGGGCAAGCAGAGGTGGACATCTTTGGGGGTGTTCAGTGTCAAGAGAAAACTTGGGGAACATGAGAGCCACGCCTCCCCCCAAGGGGAGGCAGATTGCTAGCGTGGAAGGGACTGTCTCCATCCGGGAGGGCCTCATGTTTTGTCCCTGCAGGCTTTGGGAGTGTGACATCACAGCCGCAGGCTGCAGGGCCCTTGCCCAGGTCCTCAAGAGCAAATCCTGCTTGACAAAGCTGAGTCTGATCTGTAACCAGCTGGCTGATGAAGGGGCCGAGCTGCTGTGCCAGGCGCTGCTGGACCCTGGCTGCCAGCTGGAGGAGCTGTGGTGAGTGCCTCCCCCAAGTGGGTCCCCCCAGGTGTCCTGGCAGTGCCAGCCACCCCCCTAAGCAGGCCCCCCCAGGTGTCCAGGCAGCGCTAGCCCCCAAGGTGTCCGGGCAGCACCAGCTGCCCCCGCTAAGCAGACCCCCCCCAGGCATCTGGGCAGTGCCAGCTTCCCCTGGCGGGCCCCCCCAGGTGTCCAGGCAGCGCCACCCCTTCCGGGGGACCCCCCCCCAGACGTCCGGGCAGTGCCAGCCCCTTAGGTGTTCGGGCAGAGGCCCCCAGTGCCTCAATGATCCCTCTCCTGCAGGCTGAGGACATGTGGCTTCACGGTAGCCAGCTGTGCCAGCTTCTGCACTGTCCTGGAGAAGAATCGGACCCTGAAGGAGCTGCAGCTGAGCACCAACATGTTGGAGGATGCAGGCATCGAGCAAATGAGCAAGGGGCTTATGCACCCTGACTGCCCGGTCCAGAGTCTCTGGTGAGGACCCACACTGGACAGCGGGCCGTTTCACTCCCAGTGGCTGTCACACTAAAGACATCTAAGAAAAGGGGAGACATGACCACACAGGGAGGAAGGAGAGAGAACCCCAGGGCCCCAGAACCTCCAGGAGAAAAGGTGCTCCTGGGACCAACCAATTCAAACACTCTTGTGACGCATCTGCTGTGTGCTAGGCATAGGCGCTAGAGGGTGCCACAGCAGATAAAGCGCCTCTGGTCCTAGACTCAGGAAATCTGGCCTCAGACACTTCCCAGCTATGTGACCCTGGGCAAGTCACTTCACCCTGCTTGCCTCAGTTTCCTCATCTGTAAAATGAGCTGGAGAAGGAAATAGAGAACCCCTCTAGTATCTCTGCCCAGAAAACCCCCAGTGGGGTCACAGAGAGTCGGACATGACTGAACAAAAGTGTGCCTAGGCCCTGTGTTGGGCCCTGGGGAGACAGCCAAAGATGAAACAGGCTCCACCCTCCGTGAGCTCAGAGAAAGCAAATGAATGGGAGGGGGACCTCAGGGGAAGGGTCTCTTTAAGAAAGTGGCTCCAGCTAAATCCCTAAGGAAATAAATGATTTCCAGAAGGGATGGTGTTTCAGACATGAGGGGCAGCCTGGGCAAAGGCTTGGAGAGGAGGAACAGGAAGGCTAGTTTGGCTGGACTGTAGCATGCCAAGAGAGGCCCAGATGGGGCCCCCAGTCCAGGGACTTGGGGAGCAGGGAAGTTTGTGGTCAGACGCAGGATCAGGAAGAAGCTGAGGGACCCATAGAGGCTGGGAGTTGGAGTGGGCCCGGTTGGCCGCCGCTTGGTTGATGGAGGTGCCCTTGGGGAGCAGGTGGGGATGGAGGATGGAGGATGAAGGGAGAGCCAAGGATGAGGGTCCCTCTTGGAGGCTCCAGCCACTGGTCTCTGGCAGAGGGCAGGGCCCCTGACGCAGCTGCGGCTGTCCCTTCCCAGGCTGGGTGATTGTGAACTCTCCAATGACTGCTGTGAGACCCTGGCTTCCGTCCTCCTCACCAACCATACCCTGAAGGAGCTGGACCTCAGCAACAACAGGATGGGTGACCTGGGCATCAGGCAGCTGGTGGCCAGCCTCAGGCAGCCCAACTGCACCTTGGAGCAGCTGGTGTGAGTGCTGGGGTGGGGGGCACCCCGGGCATCGCATCTCACAGCTGGTGCTCCAGGGTGGGCTCCAGAGGGCAAGGGGGATGCCCTGGGCATCACATGGGCCCCAGGGACCTCCAGAGGGTGAGGGAGGCATCCTGGGCATCACATGAGCCCTGGGTAGGAGGGGAGGTGGGCTCCAGAGGGCGAGGGGGGCACCCTGGGTATCACATGGCATTTGCTGGCAGCCCTGGGCCTGACTCTTCTGTCCTCCCCTCAGCCTGTTTGACATTTATTGGACAGAGGAGGTGGACAATGAACTGAAGGCCCTCCAGGAAGCCAAACCCAGCCTACGCATCACGTCTTGAGGGGCTGGGCGGCCCTGTCCCCACTAACCTGCTGCTCCTTGGGTCAGAGGCCCAGGAGGAGGAGGGCCAGTGCTGGCCACACTGTCCCCTGGGGATGCTGAGGGCCTTGGGGGGCTCCCACCTGGCTAATCTTTAGACTCTCAGTTGAGCTATGGTTTTGATGGCTGCCTCAAGAGAGGTACCAGGCACTTTCAATCTCCTTTTTCTGCCCCAGACACCGGAAACACTTCGTACTTTAAATAAAGCATCTTTTGGACCTAGTGTGATATTCAGGCTCCTAGTAGAGGACTCGGGCTTCCAGGCTGCTGGTGCCACAGGGCCCAGAATTCAAATCCAGCCTCAGACATGAGTGCTGTGTCCTCATCTCCAGAACGGGGATCACAACAGCACCTCCCTCTCAATACTTTTGAAAGGGCTTAGCCTGGTAAACAGTAGCTGGTTAATAAATGCTTCCCCCAGGATGTGCTGGTCAGCTTTGAGCTCAGGCAGCTCTAGCCAGAGATGGGTGTTCAGAAGGGGGGCAGGAACCAGGAGGGAAGCCCCTCTGAGGCAGGGAGCCCTGTCTTTACCTTTCCAGCCTCTAAGGCAGCTGGGGGGCACACAGAAATCACTTTGCTGTGGCTTGCCTCAGTTTCCTTATCTGTAAAATCTGGATGGTAGTTTGGGCATCCAGCTCACAGGGTGGTTGTAGAGTGCCTGCTTCCTCCTCCTGCCCCACCCCCACACCTTGTTGGGGGCCGATGTCCCACTCCAGCTCCTCATTGGCCAAAGGGGTCCCTGTGGGGGAGGGGCCATCCCAAAGGCAACGCTGAGAGTCTGTAAAGGAGCCTGCCCAGGAGCCAAGAGGACACTGACACGGAATGGGCTGAGATCCTTGGGAGACGGCCAGGGGACAGAGGCATGATGAAGGGACTTGGGCCATCACCGCCCCTTGTCCAGGGAAATGTCTCAGTTGGACCTGGAAGGCCCAGCCGCCTTGGCCCCCAGTAAAGGAAAGAGCCAAGGCTACACTTGGAGCCAGAGTGGGACATCAGCCTCCTGACAAGGTGTAGGGGTTGGGGGGGGGGTGGAGAGGGAGGGAGGGAGAGAGAGACACAGAGGAGAGGGGACAGAAAGACCACCCCCACCCCAGGCAAGAGCTGAGCACCAAGGCACATCCTAGAGACCCAAGAATGGGTGAGACCACCCTTTAACCCTGGGGCTCAAGTCCAAACTGGGTCCCCGCGACACTTCTCCACCTGGCCCTGAGCTGGGGGCCTGGCTACAGTCCAAGGGAAGAAGAATCCCTGCAGGCTGGGGCCTGAATTGATGTATCCCAGCTGAAAATGTGGCAATGGTAGGGTCCTGGCCTGGCCTGGGACAGGAGAAAGGCTCCATCTGTCCCCCGGTGCCTGGACCCAAGGGGTGCCCAGAGCCCAAACAAGCTGGTAATGCAGTCCATCACAGCAGAGATGCTGAGCCGGGGGTCGGGAAGGCCTGGGCCCCCGAGTGTCCTAAAGAAAAGGGGCCAAAGCCCAGCCACCAGAGAGGGAGCAGTGATGAGGGATGGGACAGCTATGAGAGTGGTTGAAGCCACAAGGGTCCTCATTCCTCAGATGAGGGACCTGGGGTCTAGCCCGGCCCCTTTCCCTGGTGGCTCCTGCCTTTGCCCTCATGACCAATGCTTCAGAAAGGAAATCCTGGCCTGTTTTCCTTCATTTGTCTTTATTTGTGTTCTGCTTCCGTTAATGGACACTGACCTAGACCCTGACTCTGTCCCCCTTACCCAGGGGGCCCTCAACCTGGCAATGGGCAAGTGAGATGCCACACCTCTCCATCAGGGCCCCAGGAAGAGCCCAGCCCTCCCCAGACTGGAGGCTGAATAATTCAAGGCGCGTTCTGATGGAGAAAGTCAGCCTTGCACCATCAGACCCTGCCCAGCCAGCCCTGGGCAGCCTCCACCCCAGCCCCAATCTGGGAGGTCATCACAGCTCACTGGGGGTTGCCTCGGCCACTTCTGCCAAGGGGGCAGGGCTGGGGGGCCAAGGGCATCACTGCCCCTTTGGGAGGGGGTGGGGCAGCTCAAAGGTCAGGTCCTTCTCTTCTCTTCCTCCCTCAGCCAGGGCACACCCCAATCCCCCCAGACCACTGTCATCTTCTCATTCTGTCACTGGCTGCACAGACGCTGCCCATCTGGGGCCCTGGCTGCTGGACCCAGGGCCGGTCCCTGGGGTGGGTGGGTGGGGCAGTGGCCCACCCGAAGTCTCCAGGAGGGCTGAGGCTGGGGGCCAGTAGAGGTCTGCTCACAGCTCCCCATCTCTGTCCTGCTCTTCCAACAATGGAGAATGCCCTTCACTGCCATCTGCTGAGGCCCGGTCCACCTCACACCTGCTTTCCTGCTTCTGACGTCTGATCTCTTTGTAGCGCAGGGTGATGTCCCTACAGGAAGAGGTGATGGTGGCTTCGCCTTGAGCCAGGGGACAAAGGGCGGGGCCGGGGCCAGCACCAGTGTGGTGGGACAGCCCCTGGAAACAGGCCTCCCCCCTCCCAGGCAGGTGCTCACCGCAGGAAGAACCGCCAGACAGTCCAAGTGAGGATGAGCACAGTACCCAGGATCCAGCACTGTGCCACATAGAAGGGCAGTGACAGGGTCAGCGTGTACGGGTCATACTTCACTACAATCAGGAACTCTGTGGCTGTGATGGCCGCCACCAGCCAGGCCTGCTGGCCAAACTTCTTATGGAATGTCCTGGAACCAACAGGGACCAGTGACTCACTGCCGGGAAGGGACCCCTGCTATCAGGAAAGCAGGGAGGGGGAACTGAGGCACAGGAGGGAACGAACAGGGAGCTCTGAGAAGCCCCCCACTTAGGGCTCATGAGGCTCAGCCCTGCCAGTTCTTGTTGGCCTTCAGGGCCCAGTTCAGCTCTGAACGTAGTCACCTGGTGTGGGCTGACCAATGCTGCCCTCCTGCTGGGAAGCCTGATGCATACCTCATTCAGGACCCCTTCATTCAAATGGGGGTGGGGCACACTGGCAATTCCCCACTCTGTTTCCCTGGGAGCCACCCCTGGGGGTCCTGAAAAGGGGTGGATTCTGGGTGTGACCACTTGGGGTTTGGGGCTGCCAGACAGGACTGGACAAACCATGAGTAAGTGGTCTCACACCTAGAGGGTAGGCAGGCAGGCACCCTGGGACAAGGCCTGTAGGGGCAGTGGGGCTCCTTCATTCGGAGCTCCCTGGGGTCCCCTGCCCCCCTCCCCCCCGGGGTCTTCTACCCCCTCACCCCCAACCCATCCACTGCCTCCCCTCTCCTGGTCTTCTTCCCCCTCTCTCCCCCAGGTTCCCCTACCCTCGCTCCACCCTCCCCCTGGGTCCTTGGCTCTCCTCCTGTGTCTGTCTTGGGGTCCACTGCTAGTTTCTCCCCCCCTTGGCCTTCTCCCTGCCCACTTCTATGAGTCCCCATTTCTCTTCTCCAACAAGTGCTCTCTGCATGTGGGTCTTCTGGGCTGCTCCAATGCCACCTGGCCACCCCCACTCCCCGCCTAAAGCTCCACCTCCTCATTCTAGTTCCCGGGCCTCCCAACCCCAGCTCTGGTCCTGGACTCCTCTGGAAGCCGAACTCTTCCCTCTTATTCTGCCTCCCGACATCCTACCCCCCTTAAAATATGACTCAAAATCCTCTTCTTTCAGAATGTCTTCCCTGACTCACAGGTGGCAATGACCAAGAACGGGCTGGCACCGCATGGACTAGGTCCAGTTCTGGCCTCTGCACACACTAGGCACTTTACAAATGCTGTCTGGAAGCAGAGCCCCGGCAGACTCCCCCGCCCCTGATGCTGAGCCCTTGCTTACTTACGGGTCGTCCATGAAGTCATAGATCTCTCGCATCGCAACACCCCCAACATTCACAAAGAAGACCAGTCGAAGGAGAACCAAGTAATGCTCTGGGGGCATCCAAAGCACGAACTTCAGATAGAAGGTATTCAGCTCTGCCAAGAGAAACTGCGAGAGGCCTGGCCTGAGAACACCCCCTCCACCCGTGCCTAGGGCCCCCCTCCCCTCTTCCCAGCTGGGGGCGCGCAGGGCTGGGCGAGAGACCCTCCAGGGTGACTTACAACCAGGATGATGCCGCAGACTCCCAGCCACCGGCGCAGGTTGGAGGCAGGTTTCCATTCAAAACGCACCCAGCTATAGGGCGTGAACTGGAAGGCGATTCTCTTCATCTTGCCCCTGTAAAAACATGAACCACAAACAGGCCCATGCTGGCAAATCCGCCTTCCTCCTACAAGCCTTCATAGATCAGCCCCCCAACGCTGCAGAGGCGGTTACTGTCTCTTTAAGAGGCCGAGAAGCTCAGGGGAATCACAACTTACCTAAAAGGGGTAGGGGTGGGGTGAGTGCTTAGGGCTCCTGCCCTAAGGGAGTTAAGACAATTCGGGAGAAGGGAGGAGACATAATCCTGGGCACACAGAAGGTTATAGCATCACTCCAGAAGTGATGAGAAGTCATTTCTAGTGGCCATCAGAGGGTCATGGGGCTTTTTCACAGCCAAAATACTGTAATTATTTACACCTTTCTGATAGTATTACTTATCTTATCAATGCTACTACAATAGGCAGAAACTGTGTAGACTTATGCCTAAGAAATTAAGTATGCAGATATGAACAACTGCTGCTAACAGTTAAGAAACTGGGTGGGGCTCAGAGCTTAGAGCTCTGAGAGATTCTGTAAACTTAGTAATTCATAAGGAAATATACAGACATACCCAAGATTGGCCTAGAATTTGGGCTCCTCTGATTGAAATGTCTACTTCTGACTAGCACCAAATAATTTTCATAATCATTCTCCTTTTATTCCTACTTTTAAAATTATCTTCCTTGAGATTCGAGACTTTTATTTGGTTCCTCCCAAGGAATTGTCTTATTTTCCCCTCCAGTTTGATGGGCATAACAATCTGTAAATTAACTTTGGAATTGCAGACATTTTTCTTACACTGACACAGCTCACCCAGGCATGAGCGCTTCTGTTCATTAGCTTAAGGGTTATTTTGCAACTGTATCAACACACATACACTGAAATATATACTACATATGTTCTCACACACTATATATACACATACATACATATTATACACACACACACACACACACACACACACTGTCTATGAATGTTGAGTGTGACTTAATGGTTCATTTGCAGATATTTTATGCAATTTGTAGTTCTTTTAAATGGGTCTTCCCTTTCGCCATTTTCTCCTGTTGTTTTCTTATTAATGGACTTGATTCAGTTTCTTGGCTGATTCTCCAGGATTTTCCTTTTCTCTTTTTTTTATCTTCTAGGCAAATCATCCCATTGGGAGAGCACAAGGATAGTTTGGTCTCCTCTCTGCAGATTTTTACCCTCTAATATTTGCCATGGTTCCCTGCTGTTGCTATAGGAGAGGGGACAAAGGAACCACTGTTTTATTTCTGTGCTAAATGGGAATGCTTGTAGTATATCGCCATGGCGCGTAACGCTAGCTTTCGGTTTTAGATACTTCCCCTCCCCACTCCGCCACTTAACAGTATTATATTTTTTCTAACTACATGTAAAGATAATTTTCAACATTCACTTCTCTAAGATTTTGAGTTCCAAATTTTTCTCCCCCCTTCCCAAAGACAGCAACCAATCTGATATGGGTTATACATGTACAATTGTGTTAAACACAGTTCCATATTAGTCATGTTGTGAAAGAAGAATCAGAATAAAGGGGAAAAAACACAAGAAAAGAAACAAAAAAGTGAAAATAGTGTGCTACCATCAACATTCAAACTCCACAATTCGTTCTCAGAATACGGACAGCACTTTCTATCCTGAGTCTTTTGGGATTGTCTTGAAACACTGTTGCTGAGAAGAGCTAAGTCTATCACAGTAGAGCCTCAAACCATGTTGCTGTTGCTGTGTACAATGTTCTCTTGGTTCTGTTCACTTCACTCAGCATCAGTTAGTACAAGTCTTTCCAGGTTTTTCTGAAATCTGCCTGCTCACCATTTCTTATGGAAAAACAGTATTCCATTACATTCATGGACCACAACTTGTTCAGCCATTCCCCAACGGATGGGCATCCCCTCAATTTCCAATTCTTGGCCACCACAAAAAGAGCTGCTAGAATATAGCTTTGTTCCTTTTTATGATCTGTTTGAGATACAGACCTAGCAGTGGTATACGCCCTTTGGGCACAGTTCCAAACTGCTCCCTGGAAAGGTTGGACCAATTTATAACTCCACCAACAGGGCATGAGCATTCCAATTTTCCCATGTCTTCTCAAACATTTATCATTTTCCTTTTCTGTCATATTAGCCAATTTAATAAGTGTGAAGTGGTATCTCAGAGTTGTTTAATTTGCACTTCTCTAATCAATAGTAATTTAGAGCATTTTTTCATTTGACTACAGCTTTACTAGTTTTGATTCTTTGTCTGAAAACTGCTTGTTTATATCCTTTGACAATTTCTCAACTGGGGAATGACTTGTATTCTTATAAATGACCCAGTACTCTATATATTTGAAAAATGAGGCCTTTATCAGAAACACTAGATGTAAACATTGTTTCCCGGGTTTCTGCTTTCCTTCTAATCTTGGTTGCATTGGTTCTGTTTGTGCAAAACTTTTTAAAGTAATCAAAATTACCCATTTTGCATTTCATTATGTTCTCTATCTCGTTTGGTCATAAATTCTTCCCTTCTCCATAGATTTGACATGTAAAGTATTCCTTGCTCTCCTAATTAGACCCTTTATGTCTAAATCATGAACTCATTTAGAATTTGTCTTGGTATAGGGTGTGAGATGTTGGTCTATGCCTAGTTTCTGCCATACTATTTTCTAGTTTTCCCTACAGTTTTTGTCAGATGGTGGGTTCTTATCCCAGAAGCTGGAGTCTTTGGGTTTACCAAACAGCAGATTACTATAGTCACTGACTTTGTCTTGTGGGCCTAACCTATTCCACTGCTCCACCACTCTCTTTCTTAGCCAGTACCAAACAGTTTGGATGACTGCTACTTTATAATAGTTTTAGATCTGCTGCTGCTAGGCCACCTTCCTTTAAATTTTTTTTCATTAATTCTCTTGATCTTTTGTTCTTTCAGATGAATGTTATTTTTTCTAGCTCTATAAAATAATTTTTTGGGCAATCTGATTGGTATAGAACTGAGTAAGTAAATTCAATTAGGTAGAAGTATCATTTTTATTATATCACCTAGGCCTCCCCATGAGCAACTGCTATTTTTCTAGTTATCTAAATCTGGCTTTATTTTTGTGAAAAGTTTTATAACCATATTCATATAGTTCCTGGGTTTGTGTGGGCAGGTAGCATCCCAAACATTTTATATTGTCTACAGTTATTTCTCTATTTCTTGCTGCTCAGCTTTGTTGGCAATCTATAGAAATGCTGATGATTTATGTGGGTTTATTTTATATCCTGTAACTTTGCTAAAGTTAGTTTTTTCAAGTAGTTTTTTAGTTGATTCTCTAGCATATCATATCATATCATCTGCAAAGAGTGACAGCTTTGTTTCTTCTTTGCCTATTTTAATTCAGTTTTTTTTCTGCTTATTACTAAAGCTAACGTTTCTAATACAATATTGAATAATAGTGGTGAAAATAGGCGTCCTTATTTCCCCTCCAAACTTACTGGAAATGCTTCTAGCTTATACCCATTACATAGAATAGATGCTGCTTATCATTTTAAGGAAAATTCCATTTCTTCCTATGCTCTATAGTGTTTTTAATAGGAATGGGTGCTATATTTTGTCAAAAGCTCTTTCTGCATCTATTGAGATAATCATATGGTTTCTGTTAGTTTTATTATTGATATAGTTGGTTATGCTGATAGATTTCCTAATACTGACCCAGCCCTGCATTCCTGGTATAATTCCCACCTGGTCAGTGTATTATGTCCTCAAGATACATTGCTGTAATCTCTATGCTAATATTTTATTTAAAATTTCTGCATCAATATTCATTATGGAAATTGGTCTATAATTTTCCTAATCTGTTTTGGCTCTTCCTGGTTTAGGTATCAGCACTGTATCTATCATAAAAGGAATTTGGTAGGATTCCTTCTTTGCCTGTTGTTCCAAATGATTTATATAGTATTGGAATTATTCTTTAAATGTCTGGTGGAATTCACCTGTAAATCCATCTGGCCCTGGAGATTTTTTCTTAGAGAGTTCATTGATGGCTCGTTCAGTTTCTTTTTCTAAAATGGGGGTAAGTATTCTATTTTCTCTTCTGTTAATCTGGGCAATTTATATTTTTGTAAATATTCACCCATTTCACTTAGATTGTCAGATGGTTGGGCAAAAGAGCTCCTTAAATTATTGCTTTAATTTCCTCTTCATTGGGTGAATTCAACCTTTTCATTTTTGATGCTGGTAAATTGGCTTCCTTTTCTTTTTTTCCATCAAATTAACCAAAAGTTTATCAATTTTTTTTCATAAAACCAACTCTTAATTTTATTAGTTCAATAGTTTTCTTACTTTCAATTTTCTTAATCTCTCCTTTGATTTTCAGAATTTCTAATTTGGTAATTAATGGGGGTTTTCAGTTTGTTCTTTTTCTAGCTTTTAGTTGCATGCCCAATTCACTGATCTGCTCTTTTCTTCATGTAAGCATTTAAAGATAAGATTTCCCCTAAGAACTGCTTTGGCTGCATCCTGTAAATTTTGGTATGCTGTTTCATTATTGTCATTCTTTTTGATGAAATTGTTCTTTGACCCACTCATTCTTTAGGATTATTTAGTTTCCAATTAATTTTTAATTTATCTGTGGCCCTTTATTACACTTAATTTTTATTGTATCATGATCTAAAAAGGACGCATTTAATATTTCTGCCTTTCTGCATATGATTATGAGGTTTTTATGCCCTAATACATGTCAATTTTTGTGTAGGTGCCATGTACCACTGGAACAAAAGGTATATTCCTTTCTACAACCCATTCAGTTTTCTCTAGAGATCTATCATATATAACTTTTATAAAATTCTATTCACCTCCTTAACTTCTTTCTTATTTTTGTTGTTAGATATATCTAACAACATATACCCCCTCTGAGAGGGGGAGGTTGGGGTCCCCCTAGTAGTATAGTTTTACTGTATTTTTTCCTATAATTCACAATTTCTCCTCTAAGAATTTGGATGCTATGCCATTTGGTGCATATGTTTAGTTTCTTCATTGTCCATGGAGCCTTTTAGCAAGATGTAGTTTCCTTCCTTATTTCTTTTAATTAGATCTATTTTTGCTTTTGCTTTGTCCAAAATCAGGATTGCTAACCCTGCTCTTTTAACTTTAGCTGAAGCATAATATATTCTACTCCAGCCTTTTACCTTAACTCTGTATGTATCCTTCTGCTTCAAATATGTTTCTTGTAAACAACATATTGTAGGATTCTGATTTTTAATCCACTCTGTTTCTGTTTTATGGGAGAGTTCATCCCATTCACATTCAGTTATGATTACTGAGATTTCCCTCCATCCTATTTTTCCCCTTGTTCATACTTTGCTCTCTCCTTTTATCCTGTCTCTCATTATACCAAAGTTTTGCTTCTGACCACCACCTCCCTCAATCTGCCCTCCCTTCTATCAGCTCCCCCTTTCCCTTTTCTTTCTCCTTTCCTCTCCTGCTTTCCTATTGGGTAAGAAAAATTTCTATACCCAACTTAGTATATATGTCATTCCCTTCTTGAGCCAAGTCCAATGAGAGCAAGGTTCAAACAGTGCTCACCCCCTCCCTTCTTTCCCTCTACTACAGGTTTTTGTGCCTCTTCATGTGATGTAATTTACCGTATTCTGCTTCCTCCTTTCCTCTTCTCCCAGTACAATCCTTTTTTTACCCCTTAATTTTTTTTATATCATCACATCAAACTCATACCCACACCGTCTATGTATACTCTACTTTCTAACTATCCTAGCAGAGATACAGTTCTCAAGAGTTACAAGTATCATCTTCCCATATAGAGATGTAAACAGTTTAACCTTATGGAATAACATGTTTTTTCTTTTTTCCCTTTCCTGTTTACCTTTTTTGTGCTTCTCTTGAATCTTGTATTTAAAGGCTGAATTTTCTATTCAGCTCTGGTCTTTTCATCAGGAAAGTTTGAAAATCTTCCATTTCATTGAATGTTCATCTTTTCTCCTGAGAGATTATGCTCAATTCTGCTGGGTAATTGATTCTTGGTTGTAATCTTCTGAAACATCACATTCCAAGCCCTCTGATCCTTTAATGTGGAAGCTGTTAAATCCTATGAAATTCTGACTGTGGCTCTGGGATGTTTGAATTGTTCCTTTTTGGATGCTTGTAGTATTTCCTCCTCTACCTGACAATTCTGGAATTTGGCTACACTACAATATTCCTTGGAGTTTTCGTTTTGGGATCTTTCAGGTGATTGGTGGATTCATTCAATGACTATTTTACCCTCTGGTTCTAGGATATCAGGACAGTTTTCCTTGATGATTTCTGAAAGATGCTGTCTAGACTCTCTTTTTGATCATGGCTTTCAGGCAGTCCAATAATTCTTAAATTATCTTTCCTGGATCTATTTTCCAGGTCAGTTGTTTTTCCAATAAGGTATTTACATTTTCTTCTATTTTTTTCATTCCTCTGACTTTGTGTGACTGATTCTTGATCCTCATAGTCTCATTAGCTTCCATTTGCCCAATACTAATTTTAAAGGAATTATCTTCAGTTAGCTTTTGTACTACCTTTTCCATTTGGCCAATTCTACTTTTTAAGGAGTTATTTTCTTAGTGGATTCCTGCCCCCACCCCCCAATTTGGTCAAGCGTATTTTTTAAAGAATTGTTTTCTTCAGTCAATTGTTGTCTTTCCTTTTCCAAGATGTTGACTCTCTCTTGTGTAATTCACTTCTTTTCCCAATTTTTCTTCTACCTCTCTTACTTGACTTTTAAAATCCTTTTTGAGTTCTTCCAAAAAGGTTTTTTGAGACCAATTCCTATTCCCCTGAGGATTCACATGCAGGCAGCATTTTGGTGTTATCCTCCTCTGAGTTTGTGTTTTGATCTTCCCTGTCGCCAAAGTAGCTTTCTATGGTCAGGACTCTTCTCTGATTTTTGCTCATTTTAAAGTCTATTTTGTGACTTTTAAAGTTGAGCTCTGTTCTGAGGCACAGGGGGCACTATCCCAAGCTTCTTATGCTGGGGGCCAAGGGCTGGTCACTAGCTTTCTGTGCCAGGGCCTCAGGTGCTAGGGGCTTGCACACTGCACACCGGGGTGGTTGTGCCCTGGGTTCTGGGGCTCGCAATTTGCCTGCTGGTCTCAGACTGGAGATCTCCCAGCTGGCCTGCTGAGGCAGGACTGAGGGCCGTTGGTTGCTGATCGCTGCCATGACAAAGAGCCTCCGGCTGTCTTGCCCAGACACTCTCTCTAGGCTGGGCTGCGCTCCCCTTTGCCCAAGTAAGAGAGACCTTTCCTGAAGTCTTTTTAAGTTATGTTTAGCTGGAAAATTGTTTCAGTCCATCTTTTTGTGGGTTGTGTAGCTCCAGAATCTGTTTAGAGGCTCAATTTGACACTGTTTCTGAAGGAAACTGGGGAGAGCTCAGGCAACTTCCTGGCTTTGCTCCACCATCTTTGCTTACATTCTAGACACTTTTTATCCAGTTTTATTTTTTTTAAAAGACCTATGCTCATGATTTAACAGTATTTTAAAGAATACATGAGTGTTGTACTTTGTCAAAGGCTTTTTCTGTCTTTACGACTGTGTGGTTTGAGATGCTTCTCTTTTTAACTAAGTGGTTTTCCTAATGGCCCAACGCCATCTCTGCATCTCCAGAAAAAAGAGCATTTAGTCAGTGCGCATCATTTGGGAAATGTATTTCTCAATGAACTCTTGTCCTCAGTGCTGTGAACATGGGAGCTGGAATGGGGTCAGACCCAGACCAGCCGTGAGATCCTGGGCAAGTCACCAAATACCTTACTTGTGAAATAGGGGTCACTGTAGCCCCAAGGTCACAGGATTGTTATGAGGGACAGATAAAGAGTGTTTTGTAAACCTCACAAGCACTACAAAACATGCCCAGACAGGATTGTTGTCAGGATTGCATTTATATTAGGAAGCAGCTAAATGGGGAAAAATAGCCTTTGCATCAAATCCTGGATGAAGGTTTGGGAGTAGATCACTGGGAGACGAGGGGTCAAAGGGAAAGAACAAACAAAGGCCTCTCAGAAATGGGGCTGGAAGAATGGCAAAGGGCTGCCTGACATCATCTGTGTCTTATTTTGTTAAAAGTCTCCCCAAGACATTGTCATCTGGCCACCATAACTGCTATGATCATTCTGCAAAGCAACGTAGGATCATTCCAAGGGAGCAAGGAGACTGGCCATGGCCTCTGACCCAGAGAGTCTATGGCTAGGTGTACACACCAGGAAGGTCAGTGACAAAAATTAAAATACGTCAAGCATCCCTTCTGGCAACAGCAAACGTGCACCAACTAGGGCCCAGCTCCACAGAAGGCAATACAGGGGGCACGTGATGGTGCATGACCAGGCCCTGCATGTGGCTGGACACCAACAAGACCCAGGCTTGTTCTCCAGGGGTTTGGGATGGGACATGGCAGCCCAGGAGGGTATATGGGGCACAGCCAGAAGCAAGAGAGCAGAGGGTGGTCAAGTGTGTGTGTGGGGGGTGGGTGGGATGGGGGGGGGGAATAAAAAGGGAAGAAGGCAGATTTTTATTAAGAAAAATTTTAATTTAAAAACTATCAGCTAGAATTTATATAGTGACCTTATATATAAGGTTTGCAAAGCACTTTCCCTGTTAGATCCTCAACACAACCCTGTGAGATAAAGACTCTTACTACCCCCATTTCACAGACAAAACTGAGACCAAGAGGTGAACACCCAGAGAGGAAGGGTCAAGTCCTCTGTCCACCAGTCCACTTGGCTGCTCATGGAAACAGCACGATTCTAAGATGCCCGGCCCCCTCCCTCCACCCCCAGAAGCACCACTCCCCTCGACTCCCCGCCCCCAAAGATCATCTAGTCCAGACAGGAGAAAACTGACAGGCTTAGGATCATTTGCCCAAGGACGCCCAGGGTGTACTAAGTGGGAGAGGCAGCACTCTCCCTGCTGTCCTCCTACACAGCCCAGACCCTTATCACCTCCTGCCTCCAGTCCAGCCTCCTAAAACACAGATCTGCCCACCTCACCCCCTCCCCAACCCCTCAGATTCTGCTTGGCCTTCAAGGCCCTTCCTCACCTGCTCCTCCCTCCCTCTCTCCCTTTCCCTGCCAAGTGACCCCAGCCTTCTGGCTGACCCACCAACGAAGCCTGGAAGACCATGCTCCCTCCACTGCCCGCCTTACCATTCCCTCTGTTTATCCTTCCCTGTTTACCCTGCCTAAAGCCTGCTGCATCCACATTTGTTTGCTTGTGGTTTCCCCTGAGTCTGTAGTGGGGGTGGGGGGAGGTGGTGGCCCAATGGGCTTGGCCCAGTGCGCTCAGCACAGAGTAGGTGCTCATCAATGCTTTCTCTTTCTCCCTGGGTTGTGTGGGTGAGTTGTAGGCAGAAAGGCAGAAACATGACGCCAATGACCCATGCCCAGCCCTGCCTCCCAGCACATACTTGTAGGTGGGGATGTTCCATAGCCCCTGCCACTTGTACGTCTTCAGAGAAAGCCAGCCCAGCGTCTTCATGCCACAGTAGATGCCCAGCCCGTTACACAAGAGCACGTCCATTATCCACTGGAAAGGAGAACGGTGTCACGCCCAGACCCATGGGACATGCCATCAGGTCTCAGAGCACATCTCAGCCCCTCAAATGGAAGAGAGAACGAGCCCTGATTAAGCACCTACTGTGTGCCCAGCACCAACTGAGTAAGCTCGCAACAACCCTGGGAGGCTATTGCCCTCATTTTACAGGACAGGAACCTGAGGCAGACACTGGTGAAGGGACTTGCCCAGGGTCCCACAGCCAGGAGGTGTCCAAGGTGTATTTGAATCCAGGCCCAGCACTCTGGATACCATGGTGCCACCAGATGAAAATAGATGAGAGTCCCAAAGAAGCCAGACTTTGAAATATACTGAATAAAGTATTAAAAACTGTCCCATAAAAAGGCACCCAATGAGACAAGCAAGTACAGCAAACATGAGAGGGATGAGTCCTCAGATCTACCTGACTCTGCCTTACACCAGACACTTCCCTGCTCCCTGCCTCGGTTTCCTGCTGCAGAAGATGAAGCAAAGGAGGTGCCATGTAAAGCACTGCATGAACCTGAGCTACTCTTCTCATTGTCACCGTCAGGGATAAAGCAGAAAAAGAAAACTATCGATTGGCAATCAGTACAGACAAAGAAGGGGGGGAGAGGGGGTCAGGAGGAGGTTGTGTCTTTTATGTTCAAGTAGGATCTGTACATATTTGCCCATATTTGGAAAACAACCCACCAACAATAAAACTGACATGGTTTGATTGGGATTTGGAGAATGCACCTGTCATCACAATCAGTAGGAGAAAGGGAGAGGAAGAAGGAGATGGAGAGAAAGACGGAGAGAAAAAGGAGAAACAGGAAGTGAGGCAGGGGAGGGAGGAGAGGGCAGGCAGGCTTCTCTACCCCCAGCACCCCCAAAAAACTCCGATGAAACTATCTTAACAAAAACATCTTTCAGGAAGGCCTCTTTTGCCCCATTCCCACACTAGATGAAAACAACTTTAGTTTCTGGATAAGTCCATACAAGTGTGCATGCATGCACACACAAACACGCACACACAAACACACACACACATACACAGTCACACTCACACAATTACATAGTCACACACACACACACACACACACACACACACACACACACACACACTCACTTACATACAGACTCAGTTACACACACTCTCACACAGTTACATACAGATTCACACAGCCACAACACACATAGTTTTTACAGGAAATAGGCCCCAGTCCTGGTTCTGAGGGGCAAGTGGAACCCAGTTATAGGAAACTACTGCCCTGGGCCTTGGTTTCCTCTCCCAGAAACCAAGCTTCTGAGGCTGGATTTGAACTCAGAACTGTTACTCTCCCCTTGCCCACAGCCCTGAGCCACCTGGGAGTCTGTCCTGCAACCGGCTGCCTCCCTACTCTGGGGTACCCACACACCCTGGAGGCCTTCTCCCCAGGCTGGAGCCATGGCAGAACCCAAACATGCTCAGTGATATGGGTGGGTCAGGGGGCGTGGCTCACACCCAGATCTCTTCCCATACCCTGAAGAGGATAGGGAGGGGCTATGGGAGCAGAAGGTACCTACATGATCCCACCAGCACTCGCTGAAGTTGGGCAGCTGGTGCTCCAGGCTGTATTCCAAGAACTCAAACATGACACTGATGATCATACACATCCACCAGTCCCGAATCATGAGTGTCTGCAGGCACAAGACAGGGAGGGGATCCTGGTACCAGCCCCCCTCCCCAGCTGCCCAGGCCATCAGGGCTCCCTCCACACCCACAACAAACACTGTGTACCAGGCTGTGGGCAGAAGGCTGCCCCTGCCTTCAGGGAGCAGCCAGTCTAATGGGGGAGACAATATGCCTGGGGCCAGGAGCTCCCCCCTCTAACCGGCCCCAGGCTGGCTCCCACAACAGTCCTGGCCAAGGAATCTCTCCCCCTCTTCCTTCTGGGGCCCCCTCCTCTCCATCCCAGCCCCTCTGCAGCCTCCTCCACACAAGAGCTGTGCTCTCCGGGGGCGCCTGCTCTGGACTGGGCTGGGGGGCCGGGGGTCACAGCAGCAGGGCTCCCTGGGGGCCTCCACACCCTGGGCCATACCTTTAAGTACCAGCCGAGGAAATGAGCAGGAACAAATCCATCCAGTTTGTCCTACAAAAAAACAGGAAAGTGTTTGTGGGCCATCCGAGGGGGGTTCCTGCCAGGCCCTGGGGGCTTGGGCTCCCCTGTGGGACATCCCTGACCAGCAGACTCTATCTAAAGACCTCTAGTGATAGCTAACTACCTACCAAATGCTGCAAGCCCTGAGTTTGAATCTACCCTCTGGCACTTCCTAGCTGTGGACTCTGGGCAAGTCATTCCCTGCTGCCTGCCTGTTTCCTCAACTGGGGAGGAGAATAGCGGCCCCCTCCGAGAGCATCCAAGGAGACCCTCCCACAGAAGCGCTCGACCCAGAGCCCATCACGGGCCCACCTCCCTTGCGCCTCCCGCACTCAGGCCTCACCCAGACATTGTGAAATGGGTCCGTCTGATTGTCAGGATCATAAATGAGGCAGTTTCCTCCATAGTCTCGCTCTGGCAAGGGGACACCCAGCTTAGGGTCGATGTACTTCAAAAACTGCCTTCCATCATGCACCGTCTGCAAGATCAAGAGAAATCGGCTCTGTGGGTGGCTCCCAGAACCCCTGCCCACAGGTGTCAGCTGGCCCAACCAGGGAGAAGAGCTGTGGAAGAGGTCAGCCAGCCCCTCCCTGCCTACAGCGGCAGGGAGGTCAGCCAGCCTCTGCCCATGGCAGCTCAGAGAGAAGGGACCAGGCAGAGTCAGGCCAAGTCTGGGGTCTTTCACTGGGGTTCTCCAGAACCGATGGGGAGAGGGAAGAGAAGCAGCCCAAGAAGCAGTGCTAAAATTACCACCGTGTGCCCTAAACACTGGGGCTTCGGCCTTCCCTCCACCCCCTGTTCAAAGCTCCCTACGTGCCCTTGATTCCCACCCCCACCACTGATCCAGCAGGGCCATTCCCGGGGGCAATACTGAGATGCCCAGCAGCACCAGCCCCTTCTCCAGGGAAGGTCCCAGGGGAATTCAGATGCCCTAGCTCCCCAATGCCAGGGTCCAGGCAGGAGCGCTGCCACTGGCTTTCCTTCAAAGACGGGGCTCCAGCCCAGACCGGCTTCCTTGGCTATTCTACCTGCCACCCCCAGCCTCACCAATGTCCTGGGGTGTGAGGAAGGGAGAATCCTTGATCCTGAGCCAAGAGGGGCACAGCAGGGGGAGGCTGTCCAGCCCAGTCAGCTGACAAGCATTGCTGAAGCGCTCACTGCTTACCAGGCCCAGGGGAAGAAAGAAATGGAAGGAACAGACATGTGAACGCAAAGCAGACTCTGGGTGAGGCTGCCTGCAGAAGCTAGGATGGGCCACAAAGGAGGGCCCGTGGGTGAGGGCGAAGTTCGGGGTCCTGGGCCAGCATCCACCTAAGGGACCAGAGGCCACAGCCTGGGCAGCAGAGGGATGGGATTCTCATCCTCAGGGTCTGCTCCCAGTTGTGATCTTCAGCTCAGGCTTGGCCATGGTTGTCACATGGGCAGATGACCTTGGCTACACCACTTTCTCCTGTGGGATCTGGCCACTGTCCTACCATGGCCACAAGAGCGTGATCAGGCCTCAGGACAGAAACCTCAGTCAAGAAGGGAGGGCGGTTCTTTGGGGCTGGCGAGGCTCCTCACGGAGACATGGGCACATCCCTGTGGGTGATCTTGAGTGGATTTAATGCCATGTGTGTGTGTGCTTGTGTGCGCGCATTTACACGTGTCTGAGAGGAGGAGTTTGTTTTTAACTGCCTCACTGACTCCAAACCAGGGGGATGAGGTATATTAGGAAGGCAGAATTTATGATTTCAAAGAGAATCTCATATGTGCCTAAAAGGTCCAGAACCGCAGAAGGCAGGAGAACTAAAGCATGTATTTACACTCCACAATAACAAGCCCACGAACCAGCGTCCCCATTTTGATATTTTCATCAAACGCTTCCAGGCCCAATAAGTCCGCCTTACAAGGGTAACCAGGAGGCCACAGAGAAGCGAGATGGTATAAGGCAAAATCGTATACATGCTTCCCCTCTACGGTAAGAAGATTACCCACTAGCCTCTAGTCAGCTCTGCTACCGGCAGCTCAGCTTCGGCTGTAGGCGTCTCTGGCTCCAACCGGAAAAGGAAAGGAGGATCTTCAAGCTATCCTCTCCCATCTTATAGAGTTTTTGACGTCACCAAGCGCCACCTGAACGACCAGGGCCAATTGGTTCTTGACTTGGCTCCTCCCCCTAGCGTAGACCAGGTTAACACACCTCCCCTCAGCCAGCCCCATGACTCATCACACAGGAATCTCCCCGATCCCAGGCACAGCCGCTGGGCCTCCTGCCCCGGAAGAGCAAGCCCCAGTGTCCAGGGAAGCTCAATGAGGTAAGCTGAGTCATTCAAAGAAAACAAAGTCCATTCTGGTTACATGAGGCCAGAGGCAAGAATGAGCCGAGCTTCTGAGCTCAAGACAGATGAATGTGCTGAACTGGAGAGCTGGTCAGGCACCCAGCGAGGCAGAGCTGACAGGGCCAAAGGTACCGGCCGCAGTGAGTTGCCCAAGAGAGAAGAGACCGGGGTCAAAGACCGAAGGTCAGCCGGCAGCGTGGGCAGAGACCTTGCGGGCTGGCTGATGGCGCGCTCAGCCTCCACGGCCTCTGCCTGAACCTTCTCCTCTTCTTGCCCAGTGGCAACTCTGTCCAGGAGCATCCTGGAAACCCCCTGCAGCTCTCCGCACACTGCCCTCTGGACTAACGCGCCTCCTCTCCTTTTCTGTAGGTGGCGGTGTGCGGCTCATATTGGTACGGGAACGCCCGCTTTTCCCTTTCGTCCTCAGCACAGCATTCTGTACACAGTAAACGCTTAATAAATGCTTGCTGTCATGACTTGTTTGTCCTTCCAAGTGGGGATTTCAGCCTCCATGTCCCCGTTACCTCCCCCCTACTCCATCCTGCCTAAGCCTTGCCTCAGCTGGACCAAGGGTGGTCCCTCCCTTCTCCTTCCTGGCAGAACCGTGAGGTCTCTCTCCCTTTACATAGTGCTCAGAACAAGTGGTCCTTCTCCTCTGCCTGCACACACCCCTGACTTCATTCCCTCCAGCATTTTCAAGATCACTGCCCCCTTTTCCATCCACAAATGCTACAAACAGGTCTACAACTCCCTCAGAGACCCTGCCATCCCCTCAGGCTTCTGTCCAAAATCAGTTCCAGAGCACTGGACCTGGAGTTGGCAAGACTCGAGTTCAAATCCAGCCTAGGACATTTCCTAGCTGGGGGAGCGCGGGCAAAGCCCCTCCCCGCCTCTACCTCAGCGTCCTCATGTATAAAATGAGAACAGCACCTCCCTCCCTGGACCAGATGAGATAGAGCCTGGCACAGAGTAGGCGCCTAATAGATGCTTATTCCTGTCCGCTCCTCCATGAGGCCTCTCCCTCCTTGCCTCAGTCCCTTCCCAAGCCCAAGGAAGCCGGCTTCCTGCCTCACCATTTCCTTCATCTCTACGAGTGACCGGAGGTGCGCTGTCTCAGGGCCAAAGCCGTCTGTGTGTCCCTTGGCCCGGGGCTAGCTGCTCTGCTGCCCCTGGGGGGCCCCGGGGTGGGGCTGGGCCCTTCATAGAAGGCGTCTCCAGGCGCCATTTGTGGGACTGCTGCCTTCGCTGCCGGGCACACCACAGACTGGAAGAGACCAAGAGAAATGTCCCATGACCTCTCTTTGGAAAAAATGAAATCCAATTTTATTGATAGATTTGGTTTCTACAGTACCTGCATTTCCCACCCTGAGCCATCCCCTAGAATCAAGAGAGGAAACTAACACGTCCCCACCAAACTGACCAAACAACCACCCAAAGTCAGATGCTGCACGCAGCTCCCGAGAAAGGGAAGGGGCGGTATCTCCTTGGGCTCTCTGGGGCTGCCATACCCGACCCTAGCAGTCTGGCAGCAGTCCGGCAGCGAGTCAGCAGGTCAGCAGAGGTCTAGTAGTGGCTCAGCGGTAGTCCAGCAGCAGCTCAGCAGAGATCCAGCAGCAATCCAGCACCTATGGCAGTGGGGATCTTGTCAAGGACTCTCCTTTCCTAGCTTTCTTTCGGTCTGTCAGCATCTCTCCAAGCCCATCTGGATCCATACCAGAGACAGCCCATGACATGCATGCACCATGAGGACCGATAGTATCTCTCCGCTGGTTTCCACAAAACGCGTGGCCGTGCACATGCTGGGCTTGATGGGGCTGGCCTTTTTATCGCTGACCTCCCTAGCAATGCGTCTCCACACCCAATCTGATGGTCTTCTTGATCTCTGCAGCATCTGGTGCTGCTGACCAAGCCGCAGACAGCGGGCATACCCAAGGTGGACACAGAAAGGACCATTTCTATGCAGTGGCCTCCCAAGTCTCTGCATCCAGCCGGATTCTCTCCACTTAGGCTCCCAGTCGTGTGACGCGCCCACATGTCCACTCAGCCGCTGGATCTTGTCACGCCTACCTCAGCCTCAGAGATGTGGCAGTGGAGGGCCCTAAGTAGAGGCCAGGGGGCCAATTTTTCTCAAGGGGCTCGATCCCTAGAGTCTCTGGGAATGTGCTCCTCCCTTCACACCCCCTTAGGTGCAGCTGCCCTGTCCTCCACATGCTGGCTTTGTGCTGCCTGGCTCCTCTGCCTCGAATGGCCTCTGGGAGCCCAGGCCCAAGTCCGTCCCTGATTCCAGATCACTGGGGCCTTGCGTCTACAAGCTGACCCCCCCACTAGACTGTGGAGAGTACCCCAAAGGGAAGCTGGGTGTTCCCATGCCTGAACGGGAGGAGAAGCCACATCCACAGAGACCTGTTGGTGGCACTGGCCACCGTGAAATGGACGAGCAAGACCAGTGGGCTGAGGAAGCGGGCAGAGCCTGAAAACGCCAGGGTGCCCTTGCCCTCACCCCCAGACAGGATGCGAGGTTCTCCCCTTCCCTGGGGCAGAGAGTAACGGGGAGTCACCGCAACCTGGATCTGAAGCCCCTCTGGAGGGACAATGAGGGGAAAGGGGGCACCGGGCAGGGGCTGCGCTCGTGTTCTCTGCCAAGATGATCTTTGGACAAGAAAGATAAGAAGAGGGCAGAGCAGGCAGATGGAAATGAGAGGAGAGGAAGCATTTATTAAGCCCTTACTGTGTGCCAAGCACAGGGATACAATGCAAGTAGGACAGTTCCTGCTCTCAGAAGTCCGCATGGTAAAGGAAGACAAAGAACAAAAGGAAACTGTGTGTTTAGTAGAGTGGGGCTGAGGCCATGGCATGGCGACAGCCAGGAAGTGACACTGAGACCATGCTGTGGGGAAGACAAGGCAAAAGGCAAGAGCTCCGGGGTTTATGGGTGATGGGGAAGTGGCCGTGAGGCTGGGTACTGGGCCCAGATATGGCGCACCATCACCAATCCAAGTCTGGCATCCCAGGCCCAAGGCCACCCTCCCTAAGGTGTGGCCGAGATGAATGACATCCCCATGTCATTGTGGAGCCCCTGGAGAACAGGAGGGGCCACAGGCCTGGAAAAAGGCAAATGGCCCCATTTTCACAAAAAGGAAGAGCACAGAGTGAGCGAAGTACAGGCCAGTGTGCTGCACTCTGGTTCTGGAAGACTCTCAAAGGCCTAGTGAAGTTGAGAATGTGGACAGTGGATGTGGGGAGAGTTCCATCAAGAAATTGTCACACCAGAGTGGCCTGACTTCGACTGTCACAAAGCATCTGACAGAGTGGGAAAGATGCAGACATGTGGCTGGACCCAAACATCGTTAGAGAGATTCAGAGCTGGAGACCTCGGGGAGGGCCCAGTGACCTGAGCATTGTTAGCAGGGACAGAGGCAGGAGGGCGTTCTCATCCCATCCCTCCCCACCCCAACCTCTCTTCCACAAACTTGCACACATGAGGCCCACCAACACACCCAGGCCTCCTCCATTCTTAAAGAAACACTACCGACCAGACCTGTCCTCTCTCTCCTCCTCTGTGGCTTCTCACCTGCCCATCCAACATGACTATGGGAAGCCTTTCCTCTGCCCTCATCCTTCGGGACCACCACTGATCACCCTGGAGACTCCTCTCTCTCTCCCCCTCTGCTCCCCTCCTTTCTCTCTCTCTCTCTCTCTCAGCTGCTGGCACCGGCTCCTAGGATCTGCTTCCCCTTCTCCCTGCCCCGCCCCCCCAGTGCTAGCACAGCCCCATCAGGTGTATTTACAATTAGGGTTGGCCAGGCTGGATTCCAACTCTGAACACTTTGGAATTCTCTGGGCCAGAGCTCCGGGAGTGTCCCCATGGAGCACAGGTCACATGGAGAGATGAACTCATCTTGTGTGTCTTGGAATGGCCTTGGCTGAGGCAGAACAAAGCAGCCCCATGGTCCAGGGCTGTGTCTGAGTGCTAAAATTGAGGCTCACTCTGGGAAACTCACTCCTAACACCTTCATCTCAGGTGACTCTAAGGAGGAGGAAGGGAGGATTGAAGCCGCCCAAAGGGGTCAGCTCTAAAGGGTAAGGGGCTGAAAGGTAGGGAATTCTGATACTCCTGAAAAGGACACGATCTGGCCTGGTCTCAAGAGGAAAACAGAAAGTCAGGAGCACGAATCTTCTCTAAGCACACACTGAGCAGAACTTCCTTCACTCGAGAAGGAATGACCTGGCCTGGAGAGGAAGGGGAGACTGGAGGCAGGCCTGGCAGGGGTGGGATCCTCTCGGGAGAAAGGGCCTGAGGACCCCCAGGTTTGACTTCCTCCCCCGCTAACTGGAGCCCTCCTGGGGGGCAGCCCGGGCCACCTCGCTGATCTGCATCTCAAAGCAAGATCTTGTTCTGTTAAGATCTGAGGCATCGGTTGCAGGTGCCCCAATTTCTCTGCCAGGAGAGACAAAGTGTCGCTTCCAGGTTCTTATCTCTTTCAGGTCTGACATATTAGTTGAAGAGGGTGGTCACATGAGCTAACAGGAGTAAACTAGCCATCAGCCAACACGGGGCTTCCTGGAAGACCGTGGCCACCTGCACATGGGAGGGCATGGCCTTGGGTCATGGGGGTCATGTCTGCCCAATGGTCTGGAGGTGGAGCAGGAAGGATGTCCTCTCTAGTCCCGACACCCCCTTGGCCCCACTACAGTGCCCAGCATGGCAATGACAAAGCGGCTTACCTGGAAGAGGATGAAGATGAGGAAGAGCTCGTAGACGACACTGACACACAGCCAGAACCTCCAGTAAGCTACAAGGACACAGAGAGAAGCAGATGTTGGCCCCTGTTCTCGCCCGGCACCCAAGGCTTTCCGAGGGCCTGCAGAGTCAGTTCCCTCAGCGCGAGCAGCCCCACCCCGCCTCGTGCCCCCTACCCCCAGGGTTGCCCCTCAGACCACAGGGGGCAGCAGGTGAAGAGGGCCTGTACCCAGGTGGAGGCAGTGTTAAGAGGAGAGAAGGGGGAGTACTAAGGAAATACTGCAGAGGTGAAATGGACCAGAGATACAGCAGAGATAAAACTGACCCAGAGGTGCTACAGAGGTGGAATCAACAGACCTTGACACCATATTGGATATGAGAGAGTGTGGAGTCCAGGATGACTCCTGGCTCGTGGGCCTAAGGGACCAGGAGGAGGGCGTTGCCTTCTATAGTCATAGAGAAGGTGGGAGGGGGGAGGGGGGAGGGTTTGGGGGTAAGATCATGAGCTCTGCTTTGGACATATTTAGTTGAAGATGCCTGCTGGATGTCCAGTTTGAGAGGTCTGAAACGCAGCTGGACATGCAAGATTGGAGGTCAGCAGAGAGCTTAGGGCAGGAAACGTAGATCTAAGCATCATCAGCATAAAGAGTTAAGTCCATGGGAGCTGAGGAGATCACCAAGTGAAGTAGTTTAGAGGGAAAAAGAGCAGAGGGTCCTGGACAGAACCTGAGGGACACCCACATGGCTATAGGGCACGATCTGGAGGAGGATCCAGCAAAGGAGATGGAGGAGGAGCAGGCAGAGAGGGAGGAGAACCAGGAGGGGGGGAGGGGTATCTTGAAAACCTAAGAAGAAGAGAGAATCCAGGAAGAGAGTGATCACCAGTGTCCAAGGCCACAGAAAGGTCAAGGAGAAAGAGGACTGAGAAAAAAGGCCACTGGGTATCCAAAAGATAGGGGGGATAAGTCTGCCTGGGCCGCCTGAACGTAAAACCCCAAAGCCTTTCTGGGCGAGACGGGGGAGCACTTTGCAGAGAACAGATCCACAGTTGTGGTCTGACGCACAACCTCACCAGATGGATGGACCTTGTGCTCCCTTCAGGTCATGCTGCCCCACCCTGCAATGGCTTGGCTAGGGCAGCATTCCTGGGCCTCTTTGGGGACCTCACCCAGCATCCCCAGAAGCTACAGAGGGCACCAAACCCTGTCCTCTTGTCGGAGGCCATCTGGTCCTCATGTGCTGGCCATCCACAGCTGTTTGTTTCCCCCAAGGACCTCACTTCACCCATGCCCCTGGAGAAGCTCAGGTCACTGCCTCAGGGACTCTTCAGGGCAGGCAGAGTCTCATGTGCCCAGTAACCAACAGGCACCCTTAAGGCCAATGTGGTAAATCCAACAGCGAATGGCAAGTTACCTGGATGAGGTCTGGAGAACGGTCCATCTTTGGCCTGCGTGACTCCAAAGCACAAAAAAACCAAGATGCTGGCCACGACCCCTCTGAGGATAAAGAGCAAAGAGCCCTTTAGTGTCTGTGCCACTGGACCCCCAGGATCTCCAAGTCACCCTCTCACTTTAGGCTACCTGCGCCACCCCCCCGCCCAGGAGAGCAGCCCAAGAGCCTTCTATTCCAAAGGAGCTCCCCCTCCTCTGCTCGACGAGAAGCTGAGTCCCACAGTGACTTGTGAGGCAGCCAGGGGGCACTGGGCCTGGAGTCAGGAAGACCCAATTCCAAATCCAGCCTTGGACTCTGACTAGCAGGGTGACCCTGGGCAAGCTGCCGAACCTGTTAGCCTCAGTTTTCTCATCTGTGGAATAGGGGTAATAAAAATAACACAGATATCCCAGGGCTCCTGTGGGGATCAAATGAGTGAACATTTGTAAGGCTCTTGGCACAGGACCTAGCACACAGTAGGAGCTATACAGATGCTGATTCTGTCCTTAATCTTTGCGCCCCCTCCTCTCCAATAGATCCCTGAAAGGAGCCCTGTGCTTAGTGAAGGGGTCACAGCCCAGCCCCTGCTCTGGCGTATTCAATCGGACTTCCATTTCCAGGCGGTCGCTTGATTTTAGCTTGGACACACTTGACCCCAAGAGGCTGCTAATTCGCTCTCCAGCCAAAAGCTACCATGTGGCTAGGGCCCTCCCCCTTCCAGAGTGTCCAGGAGGTTGTCTCTAAGTACAGCACATTGGTACTAAGGACTCAGGCCCCTCAGTGAGATGACAAGCAGCAGGGTGTGTCTGTCCATGGAGGACCCTGGCAAGAACACCACTGAGGGTTGATGTGGCCTTCATGCTCAGCACAAGCTAATACTGTCAACCCCTCAGAAGGCCCCTCGATTCTCCCTGCAACAAGATCTGACTGAAAGCACTAGTAAAACAAGAAGCCCCCAATATCTCTGACCCACCAGAAGCTTCAGCAAGTGCCAAAGCCAGGCCAAAGGTTCAGCATCAATGCACTACAGGAAAAGTAAAATGCGTTACAGGAGGAAATAAACAGTGAACGGCTAGTGGGGGACCTCAATTTACCCCTCTCAGACCTAGATAAATCTAAGCATAAAAAAGAAATAAGTTAAGGAGATGAATACAATTTTACAAAAGTTAGATGTGACTGACTTTTGAAGAATACTTAACAGGAACAGAAAGGAGTATATCTATTTCTCACATGTGCATGGCATCTTTACAAAAACTGACCAAGTATCAGGACATAAAAACCTTACAAAGAAATCTAGAAAGGCAGAAATACTAAATGCATCTTTTTCCATGATGCAACCGAAAAAAAATTACATTAAAAAAGGGTCTCTGAAACGTAGATAAAAATTAATTGAAACTAAATAACCTAATTCTAAAGAATTAGTGGGTCTGTGAACAAATCACAAAAATAATCAATAGTCATTTAAGATCATGACAAAATTAAATATTGAAAGAAAAAAAAAAAGATCTTGACAACAATAAGACAACGTTCCAAAATTTGTATGTTGTGGCCAAACCTACTTAGGAGAAAATTCTTCTCTCTAAATGCATCGATGAAAAGAGAGAAAGAACAAATCAACATACTGCACATGTGACTAAACAAATTAGAAAAACACCAAATTAAACAGCAAAACAGAAATCCAGAAAATCAAAGGCAAGGTTAATAAAACTGAGTCAAAAAAACCATTAAACCAATAAGTAAAGCAAGGAGATAATTTTATGAAAGAAAAAAACCAAACCACTGGCTAAACTGATTCTTAAAAGAAGAAAGAAGAAAACCAAATTACCAGTATCAAAATGCACAACTAGTGAAGATGACATTAAAGCAATTATTAAAAGCTATTTTGCCCAACCAACTATCAATAACACCGACAATTTAAATGAATTATTTACAAAAATATAAACATTAACAAAAGAGGAAAACCGAAAAAGAAATCAAACAAACCAAACATGAGCTCCCTGAGACAGGAAACTCAGGACCAGATGGATTCCCAGCAAATTCTACCAAAGGTTTTAGGAACAACTAATTCCAATACTACATAAATTGTATGGAAAAATTGGGAACGAGTACTCCCAAATTCCTTCTATGACACCAATGTGGCTTGGATGACTGAACCAGGGAAAGCAAAGACAAAGAAAGACAGTCAAAGACACTGAGCAAAGCCACTCTCCATTTTCTCCCCTCCCACCAGCTCAAGGTCCCCTGGAGCATTTTATCCCTGATGGACCCATCAGGCACCCAAACAGAAGCAGGTGCAGGGGTGCACTTGGTCCCCAGGCCAGGGGATGGGGACAGGAGGAGTAGCCCCAGAACAGCAGCAGCCCTGAGCTTGATCATCAAAGAGGGGCACGGGCACCTCCCTAAGACACCCTGATGAACCACCATTTCTGTGAGATCCTGGCGAGCAGGAGGCAGGCCCGAAGCCCAGGCCTACCGTTTGGTGTTGTAGGCAGTATCCTGAGGAGTCTCTTCCAGCAGGGTTACGTAGCCAAGGGCACAGGTGAGGATGAACAAGACCGTTAAGGTATGGGCTCTCCTGAAACACATGGAAAATGGGGTTACAAAAGTTGGCGCTTTCACTCCTTTGTTTGTCACTTGCACTGAAGGGACTTCTGGGGTCTAGTCTCCCCTAGACACAAGCTCTGACCCCAGACCCTCCATTTTAAGTCGTGCACACATCTTCCTCCCTCTGCAGACTTTCTCCAGCCCATCAATGCAGACTGTGTGCCAGGCACGGTGCTAAGCACGGGGATATAAGGGAGGCAAAAGCCAATCCTGCCCTCAAGAAGACAACACGTGAACGATGACATACAGACAATGAAGATACAGGCTAAAATGGTGATGGTTCCCAAAGGGAAGGAAGTTACCGAGATTTCAGCTGGCACCTGAAGGAAGCCAAGGAAGCCAGGGAAGCAACCTGTGCCAGGAACAGCCAGCACTTAGCCCAGCACCCTGCGCACAGTAGGCAGTTGCAAAGTACAAGGAGGGGAAGACAGGAAAGGTTGGGATGGTCATGAAGAGGATTTTATATGTGACCCTCGAGGTAACAGGGGGCCCTCAGGGCTTACTGAGGGTGGGGGAGACACACAGTTGGACTCTGTGGGGAAGATGCACTGGGCTGAGCTGAGGAGAGACCCAAGGCAAGCAGACTCACCACCAGCTATGACCACGGTCCAGGTCTGCGCCAGGGTGGGAGCAGTTCAGAGAGAAGGGTGAGGGTATCTAACTTCCATGTGAGGTCTCCCCCAGGAGCATAAAGTCCACGAGAGCCCTTAGCACAGTGCCTGGCACACAGCAATCAATATATGCCTGCCGACCTGAGCTGATTTGGTCAATGCAATAACTGACCATGATTCCCAAGGACTGATGGAGAAGGCTGGCTGCCTGTCTGGACACACATGTAGCCAACGTGGGGACTGATAGGGCCCAAGGTTCAGTGACTCTCTTTGCAGTGCACGGGGAGAGGGAAGAGGGAGAAAGCATTACAAATGGATGTGAACACTGGTTTCACCTTTCTGGAGGCAGAGAGGACAGTGGATCCTATAACCCTCTCAGGAAGGCAGGGCTTCTGAACCTTATCTGTGTCCGCTCAGAGACCCCTTCTCAGAATGCTGCTTTTAAATGTATAAAGTGAAACACAAGCATTTATAAAGGAAGTCAGTTAAAATGGAACAGTGATCAAAACCCCTATTTAGAAAAAAAAAGCCCAAGTTCACAAACACCCCTCCCCCCGCCCAAATCTATCCTCAGACCCCTTGGGAGTCTGTGGACACGGATAGAAATAAGCCCTGGCTCTAAGGTCTAGCCTGAAACTTCTGATCCTGCTCCCCACAAGCCCATCCACAAGCACTCATGGCGGACAAGGGCAGTGAGAGGCAAGCACTGGGACAGACAGTTGAGAATTTCCCAACAGGAGGAGGGGGCCATGAGAATGTCCATCACGTCACATCACATGGAAGGGTCTGCCCAAAGAACAGCTTGGACCCCCAGGGAAGGAAGGCACATGGCCCAGGGCCCACACTCCTGTAACAGCAAAAACCTGAAATTTGGACCAGGCCAAGGAAGGACCATGAAATAGTGAGAGACACCAGGAAGTAGCCCCTTCTGCCCCAGAATGGCATGAGACACCAGCCAGAAGCCTGTAGGCAACAGGAAAGGGGACCATGAGGCAAAGCCAACACCAACCCATGGCCTCCCAGCCTGACCTAGTAGCCTAGAAGGCTCTGCATTCAGAGGTTCCCCCAAGAAATCTCTGAGGGAGGTCAGAAACCCAGAGGGCACCTTGGAAACCAAAAGGGCCAGGCAGCAGTGCCGTGGGGCACCACGCCAGCATCCAAGGGCTCCAAAGCCCTCTGTCTTGAGACACCACAGGGAGCCAACCACGCCATTACATCCAAAGGTGACCGGCCCCACCAGCAAGCAGAAGAGGCCACAGGCCACTGAGCAGGCTGGGCCACAGCTGAGTACCTCTTACAAGGGTTTTTGTTCTCTAGGCTTCTAACTGAAGGGCTGAGGGGCAGTAGGGGTAAAAGAAAGGGCCAGTGGGTGAGCTGCACCCAAAAGAACAGAGGGAAGTCGGGAAGGATGGACGAACGGATGGATGTCCGGATGGACAGACGGACGGATGGATGGACAGATGGACAGATGAATGGATGGATGGCCGGATGGACAGACGAACGGATGGATGGATAGATGGACAGATGAATGGATGGATGGACAGATGGACAGACGAACAGACGGATGGCCGGATGGACAGACGAACGGATGGATGGATAGATGGACAGATGAATGGATGGATGGATGGACAAGTAGATAGATAGATGGACGTGTGGACAGCTATCAAAGGGGCCACGGGGCTGGTTGCATCCTTATGAGGCCTGGAGGTGGATGGCTTCCTGGCAATCTTCTCTTTGTATTCTTCTAGGAATACGGAAATGCTTATTTTGGGGTGTTCCGATTTCAGAATAAAAATCCTTGAACTTTTCCAAAGGAGTATCTACACTTTGCTTCCCAGGGTAATGTGGTCAGCAACTTCCTGCTCAGAAAAGAACCAGACTCTCTTACACGGAGCAATGCAATCAGGCATTTCTTATTCATAAGGCCTCCAGGACCTGGCCCCTACCCCCACCCCACTAGCCCTCAGGTGCTCTTCTCCAAGCAGCCAAAGGCTATTCCTACATTGCCAGACCAACAGCATCCCAAGGAAACCCTGTGGATTCTCACTACCACCCCTAAGGCCCCGGCCTCCCACTGGGCCTAGCTAGTCCTGGGGTTTGGGATAGGGCAGCCTGTTGAATGGAGCCAAAGGCAGAGCCTCGAGAGTCTTTCCCCCAAGAACCTCAAAGAAATGTCACCCCATGCCATGGCAATGAAGCCCCCGGGCCCACCAAAGCTAGGGAGGTCCTGGACAGTGATGCTTCTCTCTGGATCCAGAGGACAAAAGGGGAAGGCACTTCTGGAACCTAAGGTCACAGGATACCAGAAGGGCAGGAAAATTCTAGCTAGGCATGGTAACCCCAGGTCGCCCAAGGAGGGGAGGGGACAGGTCAACTTCCACAAGAACTCAGCTTCGGCAAGAGAGGGAGAGGGAGGAAGGAGAGGGGAGGGAAAAGGGAAATGAGGAGAAAGGAGAGAGGGGGGAAGGGGGAAGGGAGAAGGAAGGAAGGAGAGAAGGAAGGGAAGAGAGGGGAGGGAGGAAAGGGGGAAGGGAATGGAAAGGGAAAGAAGGAAGGAGGGAAAGGGAAGAGGATGGGGGAGGGGAGAGAAGAGGGAAGGAGAAGGAAAAATTCTCACAAAACGCTGAGCCAAGTATGCAGTCATACCACACAAAACTAAGGCTTTCTGTACTGAAGGAATCTATTCGGAGAGTCTGGACCAAAAAAAAAACTGCTTTGAAATAGGACTTTCAACTTTAGGAGGCCCAGGAGCAGGGATCTGAAGCCAGCTCCTGAGATTCTGGTCAGAAGCAGGGGCCTAACGGCCACTGCCATCTTGGCTTTTCTCTCTCCCACAAGGGCCCTTCAAAGGTAGCCCAAGAGCCCACAAGCCTTGCTGGCCTCCAACGGCCTGACTCCTGAGCTCCAGGGCCCCCAAACTGGTTTCAGACAAAGTGCTGCATGCCTGTGAAGAGGATCTGGGAGAGTTTTAGCCAGCATGCTCTCTCTCTCCAAACTGGCACCAAACCATTCATGATTCCTCTGGACCCCAAATGTTCACAACACAACCACCTTGTGTCTCTCTTAGAGCTGATGTCTATACCATCCACCCAAGATTCTCCTGACACATCCTCTGGTCCAGGAGTGAAGCAGGCCAAGCCAGGCCCAAACATCCACAAACGGGCGGCTGTGGCAAGTGGCCACTCACACTACTTGGATGAGCCAGGAGTCACCAGCTCCACACCTTCTGCTTTTGCGGGGCCCACCCAGCTTCCTGAGGCCCAGCAGATCTATCAGCCATGGGGTAGGACCCTCCAATACGTTATTTCCCGAAATGAGAAGGTGAACTCCCTTCCACCTGGGGCACAAAGGATGCCCCAAGGGACACTTTGTCATTCATCCCTTCATTGAACTTGGTCCCAGATGCTCCAACCCCATGTCCCCTCCTGGTTCCCACCAGGACCAGCTCATGCAAAATCCCAGGATGCAGCTCTCTAACCAAATCCTGGGGTTCTGCTCATCACTTTGGTTAGTGGGTCAAAACCATTTATATTCCTTGCCTAAGAGAGAGGAAAAGCTGAGCCTCCTCTCTGGCCTCCTAGCCTTCTGTTCCTCACACTTCCCCAGGCTGGCAAGAGCTGGGCAACAGAAGCCCAATATCAACAGGCAGATAGATGCTCAGATAGCGCTGAGCTTGCCCGCTCAAGTTCCCCAGGAGAGGGGAGGGAAAACATGGGCAGTCTTTCACCCACCCCACCCCCTCTGAGCAATTCCCAAGGCCGGGGCCACAGGGACCCCAAGGAGAAGAGCGGAAGAGGCCCCCTGGCCTAAGTAAGCAGAGGATACAAAGCTGGACAGGAACTGAGTCTTCCTGGCTGGTGCCCTGGGGGCAGCTGGGTATGGGTATGGGTGTGTGTGTGTGTGTAGGTTCAATGACCATCTCCAAACCTACCCCGTCTTTTTCACCCAACATCTCCAACTGTCTGCTGGCCAAGGCCCTGTGAGCCTGGGGGTCTTCTTCCCAGGCTTCCCCACCTCCTTCCTTTCCACTCATGTCTGGGGCTCCATCACCTCCCTGGTCTTCCTAATTCAGGTTTCCCCCCTCGCTACTCCATTCTTCTCACAACTGCCAAAATATTCTCCCTCTAATTCTGCTCAGAGGAGAAAAGACAACCCCCTCCTCTGTTGGGCAATCTGGCTGCAAGCCACCTTTGTCCACCTGCCTCTCATGGCTCCTCTCCACCAACTGGGCTGTGCCATGACCTCACCAGCCTTCTCCTTTGAGGGCTTGCCCCTGCCCTCCAGACAAATCCAAATCCCTCTGTAGGGAGAACAGATGCCCCCTGAGTCATCACAAAGAAACCCTCTAGAAAGGAGAGCAAGGCTTCCTCCGTCCCGCTGGTGACACGAGACCTCCCCCAGGAACACCCTGGGAGAGATCAAAGTGGGAGGCAGGAGTCTCAAACTGTCTAGAGCCAGATGTAGCAGTGAACAAGGAATGTGGCCAGCAAGGGCTCATAGGGTCAGAGCCCAGAAGCCAAGAGCCCACTGGGACCACTGAATCCAGCTGCCTCAGGAAGACCTCCAGGGAGCATGAGGCAGCAGCTGGGAAAGAAGCCTCTGGGGCCTGATTCTGAAGTCAGATCTGTGAGGATCACTGGAGGGGCCCAAGGGGAATAAGTACAAGTGAAAGAGCCCTGACTTCGGGCTGGAGGCATGGCGGTGGCGGCGATGGCAGTACAGGTGGGCATCCTCACCCAGCCAATGCTTTTTGGGGGTTCTGACAAGTCTCTCCCTTTGGCTGGCCCACAGTTCCATTATGGGGCACCTCCTGCATCCAACAAACAATGGAGGTGTCTCCCTGTCTCCCACAGTCCCTGTTCAGCCCAGCACCAAGGTGGGGAGCCCCTAGATGCCTGGGATGGGAGGGGCAGTTTCCAGCCTCCAGAGCCAGGACAGGACCTGCTCAGACCTGCCCTTCAGGCAAACAGCTTTGGGGGCACAGTGGAGAATAGCTGGGGAAGGGGGAGGAGAGGGAAGTGAAGGCCTGGAGGGAGGTGTAGCCACAGACTGGATATGGAAGTAAGCAAGGGATTTTGGAGGGAAGATAAGGCTTTGTGCTGCCTGGGAAACATGAGGGTGCTGCCATCCAAAGGAGGGGCTAGGCATGTAAGCCTGGGAACGCTGGCACATTGAAAGGATGGCAGAATCCTTAGCTCAGGCAGAGCTTTGGGGAACCACCGCCCAGAAGGCAAGACAGCAGGGATGGACCAAAGCCGAGACAGACATGGACATTAAGAAGGCAAAGTAGGAAAGAGCAGCGGGTAGCCAAGAGGACTTGGCGCTGCATTTAGGGTCCTTGAGGATGCTGGACAGAGAGGAAGGAGCTGCTGTGGAAGGAGACGGACCAGATCAAAGCCAGGGGGACAAGTCAGGGGCAGGAGCGGGACCCATCAAGGGCCCAAGGAGATAGACAGGAGAGGCTCTCTGCCTTGCAGGTCCTAGCACCTGAGCACAGGGAGGCTGCTAGGGGCCAGAAAGAGAGCAGGAGGGGATAAGGGAAGCCAGAGCACCACTCCTCCACAGGGGGCCAGGACTGGGTGAGGAGGGGAGTAGAAAGGAGCTTGACCCTCTGACCCCTAGATCTGTGCAGGCCCCTCAGCTCTGTTTCCTAGCACCCACACAGCTGGAGGGCACGTGCTGGGTCATCTGTGCCTTGCCACAGCAAGGGGCACAGAGTCAAAAAGGCAGCCAGGAAGTGCAGTGGAATCTAGCTTCAGACACTGACAAGCACTGTGACCCTGGGTAAGACCCTTCAGCCCTTTTTGCCTCAGTTTCCCTAGCTGTAAAATGGGGATCTGAATATCCCCAACTTCCCAGAACTGTGGTGGGGAGCACCCTGAGAACACTAAATGCCTCTAGAAAGGCTGGCTCTTATTTATCACCACCATCATTCCTACTGACCTCTCGGACACTTAGCTTCCTTCCCTGTAAACTAGAGAGAACACCTGCAGTCCAACAGCTGTCTGGTGGCCTTGATCTAGGTGACCCATCTGACCCACAGGGCAGTATGACCATGTGTCTTAGTGATCTGTGTTTGGGCAGCAGCCCAGAGGAGATGCGAGCCAAACGATCCCCATGCTCTTGGTTCCACAGACTCCCAATCCAGGCTTTATCCTGGACTCCTCACTCTGTCTCAACCCTTAAATCCCATATGGCGACAACTCCTGTGGATTTCACCTCTACACCATTTCTGATCCATTGGGCTTTGGCAATACCTCGGGGAAAAGTTCCTTCTCTCCTAAAAGCCACCCTCCCAGGTGTGGGCCCTCACACCCTCAGGCCTGGTCTGTTACAATAGACTCTGCCGGTTTCAAATTCTCCCCGCCCCCCTCGCCTCCAGCCAATCCCCCACTTCGGTACGAAATTGATCTTCCTAAAAGGCAGGTCCAATCAGGTCACCCCATTACCACGTTCGGGATCCAATACCAAGCTCTGGCATTCAGAGCCCTTCATAACCCGCCTCCTCCTCCCTTTCCAATCCTCTTACACCCCATTCCCTGACACGTACTCTTAGATCCAGTGGCCCTGGTCTCTTGGCCGTCCCACCGGGACCTTCCACCTCCAGCCCGAGCCTTTGCCCCGGTTGTTCGCTTTGCCTCGAATGCCCTCCCCACCCCTGCTTCCCTGGCTGCCTTGAAATCGTACCTTCGAAGAGAACCCTAATTCCTAACCCCGCCGGCGCCTGGGGTGGGGGGTTTCCTCCTATTTATCCGAGGTACACGTAGGGGCCCCAGGACACCCAGAGCTCCCGAGAGCAGGGAATGTGAGCACAGAGCCTGGTACGTAATTGGCGCTTAATCAATGCGAGCTTTCCCGTGACAGTCGGACCCGAGGCCACACGCGGAGCCTCCTCGAGGTTCTAGAGATGAAGGATCCACCGCACCGCCAGGGCCAAAGAAAGGTCAGAGGGTCAAAGGGGGGGAGCTCCGAAAGCCGCGGCAGGGGTGAGCGGGGGTCATGGAGTCAGATACTGGGAGGCGGGAAGGGCTCCAGGGGCCCTCGTGGCGGGTGGTCGAGGGGGAATGGGGGCCGGCGCGGGGGCTGCGCGCGTGCCCCTTCCCCGCGCACGCGTACACCCGCGCGCCCTCCCGACGCTCACCAGAAGAAGGTGTTGGTGCCGTCGTCATAGACCTCGGACTCGGTGCTGCGGCGCACCCCTATCCCGGCCCCAGCCCCAGCCCCGGGCCCGGGCTCCGCCAGCGGCCCTTCCAGCGAGGCCTTGCCCTGCGGCCCCGGGCCCGGGGCGCCCCTGCGCTCGACCCTGCGCATGGCGTTGGCTCCACACCGCTCGCCTCAAGCTCCGGCTCTGCCCTCCCGCTGCGCCCCGCCCCCGGCCCGCCCCGCACGCACACCCCGCCCCCGGCCCGCCCCGCACGCAGGGTGGCCCGGCGCATGTCACTGGACGCCGCTCCTGGGCCGCAAGCCGCTCTCTGGCGCCTAGTGCCCAGTAGCTGGCCGGAGGGACGCGGGATGGTTGCCAAGGTGACCCCCCCCTTCGTTTCGCCCCTAACGCACGCCGCGTAAGCCCCGCGGCCGCGTGGCATGCTGGGAAGCGTGGTCACGCCCCGCCCGTCGAAAGAAGCGCCGTCCGCGCACGCCTGCTCGCGCCCCTCCCCGCCCTCGCAGCATCCCGGGATTTGTAGTCCTGGCTCAGATTGGTCATCAGGATAATTGACATCCCGGCCCCGCTCCCGCCCCCGTCCGCAGCATGATCATCCGGGCCCACCCCCCGCGGCCCCGGCAGCAGGATCCCTCGCAGGCCATTTACCCGAGCGCCTCGCCCAATGGGCAGCTGGATGTGAGCCAGAGTTCCTGGACACCCCCCACCCACCAGTCCGTGTCCCCAAAGACCCTGATCGTGACCCGGCCCCCGACCCCGTCCGCCCCGCTGCGTGCCTACTCTCCACCCCAACGCTGGCGGAAGCAGTCGGCCACCCAGCCCCGCGCCATCCTGCGGCTCGGTTCGACCACGCCGACCCCGACCTTGCTCCCGACCTTCACCATGACCCAGGCCTCCTTGACGTCGCCGTCCCCGACCGTGACCCCGGTCTCCTTGACCTCGCCGTCAGTCACCACGGCCGGGCGGTCCTTCACTGTGACCCCCCCGCCCTTCACTGTGACCCCCCCGCCCTTCACCATGACCCCGCCCCCTCTGACCGTGCCCCCGCCCCCCACTTCGGGCTTGGACGTGGTCGGCCTGCCCCCTTTCACCCTAACTCCGCCCCCCTTGACGGTGACTCTGCCCTCCTTCGCCGTGACTCCGCCCCCCCTCGATCTGAGTGCTTATCACCTAGCCACAGTGACCCCGCCTCCCATGACCGTGACCCCGCCTCCCTTAGTTATCACCCCGCCTCCCTTAGTCGTGACCCCGCCTCCCTTGGACCCGGATTCAAATTCCATAACCGTGACCCTTCCTCCCCTGACCGTGACCCCGCCTCCCTTAACTGTGAATCCTCCTCCTCTGACCGTGACCCCTCCTCCGCTTTGACACCGTTGCCAGAGAACCAGCCCTGGTAGAACCTCCTTCCGCTCCCTCCACCCCCAGCTCCCTGGGGGCGGGGCTGTCCGAACTCTCCTGAAGCACCCTGGCCCCCTGCCGGGCTGGGGGCGGGGAGCGAGGAGGAGCCCCAGCCGGTGAACACCCAGCAGCCGCAGGGTGGGGGGGACCCGAGGGAAACTGTGGGAGGCCGTCGCCACGGGAACTTTTCTCATTAAACGCATGCTTGATTTTCAGTCCGCTTGCCCCAGGGAGTATCCGTCCCCTGCGTGGGTCCCCGCGAGTGGCACCAGCCTGGGGGTGGGAGGGAGGAGGGAGGGGACATCCCGACGGCCCGCGGGGGCTCAGGGCGGGCGAGGGCGGCGGCCTGGAAACCCCGGAACTACTCCCTGATGCCAGAAGGGGTCGGCCCAGGGACGGGGTGAGGGGCGCAGTGAGAAGCTAGGGGGAGGTGGGGACTGAGCCGTTGAGGGCAGGGGGGCCAGAGGACGGGAGCCCCCACGGTCTGGCCTATTGGAAGCTGGTCCCCCGGAGTCCGCCTGGGAGAGCCGACCTGTACCCGGGATTCGGAAGAAACAATGTCTCCTTCGCCCCCTTCTCTGGGGCTGAGCTCCTGAATGACCGGGTCCTGGAAGGGTGTCAGGTCCCGGTCCGGAGCCACCCGTCAACCATCAGTCCCAAGACAATTGGCTCTTGGCGAAGGCCTTGTGTCCAAGGTCTCAGATGAGGGTCTCAATGCTGATTGAACTGATTCCGGTGTATAAGAACAGGTCATTCTCCAACTGATAAATAATCCAAGGGTGATGAATAGGCTGTTTTCTAGGGGGAAAAAACAAGCTCTCTGTCACTTTATGAAAAAAAATACTGCAGATTGTTCATCCTTGTGGTTCAGTCTTCCACGGTTGTTTGTCCAACTCTTCACAACTCATATGGAATTTTCCTGGCAAAGATACTGGATTGGTTTGCTGTTTCCTTCTCCAGTTCATTTTATAGATGAGAAAATTGAGGCCAACAGGGTGAAGTGACTTGCCCAGGGTCACACAGCTAGTTTCTGAAGCTGGATTTGAACCCAGATCCTCCTGACTCCGGACCTCTCCATCTATCCACTGCAGCGGCCCCTAGCTGCTCAACCATTAATAATCAGAGAAGTGCCACAGCTTAAAACCCTTCTGAGGTTTTGCCTCACACCCATAATACTGGCCAAGTTGACAAAAATGGAAAATAAGTAAAACTGTAGGAGCCGGGGAGACAAAGACACATTCACATACTACTGTTCAAGCTGGGAAACAATTTGGACCCAGACCTAAAAAGTGTGTGAACTGTGAATACCTTTAGACCCAATAAATGCTACTGCTAGGCCTTTACTTCCAAAAGATGGGAGCAAGAGGAAAAGGACCCCCGAAGTACCGGTAGCCTGTCATTTCACAGTGGCTAAGAGCCGGGCACCCTATGGTCAAGTGGGGAATGGTCTGTGTGTGTTGACCTAAGGGAGGTTGAGGGACTTTGACAGTGCTGTAAGAAATGATGAGGGGGATAGTTTCGGATGTTAACCTGAAAGTTTGATTAAGGAGGCAAACAGAGCTAGGCGATAGAAAAATTCATATTACTTATTTATTTATTCCCTTAAGCATAGCGGACATGCATGTATGGAGTCAGACAAAAGTCTTACTGACTTGCACAGAAGAATGAACAGGTTTTTATATTTTTAGAATAGTCACAATTCAGCATGTTTTTGTGTCACTCAATTTTATGATCCCCATGTATGTTTAACCATGATACAAGACAAGGATTTTCCTTAATGGAATAGGTTGAAAATACAATAAGATAAGAGTGTTGACAAGCGTCAGCATTTCTGTGTTTAATTTACCATTAACATTCCATAACATAGCATATGCCCATAAAATATTAAGTGGGGTAGTTTCTCAGGATTAGGGTCTCATCCTTTAATGGTTAACATGGGAAAGGATGTTCTTGGGTCAGCCCGATCCGGCCCCGCTGACACAGGAAGGGGCACTCTCTGAATAAACTCAGAGAACAAAGAAGCCCAGGTCCAGGCTCTTCTTCCAGTTCATCATTAATTCAGGCCCTGACCCCTACTGAAAGTTACAAAAATGATATAAAAATGGTATTAAATGATCCACACAGAAAACTTTGAAAGACTTGGATGAGCAGATGCAGACTCAGAAAACCTCAAACCCAATGACCACAACAGGATAACAAGCAACTGTGGAAGATAGGAACTCTGATCCTCCTTGCAGAGAGGAGAGGAGCACACTGGGAGAGGCCTTCAGCTTTAGGTCAAGGCCAAGATGGAATTTTTTTAAACTATGTATATTTGTTATGAGAGTTTTCTCTTTTCCCTCAAATTAGGGCATTGGACATGAGAGGGAATGTAGATTTTCATTGGTTGAAAAAAATAAAACGAGAGGAAAACAGAAGCTACCAAGCAACCCTAAACCAACCTCAAACCTAGACCACAGATCTCCCCAAGTAGTCATGAGAAGTATGGCCATGGGGACTCCAAGTATCCAACTCTCACCGGTGGCTCCTAGAAGCTGTAGCATGCAAAGAGGACATGCCCTATTAAAACCGTCTCTGCAAGGTTGAGGGTAACCATTTGGCCGCAAACCTGTTGGTAAGTTGGGGGGCGTCCACCCCAAGCATGGGAAGAACAGTTTGTTCCAGCGGCCATGAAGGCAGCTAAAGCAGGCCCAGTGGAGTGCTTACAGCATGGTCAGACATTGAAGATGCCAGGGTCACCCACTGCATCCTGGGCCATTGCCAGTCATCCTGACTGTGGTCCTGCCTCTGGACTTCGATGTCTGTGAAAGAGAGACTGAGGCTGATGACTCTGTACAGCTCACTGAAATCCAATTCACTGCCAAGTCAAGATGTCACCCCATGATGTCCTTGGTCCTCTGGGAAGTTCAGGACAAAGAGCCAAGCATCCAGCTCTGAAGTTCACAGCCAGCTCTCCTAAAAGCTGTCCATGTCAGTCTGGAGAGGGAGCCTCTTTCTGTACCCCTAGTGCTTAGGGCAGTGGCTGGCACATAGTAGGTGCTTAATGAAGGCTGACTGATTGGCCTTGGATTCTCCCAAACTGATAGATGGAGGTGTCTCCTCCAGAGCACAGCTCCCCTGCTGGATGCCATGACTCATCCCACAGGGAGAAAAGAAAACCTCTTCCTCCAAAAGTTAAGGACTCAGTATTCCTTGAATTTTGGTTCCTGACTCAAAGAAGAAGAGGAGACAGGAGAGGGAGTTGCCTTGATCCCCCCATGGGGCCTCCTGATGCTCCTCATCAGCCCCATCTTCCAAGGTCACTCTATTCTTCGCAAGGTTGCTGGGTGTCCTTGTGGGAAAGTGTACCTGGAGTCATGGTGCAGGTGAAGGGAGCCTCCTTTTACTGTAGCATCTCCATCGGTTGATGTCTTTGCTTCCAGCTGATGCTGGTTCTGATTGACTCTTCTGGACTGGAAGCTCTCTGAGGGCAGGGACTGTCCTGACTGCCCCAGTGCCTGGCCCATGAGGAGGTCTCAGTAAATGCTCGCTGAAGCTCCCAAAAGAGACAGGAACCTGATGTGAAACATAACATGAAAAACAAACTGGAGGGGCAAGGAAAAACCTGCCTTTCAGGTCTAAGGAAAGGGGAATGGCCTGGTTTATGGCTCCACAAGTAATGCAGAGACAAAGGGGACAATTGTGATTATATAAAATTGAAGAGTTTGAGAGGAAACAGGTAACTGGAACGTCTTTGTGGCATATCTCTCATGTCCAAGATGCATCAGAAACTGGTTCAAATGTCTAAAATTAATATCTATTTCCCCAAAAGATAAAGGATAGGAAGAGAGGGTTTCCAAAGGATGAAATCTAAGCTGTCAACAACTGTATGAAAAAATGCCCTAAATCACTAGCAATTAGAGAAATACACATTAAAGCAACCTTGAGGCTCCCCTCCCACTGGTCAGACCAGCAGAGATGACACAGGAGTCTGGCAGATGCTGGCAGGGGTATGGGAACGCAGCTTCACCAGAGTGTACTGTTGCTGGAGCCGTGGACAGGTCCAGTTCTTCAAGAAAGCCACTTAGAATTCAGCCCCCCAAGTCACTTGACTGTGCATCCCCTCTGAGCTAGTTTGACCACTTCCAGGCCTGTACCCCAACAAAATTCAAAGAAAGAGGGAACTTGGGAGGAATTCTTGGGTAGCAATTCTGGAGCCCGAGAGGTTGAGGGAGACAGAGGGTGCCCCAGTTTTGAGCAGAAAAAAATGATTTAGACTGTGGTTCTTACTAGGGCTTTTCAGTGGAGCGGAGCTGTAAAAGTTGATAGAGGTTAATCAGTTATCGGTGGTATCCAGGAGACAACAACCATCCAAGTGACATTGGGGCCCAAGTCACCCCCTGGCTAGAAGACAGCAAAGGGAAGCACGCTGGTGCTCAGGAGAACTGTGTGAATGCTGATTTCCAAAGTGAGGGCACTAGAAGAAGCCCACAGCCCCTCTGGGTGACCCGGGCAGGGGAGGGCAGGAGAATTCTCACCAATCAGAGCCCAACCTCTTGTTGGTGGAGACTAAGCAGGGAGGTGGTCAGGAAGTAGCCTGGTGGGCCAAGGTCTGGGCAAGCCAATCAGAGCCCAGGATTATAGCTGGGTGAGACTGGGACAGCCTGAATACCATGTTGTGTGTGTGTTGGTAAACAAAATGGGCTCTTAGCACTCAGTTCAACCAAGTGCCCTTGAAGAGTTTGGCCTTTGTTTCCTTGATTAGATTTGGGAGTCCTTGTGGCCTCCTTGCCTCAGGAGAGGGCCTAGTTTACACGTGAGTTTGAGTGACATGTTTGGGACATCAGAGGCTTTTAGACCACGTGGGTTTAAGTCGCCTCTTTGTGACGATTCTAGGTCACGCGGGTGAGTTGAACATGTGACTCACCCTTGACCCTGAAAAAAAGATATAAAACCAGGGGTTGGCTTTCTATTCTTCAGAGCTCTTACCCACAGCCATGCTGGTGCACATGAGTCTGGGCCAGCCCTTGTTCTGAGCTCCTGGGCTGAACCTAGATGTTGGTAACTATGAATTGTATTTAGTCTGTCTGTCAATGTTTGTAATTTGTTTGTATTTGCTCCAAAGTTCAGGGTGCTGGCTTTTTCCCCTGAACTAAGTGAATGGTATTTGTATGCTGAATTAAAGTAAGCTTGTCAACCCCTTATCGTTGCTTTCCTTACTGAAGCAGATCTAAAGAACCTGGGCTTTGGCAGCGTGCTGGTAGCGTACTTGTTGTTGGGCTTGGGTTGGTCTTTCACCCCTACAGCAGCTGCTAGCCAGATTGTTGAAACAGTATGCTAACTCTATTCTGCCTCTCCTAACTGTAGGCCCAATCCAGTGCTGGAGGGTGGTCAATGGAGAGAGTGCTGGATAGGGCCCTCCAAACCTGCATCACACACACACACAGAGGAACCCCCATCCAAATACTCACAAACACTGCTACCCACACCCCCACACACCCCTCCCTCTACACAGACACACCCCCATCCACACACATCTACACACACACCCCCATACACACACACAGAGGAACCCCATCCAAATACTCACAAACACCCCCCATACACCCACCCACACTCCCATACACATACACACCCATACAAACACATCTACACACACACAGAGGAACCCCCATCCAAAACTTGCACACACCACCCACATACACACCACAAACACTGCTACCCACACCCCCATACCCCATACACACATACCCCCATACACCCTCCCATCCACACAGACACACCCCCATACACACACACACAGAGGAACCCCTATCCAAATACACACACACTCCCATACACACACCACAAACACTGCTACCCCCACCCCCATCCACACACACACACACACACACACCACACACACATAGTTGTGTGACCCTGGGCCTTCCTCTCAGCCTCAGCTTCCTGGTCTGTGAATGAGGACAGTCATGGCACCTGTGAACCTCCAAGGACTGTGCACATGCTAGAATTAATATTGCCATCAGGGCCACTCCAGCCCCATCTTGTTGTCAAGCTTGGGTGTCTTTGGTCCCAGCCAGTGTCTGAAATGTATGGCTTTGGGTTTTGCAATCCAGTCAAGAAGTATTTATTAAGCACCTACTATGAGCCAGGCACAGGGCTAAGTACCAGCAGACAAAGAAAGGCAAAAGTCAGCCCCTACCCTCAAGCAGCTCACAGCGTGGAGGGTGCCAACAGAATGAGATGATGGGAGTGGGGATCAGGAAAGGCTTCCTGTAGAAGGTGGGATTTTAGCTGGGACTTGTAGGAAGCCAAGGTGATGGGGAGCAGCTGAAGGTTATTGAGTGGGGGAGAGACACAGTTGGACCTGCACTTTAGGAAGATCACTTTGGTTGCTGAGTGGAGACTGATGAACTAGAAGGGGGAGAGAATGAGGCAGGCAGCCCCCCCACCCCACCCCAGTACCTATTGCAAAGGTCCAGGAGTGAGGGGAGGAGGGCCTGCACTAGGAAAGGTGGCTGTGTCTGAGCAAAGAAGGGGTGTATATGTGGCAAAATATAAACTGATGGGACCTGGCAACTGTTAGGGTGCACTGGGGAGTGCTGCCAAACAAACTGGCTGCTTTGGCAGTATGACCTGGGTGGGTGAGGACAGGGGGAGCCAGGACGGGCCACAGCTCCAGCTTTGGATAGTTTCTCATCATTCTTGGTCCAGACAAGAGGCCCATAACCCAATTTGCTTGGGAGCGTGGGTGTTCATAGGCCATGCCCCACACTGGGGAGCTCTCACACTGTCATTTTTTGCCATTCCAGGGGCTGCTTAGACAATAAACACAGCCTTCAGTAGGCCCTTGAGAGTGGTGGCTAGTGATATGGGGCCAGGGGATCTGCAGGATGAACCACTGGGTTTGTCCTGTGTAGAGTGGAGTAGGCTGGGTGAATTCAAGGTGTCCAAAGGGGCAAGTGATGCCACAATGCCTGGAGGGGAGGCTTGGAGTCAGGAAGACTTGAGTTCAAATCTAGCCTCGGAGGCTTCCTAGCTGTGTGACCCTGGCCAAGTCGCTTCACCTATGTTTACCCTGGTTTCCTCATCTATAACCTCCCAGGGGCAGTGTGAGGACCAAATGAGATCATAGTTGTACAGTGATCAGCACAACAGCTGGCATGCAGTAGGCACTTAATAAATGCTTGTTCTTTGACCTGGACTCCAGAATCTCTATGGAACTTCCAGGCCAGGAAAGGGAAGTCTTCCTCCCCCTGAACAATGCCCCTGACCTCTGGGTCCAGAGCAGTAAGGATGTATCAAATTCCCTCTAAATCCCAATGAAGAGGTTTAAGGAAAATGATGATAGTAGGGAATCATAGGTTTCTAGGGGTGCTTGTGACCCCGAAATACAGACATGCTGGGTCCTGCCAAAAGAATTTGACTCAAGCCTTCTCAGCCAAGGGATAAGACAAAGTTTATTGGGGATTCACCATAATGGGTTGTCTTAAGAAATCCCACCCTTTGTGATGCCTGTTTTCACAAGCAGGCCAGATCTGAGTGCGTTCATGGAGGCAAGATGGAGATTATATACACAAAGATTGTAGGAGGGATTGAGGGGTGGTCTGGGGTGACCAGATGAGGGCTTTAGGGAGGGTCCTAAGGAGGAGTCTAAGGAGGATGAGATGAGATCAGAGTCCAGGAACCAAGAGAATGGGATTAAGGGTGGGAAGTAGCTGAAGGCATGCATGTTGATAGTAACAGTAGAGGGCAAGGCTTAGGTAGAGATTTAGGCCTAATGATAATGTAAGGTTCAAGGAGGCTCCCAGAGACTGTATTCCAGATTCAAGGGGGTTCCCAGAGACTGTGCCCTCATCACCAAGTTCAGGAGCTGCCTCAGGGTCCCCAGAGCAAAGCTGGGGTGCATTCCAGAGATCCCAGCCCCCATCTGCTCCTTTCCCATCATGTAAAGAGCCCAGGAACTTGGGGCCCAGCAAGGAATGTTGTCTGGCCCTTCCATCCCAAGTGTACAGGCTCCCTTCACAAGAAGAGAGCTGCACCCATTTGGTACCAATGCCAACATCATGAATGCTCCATCAGAAGAGACGTGATTGTTATTCACCAAGCAAAAGAAACTTTACTAACCCCACTTGTTTTTGTTAACTACTCAACTTTACTTTAAAAATACTTACTTTGCAAAGGGCACTTTTTAATCAATTCCTTTCTGGAGCAAAAAGAGCCTCTTTCCAGCTGGCCCCAGAGAACCAGCCATGGGAGTTCCAACAGAGGCACTTCCTTTGAACATCTAAGATGTTGGCTTTTTTTTCTCCTCCCTCTTGGGTATCCCTCCCCACCCCCCCCCCCCCCCGCCCCCACACACACCTCTTACTCCACCTCAGTTGATATAGTTGCAGGATGTAATGGCAGACAAGGTGTGAGATGTATTAACACTAATCCCTCTATGAAATGCAAACCCTTGTCTGGTCAAGTGGAAGGAAACAAATGACCAGAGACAATCAGGTTGGTCTGAATCACAAGCTGAAGAGCTGTCTAACCACCGTCCAGCAGGTGGAAAGAGTCGGGAAGACAAAGTTCAAGGTACAGGTAAAGGAGCATGGCCTCTCTAGACAGACAGAAATGCCAAGAGATTATTGCTGGAAGTCAGAAACAGCCTCAAAGAATGTGACTTCTGGACTCCCTTGAGAGGGAGCAGCTGAATACCCTCCATGGAGAGGGCTACCTCCATGTCTGTCTTCCTACTGCAGTCCTTGCAGTTTGCCCCCACTCTTTCTAAGGGTGCTGTGGGCATTTATGGGAGAGCACATCCCAGGTATAAGAGAAGCACGTCTTGTAGGTACTGATTTTACTATGCTATCTTAATAAATGCCTTTGCACAAGAGCTGTGTCTACAGGCTGACTGTTAATAGGAAGCCCATTGGTGGGGACTCCTCAGCTTGAGCTTTAGAAGTGGGTAGTCAGTCAATTGGTAAGCATTTACTGAGGGTCCACTATGTGCCAAGCACTGTGCTAAGGGTTGGGTATCCCTAGAACTTGGAAGTAGCAATCACCCTCGGAGGACCCAACTCTGCCAAGTTGGGGGAGTAGGGCACAGGCACAGTTGCCCGAACTAATCTAAAACCTAAGACCACATATGGAGGAGGGTAAATGTCTTAGATCATGGGCTTGAATCTAGAAATGCTCTTAGAGACCCATGGGCCCAGGGGCTCTTCCCCTAGGGGCTGGTGACTTGTGTGTTTATAAAATTAATTTAGGTAATTGCTCTTCGAGAGAACTCCTTTCCTAAAGACGGGCTGCTCAAGGGGCCTGTGATCCCAAAGAGACAAAGGAGCCTGGTCCAATCCAGAGCCCATCTTTCACAGAAGAGCCCATGGAGACACAAGGAGGAAGGAACTTGCTGGGATTGTGGAGAGGCCCAGATCTTGGGGGATCTGGTCCCTCCACAGACAGGCTCTGGACAGCAGTGCCTCCTTCCTTGCACCTGAGTAAGGGAGCCAGCTGCAAGGACCTACCTGAGCCCCCAGAGTTTGGGGAAGGGCCCCCTGCCCTGTGTAAGCACTCCAAACTGTGGGCTGCCCCAGCCCAGCAGAATGGGCCCATTCCCAAACACCCCGGGTCACTCCACTTTTTGAAGGCTCCAAGTCCCCCAAGGGAGGGCAGGAATGACCAGGACAGGATCTGAGAGTGGCTGCAGGGGGCATGCCCTAGGCCCCCCTCCCCTACAGTATATGGCATACCTGGGTCTGTGCTGGGTGACAGTCCTTGCCCTCAAGGGACTCACATCCTTCTGGGGAGAGCCCTGAGCAACTGAAAACCATGTGGTGGGAGGAGATCATGGGAGGCTTGCCTGAAGAAGTGGCCCAAGTAGAACCGGGAGGGCAGGCCAGGCAGCAATAGCCCAAATAGCCAGAGGCCAGAGTGGCAGAGGCAGCCTCCTGCTCTGAAGGCCCAGAGGCTGTGTCTCCTCTCTGAGCCTCAGCTGCCGCTTCTGTTAAATGGACACAAGGTTGCCTCAGGGCTCCCTGCTCTTCAAGCCCTTGGCAAATTGAAAGTGCCCTATAAATGTCATGTTGCAAGGTCTCAAACACCAGGTGTGGGCATTTGCTTTATCCTGGAGGCAGCAGGGAGGTGCCAGCCAGGGTTTATGAGCCGAGCAGCGCTGCTTTAGGAAGATCTTTGGGACCACAGTGTGCAAGTTGGACAGGGGAGATTTACAGCCATGGTTCAGGTAAGGGAGGCAGGGGTGAGTGAAGGGAAGGGGACATATGGGAGAACAGTGGGAGACTGAGGGTCACAGGCTTGGCAACTGACAGGGTATGGGAAGGGAAGGGGTGAGGAAGGAGGGGGGAGGGAGGAGGGGAAGGATCAGGAGGGCGAGGGGGAAAAGGAAAGAGGAGAGGGGGAGAGGAAGGGGGAGGGGGAAAGGAGAGGGGAAGGGGGAAAGGAGAGGGGGAAGAGGAGGAAAAGGAAAGGGGAGGTAAGAGGGGGAGGGGGAGAAGGCTAGAGGAGAAGGGGGAAATAAGAAGAGAATCTAAGTAAGAGTGGGAATATGGGAAGGGGGGAAGAAGGGAATAAGTATTTCTATGTGCGTGTATAAACCCTGCTATGTGCCTGGCACTGGGTTAAGTGCTTTAGAAATATGATTTCGCTTGGTCCTCACAACAACCCCATGAGGTAAGTGCTGTTATGGCCCCCATTTTACAGTTGGGAAGACTGAGGCAGACAGAGGTAAAGTGACTTGCCCGGGGTCACATAGCTGGTGAGTATCTGTGGCTGGATTAGAACTTGGGTCTTTCTGACTCCACACCCAGCACTATGTGGCCCCTGGTCACTTGGGGAACTGGATGGATTCATTTGTTCATTCAACAAGCATTGATTAAGCACCTACTGTGTGCCACACTGCCCTCAAAGAGCTGACTTGCTATTAGGAGTCCAGAGACAAGTCCATAGAGAAGTAAAGGGGGGTGGTTACCACATGGAGAAACTTCCAGCGCTGGCCCTTGAGCTTGGCAGAGGCAGGGACGAGTCCTCAGCTCCACTGGACCCTTTCACAGACTGGATAACTGAGGCCCCATCATTGCTATCACTTTTCTGAACAATAGGCAACCCCACCCTAGAGGAAACCCCACTAGGCTACTCTCCTCTGGCAGTGCCCTGGGGCCACAAAAAGCCCTGGGGGTGGTCAGGATCTCACCTCTCTCCTGGCCTTTTAGGGACTGCTGGCCTGCTGGTCACAGAGTTTAGCCTCTTCCTCCCTCTCATACATTTTTCCTCTCTGGCTGCCCAAGGACCACCCCTGGCCAAGGAAGTGTGCCCTTTGGCACGGCTGAGACTGCAGCTCCTCAGGAGCTGGGCAGGGGACCCACTCTTTGTCCTGGCCTTATCTTGGGGGTCCTAGCACCTGCCCAGCAAGTCAATTAGCATTTATTAAGGAGTGACAGTATTAGGCACTGCCTCCCAGCCCCTGTCAGTCTGGGTTGGTCCCTCCACCAAGGCTCAGATCAGGCTCCCCACTGGGAACAGCCCATGGAGTCTGTTTCTGGCCAAAAACAGGTCTAAGACTGGCCTTGCCTGTCTGCACAAAATATTGGTTTGCCTCTAATGCCAAGCCCAGCTGGGCAGTCCCCTGAAAGACCACCCTGTGATGCTGCCTACCTGTTGGTAGACATGACTCTAGAATGGCTAAGAGACCTCTGAGCCTCTGATGCTGACACACAGGGGTAGAGGACTCAGAGGAGAGGGGAGAGTAGAGAGAGAAGAGTATGTAGGGCACATACTTTGAATGGCTAATGGTAGCCCGAGGCACAGGCTGCTGATGGAGGACCTTCAGTCTTCCTTTATAGCGCGACTTATCTGAGAGACTATTGCTGGGCCACACACAATCTGAGAGGGGTCTTCTCCCAGGCCGAGATCTCCTCTCACTGCACAGTTTCGCAGCTCCCAGGCCTCTGGATGGCTTCACCTAGCGGTTTAATTGTTTACTGGCTGAGTGTCTTTTGTGGCGTGGAGAAAGGTAAAAGATGGTTCCCCTGCTATGCTCAGAGGGATACTTTCCATCCAGAACAGCCTGAGAATTTGCTTCTATCCTCAATCCCAAGAGGATTCTACCCCTAAAGTGCAAATATCTGTCGAGTATTAGAGGGATCTAATCGTGGTTCAGCAGCCCTGCAAGGTAGGGGAGCAAAGGAGTGATCGAGGGGACATGGCCTCTTCCTGCTTTCCTGAAAAGGGGGAAATCAGTCTCCCATAGAGGCCAGATGGGAGTGGGTACGCCCCGGGTCCTGATGGCTCTCTTGCCTATCCATGCACCTCACAAGTGTTTACTGGGTACCCACAAAGCACCATGAGCATCCTCTTCCCTTCTAGCATGGAGAGGATCTTGGGCTCCTGGGGCTAGGCTAGCCTGGTGCCAGCTGGTTCTGATGGCTTAATAGGACCACCTACATAAAGGGTGGCCCTGGTGAGTAGGGGGTATGTATAGGGGTGCAGCAAAGGGGTGGGCTCTACCTTGGAGGGTCAGGATGGTCTTCAGGCCACAGCAGAAAGAGGATGGGGCTCAGCTGGTGGCTCCTGCACCTGGCCCAAGAGCTTTAGCCAAGTTCTCTGGAGCCTGTGGGTAGGATGCCTCAGCTGTAGGGCCTGACCTCCTGGAAGGGCTGGTTATCCCTCAGGTATATCTCATTGACTTTCCATCTCTGCCTGATGAGGAGCCTGGAACAGAACCTGGGGGTGGCTGAGGGTAGAGCATGGAATGTTTTGGGAGGGGGCAGGGGGAGGAGTCAGTGAGCTGTGTTGGGGCGGGGCTGGGAAGTCCCCTGGTTTATTTATTGTTTTGGTTTATGGACCACCCTGGCACATCTCACATACCTACCTGACGTCCCTGAACAGATCTGTTCACATCCCCACCTCCCACCCAAAATCGTTGGCACCTCTTTGTCTTCTCCTCAGCCTGGCATTTGGAGTCCTCTCCAGGCTGATCTCACCCATCTTTCCAATCTCACCCGTATTGTTCTATTTGAAGACTCTACACTCCAGTCAAACTGGTCTGCTGGCAATTTCCCATGCATGACATCTTCTCTCTGGCCTTTGCCCCAGACGTCCCCCATGGGTGGAAGGTGTTCCCTCCTTGCCTCTGCTCTGGAGTGCTCCCAAGTTCTTCAGAGCACAGCTCAGATGCCCCCTCTGACCGGAGGCCTCCTCGAGGGCCTTTGTATCACCAGTGCCTGGTGCATAGTAGGCCCTTTCAAAATGCCCCTTAAATTAAATTCAAGGATCCACCTCGCTGCTCACCATGGGCTTCAGCAGCAATGGAGGTTTGTTCTTGGGGCTCCTCCCAGGCCACCTGCCAAGTCCAATATGAGGACTTATAGTTGGAAGGAATCAAGGCTAGATTAGGGTCGGACTTTCATCCTTGTTGTGAGCCTTGGGCTTGGCTCCTGGGCTAAGTGCATTCCAACAGTGCTCCTCAGGACCTACCCCCAGGGCAAGAAAGGCACCAGAGGTCAGAGCAGGCAACCCAACAGACCTCAGAGCTTCTGTGCCCTGAGGGCCAAGCCTTGGGGTCTGGGATCCTCAGAGAACCCACAGACTCAGTGAAGTAGACTGAGCTGGGCTGAGAGACAACCTCAAGAAACAGACTAGACCCCTTCCAGGGGACTGTCCACAGAAGGGCTGGAGATGGCACCATGTTGTCTAATCTCCCCAGGCCCAGAGAGATGATCATAGCAGCTAATATTTATATAGTGTTTACTATGGGCCAGGCATCATATTAGGAGCTTAACAATGATCATCTTATTTAATCCTCACAATGATTCTTCCCATTTTATAGATGTGGAAAATGAGGTCAAGTGATTTGGTAGGTGGCACCTTAGTGGATGGAGCACCTGGCTTGGAGTCAGGAAGATGAGTCTTCCTGAGTTCAAATCCAGCCTCAGACACTTACTAACTGGGTGACCCTGGGCAAGTCACTTCACCCTGTTTGCCTCAGTTTGCTCCTCTGTAAAATGAGTGGCAAACCATTCTAGTATCTTTGCCAAGAAAATCCCAAATGGGGTCATGAAGATCATGCCTGAACCAGTTGGACAACCACCACCACAATTTGCTTAGAGTCACACAGCTAGTGTCTATTAGGATTTGAACTCGGGTCTCTGGATTCTCTATCTGCTGCAAAGACATCCAGGGTTACACTGCTCATTGGGGACAGGTCTCCAGGTTGACTTCTGGTATTCTTCTCAATAGGCCCTGAGGATTGGGCCACTGGTTGGTCTTGTGACCTGGGATCAGCTCCTGGAGTTGCCTGACTCTGACTCATCCAGTCCTACCTTCCCCTTCCCACTCCCAAAACATCCACCAGCTTTCCTCTTGGGCACCATCTCTGCCCAAGTCCTCCCTGCCCAGGCTGGCTGGGGAAAGTCTGGAGGCTGATTTAGGGCAGACATGAGCATTTGGCACCTCAGTTTCCCACTTGTGAAACAGGGTCTCAGCCCATTCCCCAGAGGGATAAGAAGAGTCTGGGAGAGCGATCATTCTTGACCTTTCTGCCTTAGCAGAGGGTCTCCTCAGTCTTTAAGCTTTCTCACACCTTTCTCCCCGCCCAGCTGGAGATCTCCTCTCTAACCTTAAGCCTAAATGCACCAGGAGAGACCCTTCCAAGGATGAGGATTCTCATGCTGACCTCCGGAGCAAGCACATTCCTAACCTAGGATGGAGGCTTTTTCCAGGGTGTGGTCTGGCTGCCCCCAGCCCAGTGTGGGGGGGGGCCTGGGGGAGCAGGCCACTCCCCTTCCTCCCTGCCCCTCCCCTTCAGCCTAGAGCTGCTGGTATTCCTGGGAGGGAGGGGTGAGACTCTCAGGCGGAAGTCAGAGCCGAGAAGTCAGAGTGCAGTTGAGCAGGCACCTGGGACAGGTAAGCAGGCAGGTTGGCCCTGGGGGCCCAGCTGCCAGGTGAAGCCCACCGTTCTGCACCTGAGGCTGACTCCCTCAAGACTGTGCCTTGGGAGCCGGAGCCAGAGCTGGAAAGGAGCCTGAGCCGAAGTCTGCTCTCCATCATGCAGGTGCGCCCCGCCCCCTGCCCGCCTTCCATCCCTGGAGGTCAGCCTTCTTTCCTCCAACCAATTCAACTGTGGGTCTGGGTTTGAATTGGGGAGAGGCAGGATGGGAAGCTAGCCTTCCCCCAAGACCAAAGGGGGTCCAAACGTGCCCCCTGCACTGCATGCAAGGGGCCAACCACGAGGCATAGCTCAGCTCTGTCACCCCTGCTCTGGTCACTGTCCACCTCCCCCCCCACCCTAGTCACTCCCTTCCTCTGCGTCCTGGCCCCAGAGCCCTGGGTCTCCCTGCCCAGGGCAGACTTCAACAAGCAGAATCCCCTGGAGTGCAAGCAGACAATCAATGCCTGAGGGATGAGGGAGCCTGGAAATCGGGGTTCACCTTGAGTAAATGATGAGCCCTCTCTGGGCCTTACTTTTCTCATCTCTGAACATGCAGTGGGTAGAACAATGGGCCTGGAGTCAGGGAGACCTGAGTTCGAGTCCAGCCTGGGATGCTTACCTTAGCTATGTGACCCTGGACAAGACACTTCCCTGCTGACTGGCTCAGTTTCTTCATTTGTAAGCCAGGGATAATAAGAGCCCCTCCCTCCCAGGGTTGTTGTGAGGGTCAAATGAAGCAATATTTGAAAAGCCCTTTACCAGCCATGAAGAGCTATAGACAAGTAGCAGGCCCAGTTATCTTCCAGGCTGTCAGAGCAGTAGCATCATTCTTATACTTGTGACAGGGCCCCTTCCTCTAGTCTATGAAACTGTCTTGGGCGACCCAGGGAAGAGATGTGGCATCTAGCATGTCTCCATGGCTTCTCCCTGGGGCCACCGTGGCCCTGTCTGGGATAGAGGGGAACTGGGCAGAGGAGAAGCCACTACCGTGGCTCATCAGCTCCTGAAATGCACTGCCTGGGGTGGCAACAATCGGTTCTGTTCCAGATATACCTTCTGTGCATGAGGGCCTGCCCTTAGGAAGCTTATAGTCTGATAGAGGGACAGGCAGAAGAAAACAAGCTGAGTTCTGAAGGATGGTGTGTGGGGCCAGGCGGGACCAAGAGGGACTGGGGACTGGGCTGCTGCCAAGTTTGTGATCCTGAAATGAGTCACTTGCCAAGGTGGAAGGACAGCCCAAACCTTAATAAGGAGCCTTCAGGCATGGTCCAAGGAAAAGCCACAAGACCTGGCAATTCACAGGGTGTTGTAGTTGATGCCAGAGTTTGGAACGCAGAAGACTGGCGGTGCTTCGGGGTCTGGGTCATGGTCAGAGGAAGCATCATGAAAGAAGAGGACCAGAGGGAGTGTAAATAATGAGTTGGATGGAGTGCCGCAGAGCTTGGCTCTGATTGGACAAGAGCAGAGAGAGGGCAAAGGACAAGGCCAGGACAGGCAGACAGACCACTTCCCCAAGCTTCTCCTCCAACTACCTTGGAGATTGAGGGAGGTGCTGATGACAAGACCGTGGCCTTTACTTCAGCCTCGGAGGGGACAGGCTAGAAACAGAAAGCTACATGGCCTTGCAAAGGTTTAGCCCTGGGAATCTTTGTGCTGCAGCAGCAGCCAGGATGGCACATAGCAGGAGCTCGATAAATGCTGCTGTTATTAGTAATAATGATGGTGCCAAAAAGTTTTAGTGGCGGCTTTGACAATAATAGGGCAATCTGGAGGAGTTGAGCATTTGGTGGAGAAAATAATGAGTTAAGTTTTGGACATGTTGAGTTTCAGATGTCAGGGCAGCAAATAGAGCAACTGGCCCTCGAGTCAGGAAGGACCTGAGTTCAAGTCTGGCCTCAGACACTCACTAGCTGTGCGACCCTGGGAAAGTCATTTGACCGTGACTACCTACAAAAAAAAATGTCTCTGGGACATCAAGTATGAGATCTCCAGTGGGCAGCTGGAAATCCCAGCCCGGAGGTCACCAGAGAGGATGGTAGATAGGAGAATCATCTGATGGTAATTAAATCTGTGGGAGCTGAGGAGATCACCAAGTCAAGAAGGAGAAGAGGGCAGAGCCCTGGGGGGCACCCATGGTTCATGGGGATAACTTGAATGAAAATGCAGCCGAGGAAATGGAGGAAGAGCAGTCAGAGAGGCAGGAGGAGAACTGGGAGAGAGCCGCATCCTGAACCTGGAGAAGAGAGAGTGTCAGAGGGAGCCGTGGTATCCAAGGCTGCAGAGAGGAGAAAAGGCCACTGGATTTGGCCACCAAGAGGTCATGGGTGACTTTCCATGGAATGATGAGGGGATAAGAAGAGTGGAGACACCAGCATAGACGTCTTCTCAGGAATTTAGCCACAAAATGGAGGACAGTAAACACAACACCCACTGTAGCTAGTAGGGAAGGAAGGATCAAGTGAGGCTTCTTTGAGATTGGGAGACCGTGTTTTGTCTGTAGGGCATAGGGAAACAGCGGCAGATAGGGAGGGAGTGCCTGAAGATTAGTGAGAGGGGGTTGGAATGGGGTCACTGGAACAGTGGAGGGGTCAGTCCCACCTCATCATGGAAGACTGGGGAAGGGGGAGACAGGGCCAGAAGGCATCTGAGTGATGGGAGGGGAGGAGGGGGACATCACGGAATGGCCTCCATCTTTTCTGTAGAATGAGGCGTGGTCTCAGCTGAGAGAATCTTGGGGGCTGGGGGAGCCCCAGGAGGTTTGAGGAGGGATGAGGAGGCTCTGCTGTGCAGGACAGGAGAGGGATCCCATGAAGGAGGCCTGACTGCAGTCAAGACCCCGAGATTATGTAACACCAATTTGTAGACCCAATTGGGATGGTGGCAGACCTTAGGCATCTGGGGCATACCACTTTTGCTAACCGTGGTACAAAGGCCGGGGAAGGGCTGGCCACCTGGGTGTGGAGGCAAAGCTTCTGGGAGATTGGAACAGCAGCTTAACCTGCTCTCTGAGTTCCGGGAAAGCCTGACGCCTGTTGGCCAGGTGACCCAGGGAGGAAGAGAAGAAAGTGGGAGGCAGCCGGGCTTTGGAGGCCAGTGGGAGAGGCTGAGGCTGGGCATGGGACACTAGAGGCTGGTTACCTCCACCTCTGCATTTTACAGAGATTAAGTGATCAGCTAAGGCCACAGTGGGACTCTAAGGCACTTCCTTCCCTGCTCCCTCTCCCCACTTTTCCAGGAGTCCCTTGTACCTTTAAGGGTTTGTGAGCTACAAGGCGCCAGTCTGATGGCCCAGCCTGATGTCCCCCCTCTCCTCACCGCCCTGCCTCTGCCCCTGTGGGGGGAGGGCAGACTACAGACCTCATTGAGGCCTACAGGCTCTATCTTCCTTCCTTCCTCCCTATTTCTCCTTGTCTGTCTCCATGGCTCTCTCCTCACTCAGTCTCGAACTTGACCCAAGACTGAGCTCGTCTTCCTCCCCAGACATCCTCCCTTCTGTCAAGGGCCCAGAGGTAGCTGGGACTCCTTTGTCCTCTCCCCCGACATCAGATCCATGGCTAGGACTGCCACAGGCACACTCCCCCTCCATCCCGCAGCGCAGCCTTCCCTCTCCCCTAGACAATGCAATGGCCTCCCTCCTGATTGGTGTCCTGCTCCCAGCCTCTCCACATTGAGGTGCTCAAGGGACATCTGTGGCCTTCTCATTCCTGCTCAAGAGGCCTGATAGGAGAGGATGTGAGACCTGGCCACAGAATTGAAGATAGGGATGTGCTGATACAGTTTAGGGGCGCTGGGACCCCAAGAATGCCAGGGCTGGGTTACTTAGACGTGGTCTTTGGACTTTTGGGGATCCAGGTCCCACCACTGCATCAGGATGACAGTGGCCAGAGGAGCCCCCAGATGAGGCCCTAACTGCCTCTACCAGGGCAGCCCCTCCCCCCTTGCCCATCTTAAAGTCACAGAGCCAGTGTGTGTCCAAGGCCAGGCTTGAGCCTTCTTCCCCAAGGCTCCCCTGCTTTCTCCATTTGGCGTTTAAAGCTCCTATCTTTCCTGGCAGATTCCCCCCTTCCAACCTACTCCTCACCCCCACATGGTCTGTTCTAGAGGCTCCTCACTGCCCACACCAGGCATCCTCTGGTACCCCAGGCCTCCTGTGGCCTCCAGCTCCAGCTCAAATCCCACCTTTTGCAGGAAGCTTTTCCTGTGATCCCCCTAAGGCCCCTCTACTCACCTTTATCTTATCCTGTCTAAACATTTGTGTATAGTTGTTGTCTCCCCCAAGGCTGTGAGCTTCTTGGGGACAGGCCTGTCTTGTGCCCTTCTCTGTATCCTCAGCACTTAGTCCAGAGCCTGGCGTACAGTAGGCACTTAATCAGTGATTATCATATACATATATATGTGTGTGTGTGTATACACACACAGGCACGCATGCACAGGCATCCACACAGAGACCACACACGCACAATCTGTGGAGGGCAGGACCTTGCCCTTGGAGAGAGGAAGTCGCTTTTTATTTTTGTAACTCCAATGCCTTGAGCCATGCCTGGCATGCCCTCAAGGCTACACAAGTGCTTGGTGATGGCCTGCCTGCCAGCCTGCAGGTTCACTGTGTATCTGTCTATGTCTGCCTCTATCTCTCTCTCTCTGTCTCTCCCAAGGGCACTGAGGATGAAATTCAGATTGTTCTAGAGACAGACAGTTTCCCACTGATGGAACTCAGACACTTCCAGGTGAGTGCTGAGCCCCCAGATGCAGAAGCTGGCCTGGGCCCCCTCCCCACCCCAGGCCCAAGTGGCTTCATAAAGTCCAAAGGAGGCCATGGATATGGAATGCGCTTGAGGGATGGCACAGGGAAGTGGGGAGGGCACTGGGCATGGAGGGGTGGCAGAGGGAAGTGGGGAGGGCACTGGGCATGGAGGGATAGCAGAGGGAAGTGGGGGGGCACTGGGCATGGAGGGGTGGCAGAGGGAAGTGGGGAGGGCACTGGGCATGGAGGGGTGGCAGAGGGAAGTGGGGAGGGCACTGGGCATGGAGGCAGGAGACTCAGGTTCAAGACCCACCTCAAATGCATGCTAACTGCACCATCCCAGGCAGTTAACCTCTCTGTGTGTTTACAAATGTTTCCTCATTTGTAAAATGCGGAATTTGGGCTCTGTGGTTCTCTGAGGTCTGGAGCAGCAAGTGGATGGAGCATTGGGCCTGGAGTCAGGAAGACCTTAGTTCAAATCCAGTCTCAGACACTTACCAGCTGTGTGACCCTGGCCAAGTCACTTCATTGCTGTCTGCCTCCATTTCCCACCTATAAAGCCGGGATAAGAATGGCATCTCCCTCCCAGGGTTGCTGTGAGGATCCAATGAGGTGATGCCTGTAAAGTGCCTTGCAGGGCACCTGCATAGAGTAAGTTCCCCTTCTCCCTTCCTTCTCCAGGCCACAGAGACCTGGGACTTTGTCCTTGTCTCTGATCTTCAGAAGACAAACCCAAACAGGGCCCATCGGCGGCAGAGATTCCTGGCAGAACTCGAAAAGATGGGCTTCACTATCAAGGTGGGGCAGCTGGCCCCTGGAGACCTTGGCGAGGGATGGGGGTGAGGCCAAGACTCTGCCCCCTCCGAGGGCAGCTCTCAGATTGGGGATGTCACCAGGGAGGGGGTGGAGGAGGAGCCCCCCTTGGCAGTTCAGCTGGCGACCAGTCTGGGCTGGGGTTGCTGCCCTGCACGCCAATCTCTGTGCCCCCCCAGGAAGTAGAAGACAGAAGAAAGTTGTTCTGTGGTATCAGAGCTCACAGCAGTCTCTTAAGCCAGTACATGGAGCTGCTGAAGGACACCAGCTGTTCCCCTGGTGCCCTGCCCACGACCACCACTCGGTGAGCCCACCTGAGTGCCTCGATTCTCTCTCACAGCCCAGCGGTGCCAGGCGTGGGGGGAGCAGAGGAGGACCTCCTTGGGGAGCTCACTGTGGGAGAGGCATAGAGGCAGATATTGGGGAGCTGTCAGGCTGGGGACACAGAAGTTGGCATTATGCTCAGGCAGTTAGGTCTAGGGGGCCCTGCCCCCCCCCCCCAAGAAAGCTCTTCATTAGGGGATGCCAGGGGAGAGGACCAGGGCCCTGCCCCCCAGAGCTCCCAGACTAAACAGACTTAGAAGACTTCTCCCTGGTCCTTTCCTATGGTTTAACATCTGCTCTGCTTCTTAAAATGTGAGAAATCTCAGACTCCCTCCCATGGGCTCTTTGGAGGATTCCTGAAGCTGAGAGTTCCTATGTGTTTCAGGATTCGCATTGTTAACTTCATCATAAGGAAGAAGGAGGTGGATGGTGGTAAGGAGATGCCCCAGCTCTCTTCTCTCTGCTGCAGCCCCTTACACTGGTCCTGGATAGAGAAGCTCCAGCTTGGACCTCTGCCTCAGGCCTCTTCCTCCCAGACCTGGCTACTGTCCAGTTCTGAGGAAATCTGGCAGGACCAAGCCACAGTGACTTAAGAGGTCCTGATCCCACCTGCAGGGCTTGAGTGGGGTTTGGGCTGGTCTCAGTGTCTCTGCAGAGGGGTATGTGAATGGACTGAGAGGTGGGCATTCTCAGGGTCAGGGAAGCTGGGACCGCTCCTAGGGGGAGGAGGGCATGGGTGGCTCCATTTCTGTGGGGCTCAAACCTCAGATCTGTACAGGGCTACAATGCCCCCCACAATGCCCCCTTCAGCATGAAGAGCATGTCTGGGGGCCCTGGTTTCTTTGGGAGCCTGGAGAGGGGAGGAAGTTCTAGATCATGGCTTGTGGGAAGGATGCATGGACAGGGAATACTGGGACCCTGACTTGTCTCTCCTAGAGAATTTTGATGACCTGAGGAAGGACCACGTGTTTGAGGCCAAGTTCGCTCTCCATGAGGTAGGAGTGGAGCAGTCAGAGTGGGAGGAGAGAGAGGCAGGGGCCTGTGTCCTGGGAAGGTTCCTTCTAGGTGGGGCAGGGGAGACCCTGGGGAGTGTATGTGAAAGAGTGAAGGGCCTGGGATGGGGGAGCTGAGGGATGGAGGCAAGAGGACCTCGAGCCTGGTTCTCATTCTCTCCTGTGCCCAGAGGGAAGAATTTCTACAGAATAACTGGGCCCAGTGGAGAGACATCTTCCAAAAGCAGCCCATTAACAACATTAGGTACCGTGGTCATTGTAGGGGAAGGAGGGCTCAGTTTGGGGGCCCTCAGTCAGTAGGGGACTCAGTTTGGGGTTCCAGTCAGTGGGGGGCTTGTTTTGTGGGTCCCCAGTCAGTGAGCAGGCTCAGTTTGGGAGTCATTAGGGGTCTGTTTGGGGGCCATGGTTGAGGGAGCCCAGGGCATTGTCCTCAGTATGCTCATTAGCAAACTCAGGGACTGTGGCCCCCAGGAGTCACCTGTGTCTGCCCCACATCCCCCATGGGAAGACTTGCAGGGTGAACCTACACACTGATCCCTCTGGGGTCTGGGCCCAAGATCTGGTGTGAGACTGCTGCTGCTGTGCTCCTCATAGAGACTACTTTGGGGAGAAGGTGGCCTTATACTTTGCTTGGCTGGGTTGGTACACCGTGATGCTGGTGCCTGCGGCTGTCGCTGGCCTTCTCGTCTTCCTCAGTGGCTTCTCCCTCTTTCATGCCAGCCAGATCAGGTGGGAGAAGGGGCACTGAGCCTGGGGGGGCAGATGAGATGAGAAAGGCCCATGGCACCCTTCATTGCTCCCTCTTCCCTTCCCCTCCCTATCCCCAGCAAAGAGATCTGTGAGGCCAACGAAACCATCATGTGCCCGCTCCAAGACCATCAGCGCAAATACTGGAGACTTTCAGAGACTTGCACCTTTGCCAAGGTACTGTCTGGGCCCTCTCCCCTGGGCACCAATGTGTCCATTTCATAGCTAATGAAGCTGAGACCAGGAGGAGGCCCCAGGGTCCAGCAGCAAACTGGGCGACAGAGCCCTGGGCTGTGAGCAGCCTGCACCAACCCCCAGCAGCTTGTCTTTCCTGCAGCTCACACACCTCTTTGACAACGAGGGCACGGTGTTCTTTGCCATCTTCATGGCACTGTGGGGTGAGTGCATGAGATTGAGGCTGGAGGACAAGGGGAGGAAGCTTCTGCGCTTCCCCCATGCTCATGTCCCTCTCTCACGGATAGCCACTGTGTTTCTGGAGTTCTGGAAGCGGGCACGGGCACAGACTGCCTTTGGCTGGAACCTGTATGGGTGGGATGAGGACCAGGTATGGACTGCCCTGTGCTGTCTGTCTCGTGACCATGTCATCCTGGGAGGGGCTATGCTCTACAGCCAGTGGGTATCCCCTGTGTCCCCAGGAGGAGCTTGCCATGGAGCTGATCAACAACCCCACCTACCAATTACGGAAGCACCAGCATTCCTATCTGCGAAGTGGTGCTATCCTCCTCTTCTCCCTGGTCATGGTACCACTGCTCTGCAGAGGCGGGTGGGGGTGTGGGGCAGGGAGGGAGCTCCATGACAGGGCTGGGGATGGGGTGAGGGACTGAGCTGGCAGGAGCCCACAGGCCCCTTTGCCCCCACACAAAACATGCAGCTGGTGGGAGGGCGCATGGCCCCTGCATGGGCCACACCTGGCCCAGGCGCATGGCCCTGGGGACTCATTCTGCCACTCATACCCCCAGATCTGCTTGCTGATTGGCATGGCCCATGTCCTGGTTCTCTATCGGGTCATGGCTACCTTCCTCTTCAGCCACTCAGCATTGCCCTTCCTGGAGCGGCAGCTGACCACGGCGGTAGTGGTCACGGGAGCCCTGGTGCATTACATGATCATTGTGGTCATGACCAAGGTGGCTGGGCCCCCAAGGGTGCATGGAAGGATGGGAGAAGGGGAGGGATGACCTGTCCCCCTCTCCAGGGCTGCACTGATGACCCCAGTCCCAGAGGGCTGAAGAGAAATATAGTCCCTCCCCACCCCTGCTACTCCCCCCTTCCCTTCACCAAGCAGGGCCTCCCCCCTGTATGCTCCACTTTGTCTTGGGGCTGAGGGCACAGTTGGGGAGCTTGGCTCCCTGAGGCCCAGGATAAGCCCAGACCCTGTCCCTCCCCAGGTGAACAGGAAGGTGGCTTTGAAGCTTTGTGACTTTGGTAAGTAGGTGGGATCATGGATACTAGAGAGGAAGGAGGGCTGGAAGCAGCCTCCAGGAGCCAACGCCATTCAGGGTCTTCCTGCTCTCGGGGCTCTGGCCCTGGGTGGCCAGAGTTGACTTTGGCCACAGGAACTCCCGGATCGGGCAGTGGTGTCATGGCCCAGAGGCCCAAGGCTGGCCTGCTTCTCAGAGCATGTGCTCAGGCTCAGCCTTTCTGCTGGGGGCCCAGGCAGCCTCCCCATCGGGCTCCTGCCTCTTCCCCCAGAGAAACCTCGGACGTTCCCAGAGCGAGAGAGCAATTTCACTGTCAAGTTCTTCACCTTCCAGTTCTTTACCCATTTCTCATCCCTCATCTACACTGCCTTCTTCCTGGGCAGGTGAGGTCAAGGACAGATGAGTCCCTGGCAGGTAGCCCTCCCCCCAGCCTCTCCTGGGCTCCACTGCTCCCTCTACCATCCCCACAGGCAAGCTTCAAGAGATTGGGGGTTTCCTCGGTGTCATTCCCTTCCCTGCCCTGATGTGTGCTCTCCTCTCTCTCTTCTCCAGGATAAACGGGCACCCAGGAAACCAAGTCCGAATTGGTGGTCAGTGGAGGCTGGAAGAGGTCAGTTTTGGGTCCCAATGGCCTCCTTTTCATCCTTCACACCCAAGTGCCTAGTACCATCTCCATGTGGTGCCAGTGAGGCTCCCTCCCCTAGAAGAGAAAGGAGACCCTTGAGCCTGCCCTCAGGCTCTTACTTAGACTCTGGAGACCTTGTAGTCAAAGAGGGTTCCCTGGGCCAAAGCTTGTGTTGAGCCTCAGGCTGGGGTGGGACACAGGCAAGTGGGAGGAGTGGAGAATGGGGAGCATCAGATGGCCCTGGGCAGGTGTTGGGGAGCTGGAGAAGAGATCGCTGACCGATTCAGTGGGAGTCACTGAGAGTAAGGCAGATCGGAGGCCAGGGCAGGGAACCAGGCCTGGAGGGTGAGTCCTGCCTCCTCTGCCTTGTCCAGTGCCACCCCAGTGGCTGCATGATGGACTTGTTTGTGCAAATGGCCATCATCATGGGCCTGAAACAGACCCTCAGCAACTGTGTGGAATATCTGAGCCCGTGAGCAAGCACTTCTGGGGCCCAGGACCCAGTGCCCTCCTGCCCTGCCTGGCTGCCCCCTCCCCTGGGACCCTCATCCTCAGCCCTGCCTGGCTGCCCCCTCCCCTGGGACCCTCATCCTCAGCCCTGCCTGGCTGCCCCCTCCCCTGGGACCCTCATCCTCAGCCCTGCCTGGCTGCCCCCCTCAGCTCTGACCCCAGCACCCAGCTCTGGTCAGCTGCCTACTCCCCTGGGACCCTGATACTTGGCCCTACCTTACCCCTCTCCTCAACCTCCCTGCGCCCCCAGGTGGCTGACTTACCGCATAGGGAAGCTAACAGAGTGGCCCCAGGGCAGCAGGCTGCATGATCCAAGCCTGGAGGAGTGGCTGAAAAACTATTCCCTGAATGAAGTTAACGTTTTCAGCCTGTTTGAGGAGTTTATGGAAATGAGTGCGTCAGGGTATGGGGGAGGGGTGAGAGGCAGTCTCACCTCTGCAGTGGGCCCTGGGGGCAGCCCAGGGAGAGGGTGGTGTTCAGGCTGACACTGAGGTAACTGGCATCTCCGTGTCCCTCGGTGGTCTCTAGTGATCCAGTATGGTTTTACCACCATCTTTGTGGCTGCCTTCCCCCTGGCCCCACTCCTGGCATTTTTTAGCAACCTCATTGAGATCCGTCTGGATGCCATCAAGATGGTCAAACTGCAGCGGCGGCTGGTACCTCGAAAGACAAATGACATTGGTGAGAACCTGGGCTGGCTGCCCAAGGACAGCTTTATGTGGGGGACACAGGGAAAGGAGAGTTCAGACAGGGGAGACAGAGGCAGAACAGGCTCAGACTCTGCCCCCAGGTAGGTGATAATGGGAGGAGGGGTCAGAAAGAGAGAACACAGAGGCAGCCCTGGCCCTGACCTCAGCTTCTGGTCTGGTTGGGACTTCCTGCCCCTGAATTGGCGGCCTCAGAGGATCCCTTGATTTTCCCCTCACCTGGCCTTCCCCAACTCTCCAGGGACCTGGCTGCAGGTGCTTGAGGCCATTGGGGTGCTGGCAGTCATCGCTAATGGGATGGTCATTGCTTTTACGTCTGAATTCATCCCCCGTCTCATGTATAAGTACCACTATGGACCATGTAGCCGGGGAAGGAACATCACAGCTGAGTGAGCGGGACCTGGGCAGAGGAGGGCCCCCTCTGTTCCCCAAACCACTCCATGGCCCTGTTCCTGCTCCCTGACCTGGGGGCCCTATGAGGTGGGGGAAGAGGAGGAGGAGCAGGAAGGGCTGGCTCAGGTGTAGTGAGGGAGGATCATAGCCGCCCAGGCTCACAGACTAAGCTGGAAGGGACCTTAGAGGTGAGAGGAGAAGACTGAGGTAACCTCTTGCCCCCTGGACTTCTGTGTCCCTGGTTACTAATAGCTCTTCCCAGGAGACGATGAGAGACAGGACTTTGAGGGGTCAGGGGTCCAAGTCCCCGAAGAACCCAGGTGTTCTTGGGCCTAGCCCAGCCCGGGGCCCTTGGCAGGTGCTCCTTTATTCAGCAGACCTTCTTTCATACTGTGCTAGCATTGCACTTGTTGTCACCATATCTGGCTTGGCAGAGGGAATGGGGGAGCCTGGATTTATTTATTTTCTTGGAGCCTGGTTTGCCCTTTTCGTGCCCTCTAGGACAGACCAGGGCACAGTCACAACTTCTCCTCCCTGTCCTGTAGCTGTCTGACCGGATACGTCAACCACAGCCTTTCCGTTTTCCATACCAAGGACTACAAGGACCAATTCCCAAGCCAAGGAATAGAGAGTGTGACTGAGTGCAGGTGTGCAGGCTGCCCAGCATGCCTGGTCTTCACTCTTCAGCTCTGCTCCTTTCTGCAGGCCCAGGGACTGATGGGGTGGGAGGGCAGGGAGAGGGGGAACCAGCTTGACCTCATAGAAGGAGAGCTAGGTTTGAAGTCATGAGAGGCCTGAGCTTGATTCTGGCCTCTAGCACATGGCTGTGAGCAAATCCTCTGCCCATCCGTGCTGCAGTTTCCTCATTGTGGTCCATATCCCACTAAGAGAGCTCTAGAAGGCTTGAGTACCAGAGAGATATCAGTTGTCAAAGGAGTGACTTCATCAAGAATTGGCACCAAGGCCAGGGAGCCAGGGACTCAGTGCCCTCCTTCTCCAAAGGGGAAGGGGCTGGGGGTGGAGAATTAGAAGGTGCTAACAGTGAACATCCTTGTGGAGGTGTAAGGAGGTGTGGATGGGATGAGGAGGTAAAGATGGGCCAAGGAGGTGTGGATGAGTGAGTCAGGGGTCCCAGCCTTGACTGGAGAGGGAAGCACTTGGCTTGACCCTCTTGCTTCTCTGCCCACAGGGCCCCCTCCCAGCCCCTTTTCTCTCTCCCAGGTACCGGGATTACCGGAATGGGACCGATTACAACTACTCCAATGAGTTCTGGTTCCTCCTGGCCTCCAGGCTGGCCTTTGTCATTCTCTTTGAGGTGAGGGCCCCCTGTGGGGGTGGGGGTGGGGCAGGCCAGGAGGCAGAAGCTGCTGGGCCTCAGACTCCCCTGACAAGCCCCTCCCACCCTCCAGCATGTGGCCTTGTGCGGTAAACTTATCGCTGCCTGGTTTGTCCCTGATGTCCCCCAGTCTGTGAAAAACAAAGACCTTGAGGAAAAATATGAGGCTCTTCGTAAAAAACTCTGGTATGAAAGGGTGCTTCCAGTCCCAAAACCTGCTCTGCCCCTCCCCTAAGGGGGTGTTCCCAACCTCCCCCTTTTGCCCCTCCCATGAATGCATTTGCCCTCCCTCTGGGAGTGGTGGCAGGGAGGGTGCCCAACTCTGAGAAAACTCCCTTGGGTTTCCTTCCCTCCTTTGAAGGAGGTGCTGGGCCTAAGCAGAGGAGTGGTGGAGGCTCCAATCTGATTCCTCCTCCTCCTTCTCCTCCCTATCTTCCACAGCCTCAGCTCCAGAGTCACTGATGTGTAGGGAGGCTGGAAGAAGGATCAGAAGAGCCTAAGGTGACCCAAAGTAGCCTCTGTCCAGCCTGGATGCTATGTGACCTCTGAGCTCCCAAGGCTTCTGTGATGTCCTCTTGAATCCTGTCTGTCCCTGGGGTACTGGGAAATGAGGCAGCAGTATTAGAAGGAGAGGCAATCCTTCTGCATGTCCTGCCTTCCTTTGTGAACAAGCCCTCAGCCCCTCAGCCTGGTCCCTGGCCAGCTGGACCCTGGATCTGATCAGGAGTACCTGAGCGGGATTTCTACCCAGCCACACACTCCTTCAAACCCAAATCTCTGGGTTGCCCTTTCTTTAGGCAGCCTGTCTTTCCTGGAAGGACTAAGGCAGCCTGACTAAATCCTCCTATGTATTTCCTTGGTGGATAATAAAATGATTTTAAAAAGTGTGCTTCCAAGTGTGATATGTGAGACCAGAAAGAGCCATTCTTAGTAGCAGGCTGGACTCCCAGAGCAGGACTAGCTTCTCCACTCTGAGTTTTCAGGAACCCTGAGGAGAACTGAGTTTTTTCCTAGTATCATAGCTCACAAGCCCCCAACTGGTATGTTTCCTCATTGATTATCAGTCAATATCAATCAGCCAGCTAGACTTAACCATTAGGAAGGTATTCACCAAAGTGGTAGGGTAAGATCAGGTGGTACAAAACACTGCCCGCCTCCCCCAGCTGGAATCACCCTCTCCCACAAGTCCACACACAGTCCAGGGGAAAGTAGGCCCACATCTCTTGGCTGTTGGGAGAGTGTCCCTGTCCACTCTCCTCCCAGAAGCTAACTGAGGGCCAGGAACCTTCCTCCAATGAACCTCCCTCCCACCCACCCACCCCGCCACTGTCTTAGGACAGCTCAGGGGCAGTTACCTTGAGTCCCCACTTAACAAACTTCTGTTGAATGCCTACTGTGTGGTGCTGAGCCTGGGGGGAGGGATGGAAAGAGGACAGAACTCCTGCCCTCAGGGAACCCAGGGTCCAGAAGAGAGGCAAGTTGGGATGATGGGGGCTCTCAGAAAAGAGAGGCACCCCCACCCCTGGCCTGGAAACAGGGTTAGGGGTTGCAAATGTCCATTTTGGGTAACAGCAGGTAGTGAGGAAGGGGCTGAGGGAACAGCACTGGAAGGGTCAGCTGTGGCAGCAGGCCACTGACCTGGGGAGCCAAGTAGTTTCTTCTAGGAGTGATAGGGAGCCACCAAGGAGGGCGTGAGAGAATGGCAGGGTCAGGGGCCTTGGGAAGATCACCCTCGGGAAACACTAGGGGCACGAATGTGAAAAAGACAGTGCCTGCCCTCCAGGGGCTTACAATCTAGTGGGGGAGGACAAGGTGCCAAATGAGTGCAGCCAGATGGAGAAGGAAGCCGGGCCAGCCTGGAAGGTGTTCTAAGGGGAGGCCTTGAGAGGCGCCCTCTGCTGAGCTTGAGGAAAGACCTGAAGGGCATCTGCGGCAGAAAGCCAGAAGCCGACCATGCCCCACCCCTCTGCTCATCTCCACCAATGAGGAGAGCCCTATGTAAATGAACTTTGAGCTGTGGATTACTGAGAATCCGGAAAGGACTGGTGAGTGAAGTCCTCTACCCTGCCAGAAAGGGAGGCTGCCACAGCCAGGGTAGGAAAGGCTTCAGAGGACCAGGGAGCTTAGAATCAGAGCAATAACTAGGCTAACATATTTTTATAAAGCACTTTACAGAGTATCTCATGCGATCAATCCTCACAACCACCGTAGGTGGCAGTTGCTATTATGACTGTTCCCATTTGACAGAAGGGAAAACTGAGGCAGAGGAGAAGTGACCCCAAGGTCACTCAACCAGTAAGTGTCTGTCTGAGGTTTGAACCCAGATCTTCCTGACTTCAGGCCTCACGGTCTGTGCACTGTGGCACCACCAAGCAGTTGTCTCCAGGAACTGGGGGTGTTTAGCCTGAGAAGAGAACACTGAGGCAGGGGCATGAGAATGTGCTGAAAAGGCTGTCCTATGAAAGAGAGACCCGCCTCATCGGGCTGCACTCTGGTGGGCAGAATGAGCCAAGGGGCCACTTAGGGCTGCATGGCAGAATGAGGGTTGGCCTGGCCTGGCCTGGAGAGGCTGTCTCAGGCAGTGGCAGACCCCTGACCTCCCTGGGGGTTCCCCTTGTCAGAGATGCTCATGGAGGGGGTTTCTGAAGGCCTCAACGGCCCCGAGGGTCTCTCTGCCTCAGAGATTCCATGGGAGATGGAAGGCTGCACATTGATTATAGATACTGGGGATGCAAGATCCTCCCAGAGCTTCCAGTGTAACCCAGGGAAGCAACATGTGTGAATGCAGATCTATACAAATGAATACAAAATGATCCGAGATGGGGAGCTGGGCCTTGCAGGAACCGCCAGGAGTATTAAGAGGAAGACCTAAGGAGGGAGAACATGTTACTACTGCCTCTTGTGAACATGGCCCCAGACTGGTTACGCCAGGCATGAGTGAGTAGTGCAAAGACATGGAGGTGGGAAATTTAGGCTTTGTAGAAGGAAGAATAAGGCCAGTTTGGTGTGGCAAGTGCCTAAAGCTGGGCAAGGGGGTTGGGAGCAGGCCTTTAAATGCCAAACTGTGGAGGGGGATTTTGGTCTGGGGGTGGTAGGGAGCCTTTGGAGCTGGAGAAGGGAAGTGACCATCGGGCCTGCACTCTCCTTTCAGAGGTCTTGCAGACCCATCCTTGGTGACAGCCAGAAAGATGGCTGAGACAAAGCGGAGGGATCTCACCTTATCTAACAGGGCTTAGATACCTTAGATCTGAGGTGGGTTTGAAAGGACATGACAAACGATTGGACAGGCCAGGGACAGAAGGGAAGGGCAAGTGCAAAGGGCACCTTTGAAGGGTGAGAGGGCAGGAAAGGAGCACTTGGCAAACCTGGCATTTCCTGCGCACATCACTCCCCATGCTCTGAATGCAGGGTTGCCTCCTACCCCTGTCAATGAAGTGCCAACAGAGTTATCCTGGAGATTTAGAGCCTGGGAGGAGGGCCCTAGGAATCCTGAGGCCAAATCTTCAGGTCTTCTTCCCTCCTTCCTCACCTCTCTTCTCCTCCAACAAAGGGTGGGTACCAGGTTCCTGTTGCCTAGGTCCCTCTAGAGTCGGTCTGCGTGGGGCCTCACCAGTCCCAGTTCTGCTCCTCCCTCTCCCTGGGCCAGAGGGAGGAAGGGAGGGAGAGAGGGCGGGGCTGCACCTGCCTGAGCTGCCGAGCACCTGTCCAGGTGAGGCCACCTGCCCACTTGGCTGGCCAAGCCTCTGGTGAGAGGGACCTGGGGGAGCAATGAGGCAGGCTGCAGGACTCAGGTCTGGATCCCTCTCTTGGGTGGCTGGGGCAGGGCGGGGGGGGGGGGGGCAGGCAGAGAAGGGTGCGAAGGGTGGGACTGGAGTATGGCGGCAGAGCTTTAGGGTAAAGGCAGGGCCAGTACAGGCAGCCAGGCCCTGGGGGGAGGGGACTTCCCAGGCTAAGAGGTAGTCACTGAGTTCAGGCCTGCCTGCCCTGCTTCCTGCCCGAGCAGAGGGACTAGCCCCTCCCCCTCCCCACCTTCTTTTCCTTGGCCCCAATGCCAGAGGAGGGGAAATGAATGGGGGAGGGTCATTGAGGGGTGAGGAGGAGAGGGAACGGGACTGGATCTGGGCCTAGACAGGAAACTACCAGGGCCACCTTGCCTGGCTGCTGGGCCATCAAAGGACTGTGGATTCACCCGGGAAGGCCTTGTTGGGGGTGTGAGAAATCTTTCTTTCCTCTCTCTTACATTCTATTCCTCCTCCCTCCAGCCTCTAGCTGCCTCCCCTTCCCCAGGAGGTCCTGAGGGATGAGGTTGAAGAACAAAACTAGTTTTCCAGGATGAAATACTATGGAGAAGGGAGAGAGAGAAGGTAGGCAGGTTTCGGTGGGTGCTGGGCCTTGCTGCTTCTGGGTTGTGGGCCCAACTGGAAAGCCTTTAGTCACTTTTCAGCCTGCTGCCCTAGGCATCAGAGCCCTCAGCTTCTGGGCCTGGCCTAGGCTGTGTAGTCAGCCAAGGGAGCTAGTTTCTCAAGCCTGGCCCAAGCAGAGGGAAGAATGGATGGATTCATCTTTGACTCAGCCCCTAGTTTTTGAGAGGGGTAGAAAGGAACTGAATCATCTCACTGTTGTGTCTGGGCTGTGGCTTGGGTGGCTGGCCTGGCCCACCCTCAGCCCTTGGCACCTGGCACCCAGTACTAGGGCTGTGTTTCCTGTGGTTCCTTCAGGATCAGTGGCGCTGGGTGTTTCCCATCCTTGGGGACCTGGTATTTAATGAAGCCAAACACAGTCTGCTCCTGACAATCCAACACCCTTTCTTGTCAGCCTCTCTAAGCTCTCTGATGACCAGATTATTTCGAAGTGTTTTGGGGGAGTTTTAGGAGATACTCTCCAGGCATGAACAGTCACAGTGGGTCTTCCCCCTCCCAGTCCCAATTTTCAGGGAAATTCAAGGCAAATACAACATTGGGAAGCCTGCTGTACTTTTCGTGTGAGGGCTTGCTGAAGTGTTTGGGGGCTTGCCACAATGTTTAGGAACCTCGGTATTATTTAGGTGTATGTTTCTTTGGAGGCTTGCTACAGTGTTTGGGTATTTGCTATAATGTTTCTTAGGGGGCTTGCCACAATGTTTAGGAACCTGGATATTATTTAGGTGTATGTTTCTTTGGAGGCTTGCTACAGTGTTTGGGTATTTGCTATAATGTTTCTTAGGGGGCTTGCCACAATGTTTAAGGATTTGCTACAACATTTGGGTATTTGCTGTAAGGTTTCTTTGGGGCTTGTTACAATGTTTTGGGGCTTTCTACAACATTTGGGTGTGTGCCATAAGATTTCTTTGGGAGCTCCTTACAGTGTTTAGGAGCTTCGCCCAACATTTAGGGACTTGCTACAATGTTTGAGTGCTTGCTTTACTACTCAGGGGACTGCCACAAAATTTGTTTTGGGGTTTGCTATAATGTTTTGTGGGGCAACTTGTTACAATGTTTGGAGAGTGGCTAAAATGTTGGAAGTTTTCTTCCAACATGGGCACTGATTGTTGCTGCCAGGTGACTCTATGGGGTTAATAATGTCTGGGTGGGGTTTAGGTTGAGGAAAGGATGTGACCACTGAGCCAGGAAGCTACAAGGGAGAAATTCAGATTAAAAAAAAACAACAACCCTTAAGTGCTCAACTTCTTTTGTGATTGTGTGTTCATGAGCTTTTCTGAACCAAAACAAGCCCATAACCACTTCCGGGTGGGTGATAGGCAGGCTGGCAGGGGCTCTTACCTGTGGGGACAGTGGCAGGCAGCAGGAGCTGGCCTCTTTGGAAGGGCTTGTTTTTAAACCCAAGCAAATGGCTGAACCTGAATCTGGAAGAAAGCGGCTGAACACAGGTGACCAACCTCCTCCAGACTTGGCCTGCCCCTAGGGTGGAAAGAATCTGCTGGGAGGGAAAGAGATAGAGTAAAACCAAGGTGCAGAGGTCAGACTGGGGGATGGAGAGGAAGGGAGAGGGTGGTGTTTGATAGCTACCACAAGGGCCCCTTTAACTGTTAGCCTTTAACTGGTCCCGTGCTTACCTGTTTATCAAATGCTTTCATTCTGCTTAGTGTCTGTAGCCCCTGACTGGCCTGGGACAAGTTGATCACAGGAACCAGACCAGACAGGACAGGAAAGAGCAGAGCCTGGGCTTTGCTGCAGGCCCTCTGGCTGAGCTAGCTGAGGGCCCTCCCCTGGGCTGGTCCTGGTTGGGAGCAGAGCTGACTTCGGCCTTCATCCGAGCACTTCACAGAGAGGTTCCAGAGGCAAAAGTCCTCCTGGCCCGGCCATGGCAGGTAGGGGAGAGTCCTAGAAGGGCTTGCTGAAAAAAACTAGGGAATTACTCACGGCTCTTTCCCCACAGCCTGGGCCAGGGTTGAGGCCTGACCCCACCATGTCTCCTGCACCCCACTTCACTCCCTCATGGGCCCCAACCCCCTCCCCTGGGTGAACAAAGCTCACAGCCCTGGTGCTCAGAGGATGTCATGGCCCTAATGTCAATTGGAGGGTCATCTAGTACTCTGTGCTGGAGGGGGAGGAAGAAGGTTCCCAGTTCTAAAGAACCACTTCCAGTCAGCTCAAGAGTCCCTGGGCTGTGGATGATGTGGAGATGCCCCACCCATGTTACTTTCCAAGGAGCTAGAGCCTTCCCACAGCCCCCAAAGCTTGTCAGACAAGAATCTTGTGCTCATTTGAGGCCTGGCAAGAAGTAACTCAGCCAAAGCCACACAGCAAGTCAGAAGCAAAGCCAGGTCCAGGGCCCAGGTGCCCTGACTCCCAGTCTGAAGGTCTTGTGCTTCCTGCCCCCGTCGTCCTTGCTGCTGCCACAGAGCTAATTCCCTTTGTCCCTAGAATTATGACTCGAGGCATACTGTTTACGCTTGATCTCAAGGCTTGCTCCTTCCTCCCTCTGGCTTCGGTTTCCTCATCTATAAAATATGGGGGTTGGACCGAGTGATGTCCAAATTCCTGTTGGGGTCTGAGATTTAAGGAACCTTGTGATTGTATCACAAGTGGGTCACATGGGTGACTCCCAGGGATTCAGAGCAAGTGGGAAACAGGAGAGCCTGGCATTACAGGAGTACCCAGCAACAGCCTTAGCAGTGGCCAGTGGGATACAGAAGCAGCAGAATGGGGAGCTCCAGAGGGTTCTGGCTTCACGGCACAGGAATAGATGACAGCATAGTAGTGCACCAATGTTCTCCCACCAGCCCAGCCTCTATCCTAATACTGGGCACGGAGCTCAAGACCTTCCCTGCTCCAGGGCTGTGGTAACAGAGCCCACTGGCCAAGAAAGGCAAGAGTCCCCAGCACAGGATCTGCCCGTGACCTTGTCCACTCACCCTGAAGGAATGGAGCATCTGTGAGCTTCTCATATGCCTTAGGGGCTCAGGGGGATACCTGTGTTCAGGTGGTCAAGAGGAAATTGCTTTTGAAGTGGCTGCCCCCCGGGCTATCAGGATGGAAGGGAGAAGGGGAGCCTGGATAAACAGGCCAACTAACTGCCATGTTTCTCAGAGCCTGGCCCATCTGAGGTTCACAGTGTGAATGGCTGGCTTTCCCCCTGCAGATCTCTGTGATGTGGCTCCCACCATCCTCACCCCCTTGATGGATCAGGTTCTGGTGCCAGCCCTGGATAGCAGCATCACTCTGAACTGCACATTCTCAGTGGCCTTTGAGGCCCACTGCCCCCCTGCTGTCCAGTGGCTGAAGAATGGTCATCTGCTTGGGAACCACAGCCTCTATGACATTCAGGAAGTCTTCTGGTAAGGATGCCTTGAAGTCTGAGATGACTAGGGAAAGAGAAACAGGCACCTCCAAGTAACCCTAACCCTAACCCTAAAGTATCACATCCCTACGCTCCCAGCCCTAAGAGGCAAGCAGGCCATGGCCAGTGACAGAGACCTCCCTGACCCCAGAGATGGGGAAATTGAATGCCTGGTTCCAGAAAGGAAGATTGGGACTAGAGAGGAGCGGTCACTTCAGGCATGGATGGGCCCTCTTTACTCAGGCCCTGGGGGCTCCATAACTCTTCCTCTAATTCCAAGGTTGCAGAGAGATACCACCCCAGACACAACCCCCCACCTCTTCCCTCCGGAAGTTCAGTAGGGGAGTGACTGTCCTGGACACTGACTGGCGGGGGGGGGGGGGGGGGGGGGGCGGGGAGGTGAGAAGAGAGACTTCTTGGCCAAGAGGGGTAGCAAGGGAGAAGTGTTGGGGGAGTGACTTGCTGGAATGTAAACCTCAGTAAGCTAGTGACTACCTGGGACACAGGTGAGGAAGGGGGTTGAGGGGGAAGGGATTGTATCGACACTGGAAGGTAGGGATGAGTGATGGCCTGAGATATACATAGACACCTCCCTCCCTCCCTCCTTTCCTCTCTGCCTTCCTCCCCTTCCCAACCCCCTCCCCCAAACAGAGCTTCCTCCTAAAGGACTATGTCCTGAGACCAGCCTGGGGCCTGTGTGCTCCAAAATGATCTGCTTCCTCCCCTTTCCCAACCCCCACTCTCCTATCACTATGGGAACTCAGCTCAGTGTTAGGCCAAGGCAAAGTGTGTGTCTTAGCTCCTAGCCCAGGGCCTCAGAACTCTAGGCTCAGCCTTCTCCCTGCAGGGGCAGTGAGTGAGGCTGAGGCCTCCCTTGGGTCTCCTCAGGGGTGGAGCCAATGCATCTGAGGGGGTCCTGTCCAGCGTCCTGGGGGCCAACCTGACAAGTATCCAGGACTACGGGATCTTCACCTGCGCACTCCGGAATCTCAGTGCCTCATTCACACTGCAGAGGACAGGTATGGCCACAGGTGGGGGCCAGGCAGGGGTCTGCGTGCCCCCACTGCCCTGGAGGTACCCAGTTCCAGGATGGCCCTTTCTCTCCCTTCCCAGACCCTGCTGGCCACATCCTGGCTGTTCTTGCCTCTCTTCTGGTCCTGCTTGTCCTGTTTGTGGTGGCCCTGCTCTATGTGAAGTGTCGTCTCCGTGTGTTGCTCTGGTACCGGGACAAATATGGGGACGTGGAGATGAATGGTGAGCAGCTCAGAGACCTGGGGGAGGGGAGGTCAGGCCCTGTGGGCTGTGACAAGGTCCTGCCCATCCCACATTGCACCATGGCAGGGTTTGGACGCCCCTTAGGAAAATAGATACTGTAATTCTCAAGACAGTCTGGTCCTGGCTAAGAAATGAAATAGAGTGGGGGATCAATGGAATAGATTAGGGACAAATCACACGATAGTAAATGACCATAATAATCTACTATCTGATAAACTCAAAGATCCAAGCTTTTGGAACAAAAACTAATTATTTGAACAAAAACTGTTGGGAAAATTGGAAAACAGTATGGCACAAACTAGGTACAGACCAACATCACACACCATATACCAAGATAAGGTCAAAGTGAGTACATGATTTAGACACAAGGGGTGATACCATAAACAAATTAAGAGAGCCTGGAATAGTTTGTCAGATTTATGGATAAGGGAAGAATTTAAGACCAAAGAAGATATAGAGAGCATTACAAAATGTAAAACCCTAGACCTAAAACAGATCATTTTGGTTATATAAAATTAAAAAGTTTTTGCACAAACAAAACCGATGCAACCAAAATTATAAGGAAAGCTGAAAACTGAGGGAAAATTTTGCAACCGGTATCTCTGATAAAGGCCTCATTTCTCAAGTATAGAGAGAGCTAGGTCAAATTGATAAAAATACAAGTCATTCCCCAATTGATAAATGGTCAAAGGCTATGAACAGGTAGTTTTCAGATGAAGAAATCAAAGCTATCTATAGTCCTATTAAAATGCCCTAAATCACTATTGATTAGAGAAATGCAAATTAAAAGAACTCTGAGTCACCACCTCACACCTATCAGAGTGGCTAATATGACAAAAAAAAAGGAAAATGTTAGATGTTGGAGGGGATGTAGGAAAACTGGGGCACTAATGCACTGTTGGTGGAGTTGTGAACTGATCCGACCATTCTGGAGAGCAATCCCGTCATTGGGCAAATTGAGGGAATGGCTGAACAACTTGTGGTATGTGATTATGGTAAAATACTATTGTACTGTAAGAAATGGCAAGTAGTTTGATGCAGGAATTGATGCATAGTGAAGTGCACAGAAGCAGAGCAGTGTGCACAGTAACAGCAGTATTCTTCGAGGAAGAGTTGTGAATGACTTAGTTTTTCTCAGCAATACAATGATCCAGGACTCCCAAAGGACTCATGATGAAGCAGACTATCCACCGCCAGAGAAGGAACTGATATTGATTAATCCCAACTGAAGCAGGCTATTTTCACTTTCTTTCTTTTTTTTTTTTTTTTTTGAGCAGGGAAGGCAGGGCAATTGGAGTTAAGTGACTTGCCCAAGGTCACACAGCTAGTAAGTGTGTCAAGTGTCTGAGGTCGGATTTAAACTCAGGTCCTCCTGACTCCAGGGCTGGTGCTCTACTCACTGTGCCACCTAGCTGCCCCTATTTTCACTTTCTTTCATGCTTTTTTCTTTTATTTGAATCTTCTTCTACAAAATGACTAATAGGGAAATGTCTTACATAATTGCACATGTCTAACCTAGATTCAATTGCTTACCATCTCGGGGAGGGAGGAAGGGCTAAAATTGGGAACCAAAACTTTAAATAAAAATGTTAAAAAATATTAAGCTAGACTATTACTGAAAAAAAAAACAAGAAAGAAAGAAAAGATAGAAGACAGCAGTGCTCATGGGCCAGGGTGCTGGAAATAGACAGTACCAGGGCCAGGCAGCTGATCCCTTGTCATGTTCTGCTGGGAGGCAGCTCAGTGGAAGGAGGCAGGAGGACCTGAGTTCCAGTCCAGCCTCAGACTCTTACTAGCGGTATGACCCTGGGCAAGCCACTTCACCTTGGCCTTAGTTTCCTCATCTGTAAAGTAGGGACAAGGGCACTCACCCACCAGAGTTATTCCAAGGATCAAATGGGATAATATTTGTAAAGCACTTAACACAGTGCCTGGCATATGATGGGCATTTCACAGGTGCTTGTTTCCTCCCTTCCTTCCTCCCTCCCTTCCCTCCTTCCTCCCTCCCTCCCTTCCTTCCTTCCTTTCTCCCTCCCTCCCTTCCTTTCTCCCTCCCTCCCTTCCTTCCTCCTTCCTCCCTCCCTTCCTTCCTTCCTCCCTTCCTTTCTCCCTCCCTCCCTTCCTTCCTTTCTCCCTCCCTCCCTTCCTCCCTTCTTCCCTCCCTCCCTTCCTTTCTCCCTCCCTCCCTTCCTTGCTCCCTCCCTTCCTTCCTCCCTCCCTTCCTTCCTTCCTTCCTTCCTTTCTCCCTCCCCTCTTCACTCTCCTCTTTGCTCCCCTTCCTTCCTTCCTTCCTTCCTCCCTCCCCTCTTCACTCTCCTCTTCACTCCCCTCCCTTCCTTCCTTCTTTCCTCCCTCTCATTCTCAGATGGGAAGCTCTATGATGCCTACATCTCTTACACCAGCTCTCCAGAAGACAGGAAGTTTGTGAACTTCATCCTAAAACCACAGCTGGAGAATCGGCATGGCTACAAGCTTCTCCTGGATGACAGAGATGTCCTCCCCAACTCAGGTACAGGTGAAGGGCAAGGTGAAGCTGCCCAGGCAGCTCTGCCTCAGCAGATTCCCCTTAGGCACCCAGACTCTTCTCTGAGGGGATCCTCAGATATCCTGAGCCCCAGGATGGAACATCTCTGTCAGCCCTCACTGGCCTCCTTCTCCCAAAGCTGCCCACAGCCCTCTATTAGGGGCTTCCCCTCCCTGGATCTCCCTGACAGGCTCCCCTTCCCTGTCCTTCCCTCCAGAGCCCTCCGCAGATCTGATAATGAACCTCAGCCGATGTCGGCGCCTTATTGTGGTTCTCTCAGACACTTTCCTGGGCCAGGCCTGGTGCAGACACAATTTCAGGTGCCACAATGTTATGATGAGTGTGTGTGTGTGTGTGGGGGGGAGTTGGTGGTCACATGGTCTTCTGGGTCTGGAGCTCAGGATCTCACCAGTTCTGAGCCCCTGGTCCTGATTCTGGCTGGTACAGGGAAGGCCTATGGAGGCTCCTTGAATTGTCCCGAAGGCCAATCTTCATCACATTTGAGGGTCAGACCCGCAATCCTTTACACCCTGCTTTCCACCTGCTTCGGCAGCATCGACATGTTGTGACCCTGCTTCTGTGGAGGCCAGGCTCTGTGGTAGGAGGGGAGGGAGGTGCCATGGTCTTTTGGGGGTGAGGGGCTCTGTGGTAGGAGGGGAGGGGGTGCCATGGTTCTTTGGGGGTGAAGGGCTCCGTGGTAGGAGGGGAAGAGGGTGCCGTAGTCCTTTGGCGATGAAGAAAACCATGGTAGGAAGGGGAGGGGGCTTCGTGGTCTGCTGAGGGTGATGGGCTGTATAGTAGGACTGTTTCTCACTGGCCTCCACATTCAGTTGGGTGTATATGTAGAGTGTATGGTGGGCATGTAACCCTCATACCCAGGGGACTGTTGTGCCATGAGGCTGGTTTTCATAGTTGTATTTATACTCACTCCCAGCCCAGAACCCCCCTGAGCAGCATCTGAGTAATGACCCTTGGTCACCTTGCAGACTCCCTCCTCCGATTTTTGGAAGGAACTACGTCTAGCCCTGCCACGAAAGGTGCACTATAGGGCCCTGGTGAGTGACCCCCAGACTCAGCTACAGGAGGACAAGGATCCCATGTTGACCCTCCACGGTGGCTTCCTGGAGGGCCGGCCTGGTCCAGACCCGGACCCTGACCCTGACCCCGAAGGAGACTTGGGTAAGAGCCTCATGGCAGGGCTTTGGTGCAGAAATGGCCACTGGAGGGGCCCTCTGCTTGGAGCAGCAGAAGTCCTGGGGAGGCCAATTGGGGTGGGCCTATGGCTCTGGGGCCCATGGGGCTGAGCTCCAGCATCTCAGTTGGGACCAGCACATGATGTCCTGGGGGCAGCTGTGACCCTGGCCCAGCTTGTGCCCACATGTACACATCATGGTTTCTCTGCCCGCTTTTCTGAGTCCTGAGCGCTCAGTCGCCTCCCTTCTACCCCTCATTCTACTCTTTTGCTAGGGTGAAACCATTGGGAACAGAGGGTCCACCCCAGTCTGGCCCCCTGGGCCTGGAGTCAGGGGTGGGGGGTGGGGGAAGTGGGGTGGTCACCTTGACCTTGACTCCCTCCACAGGTGTCAGGGGACCCATCTTTAAAGACCTCCCCCCTCCACGCATGAGCCCAATCCCTGAGCTGCCAAGACTTAAGCCTTCTGGTGGGGAAACCCAACGGAATGACATCGATATCTCTGACCTGGGATCCCGCAACTATGGGGCCCGGACTGACTTTTACTGCCTGGTCACTGAAGATGACATGTAGGCTGCCAAGGACCTCCCACCTGGCCTTGCTCTGAGGAGCAGGGCCTTGTAATAGAGTACAGAGACTTGGACTGGGGGGGAGCAGAGTAATTCAGTGGAGAGAAGAGTGTCTCCTTCCTCTAAATCAAAAGCCAGTGCCCTGTCTAGGTCTGTTTCTTGTGCTACAAAACAAGAGATTGGACTGTGTGACCCCAATGGTTCTTTCAGTTTGAAATCTAGGACCCTGTGGCTCTTTGCTCAATCCCCTGAGACTCAGGCCACAAAGAGCACAGGGGATGACCTGGTCCAGGGCATTCGAGTCTGGGGCCCTCGAACCCCAGGCTTCACCTTATTTCTGTTTTCTGCCAATAAAGTGACAATTCCCACATCTGGAGTTGAATTTGGCTCTTTCTCAGGGGGTGTGGTGGTCTGGGACATTCCCACAACTTGTGTAAAGCTGCATGCATCCTTTGTGTGCAAGTTGGTATATGTGTGTGTGTGTGTGTGATCTTCCACATATCCTTGGAGCTGAGATCTCTTTTTTCCAGAGGATCTGCCCCCACCCCCAGCCACAGTCAGAGTTTTACAGTGGCAGCTCTGATGTCCTGGCAATCACTATCACTAGGGGCTGTGCCTCCTGGGGGGCCTCACCTATTCCAGCTAATCCCAGCAAAAGCTGCTTCTCCCAGAAAATGCAAACAAACACCCACCAGACAAGTGCCTCTTTTATTGTTCTAGCCCCAGCCCCTCCCAGGCCAGACTCAGGCCCTGACCTCCAATCTGTAGCTGTGACTATGTGCATGTTTGGCTGGCTCCAGCCACTCCCTGTACCAAGCATTGGTCGAGTCCCTGGGGGACCCTGGGGCCACAGCAGTGGTGGCCCCCAGAGATTGGAGGCCCCCTAAAACACCAAAGGATTCCCAAGCACCCCTACACCCAGAAGCCAGGGGCTTTTGCCCCATCTTGATAGCCAGGCTCACCCCAAAGCCCCCAAAGTTCCTCCGAGTCCTGGCTGTGTCCTTAGTGCGTACCCCCTCTGCCCATTCTGTAAGCAGTCAACCTGCTTCAGCACCCCACCCAAAACAGCAGTGGGGGCCAAGAGGTCAGACCTAGGCTGGTCCAAGGAGACAGGGCCAGGGGCCAAGAGGTGAGGGCAGAGCTGAGCCAAGATAGTCCCAGGAAGCAGTGGGGGAGGGATTCTCTCATTAGTTCCCTCCCCCACCATACGCCTCTTCCTCTTCAGGTTATTTATGGACCCAGGAAATCCTCCTTCCGATAGCCTTTCTGCAACATGGAGAGGGAGGAGTTAATGGGGGTGCATTGTCAAGTCAGAAAGTCGGATTACATGCCATCTTGGGGGGAGGGGGGAGGAGAGGGAGGGAGAGAAAATTTGGAACTCAACAACTTGTGAAACTGAGTGTTGTAAACTAAAAATAAAAAATAAATTAAAAAAAAAAAGAATGGCTTTCTCTCTTCCCTGTTGTTCCAGGATGCTCCCATTCTGCATCTTGAGCAGAGTTCAGCATGCTCAGCACCGGCTTACTTACCGCCCGGAAATCCCGGTGGAGTTTGCTGTACTGCCACATGTTGGCCAAAAGGCTAGAGGCTGCCCGAGAGGACTTCTCGCTGTCAGGCCTGTTGGGGAGGAGTGGAGGGTGTTAGCTGGTGCTGCTGGGGAGATCCAAGAAGGCAGAGAGCCCCAGCCTAGGGGGAGGAGAATCTGATTTCTCCCAATTCCCAGTGCGACCTCCCCTGTTATCGGCCAAAGCTCAGGGTTTGGTACTGACCCGTCCCGCTTTTTCTTGATGTAGATGAGCTTTCGAAGGCCGTCAAAGTAGAGGAGGTCTCGGGCAGCTATGGGACTGGCCACCACCAAGTTGTTAAGCACTGCTATGATGTTGACCAGCACGTCTGCCGGAGGCGGCTTTTCCCCAACACTCCCTGGCAGTTTCTCAATCAGATGACTGACTACCTTGGTGGCTACCTCCCTCATGGACAGAGGACAGAAGTCAGAGGGTATCAGACAGCTCCCCGGAACCCCTCCTTTTCTTAGAGCTGGGGTTGCATGAGCATTCCTCCCCACTCCCCCAATGACCCCATTTCCTCACCTCTGGCCCATCAGCCAGGACATGAACGACACTTTCAGCCATGGGTCAGTTGGGACACAGGAGATGAGGGAATCATTACCCCTAAACCTTAAGGGAGACTCACACATCTCATCCTTGTTCCGGGCATTCCGTGACAGATTCCGGATGAGGCCAGTGAGGGAGCGCAGCTGGTGATGGTCAGCTGTCCGTACTCGGTCCAACAAGGGATTTAAGATGCGTTCCTGCTCCAGGGCTAGGCGGCTCAGCACGCCTGCCCACTGCGGGGCAAGGAAGAATTGAGGGGCTTGGGGGCTCCCAATGCCCCCCTGCCCCCCAGATCTTCTAAATCAGCTCCTTGCCAGGATAGGATGTCCTGCAGTCCCTGGACCTTCCACCAGGGGTCACCTCCAGCTCCCTTCTCCCTCTCTTCGATTCCCCGGGTTTTTATAGGGCCCCAGACTGAAGCTTCCCTGGGAGTCTCCTGGCCCTCTGGCCCCGGGGCCCTCACCCTTCGGTCCCCAGCAGTGATGTTCTGCAGGGCTCCGGCAGCAGCCTCTGTCGTGTGTTTGTTCAGCTCACACCGTTGAAGGAGTCGGTTGTAGAGACCCACAATCTGGGGGCTCCAGAGCCACTCCAGCCCCTTGGGATCCTTGGACACCTCAGCAAAAGTCAATGCATCTGTCGCCAGGGGCAGCTGGGGAGGTGAGGGGGCTGTGAGGCCTGGGCCTGGGCCCATCTCTCAGTGGGCACCCCTTTCTCTGCTTCCTTCCTGCCCTCCCTCCCTTCCTTGGATCTTAGGACAGGGAGCCCTCCTCATTTCCAGCTCCCCATCCCCACTACGTCTCCCCCAAGGCCTTGCTCCAAGAGTCAGGTGCTGTTCTTGGCCATGCTGACCAAGCCAAACTACTGTCCTCTCTTTCTTCCCTTTCAATCAGACTTGCCGCTTCACTGGCTCCCCACCCCCTCACTCCTCATATCTCTCTTCAAGATCATCCAGGACTTCCTCTTCCAGGCTGTCCAGCCTGGTCTTGCCTCTTTGAGCTTCTGTAAAATGGGCCCTGTAGGCTTGCACTCCCCACCATGTGAGGTGGCTGTGAGGAAAGTGCCCTATCAACCTTCATGTACCCCTATCTTCCCAGACTTGGGGCTCCCCAAGGGCAGCTGCCCTCCCATTCTCCTTGCCTACCTCCCGCAGCTTCCTGCTCTGGGGTGTGAAGCAGCCAACAACCTCCCCGGGCCTCCCGGCCCCAGCTTCCCCACGGCCTCGGCCCTCTAGCCTCTGGAGTGCTGATGGTGGCATCTCGTCATACAGGCGGTAGGAGAGGTTTCTGAGCACACACACAGCATTCTCCACGCTCTGGGGGCATTGGTATGGGTAAGTGGTCACAGCCACTGTTGGGGGGAGGGATGGAGCTAGGGAGAGAGTGGGAGTTGGGGGTGAGAAGGCTCAGATCAGAATGTGGCCCTCCAACCCCCAGGAGGACAGACTTAGGTGGGGGCAGGGATGGGATATCCTTGGTCTTCTCCACCCTCCCTGGCTCAGGGCCTGCTGACCTTGTCCTCACACTTGCCCACGTCCAGGGCGTGGTGGATGTAGGTGACCAGGGCATCCACCAGGCCATGGCACTCTCGCATCCTCTGCCGTGTGGCCTGGGAGGCTGAACTCAGGTTCCTGGGGCAAAGAAGTAGGGGGGGGGGGTCAGAAGCCACAGACCCCTCTGGAGAAAGGAAAGCTTGGCCTGGGATTCTTTCATGAAGCAGGCTGCCTCCCTCTCGTGCCCAGGCATCAAGGTGAGCTGACCAGCTCTGTCTCCCTGAAGACCCCACAGACCCCCTCAGGATGGGCCCCCCAAGGACCAGACTGGACACAAGGAGGGCTGTGACATGCATGAGGAGTGCCTGGGTCAGAGGGGCCTGGGCACCTGAGGAAGCCTGTGGCGTTATAGAAGATCTCAGCCTCAGAGGCATTCTGCTGAATAAGGGGAGGCCCCCCGGAGCCTGAGAGGGGGCTCAGCACCAGGTCCGTCAGCTGCTCCAGGGTATCTCGGGCCAGGCGGTCCTTTAGGTGGTCACTAGATGACAGGTTCCACAGAATTCCTGAGAGAGTAAGAGATCAGGGGTCAGCAACAGGCTCCCCACCCCCTGGAGAGCTGCTACCCTGAATGAATCTGACTCCCTCATCTGGGGCTCAGGCAGGAGAAAACTCTGGCCTCCCTCCCCTCCCCTGCTCCTAGCCCCACAATCCTCATGGCCATGCATCTGCTCAGACACACGTGTGCACATCCCGGCATGGCTGGCCCAGCCCTGTGGGTGGGGGGTGGCCAGTCCCAGCCTGACCCGTGACATTCTTGCGCAGCTCATCGTCCTGTTCCCGTAGCGTCCTCAGCAGCTCAAAGATGCCATTCTCCTCCACCAGGGCCAGCTTGTTGTCAGCATTGTCATAGATGAGGTTCCTTGTGGCCCCTGTCGCATGCCTCTGGACCTCCTGGTTGGCGTGGTTGAAGAGTTTCACCAGTTTTGGCACAGCCTGGAGGCTGCGGGCCTGGGGACACCAACCATGGTCACGGTTAGGGGGAGGCCCTTGGTTGGCAGGAGAGTCAGGCAGGGACAGCTCCCCTGACTATAGGCCCAGCCCTGCTCCGGCCCTCACCTGTTTCTTGGCTGCTGCATCGCTGTAACACTTATGCTGGATGTAGGCAGCTCCCAGCACCTGCAGGTTGGGGTCTGAGGCCATGAGGTACTTCACAGCTGAGGGAAGGTCAATGTCATCAAAGCTGTAGGGGAGGGAGGGTGTGGTGGTGGGGTTTGGCTTCTGGGGCTCCAATATCCCTGAAGCCCACACAGTCCACCCCCCACCCCATGACTTGTGACCCAAGCCCTTCACTCCTGCTCCCCACCCCCAACCTCCCTCCTCTCCTCACCCCAGCTCTCCAGCCCCCCTTACTCCCCCACATCCCCTGCTCCCTAGGGTTTACCCGCTGCTGAGACGTTGTAGAGTGCGGTGACCCCCATAGCTGTCCAGGCCCCGCACATCAGGCAGGTGTCCAGAGTCAGCCAGACTGAGGCTGAGGCTGCGGACTGAGGGGGCTCGGGCCACATGCTCCAGGCCTCCACCAGTTCCCACCGAGGCTGTCCCCCGGCTGCGGTGGCTGCTCTGGAAACGCTGCAGGGTCCGCATGGCTGGGGCTCGGATGGTCCGGCCAGGGGCTCCATCTGCGGCTTCAGACCAGTCCAGTCCCCCTGCACGGCTGGAGGCTGAGCTCAGCTGTCGCTCATAATTGAAGGCCCTATAGGAAGCCCCTCCTGGAGGCTCGAGCTGCTCAGACACCACACTGTAGCGGTCATCCAGACCTCCGGGGGGCCCCCCCACCAGGCGCAGAGAACGCAGGCTCAGAGTGTCATAGTCAGCCCTGGGGCCGGGGCCCCCACGGTCATGGTAGGAGACAGGCCGGGGTGCTGCTGGGACTGCAGGCTGGGCCCCCATGTAGCCTGTGGACCCGTAGGAGGTGCCCCCATTGTGCACAGAGCTCAACCTCCGGCTGCAGCTTAGGTCCACAGCAGAGCGTGAGGACCAGGCTGTGGTCCCATATGCTGGCTTGGAGATGGGCCGGAAAGTCTGTGGGATGGGGGAAGGAGGTAGTGAGAAGGGCAGGGGGACACGATAGCCCCCTGTCTCCAACCCAGGCCTCCCCCCAACCTCACCCTGCCTGGCCTAGGGTCCAAGGGGTTGGGAACAACATGACCTCCCCAGGCCTTGAGGAGAGCAGATGGGGGAGGGCTTACCGAGGCCTTGTCCATGCTCATGCCCTGGGATCGAGAGCTGAAGCCAGCACCAGACTGCATTGTGTGGTATTGACCTCTGGAGACACCTGGGGAGTGGAGAGGGGGACAGGTGGTCAGTGGGCAGAAAGCTGGGTTACCAGACTGTTCCCCTCAATAGCCAAACCACCCCACCCCCGACCTAGCCAGAGGCCCTAATCTCTGCTGGTCAGAACTTAGATCCTTACCTCTTCAGGACATAGGAGGGGACAGAGATTGGAGGACTGTGTTCAGTTCTGGGCACCATAGATCAAGAAGGACACTGATAAGCTAACTGGAAAGCATTTGAGGAAGGCAACTGAGGTGGGGGAAGGCCTGGAGCCCATGTTGTATGAGAATGAGCTGGAGGAAATAGGGGTGTCAGTCTAGAGAAGAGAAGTCTCGGGGGAATGAGAGACCTGTCTGTACTGAAGAGCCATCTGGTGGAGGAAGGCTCAGCCAGGGGACAGGACCAGCAAGGTTACAGAGAGGCTCCTGGTAAGGAAGGGGCTGCCCAGTGGAGAAAATTTGCTTCAAGGCGAGGCAGCCACAGGATTTTGTAAAAAGGATTTCGGTTACCCATGGAACGCACTGTAGGTCTCTTTGGCCCCTTCCCACTCTGAAATTCTCTGGTTCTGAGCTGGGGAGACCCCCACAGACTTTTTGTTAACCCTCATTCTTCTTGACTTCATGGTGCCTTTGACACTGAAGATCCCCCTTTTCTCTGGGCTCCTCTCTCCTCCCCTGGCTTTTGTCTGGTGAATTCCCCTCCCCCACCTTAGTGGCCTCCTGCCACTCCTGGAATTCAGCTCTCCCACCCCCAGCCTGTGCTAGTCAACAGACATTGAACACCTACTGTGTGTCAGGCAGAAATGAAGTAGTGGCTGCTGTAAAGGGCACCTCACTGGGCTCTTTGCTTTAAGTCTCTCCCCATCTCTCCAATCCATTTTCCACTCAGCAGGAAGTGATTTTCCTAAAGCCCATGGCTGTCTATGACACTACTTTGATCAAAAATGTTTTTTCAAATATTCATTTATTTTTAGTTTTCACCATTCACTTCCATAAGATTTTGAGTCCCAAATGTTCTCCCCATCTCTCCCCTCCCCCTACCCCAAGACGGCATGCAATCTGATATAGGTTCTACACATACATCTGGACCCAAAATGTTAACTGGCTTCTTGTTGCCTCTGGGATAAAAAATGAGATTCCTTAGCTTGGCATTCCAGGCCTATCTGCTGCTCTTCTCCCACATCGACCCTGCCCCCTCCCGCTGGGATGGTCTCCTCCATGGTCCTTGAAGACATCATGCCCACTTCCTCTTTGACTGTATACCTTCTGCCTATCTTTCAATGCCCAGCTGAAATCTGGCCCCTCTTATTTCTTTGAGCCCACAGATTTCTTTTGCTCAGCATCCCTTGTCCCTAAGGTCATGCTGCCTTCAGGCCTGAGCAGCCTGACCCACATAACCTTCCAGACCTTCATCATCATGGTCCTTTCTTGTCCTGATTGTCCTACATGTGTGGTTTCCAGGACCATACCCCTGTGGGATCCCTAAGGGCTCTTGCAAAGGGATGTGACAGGTGCCTGTGAGTGGGTCATCAAACAGGAGCAGGTGGGTAGACGGGTACCAGGTATGGAGGTGATTTCTCCTCTGCCCTGCATCCTGATGCCACTTGACAATATGGTCTCCATCCCTGGGCTGGGGAAGATGGGACTGCAGCTGCAGCCCCACTCAGGGTCTCACTCCCATGGGCTTTGCCCAGAGACAGGGCATCTCCTGGGTATATGACATCCCCCACCAGCTTGGGAGAAGGCAGAGGAACTGGCACTAACCATTTGACCAGCCCAATGTCCTTTCTTGCTGGAGTCTAGAGGGAGAGAGCCCTGGTATCCTAGCATTTCTCCCATCCTCTACTGGGCACTTCTCCCATCCCATAGTTGCCAAGTCCCTTCCAGCTCTTCTTCCCCTAATTCCTTGGAGTTATGGTCTGCCCAGGTGCCCCCACAACCCCTTTCCTAAAACCTTCCCTCCTCTGGCAACCACTTCCCCTGTAACCTCTTGAGTACCTGGCATCACTAACATACTCCCTTCATCCCCGACCTCCTCTCCCACTCTTCTCATATTTTTGCATTCACTTAACCCTGGCTACCCTCTCTAGTCCTGGGGAGTCCAGGGAGGGGGAGGCAGTACATAGACACTGTCTTTCATGGCCCTTTCTTTGACTTCCCTAGAGCCCTCTCAGCAAGATTTGGAATACAGAATTTGTAAAAGCAGCTGCCGTCTCTGCTTTACAGAGCTTCATCCCTGGCCTGCTGCCTCCCTGGTCTCCATCCATCTGCCTTTCCCTTGGCCTCCTTTGCCCCTCCCCCAGCCTGGCCTCCTTTTTAATTCATCCCCTCCTTCTTTTGGTCAAGCCTATGATTTCAATAGTGTGGAGATCACTTGTTGGGAGGGAATTGCGTCCACCCGGAGACTTTTTTTTCACCCAGAGTCTTAGAGTGGTCATTCCTTGCCAGGCCACACTGTGTTGTCAGAGGCAGGATGAGAACCCAGGTCCTCCTGGCTTTGAGACCAGCTCTCTCACCATGCTGCCGCTGCTGACTCCTCTTCTCTGAGCCTCCCTCCTTTGCCTCTCTTCATTCTTAACCTCAACTTGGCCAACCCAACTGTTTTGAGATCTTCTACTCCTAAGTGCCTGGCCCTGGTGAACTTCTGCCCTTCATGCCTAGCCAAACCCCACCCACGGATCACCCTCCAAGCCATCTGCGCCCTCTCTTCCTCCTCCTGTGTTGCTGAGTGCCTCTGGACTCGACCCCCCCCACCCCCAACTATCCTATCCCTTCCTCCAGCAGAGGACCTTATCTATTACTTTCCTGAGAGAATGGAAGCCATGGTCCCTGAGCTATTGCACCTCTCCCAAGGCACGCTGCAGCCTACCCATCATCCCCCATTCCCTCGTCTTTCCTCAGAGAGTTCACTCTTCTGTCTCTTTCCAGGACCCTGCTGTCCTCCTGCCCCCAGCTTCAGTGCAGACCCCTCTTCCCTTTCCCAAGAACTGCCAAGTTCATCGCTTCCCCTTCCCCACCGTCCATTCACTCAGGTTCCTTGCAGACTCTGGGAGGCTGCTCAGTCTGGGACCTCTTCTCCGTCCCGTCTGAACCTCTCTAGCCTGAGATGCTGTGACTCCCTTCCTCCCGGCACTTGGTCTCCCTTGGTTTCCCCTCCCTTCTGTGTGACTCTGCTCTTTCCTGGTCCTGCATCTACCTAAGCCTCCTCAGCCTCTTTCACTGGATTATCTTCTGGCTCCTGCCCCTGGTACCATGGGTGCCCCCAAGGCTCCATCCTAAGTCTTCTCTTTTCTTCACTCATTCTCTTAATGACACTATTTGCTCCAGTGGGGTCCAGTTATCACGTGACTCACAAATCTATACGTCAAGACCCAACATTTCTCCCGAATTCTTCCTGGCTGGACTTCTCCATCTTGGTGGTTCACTGGAAGGAGCCCTAACTTTGCAGTCAGAACCTGGGTTCAAACCCTGTCTCTGACTCAGAGCAACCTGGAGTAAATCACACCTTGCTGGGACTGTCTCTTCATTGGCCTTTCCAACTGAACCTACCACGCAGGAGCCCATCGATAATCTCTAATCCAATGTGTCCATGGCAGAATTAATTTTTTTTCTCCCTAAGACTCCACTCCTGTGGCTCTTATCACCTCTCACCCAGACTAGCTTCCCAAGTGGCTTCCCTCCTCATTTCTCCCCTCTCCAATCCATCTTTCCTAAGGTGCGAGTTCAGTCATGCTCAACATTCTTCAGGGCCTACCCCACTTTAAGCCAATACCTCTGGGAAAAACACAAACTTCTCAGATTGCCATTCAAAGTCTCCAGCCCCCTGGCTCCAGCTCACTTCTGGATTATTTCACATTGGTCTCCTAATATACCATTTCCCAGCCAAATGAGGCTTCTGGTCATTGGCAGGATCGCAGGAAGGTCAGAGGCCAAGTAGTCTAAACCTGCCATTTCATATGTAAGGAAGCTGAGACAGAGGGAGGTGGAGTGATTTTCCCAAGGCAGCAAATGTCGGAGGTAGGATTCAAACCCAGATCCTCAGCCTGACTCCAGAGCCAGTGGACCTTCCCTCTCATGTTCATTTCTGTTGCTTCTCTGAGGTGGTCCCCCTCCCTGGGATGTACCCCCTTCTCATCAATCCCTTCTCTTACAAACTCTAACTTTCTTCAATGCACACCGTTGGTGCCTCTTTTACCCCCTTCCACCCCTCCGAAAGTGGGTGAAACCAAGAAGTGCCATCCTTTTGGAGACTGAATTGAGGAACTAGCTGATGCAGTCAAAATTCTGGGAAGAGAGTGACCAGTCTTCCTAGAGTCTGTGATAATGATGCAGAGAGGCAGCTACAATGTAACACACCCCAGATTTCTGAGAGTGTAGATCTCAAAACTTCCAGAGGAAGAGACAGGATTCCAGGGACTAAAAGGTGACAGGGGAATTCAGACCAAGGATTGGTCAATGGGTCAGCCAGCATTTCTTAAACATCTGGGCTGAGTGCTGGGGATTCAAAGAAAGGCGAGGAACGTGTCTGTCCTCATGGAGCTCCCTGTCTGATGGAAGAGACAATAAGCAAAATAAGGTAGGCTAACGAGCTAGAGAGAGCCAGCAGTCATTTACCAAATGTGCCAGGCACTGTGTTAGAGAGTATCATGGGAGAGATGAGAAGCAACCAAGGATGACATTCTGAAAGCACAAAGGAGAATCACTCCAACAAGGAGGAAAATGGCAGCTGCCTGAAGAGGCTGCCACACAGGGTGTTCACCGACAATTTAGATTTTGTACGGAAGATGGCAGAAGGAGCGGATTACAAAGGCCAAGTGGAAGAGCAGGGCACGGTCCAGTTCAAATGGCATAAGAATGAGCTGGAGCTGTGGACGGAAGCCCAAGACAATGAAAGCCTTGGTTTTTCTTTAAGCTTTACTGGGAGAGGAAAAAGAACCAAAGAAGGGATGGGACCTTTGCTCAGGGTGCCTGGGCACAAGAGAGAGAAAAGGCAGAGAGGCTCAAATCAGGTTTATTTCTGTTTCCTCAGACAAGGAAAAGGAAAGACCTTTGCACGGAAAATAACAAAACAAAAATGCCCGACGGGGGGCTGCTCCCCAAGATAAGTACAGAGACAGAGAATCCTGCCCTGCCCTTGTTGAAGTCAAGTTCCCCAGAAGAAACGAGGGCCAGCCTTGGCTCCTGAAAGAACTGGCTGAGATGAGTGCAGAGCTGTTGTCAGTGACATCTGTACAATGGTGGAAAATGGGAGGAGGGACACAAGGCTGGTGAGGGACAAGTGTTGGGTCATTTTTTGAAAAAAGGGAAGAGGACAGTCTGTACCTTACTAACTGTAAGCTAAGTGGGCTTGGATTCCTGCAAAGATCTCTGAAAGATCATTAAAGAGGTAGTTGGTCAATACCTGGAAAGGGGAGCTGAGAAAGAATCAAGCAAGAACCCGCCTAGCTTCAGCAAGCACAGGTTATGTCGGACCAAGCCCATGCCCATTCTGGACGGTGGACAAGGGGGTGCTGTTGGCAGAATTTACCTGGATTTAAGTCCCAAGGTTGGACTCTTACTGTTCTTCTGGAGGGGCAGATACTAAGATCATATAATTCAGTAGATTCAGAATAGATATACTGACTGGACCCAGAGAAGTCATTAACGGTCCAATGTCAGTGTGGCATGAGGCCTCCAGTGGAGGGCCCCAGGGATCCTTTTTATCAATGATTTGGAGAAAGGCATAGAGGGCAGATTCATCCAATTTGCAAATCACACAAAGCTGGGAGGCATGGCTAATGTAATGAATGGGCAATAGAGTGACATGCTGGCAGCTGGTTCTAAATCTCATGCAACAGATTCAAGAAGGAAAAATGCAAAGTCTTACCCTTAGCTTTACAAAATAAACTGCATAAGTCTAAGACGGGGGAGCAAGGTTAGGCAGCAGTTTGTCTGAAAGAGATCCAGGGGGCTTTGTGACCCACAGGTTCACCATGAGTCCTTCCTGGGATCTTGAACCCCATGAAGGTTGGACCAAGGAGGCAGTAGGCCCGTAAATGGTCCCCTGTTCCAGCCAGACCTTTATCAGAGGACTGTGTTCTGTTCTAGGGGCCACATTTTAGGAAGGTCACTGACATAGTGGAGCATGTCCAGAGGAGGGCCACTAGCATAGTAAAGGGCTGAGTCCATGTCCTAGGGAACCACGTTTGGAGGTGGGAGCCATGGGCTGGGGGCAGGGTGAGAAGCAGATTTGGGCTTGATCTGGAGAGATGTTTTCTCACCAGGAGAGCTGTCTCTCAGTGGAGTGGGCCACCTCTTAGGAGGACCTAGAGGCCCAATGGTCAGGTATACCGACTGAGGAGATTTCTATTCAGGTCTGGGCTTGGCACAATGCTCCTGAGGTCCCTTCCAGATTTCAGGATTCTGGGGGGTGGACAGATGGGGAGAGGGTGGCCAGAATGAGTGGAAGGGGAACACGCAGGAGTAGATGCAAGACTGTTTCCTGCCCTCAGGTCTGGAACCTGGTCCCTCTTGGCCTCCGATTTGCAGAAGTTTTACCTTAGCTGCTATACCTGGTGCAGCTCCCTGTGCCCAGGGAGCTAGGAAATTGGGGAGAGTCTGCAAGCATTTATCCAGAACTTTAATTCTACAAGCAACTTTGTCGGGGGTGGTGGGGGGAAGAGGGCACTACTGCCTCTCCCCTGGTCTCCCCTCAGAGTTTTGGGGGCTCCTTGTCAGATCCCTCATTCCCTTCCCCCTGCCCCCTAACCGGGTCTCCTTCCTGCTCTTTTCCTCCATGCTCCAGGGTAGGGACTCATCTATTTTTGTCCTGGGGTGCCCAGCGAGGGGAGGGAAGGAATAAACATTGCACCAGGGTTTACTGTGTGGTAAGAAGGATGGGGGGGGGCAGTGAGGAGCAGGTGAGGTGACCACGAGAGGGCAGAGGGCAGGTGGGCTGATGAAATGGTGGGACTAGGCAGGGAAGGGCAGTGGTAGGTACTCTGGCCTGGACCCTGACATGAACTAGTGCAGAGAGACTGGCATAGGGAGAGGGGGCAGGTTCAGACACTGAGAAGGCGCTTTGCATGCCTGGTGAGGGGCTGGTGGGTGGGAGGAAGGTACAGATGCCACAAAGGACTGCTTCCTCAGCTATTTCATCTGTGGGGTTAAGGCCTCAGGAGAGACCGGGCAGCATTTAAGGGGACTGGGAGTGGAGCTGAGCTGGCTGGTTTCTATCCTAACTGACAAAGAGGAGGAATCATCAGAGTCCCGAAAGGGGCCGAGGACACTGGGGGAGCTTCCTCATTGGGGGATCCCCTCCAGCCAGCTCTTCTAATGCCTTTGGCCCCACCCCACTATACATTGCCTGGTCAGAGACAGAACAACCACCCCCAGAGGCAAACACGCCCCTTCCTCACCCACACAGGTCTTCCCATCCCCCAGGCCCACCTGCCAGCCCAGTTTAATGAGGCTTCATGGGTGGGGAGATTAACCCCTTGACGCCAGGGAGGCTCCGCCGGGGGGGGGGGCACACCCCCATCTTTGGGCTCCCTGCATACACCCCTCCCCCCAAATTATAATCATCCTCCTAATTGTCAGGGCTGGCCATGGGTGGCCATCTCTGATACATTTTACAAACTGTAATTAATGCCCATATTTGGCTGCCTCCTTCCTGCCCACCCCCCAATTGGTGAACTTCCACTCTGTGGCTGAGAAAGCCAAGGCTGAGGGAGCAGTACCCTGGAAGCCCTGAGGCCCTCTCTGCCTCATGTCCTGGTTCTCCAGGGTCCGGACAGGTCCTTTTGTCCATTCCCCTGGCTTCCAGTGGGCCAGCTGCCCTCCAGCAGGCCTCCGACCAGTAGGCATTTTCCTAGTAGAGGTGTGCCACCTGGATCCCTCCCTTCCCCAGATAAGGTTCCATAGAGTGCCCTAGGGTTGGAGATCCCTGACGGGGTGGCTCCTGGGGGCTGGGGCTTCCTGATTTGTCTCTGGGTGTGCCTGTGAGTTCCTTTGTGCCCCAGCAGAACAGCGAAGCAGGCAGGTGAGATTGGAAACTGGGGGGACCCCAGCTTGGCTTAGAGAGCTGGAGAGGGTGTCAACCTCTCCCAGAAGTTTCACTCTCTCCATAATTGTCCCCAGACTAGGGTCTGGCTGGGGATTCCTCTGGGACAGCGCCACTGGAGGACCCACACCACTCTGAGGAAACCCACATCTGGCACCCTTTCCGCCCCTTGACTGAGCCCTGACATTATGCTCCTTTCCTTTAACCAGACACCTGGGCTGGAGCTTCCTGTATATCTTAGGGAGAAGTAGCTCAGGGACCCCCGAGGAGCTCCTTCCCATTCCCTCCCCCACCCCACCCCCCACTCATGGGGCCTGGGATCCCCAGACTGAGTCAATCCAAGGCTTCCCAGTGAGTCAGAGAATGAGCCTGGAGTCTGGGCACAGCCTTAGGCCTCCTGCTGGCCGGCCTTCATTCACCCTAGAACAGCCATCCCTTTGCCTCTTCTGTGACTGGCAGCCTGTGGTTCCCCCTCCACCTCCCTGTGGCCCCTTGGCCCTGGCCCAAGGGGCCCAACTTGCGTCCCTAGTGCCCCCCCCCCCGTCTCCCGGGTAGTGGGTACCTCTGGAGCTGTCTAGGCCTGTGCTGGTTGCGGAATCCATCAGGGTGCTGGCCAGGGAGCCGTTGATTCTCGAAGGCTGACCCAGCTGGAGCATCCTGGCCCGGACCTGCTCCTGCACCCGGGCTACCTTCAGTCGTTCCCGCTCTGCTTCCATGGCCTCCTTGTTCTTCTGGTCCAGCTGCAAGTCAGAGGGCAGGGCTAAGGAGCAGACCCCTGCCTCGGGTTGCAGGGCAGAAAGCAGGAAATTACTGTCTTGCATGGTGGTAGGACCAGCTTGGGCCTCAGACTGGGGCTGGGCCTGGGAGCTGGGGCTGGGACCTCAGCAGGGCTCGGGCTCTGGCCAGACCTCCCTGCCCTGCATGGCCCTTCACCGGGTCCTGCGCCAGTGGGTTAGTTCCGAGCTGTCCCTGCCAGCCAGCCAGCCAGCCGCGCCCAGGGAGAGACAGCCGACACCGCCCAGGCCTGAGCTCACCTGGGGGCGGGGATACCTGGGGGTAGGCCAGAGAGGGAGGAGCCACCAGCTTCCTTAGGGTGGAATTCCGGGTGAAGGAATAGGCCCTGCCCAGCCCCCAGGCCCCAGGGGCCCTACCCCTCAGCCTCCACCTCACTCTACCCTCCATCCTGGAAGGCTGTGAGGAAGGGATGGGACGGATTGGAGGCCTGGGGAGGTCCCGGGGCAGGGGCTGGGCTGGGACGCTGCTGGGACCGGACAGGGCAGGATGGGAGGTACCCAGTTATTATAGTTGTTGCTCTTGGGGGTGGTGGGAAGGGTGCTGACTGAGACTGGCCTACTACCTCTCTATTTACCCAACGCTTTCCCGAGGGCTCATCTGTTGGCCCAACCTAGCCTGGCATCCCTCCAGCTGGGCCTTGGCTGGGCAGGAGATGGGCCCGGGTCCAAGTAGATGGAGGTCAGTCACCTCCTTCCCCCTATTTGGGCCCTCATGAAGGGGTGGGTTTAGTGGCGGGCCAGGCCAGGAGGTGGGGCTGAGTGTCCAAAGATTCTTCAGGGCCATTCATAGATGAAGGAGAAGATGGGCTTATGGTGGCCTAAGGTTAGGTTGTAGCCATCCAGGGGGCTGCGATAAAGCTGGGTCTTGGGGATCATTTCATCCTTTAGTCTCATCAGTCATCCTCCCCTTTTTTCTCTTACTCTCCATCTTGTCTAACAATTTGAGGTGCTTTTTAGTTGTTCAGACACCCTCCTGTAAGGCTCCCCTTGGGAGCCAGGCCTCAGTGGAAAATGGCTGCTGTTTGGGGCATCCATCTTAGACACCCCAGGTCCAGAGAAGGATGTTTCCTCCTGGGGCCCAGGCTTAGTCTTCAGCATAGCCACTCCTGCCTCAGGGGTGTGTATGTGTGTGTGTGTGTGTGTGTGTGTGTGTGTGTGTGAGAGAGAGAGACAGAGACAGAGACAGAGACAGAGAAAGACAGAGAGAGAGAGAGAGAGAGAGAGAGACAGAGAGAGAGAGAGAAAAAGAGAGAGGAGAGACACACAGAGACAGAGAGGAGAGAGACAGAGAGAGAGAGAAGAGAGGAGAGAAAGAAGAGAAGAGAAAAGAGGAGAGACAAGGAGAGACAGAGAAAAGGGGGGAAAGAGAGAGAGAGAGAGAGGGAGAGAGGGGGAGAGAGAGAGAGAGAGGAGAGAGAAGAGAAGAGAGGAGAGGAGAGAGTCGAGAGAGACGGAGAAAGAGGGAGAGAGACAGACAGGCAGACAGACAGAGAGAGAAGAGAGGAGAGAGACAGACAGAGACAGAGAGTGAGAGAAGAGAGGAGAGAGACAGAGAGAAAGAGAGGGAGAGAGACACAGAAAGACAGAAAGAGAGAGGAGAGAGACAGACAGAGACAGAGAGATACAGAGAGAGAGAAACAGAGACAGAGAGACAAAGACAGGTCTGGACAAGCTTGGGGGGCTCTGGAATTCTGATCCAAGAGGCCTCTCCGCTCAGACCCATGCCCCACCTCCAAACTGGGCTGGTGCCAGCGCTGCTGCTGCTGCTGCTCCTGCTCCTATGTGTGACGTGGGCATAGGGTGGGAGGGGCAGGCTGGTGACTCAGGGGGAGCAGCAGAACACAAGTCCACACTAGCAGGGGTGGGGCACGCGGAGCCCAGGCCTCTGGGACTTAGCATTTCAGGCACCAGAAATACACCAGGGCTGCCCTGTTCCATTTGGGGGTCGCACCTTCCTGACTGCTCCCCGAGAACCCAGAATTACAGGTTGATCTATACTCTGAGGCCCAGTCAATCCAAGAAGGCCATGGCCGCTGGACTCAGATACTCACTAGCTTCATCTCTCAGCCTTGGTTTCCTTATCTGTCAAAAGGGGCCAACACTACCTGCTGGACCTGCCTCCTGTGGTTGGCATGAGGAAGGTTGGAAGGAACTTGAGTGAACAACTGCCCCCTTCCAAGAATGAGGAAAATGAGACTCACAGACAAAGGGAAATGGCTTTCCACAGCAGGCTCCCCAACTTCTGGTCTCACTACTTGGATGGACCTTTCCTTCTTCCCTCCCCATGGCAGAGACTCTCCCAGCTCCAGCTCAGGTGCCCTTGGGGTGGTCTTGGCTCACCTGGCTATCTAGCTAGACACTAAGACCCTCCTCATGGCCAGAGACTCTCCCAGCTCCAGCTCAGGTGCCCCTGGGGTGGCCTTGGCTGTCTAGCTAGGACCTTCAGACAGCATTGTCCATTATGGAAAACACCCTGTCTCTGTCAGCCACTCCCCTCCCCAACCTGTGTTCCTATGGCCAGGCTTTCTGCCGATGACCCTGGGCACACACTGACCCTCCAGAGAGATGACCTGCCCCACCCCCAGCCCTGATACACTCCCACCTTAAGCTAGAGTGGAATGAGGGAAAAGATGGGGGTCAGTAAGGGGGGAAGGTCAGCAGTAGGTTGGAGGAGGCAGGGACCTACATTGTCCATGTTGAAAGATCTGCTCATCTCTTTGTCCATCTTTGAGGTGGAGAGAATCAAGGTCCTTCAGCTCCTCTCCTGGGCTGGCCAGGAGATCTGATCCAGGTCTCTCTTGTTGCTTGGACTGTGGGGGGATTGGGGGTGGGACCAGGTGGATCAGCAGCTGGGGCAACGCCCTTTGCCTTCCCCTCTCTTGCTGATCCAACCAGTTGCTTCCATCAGAGACTTTGTATTTCTGGTGGAAAAAAGTCTTGGAGACAAGTTTGTACGGAGCTGTAGCTCTCTGGGAGAACCACAGCCTGGCACCAGCGGGCCCTCCTGGCACCATCTGCATCATGCCAACCTCCATTGGGTGGATCCTGCAGGCACTGAGGTGGGTCTCCTCCCACCCAGAGAATCCAGGAAACCTGGGGCCTAGGGCTGAGGGAGGGAGGGGATTGGGGACCTTCCCTGGAGTCCGGCTCAGGGCACCTCACACACTCTCAGCCTCTGGCCTGGGCAGCTGGAGCTCAGGGTCAGAGGAGCAGATGACGCTCAGAGGGGGGGATGAAAGTGCAGGCTGGGAACCCTAACCCCTCCCACTCCTACTGCAGGAGCTGCAGTAATCTGGCTGGCTGAATTACAGACACCCTGAACAGAATTGCTGGAGGGCTCACCTCCCGATCTTCCAAAGGGCAGAACAGACCTACTCCCCAGCTGTGTTCTAGGATGTCGGAAAAAGGCTGGTTTGTGACATTTGGAAAGGGCAGAAGTGACTGATAGGGAGGCAGGCAGCAGCAGCAGGCTTCAGCAAGAACAGGTCCTGCCGGAGGAACCACATTTCCTTTGGGACAAGCTTACCAGACTGGTAGCGCAGCAGAAAGATGCTAGGGATCCACTTTGCCAGGATTTCAGCAAAGAATCTGCCAATATCTCATGGAGGCAGACACTAGAGAGAGTTGGCTCTCAGTGGACTGTCCAGCACTTACGCCTTTAACTCTGCCAAACCTTGTAGCTCTCACCAGACCACACCAAAGAAGGACCAAGAAATCCAATGAAAAACTGCAGTGAGTAACTTCTTCCAGTCTAGCACTGCCCCAGAAGCCTGAAGGGGCTGCCAATGTCAGTGTTGAGTAGGGAAGAGAATAAGCACCTGTAATGTGCCTACTATGTGCTAGGCACTGCATTGAGCCAATGTCAGTGTTGGATAGGGAAGGGAATGAGCACCTGTAATATGCCTACTATGTGCTAGGCACTGCATTGAGCCAATGTCAATGTTGAGTAGGGAAGGGAATGAGCACCTGTAACGTGCCTACTATGTGCCAGGCACTGTGCTAAGTGCTTTATCAATATCTCATTTGATCCTCACAACCACCCTAGGAGCTAATATTCATTTTAAAGTTGGGGAAACTGAGGCAGACAGAAGTTAAGTGTCTTGCCCATGCTCACACAACTCACATGCAAGTCTTTCTGATTCCAGCCCCAACTCTCTCTCCATTGAGCCACCAGCCTCTGGGTATGTTCCCAGTGTAACGAGAGATGGTCCAGGAGCACATGTGAGCCTGTGAGGTTTTGTGTTTGATGGCAGCAAGAACAGAAGACTCCCCAAAGAAAGCCTAAGAGTGGGGACCTTGGAAGCCCAGGGAATCAGGAGGAGGCAGCAGTTAGCATGGTGCCACTAGCATTCAGATGGGGACACCTCGAACCCAGGGGCTCTGAGATTCCTAATGATATGCTGAGATGCCAGGGAGGGCCCTGAAGAGCCAGGAGGTAAATGGTCAGCTCAGGAACCTAGGAACCATCTAGGGCTGAGCACCTCACCGGAAAGCCTAGCAGGGGATGGAGCCTGGCCCTGGACAAAAGCCCCTTCCAGGAACTAAAGCCAGAGAAATGAGAAGCAAAGAAAAAGTATTTTAGATTTTAGATTTAGAGATTCCCCTCCCCCCAAAGGAGTGACTTCATAACAACTGCAGAGACTCAAAGAGAAAAAATAGATTTTTACAATGCTGACATGAATACTGAGAAGAAATAAAATGAAATGCAAAATGAAATTAGGGTTTGAAGAAAGAATTGAAAGAAAAAACAGCTTAGAACAGAAATAGACTGAAATGAAAGAAATAAAAACTCGAATAGACCCCAACAGAGACCAATGACTCCAGGAAACAGATTATATCAAAATCAAAAGATTTAAAAAATAGAAGGGAATGTAAGACATCTGTTATAAAAAACAAGTAACCTGTAAAACAGGTCAAGGAGAGGTAATTTATAAACAAAGAAATCAATTTATAAATGAAAACTGCCTTTTTTATCTATTAATTTTCATCTGTTTTAAAAAAAAGAGGGCATATTATAGATAGAAAGAATCCACCAAAAGCAAAAAGTCCTAGGAATGTTGTAACCCAAATCCAAAAAGTCCTTGTGTCAAAGAAAAAAGGCTGCAAAAATCAAGAAAGAACTTGTTTGTGTGCCAAGGAACTACAGTTAAGATGATTCAAGATCTGGAAGCTTTTACCATAAATGCAAGAAAATGCTGGAATATAATATTCCAAAATGCAGACAAAAAATAGGACTACAAACCAAGAATAACTCATCCTGAAAAGCAAGTTTAATCTTAAAGGTTGAAAAGGGTCTTTTATGGAATAGTGGACTTGCAGGCACATCCAATGAAAAGACCAGACAGAGTTGGACAGGAATGTTGAAGTGCAAATACATCCAGAGAAACCTAGAAAAGTAAATTTAATTGATGGACAGTTGGAAGGAGCTGTCTAATAATGTGGTGCTAACATCAACACCTTAATTGTACTGAGGTAGATATTGAGAATATTAAAGGGTATTGAGGGAGTTAAATAAGAAAGGGGGGGACTTAGGAATGGGTTACTTCTATTCTGAGGGTTTGAAAAGGGGAAAGAGAAGGGAGAGTCAGAGGACTAGACAAGGATAGAGAGGAGGAAGAAGGGGGTGAAAGTCACTATTTCTCATCAATGGGGTGTGAGTAGAAGAGAATACAAAGAGGGAAGAAACTGGGAGGGAGCAGGCATCAGATGATCAGATGGCCGAAAAGGACCCTCAAAGAGAGTTGAACACACGCGCGCGCGCACACACACACACACACACACACACACACACACGTGTGCGAGTTTGCTGTAGAAATGCACCAAACTCAACAGGGAAAAAATGGAGATGGCTCAGGGAAGGGAAGGGGGGAGGTCAAGAGAGAACACACACTGGAGAGGGAATATTCACAAGTAAAATAAACTTCCTGATGCTAAAGTGTAGGGGGAGATGGTGGGGGGGGAGGAGAAAGTGAAGAACTAGGATCTACTGAGAAGGGGAGTGATACCTTATGTCACTTCCTAGACAATGAGGGAATGGCTGAAATAATGCGGAGGGTGATGGAGATGTGATAATAGCCAGCATTTCTAGAGTGCCTACTATGTGCCAGGTACTGTTTTGAATGCTTTACAAATATCATCTCATTTTATCTTTCCAAATACCCTGGGAGGTAGGTGCTATTGTCCCTGAATTACAGATGAAGAAATAGAGGGCAGACAGAGGTAAGTGGCTTGCTCAGAGTCACATATCTAGGAAGGGTCTAAAGCTGGATTTGAACTCAGGTCTTCCCGACTTCAGGCCTAGGGCTCTAGGCACTGTGGCATCCCCTAGTTGCATAATGGGGGTCTGGCACACACTAGCTTGTTCAGTTGAGGCAACCTCTCCACGTGGAGAATCTTCCGGGAGGGTCATGATGATGAGCTTTGGAGAGACACATTGGAGCATGCATAAACATTGTGTGGCTGGCTTCCTTCACTTGGTGACATGGAGGCCATCTGATTTCTTTTGGAGGCATTCAGTCTGTTAGCACCAGCTACCTCCTCCTTTACCTCAGTAGTCCTTAGAGGTTCTCAGGGAGATCTCTATGACTCTAAAGAATAGATCTAAGTCTTTGACCTTTGGTGGTTTAGGTGAAAGGAGTGGCATCTCCCACCCTGGGAGTTTTGAAAGGTTGGGAGATTGAGCCAGAGGAATCCCAGAGTTAGAATCTAGGTCAGGTTTTGCAGTCAGCATAGACTTAATACCCTGAGGAACAAAGAGCCACCTTTGAGAGTGATTATTATGGTTCCAGCCAAAGAGTGGCTGAGACAAAGACTTATCTGGCAAAGATGCTGCCCATGGATGTGAGCTTGGACTGTTGCTCTGAGCCAACTCTGAAGGCTACAACCCCCTAGACCAAGGTGCTAGAGGAGACAGTAGGAACCCCAAAGGGTTAGGGGAGATACAAGAGAGGGTGCCAGAGCACACTCACTCTAAGGCTTACATTTTTAACATATACATTTTATTTTCCCCCCAATTACATGTTAAAACAATTTTTAAACATTTGGTGTTTTTTTTTTTAAGTTTTGCATTCATCCTGGGCCATCTCCAGTCATCCTGGTGAATTTCTGGCCACTGGACCCAGATGGCTCTAGAGGAGAAAGTGAGGTTGGTGACCTTGCACAGCTCTCCTTCACTCAAATCAAAGTCAACTGCAAGTCATGTCATCATCTCCCTGATGTTATGGCCCTCTTAAAGAATGAAGGACAAACACAAATTTTGAATTCCAAATTCTAACCCTCCCTCCCTCCCCTCCCCCTCCCTGAGATGGCAAGCAATCAGATATAGGTTATACATGTGCAATCATGAAAAACATTTCCATATTAGTCATTTTGCACAAGATGACTCAAAGAAAAGAAAAATAATGAAAGAAAGTGGAAAAATAGTCTGCTCTAGTCTGTATCCAGTTAATATCTGTTCTTTCTCTGGAGTTGGATAGTCTGCTTCATCATTAGTCCTTTGGGATTGTCTTGGATCGTTGTATTGCTGAGAATAGCTAAGTTATTCACAGTTCATTGTACAATGTTGCTGTCACTGTATACAACATTCTCCTGGTCCTATTCACTTCATTTTGCATCAGTTCACATAAGTCTTTCCAGGGTTTTCTGAAATCATCCTGCTTGTCATTTGTTATAGCACAATAATATTCCATCACAATCATAGACCACAGCTTGTTTAGCCATTCCCCAATTGATGGCCATCCCCCTTGATCTCCAATTCTTAGCCACCACAAAAAGAGCTGCTATAAATATTTTTTTACAAATAAGTCCTTTTCCCTTTTTAAAAAAATGTCTTTGGGATACAGACCTAGCAGTAGTATTGCTAGATCAAAGGCTATGCACAGTTTTATAGCCCTTTGGGGATCCAAATTGTTCTCCACAATAATTGCATCAGTACACAATTTCACCAACGATGCATTAGCGCCCCAGTTTTCCCATATCCTCTCCAACATTTATCCTTTTCTTCTTTTTTTTTTTTTGTCATATTAGCCACTCTTTTAAGTGTGAGGTTTTTAAGGTCTTTTAGGTGTTAGGTGTTTTAATTTGCATTTCTCTAATCAAGAGTGATTTAGAGCATTTTTTTCATAGGAATATATATATATGTATATATACATATATATATATATATGTATATATACATATATATATATATATATATATATATATATATATATATATATATAGCTTTGATTTTTTGTTGTCTGAAAACTGTCTGTTGATAGCCTTTGACCATTTATCAATTGAGGAATGACTTGTATTTTTATAAATTTGACCTAATTCTTTATATATTTGAGAAATGAGGCCTTTATCAGAGATACTTGTTGCAAATCCTGCCCTTCCCCCTCCCCCCAGTTTTCTGCTTTCCTTTTAATTTTGGCTGCATTGGTTTTGTTTGTGCAAAAAAAAACCTTTTTGATTTTATATAACCAAAATGATCTTTTTTATGTTTTGTGATGCTCTCTATATTTTCTTTGATCCTAAATTCTTCCCTCATCCATAGCTCTGATAAATAAACTATCCCATGCTCTCCAAATTTGCTTAAGGTATCACCTTTTGTGTACAAATCATGTACTCGTTTTGACCTTATCTTATCATATGGTGTGAGATGTTGGTCTCTACCTAATTTCTGCCATATTGTTTTCCAATTTTCCCAGCAGTTTTTGTCATATAATGAGTTTTCATTCCAAAACCTTGGATCTTTGAGTTTATCATATACTAGATTACTATGGTCACTTACTATCATGTAATTTGTCGCTAATCTACTCCATTGATCCACCACTCTATTTCTTAGCCAGAACCAGACTGTTTCTAAGACTTACATTATTAATGATTACAGTGGAGATCCTAGGAGGAAGAGGGGCCTCAGGGCTGGAGATGCTGTGTATTACTTTTCTACTCCTAACCCCAAGGCTTACCACCATGCTTTGCACAAAGCTGATGCTTAACAAATGCTCTGTTCATCCATTTATATATAAAAAAGAGGGTAATAGACACATTTATTAATGTATAGAAGAGAAGGAAATTCAGAAAGAAGTGCAGACGAGGAGGACAGTTTTAAAAATAATGCATAGAATTTATTCTACACTTAAGAATAGGTCATGTGAAATTTTGATTCATATTTTTCAGAGAGAATCTGCTTTCTGTATTCTGCTATGTATATTGTTTAAGTTCAGGAAATAAAATTGAGCTAATGGAGCATTTGAGTGACTGGTATTTTGACCAAAGACCTGACTTGGTTGGACCTTGTGGGTGTGCTGTGATGGAGAGCACAGGTCTTGGTGCCCAGACTGATGTCTTTGGGTTAATTGTGCCACCTCACAGCTTCATTTTTTTCCCCTTATATGGGCTTAATTGTGATCACACTGCCTCTCCCTCCCCAGGGTTTACAGCCCTAAAGAAATATGAGTGATTATTGGACAAAAATAGAAATGTGGAGGCAATGCTGGCAGAGATAGAGAGATAGGTTCAGAACTAGCTGAGTGACTGGACCCAAAGAAAAATTGAAAGCTTAATATCAATATGGCAGGAGGTCTCCAGCAGAGTGCCCCTGGGATCTGTGCATAGCTGTATCTGTTCCACATTTTTATTTATGACTTGGATAAAGGCGTAGATGACATACCTGTCATATCTGATGATTTCACAAAGCTGGGAGGGATTGCTAGCAACAACCACCACCACAATGGAACCTGTGCCCACACTTGGCCTTCTTCTTTCTCCCCATCCCAAGTTAATAGTATTTTATTTTTTAAATTATATGTAAAGATAGTTTTCACTTTTATAAGGCTTTGAGTTCCAAATTTTTTCTCCCTCCCCCCTCTCCCCTCCTCCCCAAGATAGCATGCAATCGTTGTAGGTTATACACATACAATTATATTAAACATATTTCCACATTAGTCATGTTATGAAAGAAGAATCAGAACCAAAAGGAAAAACCACAAGAAAGAGAAAATAAACCAAAAAGAGCAAATAGACTACTTCAATCTGCACTCAGACTTCAGAGTTCTTTCTCTGGAGGTGGATAGCATTTTCTACCAGGAGTATTTTGGAACTGTCTTGGACCCTCGCATTGCTGAGAAGAGCTAAATCTACCAAAGTTGGTCACTGCACAGTGTGGCTGTTACTGTGTACAATGTTCTTCTGGTTCTGCTCACTTCACTCAACATCAGTTCACTTAAGTCTTTCCAGGTTTTTCTGTAGTCTGCCTGCTCACCCTTCTTATAGCACAATAGCATTCCATTACATCCATATATCACAACTTGTTCAGCTCTTCCCCAATTGACAGGCATCCCCTCAGTTTTCAATTCTTTGCCACCACAAAAAGAGCCACTATAAATATTTTTGTACATGAGAGTCCGTTTCCCTTTTTTATGATCTCTTTGGGATACAGACCTAGTAGTGGTATTGCTGGATCAAAGGGTATGCAGTTTTATAGCCCTTTGGGCATAGTTCCAAATTGCTCTACAGAATGGTTGGATCAGTTAACTACTCCACCAATGCATTAGTGTTTCTTCTCTTTCTGAATGATTATTTTCCTCTTGGCCCTGGGTTGATGAGGATTCAGAAAGAGACAAGAGAATATGTTTGTCCTTCCCACCTCACTGGAAATCTCAGGGAGCACACTTCCACATGGTGGGAAGTGATGCAATTGGACAGAGGGACAGGAAATCTGCAAGGGGCTGCTGCCTCTACTTCCTTCAGCTACACTTAGGAGTCTGACTTCCTAAGTGCCCTGGGGAAGGCAGCTTGCAAGGACCCACCATCCTGGGTTTGGGTCCTCCAGGCTTCCATGAGGTAGATTCCCGGTAGCCAAAAGTAGCTTAGGAGGTGACCAGCTCTTGGAACAGATAGGGAATCCAGACTTCAAAAGGGAGGATCATAAACCCTGAGACTGACAGTTGTGGTGACTCCCACTGGACTGGTGAGCTGAAAGGGAAATTTGAATTCTCTTCTTCCTCTTCGTGACCTTGATTTTCCTTTCTAAAATCTGTAATCCTGAGATGGGAGTTGGAAATGAGCATTTCTTTCTTCCCTTTTTGGGGGAAACCCCAACCTCCAGGCTCTGAAAATCTGGGAGGGCGATCAGTAGGAGATTTGGTAGATGACTGAATCCTGATGCCTCCAGCTAGGAAGACCTGACCTGATACTTGTGCCATCTTCAGTAGCTAGTGAGCTAATAGGCTAAGTCTCTGGATCATTGGGTGGTGGACTCTGTGCCCTGAGAGATGGGCTGGGTGGGGGCTCATGAGCTATATGCAGATCCTATAGTGATGACTGCAGCCTCATCCCCCTTCCATGAGTAATATATTCCATTCCTTGGTGGATTCTGGATTGGGCATACCCATAGCTTGAAGTTACAAGAATCTTCTCTCTGAGTACTCTCTGGTGGTCAGTTAGGGTTACTGCAGCCTTTTAGGAAGGCTAGTTAACAGACTCTACCAAGATCTGGTGGCTTGAATGGAGCGCCACCTGGTGGGTAAGTCAAATATTGCGTCCTCTTGGTCCTTAATACAGTGATATTGCCCTGGGGGATGGGGGTGCTTAAGACTGTCACAATCATAATAGCTCACATTTTTATATATATATATATATATATATTTTTTAGTTTACAACACTCCCCCCATCCCTCCCCAAGACGGCATGGAATCCAACATATCTTCTATGTGTAACACACTAGTCAAGTTGTGAAGAATTATGACCAATGGAATGAATCAGGAGAAAGAGGAAACAGAACCAAAAAAAATCCCAAAAACAAAAACAAAGAAAAAAAGGGAAACGTTTTCCAAGTGTTCTGCAGGACTAATTTCATTTGGTCACCTGCATTTATCACCTTTCATTTATCACTTTGATGACCAAGGCATGAACTAAAAAGATCTTGACAAGCTAGAACAGAGGTGTTGAACACGTGGCCACACTCGCAGTCACCAGATTAAAATATAATTGGGAAGTATTTAATACAATAAATAAAAATAGAGTAAGTCATAGATAATGTTAATATTAGGGCATCTAGGTGGTGCAGTGGATAGAGTGCCAGGGAGACCCGAGTTCAAATTTGACCTCAGACACTCACTAGCTGTGTGAACATGGGTAAGTCACTTAACCTTGTTTGCCTCAGTTTCCTCATCTATAAAATGATCTGAAGAAGGAAATGGCAAACTGTTCCAGTACCTTTGCCAAGAGAACCCCAAATGGAGCCATGAAGAGTTGGACATTATCAAAAAAAGACTGATATAAATATCGGTAATCCCTTGAGTGCAGGGATCTTGTTTTTGCCTTTTCCCTTTGGTATCCCCAGCATGATGCTTGGCCCATAGTAAACATTTGACACATCCCTGATAATCAGCAAAAAACAAACACAGAAAGGTTGATTGTTCTTGTTGCGATCATCATTAGCTCATTCTAATTCTCTTTATGAGGTTCAGATAGACATGGCCCCAGGACAAATCACCATCCTATTCTGATGCTTTTAGATTTGCTGCTCTGTGGACTATTCCACAGGGTTCCAAGAATCACTTTTTGCAATTGAATACAAGAATTGGGGTGGAAGGTCTTCCACCTCAGATCCTTGGCAAACTTCCTTGGAACAAGTCCAGGGCAGACAGGACTACCAGCAAGATGGGTCCCAACTGACCTGTCCTCATGGAGCTGGAACCTCCTAGGCCCAGGCCCCTAGAACTTCTCCCACTGAGGTTCATAATCATGAGTATTGGCTGTGGTAACATGTGAAAACATGCTTCTAGGATTTGATTGGTCACTGATGCATCCAAATAGTTTAGTCCCTGAGAATGATTTGGTTGTAGTGTGGTTTATTGATTGAATTCTCCAAGATGTTTTGAGGTCCATATTTATGGTGTAGGGACTCTGTCCTCAGAGAATCTATGAAAGACAGCAAGATTCAGATGTATAATTCTAGCCATCAGTTCCGACCTTGCTAAGCAGCCTACTGTGGTGAAGAAAGAGTTGGTCTGAAAATCAGAAACACTTGAGCATGAGTCTGCCTTCTAATGACACACATTAGCTTGCGTCGTCTTGGCCAAGTTGTTTAGCCTCTCAGGATTATAAGTCCCTCCTTGTATGAATGAAATCACAGATTCAGTCCAAAGGCCTGCATTTTGGACAGCCTGCCATGATGGGCTGCCAGATTTCTACCATTTCCTTGAGTAATCTTCACTAAGCACTGAGTGCTCAGTGTGATAGCCATTGGCCCCACACTTCTTTGGAAGCCATCTTGTTGGCTGAGTTTATGTGTATATCACTCATGGAGGATCTTTGGATTCCATTCTTGGACTGAGGCTGTTTTACAGGCTCCTGGTGTAAGCCACTTTTCACTCTATTTAACAAACTCAATAGTATATACCTTGACTACTGTTCAGTGAAGTGGTCTCCTTGTTCCCAAAGAATTTCTGTAGATTTTTGGCCTTTTTATTGTGTGTTTTAAGAATATCTGTCAAGAATTAGAATATCCAGCTTTTCTACAGCACCTACAATGTGCCAGACACTGTGCTAAGCATTTTACAAATATCATCTCATTGGATCAAACCTCTTCTTCCTTCTTGGCCAGGAAGCATTCCTCTTCCTAGAACTGCCTTAGGGTGAGGAGTCCTGTACATCAGTGGTGTCGAACTCAGACAGAAGCTTGGTCCACTAATCCATACAGAAGAATCCCTTCAGGCTGCATATAGACTTAGGTTTTTGATGTAACGCTATTTATGTTTTGTTTATTTCCAAGTTATGCCTAATTTTTTTCCTAAAATATACTTTAAGCTGGCTCTGGAGAGTGTGGCCAAGGGCTACATGTTTGACATCTCTGCTGTGTATCACTAATATTGTATGGGGTTTTGTTAGAACACTTTACACATCTATTATGGTCTCTTTTAAGGTTATTGTTAGGATTATTGTTAATATATCATTTCAGTAAATGCCTTTTCTTTGAGCCAATTGCATTCTCTGGCTGACTAATTAAAAGTAAACACATTGCTGGGGGTTCACGTGTTATAGTGTTAGGAGTGTGAATCCGTAAAGTACCATGGACGAACAGGGTAGTCATTCCCAGCAACCCAACTCACCAATGCACATGGCGGGGTGGCCATGGAAGGCATTGCAGAGATAATGAATGTCAGAAGCTACAGAAATGTCTGTTATCATTTCTGGTGAATGGAAGGCATTGCTTTGAAGGAGAGACTAACAGAAAGTTGGGTCTTGCTACGAAGAAGCAAAGCCTAGATATCGACTCAGAACCAGGCAAAGGAACAGAACCAAACTTGACAACTGGGTGTGAAAGCCTCTGGCAACTGACCTAGACAGAGAGAAACAGCCTGGGGCAGGAGTCAGACACCTTCAGGTGCATTGATAAGGCCTGTCCTTAAACCCAAGGGAGGAATCTTGGGGTAGCAGATCCAGTGGAGCCATCTTGGACCAGGGAAAATGGGGGCTGGGTACTCCTACACTGATGTCTACCAGACCTGCCCACCTGGGCCTCTGTTCCAAGGCTTCCCTTTTGGGCAGGTCAGGTCTGTTCTGAAAGCCTGAGTCCATCATCTTAGGTGACCCAGAATGGGAGAGAGGGAAGGCAGGGTGTCTCTTGGAGCAAGGAGGAGAATTCCCAGCGGACAGAGACAAATGCAGCATGAGACTGGCCTCTCATGAGCACATGGTCCTTCCTGTCCAGGACCTTCCAGCCCAGGCTGGGGCAGCTGGCTATACCTTGGCCAGACCCTCTGCAAAGAACCCAGGCGGAGTGGACAAGTCAGGAAAAAAAATGAAACATTTCATTTTATTCTGAATAAAAAACTCAAACAGACAGAACAGTTCGGAATTGTGAAAAACTTCATCTCTAGGACACAATTTCACAGAAATCGTCTCGCACAGTGTGGGCCCTGATCACGTGCCCCAGGATCAGACCCTTGGGAGTGGCTACGTGCTCCCCAAGTGCTCTGGGGGGCCCGGACCCAGCCACAGTAACAGGCTGGGTGCTGGAGGGAAGGGGGAGTGCGGCCTGTCCTTTCCTCCCTTCCCCCTTCTGCCTTGATCTCAAAGTCACAATGGTCTGTCTCTGCAGAACCTGCCCAGGCCACTAGGAAGGGAGCGCCCGGGGGCTATCCTCTCTCTCTCAGACTCTGCAGTCCCAAGCCAGGACCCTGGCCCTTCTTCCCCCAGACAAAGCTGTAGCCACTTCTCCAACCTGAGGGGCTTCACCAGGGTTGCCTTCTTTCAGAAGGGAAACAAGTACCTCTCAGACCTCGAAGTAACTCCTTTAGGACCGTGGGAGGAAAGGGGGACAGGGTATGTTCCTCTCCAGAAACAGGGAGCTCCGAGAGAGGCACTTCCCTGAAGGTCCTGGCCTAAGACCAGTGGCCACTGGGGCCCAGGCCCCTCCTAGGGGTCACTAACAGACTCTGAGGCATAGGGGGAACCTGAGCTCAGTCCTGGGGCCCCCTCTTGCTTCTGGCATCCCACATGCCCCGCTTGGAGTGGTAGTGATGGTAGAAGTTTCGGAGCCGGAGTCGCTCTACCTCCAGACCGGCCTGCAGGACCCTGGGGGAAGGGGCAGGGGAGGCAGGGGACGAACGGCAGTAAGGGCAGGAGGCTGTGCATGCTCTCCCTGCAGGCTTGGATTAAGACCCCCAGTCCCCCAAATCTGCAATTCTCTCCCCCATCTCCACCTCTGGGGTTCCTGCAAGTCCCAGATCAAATCCCATTTTTTTTTTTGGCCTTCTGGAGGCAAAGGGGTTAAGTGACTTGCCCAGGGTCACACGGCTAGCGTCTGAGGCTGGATTTGAACTCAGGTCCTCCCGAATCCAGCGCCGGTGCTCTATCCCCTGTGCCAACTTCTACAAGATGTCCTCCCTAAGCCCCTGAGATTCCACTCCCTCCGCCCCCCCAATTTATCTGGTTTAGTTTATCTGCTCCCATGTGTAAACTGTGAGGTCCCTGAGGGCAGGGTCCGGCTTTTGCCTTTCTTTGTCTCCTCAGGGTTCAGCTCTACGCCAGGACACAAATGGGGAGGGTGGGGGGGAAGGTCAGATACCTGTCCAGCAGTTCCCAGTCCTCGCCGCCCCAGCGGTCCCGGAACTCCTCGGTGTTCATGCCCCCAACTCGGTCAAAGTCCGACTTGTAGATCCCGAAGAGACCGAAACCATTCACCTCCCAGTAGCCTGAAGGGAGAGGGAGGCCAGAGAGCAGGCCTGGAATCCCAGGAGCTACCCCGCCTCCACCCCACGCCCCTCACCCCAGGCAGGATGCGACCGACTATCCCGAGGAAGGCTGGTGAGGGACTGGCAGGTGCTCCCTGGGGTCCCCCTGCCCAGCGCTCGCGGGGGCGGGGGGAACGGACGGGACTACCATGGGGGTCGCCCGGGGAGCTCCCACAGCTGAGCCGCATGACCACGGGGGCGAAGGCGAGTTTTCCCTCCACGCAGTGTTTGCGGATGCCGTCCAGAATGTTGAGGGGGAAGTGAATGTGCAGATCACACAGGAACACGATGCTGCTGCCGTCCTGGTACGTAACGAGAGCTGACCCGCAGCCGGTCCCTGGTCTAGCGCCCTCCACCCGCCAAGCCCGGCCCGGCCCGGCCCGCGCGGCCCTCCCCGCCCCTCCCCGTGGGCGCGCCCTGCCCTGGGTCACCTCGATGGCATCCACGCCCGCCTGGAGCCCCGAGGCCCGCTCGAAGTTCCCGGAGCGCTTCAAGTACTGGTACCTGGTGGGAAGTGGGTCAACGGCTGTTGAGGGTGTCGGGGCGGGGTTCAGGAGCCTAGGGGAGCGGCACAGGCAAGGGCGGGCGGGGAGGGGCCCAGGTGCTCGTTACCGGGGCAGCCGCGCCGCCCGTAGGGCTCGCTCCACGTCCATGTCGTCGCTGTCGAAGTCCACCAGGACCACACTGAAGCGCGTGTCGCCCGTGAGCGCGTGCAGCGAAGCCATGTCCCAGAGGAAGCGGGTCACCCAGCGCGCCTGGTTCTTCACTGGGGACAGACGGGGAGGCCGGGGGTTAGCGGGGCCCAGGCCCTTCGCCGGCCGCAGCCCCGCCCGAGCTCGGCCCCTGCTCTCACCCGCCCGGTACCTGGCACCACAAAGTGAACCATGACGTCTTGGCGCCAAGCTAGCCGCACTGGCCGGCAAAGCAGGGGCTCAGGGGTGCGGCTCGGAGACTCCGATGGGGTCCGGGCCGCGGCTGCCTCAGGGGCCGCCCCGTCGTCGCCATCGCCGTCGTCAACCTCGGCTTCGTCTTCCCCATCGGCCCCGGCCCGGGCCCGTGGTAGCCGCAGGAAGACGTACTCGGACAGCCGCAAGCGTCCGTGTCCTCCACGCTCCTGCAGCTCCAGCTCCAGCAAGTAGCGGCTGCCACGGGCCGAGTCCCGGCGCTTCTCCACGTTAACGATGCGCAGCAGCGAGAAGCGCCTGAGAGCGAGGGGGGTCGCGGTCACTGGGGCCCGGGGCTGCCGGCACTGCGCACCCGCCCGGCTCCCGCCCGGGCCAGCGGATCCGGCCCCCTCTTGGGCAATACCCTCGCGGCCTTCTTTCGCTGGACCCCAGGGTCGCTTTCTGCCTGCCTTGGAACGGAGCCGACAAGCAAACAGCTCCATGGAAGCAAGCTCTAGCCAGGCCATATGGAGGTAATCCGCAGAGGGAAGGCACCGGTGGGATTTTAGTTGGGATTCCCAGGAAGGCACGAGATAGATGAGGAGAGAGAGAGGGTTCGGCCAGAGAAAATGCCAGAGCCCCGAGAGAGGGCCGCAGAGAAGTGGAAGGGGCAGCCGGGACACTCAGTGTCAACCAGGATTTTCGGTTTGATTCCAGCGATGAGAGAGAGCCACAGGACTCTATTGATGGGGCCAGTGTTTGTCAGCTGCGTGGAGGGTGCACTGGCTGGAGGGGGAGGGGTGAGGCTGAGCCCAGCCTTAGCCCATACTTGAAGAGATGGAGGCCTGCACCAGCACGGTGGGCTGGAGGAAAGGAGGCTTGGGTGAGAGACCCATGAGGCCCCCAAAGGTAAAATCCAGAGGCCTTGGCAACAGATCCGATAGGAGAGGGCAGAGAGTGAGGAGTGGAGGGGGACACTTTGGTAGGGAGCCTGGGAAAGGGGAGGGCCCTTTGGGGATGTGGTGAGTTTAGGGCATCTCTGAGACATTCAGTTAGTGATGTCCAAGAGGCAGCTGGAGATGGGAGGCTGAGCTGGGAAAAAGCAGATTTGAGAATCCTCAGCATAACGGTGGAAACTGATGAGGTCACAGGGTGGGGGGTATAGAAGGAGAAAGGAAGAAGGCCCAGGACAGGGGCAGTTATGGGAGACTGAGGAGGAGCCCCAGGAGAGAGCAGAGTGTCATGAAAACAGAGAGGACAGGATCAAGAAGAGGGGTTGGTTAAGTGCTTTGCTAATATTTCATCTGCTCCTCACAACAACCCTGTGATGCTATCAGTATCCCCATTTTGCTGTTGAAGAAACTGAGGCAGATGCAGGCTAAATGACTTGCCCAGGGTCACAGAACTAAGAAGTGTCTGGGGATGGATTTGAACTCAGGTCTTCCTGACTGCAGTCCCAGTGCTCTGGGCACAGTAGTGCCCCTGGCTGCCCAAAAGGCCAAGAAGGCCTCTGATTTGAGAAAACGTCTTTAGATTTGGCGGAAGGAATTTCAGTCAGGTGCTGAGGTCAGAAGCTAGACCGTTGAAAGTTAAGAGAGAAGAAAGCAAGTGGAGGCACCTACTGGAGAGAGATGGGACAGTAAAAGGATGGATTGAGGGAGGGGTTTGCAGGATGGGGAGACACAGGCAGGTTGTAGGCATGAGGGAAGCAGGCAAGGACAGGCTGAAGATGAGCCAGGGAGGAGATAGTGGGGGCCATCTGACAGAGAAGTTGGAAGAGAAGGGGTCAGTCCTATTGCCCCAAAGGCAGGATGGAGCACGGGACATGGCCACAATGCTGGTCCCACTGAGCAGCCCTTAGCTACAAGACAACAGCTTCACCTACAGGAACTATGGCGCCAAGCTCCCCCTTCACAAAGCATCCTTTGTCTAGGAACCCAAGTCTTGTTCTCAGGACTGTCCCCTGGAACAGGGGTATGACTTGGCCTCGGAGGGTGGGAGAGGGGGATGGGTTCTCCTGGGAGAGGCTGCCTGCCTCTTTCACCTTGCTTGCTTCTCCTCCTCTTCACCCCTGCCCCCAATGTGCCAGCTCATGCCCACTAACTGTGGGGGTCCCCCACAGCTCTGTCCTGGGCTCTCTCCCTGCTCAGTGCTATTCACTATTCCCCATCTCACAGATCCCCCTTCTCTCCTCACCCCATTCCCATTGTGCCTCCACACCTCAGACACCCCCTTCTGTCCCCACCTCCCCACTGTGCCTCCCTGTCTCACAGACACCCCTTCTCTCTGCTCCCAGAAGCACTACCATGGCCTGCCAGGTCCTCTTCATCTGGAATAGCTTCCTAATCCTTCCAGCTGTGAAAATCCTCCCACAGAAGGGGTCTGACTATGCTGCTCTGAACCTTTTGGGGGCACCCTCTACCCCAGGCTTCCCAGCTAGCTCCTTGTACAGAGCTCATTCCTCATCTCCCTGTCCTCCTCCCTGCAGGCACCCAAGCTTTTGCCCTTCTGGCGTTTCTATCTGGGTAGAGGTGCTTGGCACCCTGATTGGCCTCCTTGCCTCCAGTCTCTTCCAGCCCAACCCAACTCCTCACTCTAATCCAGCCTTGACTGCCAAGCTGAATTTTCTCAAGTGTAGTGTAGACCCCCCAGCCCCTTCCCAGACTCCAGCACCTCCCTCTCACCTCCAAGGATCCAGCAAAGCTCTCTGGCATTTCAAGTCCTTTCCAGGCCCCTCCCTCCCTTTCTCTCCTTCTTCTACTTGATTCTCCCACCCGCAACTGCTATTCAGCTGCCCTGGCCTCCTCCTCCTAGCTCTGGGCCTGGCATACAGTAGGCACTCAATCAATGCTGACAGTGTGGCTGGTCTTGAAAAAGATGCTCCATCTTCATCTCTGGCCATCCCCCATCCCTGGATCGCTTTTCTTCCTTCCCCACTCCTGCTTCCTAGTTTCCTGTCACCTCTCCTGGGTCCCTGCCCTTCTCCCTGCCCCCTTCCCACCCCCATGTCCCCCAGTTATAGCCCTGGGAGCTTCTCAAGGGCCAGGCCTGTGATTCTGCCCCTGAGCTTAGCTCAGTGCCTGACACACAGTAGGTGCTTACTCATTGTTGCTACCTGCCTGCCTGGCTTTCAGCCATCATTCTCATCTGGTCCATGGAGCCCTGGTGTGAGAAACTACTCTAGGACTTTGCGGAGGGGGCAGGGGTTTGACCCCTGGCTGGCCTCCAAGAGGAGGCTGGGATGGCCCTGGGCTCTGGCCTCCCCTCCTGCTGCATGCAGCCTCAGTCTCCATTTGAAGCCTGACCCAAGGAAGGGCCTTGTCTCCAGGAAACTCTCCCTGCCCCCCAGAGAGCCTGGGACAGGCATCCATAACTGCAGGGGGCAAGGGGCCCCAGCTGAGGTGGTAGCCATGCCTATCCTTCCCCACCTAGCACCACCCCCCCCCCCACCCGGCCCTGGCTTGGCCAGCCCCCAGGTACCCTTCATGCAGGGTGTTCAGCCGCTCCATGTACTGGGCCACAACATCCACAGCCTCTGACTCAGGCAGCTGGAGGTTCCCAGACACATTGCATCGAAGGTCATTCCAGTCTGAGCGGAGCAGCTCAAAGTCCATGGCGCCCACACTGAAGGTCCGCTGCCAGTTGATGGCATCCTCAGGCCAGGAGCCCTTAGGCGGGACACCGGCCTCTTCCTCCTCGCTATCCTGGGACGTGGCAGTCTCCTCTGGGCCACCCTCAGCCTCTTCCACCCCTATCTTTTCCCCTTGAGGCCTAGCCTGTGCCACTTCTGACACATGAAGGAAAGAAGTCACTGGCTCACCACCCTCAGAGGAGGTGTTTGAGGTCAGGCCTGTGAGCCCAGTGGTTAGGTCCAGGGACCCCTGGGTGAAGCTGACTCTGGAGGTCCTCTGGAGAGAATTTGGGGGCCTTGGAGCCCTGGCTGCAGTGGTGCTGACCGTTGGGGCCCTATGGCCTGGAGGCCTGCGAAGCGCCCGCAGATGCACCCTCTGAAGGGGCCGGGGGTAGAGAAAGATGCCAGGCAGTGGGGGCTGCCAGGGGCCATGGGCTAGCCAGGGCCGGGGCCTTGGGGGCTGCGTCCGAGGGGACCGGCGCTGCCCAGGGTGGACCCTTGTCACATACACTTTCTCTGGCTTCTTCAGTGATCGTGGGGCAGCCCCCTGTGCGGGAGACCTGGGGGGTGGTGCCCGACCCAGAAAGAGGGGGGTAGACTGGGCTCCGACAGGATTCTGGCGTGTGTCTGCGGCCGTGTGGGCCCAGCTCAGGGCACGTGTTAGCCGGGTCTCCCTCCTAGGATGGGGGCTGGGGCTGCTGTTTACGGTCCCTTGGTGGTCCTGAGTGGTCCAGGGAGGAGGGGTGGTCCTGCTTGGGGAGGGGTGGGCTCCTGTGGGCTCTGGGCTAGCCACTTCCACTTCCTCCTCCTCTTCTTCCTCCTCCAGGAAACCTGGGGAAAAGGGATGGCTAGTCAAGGAACTGCCCAGGAGGGGGAAGAGTCTGGCAGGATTCTGGCTGGGCACACTCACTGTCTGGATCAAGGAACAGGAAAGCTGCTCGTCCTGCATCCTCCTCCTCCCTGTCTTCTTCATCGTCCATCTTCATGTATTTGTAAAACCCAAACCTGGAGAGGTAGAGGGGTCAGACTGAGAAAGCCCTTCCCTTCTCCCCTGGCTGCCCTATGTAAGCACCTGCCCCTCAGCCCAGCTCAGCCCCTGTCTGGCCCCTGTTGGCCCTACCTCTCCAGGTACAGTGGTGACTCCCGGTAGAAGCACTTGTTACTAGTTTCCATGTGCGTGAGTCGAGTGAAGTCATTGGGGTAAACAAAGGAGAGGTAGACCTGGAGGAGAAGGTCACAAAGGTCACAGGTTAGAGGCAGGGCTTCACTTCCTGGAATGACACTGGAGGTTGGGGGAGAGGTCACTTACAAACTGCAGGCCCTGGTAGCGGGCAATGGGGAAGTCTTTGACCACATAGGTGGGGGCGTAGGCACAGGGCAGCAGCACGTTCTCCAGACGGGCCGGCTCCAGCCTCGGTGCTGTGGGGGAGGATGGAGGGAGAAGGGTGGGTGACCCTGCCCCAGCCCCTGTCCTCCAGCACCCTCCCTGCCCCAGCCCCAACCCCTGCCCCTCCTCACTGAGGAAGAAAGTGTCCCGAGCATCTGGCCTCAGCATGTCCGCTCCTAGCTCCTTGGGCTGCAGCCCCGGCTTGGCCACATGGCTGGCCAGGGACTGGGGGATGTGGGCCACGTGATCCATCTTTAGGGATGACTCATCTAGGGGCAGGAGGGAGGACCCCTGAAGTCAGTGCATCTCCCGGGCTCCCCTCTCCAGGACCCCTGGGCAGGCACTCGAGAGCCACCCCCTCTCCCACCTGTATAGAGAGAGATGTACGGCGGGCCAATGACCTCGAACTTCAGGCCGGGAAGAAACAGGCGCCACTGGGGAGGAAGGGGGAGGGGGGGGAAGGGGGACAACATGTTAGATCCGGGGAAGGGAGGCTCCGGCTGTCCTGGAGGGCTACCCTCTCTGGTCTTGGTCTGGGGGCTCAGTACTTACCCCCACTTCCACATGGTCAGATCCCCGGTCATCTTGTTTGTGTAGAAGCTCAAAGTAATATCTTCGGGAAGAGGAGAGCCTGGGGCAGAGGGGGAGGGGAGGCTGAGGGTCTTGCCTCCCCAAGGGGGGTGGGGAGACTGAAGATCCTACCTGGGGGAAGAGAGACTGGGGGTCCTGCCTCCCCAAGAGGGGAGGGGAAGATTAGGGGTCCTGCCTCCTCAAAGGGGAACTCTGGCTTTTTGGAGGCTGGAAAGAATTCACTTAGGGTACAACATAAGGAGTTTGAGCCCAGGTCCTCAGAGGTGAAGGACAGGGCTCCCCCTACTTCACCATGACGACGGTTTTGTCTGTGGCTAGAAGGGGATGCCCTGATAGCTGGGTGGGGTGGGGCGGTCAGTCGCTCACCGCTTTGGCTTGGACACTTGGGAGCTGAACTTGGTGAATTCCCCAGGTGCTGTCCACTCAGAGCCAGTCTACAGTGGGGGACACAAGGGAAGTAGATTACTTGGGCCCCTTATTTTGGTAGGAGCCAATGAGAAGCTTGAAGGTGGATGGAGACAGACACAGCTCGGATAACCCGGACAGGGCCTCAGGCAGGGAAGGTGGGGGTGCAGGAATATGGGGTGGGGAGGGGCCTCAGACATCATCCCTGATTTGTAGTGTCTGTGGTGAGAAGTCATCTGGCCAGTGTTTAAGACCCTCTAGCTACAGGGAGCTCACCACCTACCGAAGCAGTGATTCCTAACGTGGGCCAGCCACCAGAGACTTTGTTCCTCATGGCCCTCTCTCACTTCCTGGCTTGGCTCCTCAATCTGCCCTCCAGGCCCAATTGTGATCCCCTTTCCTCCGAAGGCAGTGGCTTCCAGCCCTGAGAGCCACTCTCTCCAGCTACCCCCATTCCCCCTTCCAGCTTAGTTCCCTAGAGTGAATGCACCCTTCCCCTCAGACTCAGGTGGCTTTGGCCTCAGACCCTTTACATCCTGGACTTGGGAAGCTGATTTTTCACTTTTCTTCCAAGCACTGGGGATCTCCTTAGTGTGGGTCCCCAAAGGCCCCTTGGGAGGGGTCCTGCCCTCTGCTGGGCCCATGGAACCCAGATGCCTGGCAGGGTACAGGGCCTGCTGGCAGAGTGTTTCTGGCTTGGAAGGGCCTGGGGGAGCTGATGCTCCTGTGCCTGATCTGTGAGCAGTGGCAGGCTGGATCTCCTCACCCCAGCCCATCCCTGGGCCCAACTTCTACTCTGGGGTGACCTTTGTGATAAGCCAGCAATCTACACTTCTAACCAAGTCATGAAGAAAAATGCTGAAATGAACCCTCCCCCCAAGAACAGAGCCTCAGAGCACATCACTGGATGTCCCCAACCCCAGCTCTGCTGGAAATTCCTGGGGCCTACCTTGCCTACATAGGCCACAAGTTGGGCGCCTGCTGGGCTTTCATCAGGACTCAGCCAGAACTCAGAGTTATCATCTGAGGCCACAGAGAACTGGAGATCACCTGAGGACCAGAGGGGCACAGACTCTAATACCAGAGTTAGGGCTGGCAGAGTTCTGATCCATCCCAGGGCATGGAGAGTTTCAGCGATTCTGGCCCACATCTCCACATCCCCCAGATTCTCCCATCTCCCACTGTTGTTGAGATCTCAGCAGAAACCCGTATTGGGGTGTCCTGGAGCTTGTACAGCCTTCCCTCCATACCTCCCCAAACGCCGTTCCCCCATACCATCTCTGCTGGGGTGGATATAGCCAAAAATTCGCAGTCCATAATTCTTCCACTTGGGGGACACAGCCAATTTCTTCACAGTAGTTCGAGTCTGGGCAGGAAGCATGGATGGCAAGCCAGTGACTTCCTGATCCCAGGGTTCCCACTATGCATCTCCTTCCAATGCTCTCCATCCTCATGCCCTCACAGACCCCTCATCTCCCTTAATACTGCTTCCTGGTTCCTCTGGGCCCTCCCCATAGACCCTCCCAACCTTCCCCAATGTACCCTCAGCCTCCCACTAGTGTCCTACATCCTTTCCCAATATCTCCTTGGCTGCTGGTCTCTTCCTCCAATCTCCCCCATGCTCCTTCAACCTCTTCAGCCCCCCAGTGTTCCAGTCATCTCAATTCTCCTTCTTTAGAGTCTGGTCCAGTGCCCTTCCCCTAGTCCCCTGCCCCCTCCTCAGTTCCCCCCAGGTACACACTCACATGGGGGAACAGTGGGAAGTGAAGATTCCTCCTCAGGCTCCCCACAGTGGCCCCACACCAGTCCTCAAACACGTGTAGGTTAACCTTCCCCCTGTACTGTGTGTGCAAGAGGCCCATGGACCTGTCATACTGAGTGCAGCAGCAAGCGGGGGGCTGGGGGTGAGCGTCAGCCTCCTCCAAGCCCTCCCCACCCCTGGCACTCACCTCCTCCTGCCACCGGGGGACCTGGTGGGTGAGGTTCAGGAGGGATGACCTTCCCGCCTGGCCAGGGAAGGTACTCAGCTCCCGCCCCTCTGCCTGCTGGAGAGATCGTGACTCAGGCTGTGGAGATAGGGGCTGGAGTGGGAGGGAGACCTCACCTCCAACACACCTGCTTGTTTCTCAGGATCACTTACCAGCTGGTCTTCCTCATGACTCTCACTGGAGTCTTCCAATCTCTTGGGGGGGGACACGACCTGGGGTCCCCCCACCCCCTTCCCGGCATCTGTGACCTCACTCAGCCTCTCTCCATCTGCAAAGGCAGCGCATGGGGGAAATGTTGCATGGTGCCCCCTCAGAGACAAGGCTCCCCAGATCTCTCCCACACCAGCAGACTCCTTATCTTGAACTGCTTCCTGGGTCAGGGGGCTGGATCCCAGCCTTGAAAGCTCTCCCCATCTTCTCCCTAAGTCCCTGTTCCCTACCACAGAAGAACCCTGCCAGGGAGTCAGGAGGTGGGCAAGGACAGGGAGAGGTGACGGTGATGACCCTCACTCCCACGGCCTGCTGCTATGCAGGGATGTGCCCGAAGTCTGGAGAATCTAAACCAAAGGGCTTGAAACTGAAAGGATGCACCCACAAAGTTAGCTTGTGCAGATGGCTAGCACAGCAGGAGAGCCCTGCAAAGGCCTTGGGTACAGAAGGAGTCAAGAGGCCCAAACACACAGGCAGCTGACCAAGAGGGCACAGCTTTGACTTGACCCTACAGGTCCCAGGAGATCAGGTAGGTCTGGAGGCTTCACATAGGGGTGTGGCTCCAGCAGGGCACACCAAGAGCAAGGATACATCCCAGGTGGGAAACCCAGGGGTCAGAAGCAAAATGGAGAGGGTGGAGGTAGAAACACAAGGCATGTTTATCATCAGAGTACACGAGAAACAACTCAAACAGTAAGGAAACAACAGAAGGGGCCCCAGGTGCCATAGGAGTGATGGGGGCCTCAGTGATCCAGAGCCCTTTCTGCCCAGAGTAGACCGTCGAGTCTGTCACTAAGGCAAGCAGAGGGGAATGATGGGATGCTTGGCAGGAGGGGGTGTGATGATTCCATGGAAGAGTCTGGGATGCAGGAGAGGCAGGCCAGATGCAGCTGCACATGAGACCCCCAGACTTGGGGACAGCAGGTTTCCAAGGGTTCAGAGGAAGGAGAACGGGGACCCCTTCAAGTCTGACAAAGGGAGGCCAGCTCAGGAAAGAGGAGAGTCAGGAGTGAAATTCTGAAGGAACCAAGAGGACATTTCACTGAGGAGCAGGGCTGAGAAGGGGGCATCTCCAAAGGCCCACCTGCCAGTGGGCACTGTTAGAAGGCAGAAGGCAGCTGTGAGGGCCAGTAGGACAGGAAGGCTCTAGGAGGGGAGCCTGAGAAGCCAGGCCAAGGATGACGGAGTGGCTCTGCACATGGCAAGGGAGAAGCTGGGAGGAGGGAGGAGGCTGGACAGAGGGCCTCACCCCTGCCAAGAAGCATCTTCAAGAAGGACGGTCCAGCGGGAAAGGACCTGGCTCCAGATCTCCCCTCTAATGCTCACTGCCAGGCTGACCTTGGGTCCGGGCCTCAGTCTCCTCATTCTGCCAAATGGGGAGGTGGGAGCAGATGGCCTTTGTCTGGATGTAGGACCCAGACTCAGCCTTGAGACCCTGCACATCAGAGCTGCGCCTCCCTGTGTCCTCCCACAAATCAGTCCCTCAAAGCAGGGGATGGGGCTGCCTCCTCTGTGCCATGTGGTCCAGGAAGAGCTTTTCCCTTAGACCCAGATCTGCTATGCCATAGTGTATGCTCTGAGAGCTCCACCAGCAGGTGACAGAGGAGAGGAGCAGGATGTGGGGTGGTGCCCCCAAAGAGGCCCCTCTGAGTGTCTAGACCTTCCCTCGATGGCTGCTCCTGGCTTCCAGAGAGCATCTGCCAGTGAAAATTCTCTGGAAACCAGAGGCCTCAGGGTTGGCCAAAGAGAGAGCCTTCCAGGTCTGCCTTGGGCTGGGGAACACATACATGCCAGGGGAGGGGGCGCAATCTAAACCCAGGAAGGGCTGGCCCCTGTTAACTTTCCTACAGGTCGGTCCTACCAGAGTGGAGGCAGATTTTACAGCTAGGAGGCCCAGAGAAAGGGATTAGCCCGAAGTCACACAGGTGGATCGTGCATGATGCCATGTTACAGAAGGGAACTGCCAGCTGGGCCCAGTCCCCCTCACTGGCCTTCAAGTCTCTGCTGCCTGAAGACGGGCCCCACATTAGTGGAATGACCAATCTTGGCACACTCCAGCACGAAACCTGGACCCCTCCACTCGGATGTCTGCGGGCATCTCAAACTGGGCAGATGCCACACCAGGCTCTTTGTCTCCCCCCACACCTGCCCTGAATTCCAGCATGGCTGCCCATCTGTCCAGGCTGGCAGCCTCAGTGGCGGCATCCCAGTACATCAGGCTGTGGAGCCCAGCCCTCCGGTTACAGACCAAGGAAAAGCCATGTCCAAGTGCACCTGACTCAGTCATGTTTCCTCCCTGTGGTCTCCATTTTTGCTTCGGCTGGGGGGCAACACACAGGACCACCACCCTAGGCAGATCCTCACCTCCTCTCACCTGGACTACTGCAATTGTCTCTGAATTGGGCTCCGCGCTTGCAGACTTTCCCCTCCAATCCATCCTCCACACTGCTAAGGCACACTTCTGACCTCACTGGATCCCACTACCTACAGGACAAAATGTACACTCCTAATCCTGGCATTTGAGGCCCCTGCCCACCTGACCCTCCTTCCTCCATGCCTTCACAGCCCCCATCTCCAGCCCCAGGGTAAGTGGCCAATGCGCCTCTCTCCACCATGGCACCCAGTGCAAAGGGAAGAAAGCAAGGCAGAGAGCCTGATGGGAGGGAGAAGTCATGGATGGAGAGAGCTGATGGGCTCTCTGGCTTGGGCTCTCTGATTCAGCAGTTCCCCAGGTTGGTTTCCGGGGAGTGATGAGCAGATGCTGAGGTTTTAACTTCCCCATGTTCTGAGAAACTCGCTTCCCTCATTCTATACCTCCCCACCCCCATTATCCTGTGGGGGCCCTTACCTCACACTGAGCCAGGCTACCTGCTAGAGAAAGGGGGTGGTTCTGAGGGGCTCCCCTGCTGGGGGTGAGTCCTCAGAAACAGGAGAATAATGGCTTCCCCTTTGGGAAGCTGGCTGGTACTCCCACTCCCCTTGCCTGGAAGAACTCTTTGGGGCTCCCTCCTCGAAGGAGGCTGGCCCCTCCTTCCCCTTTCCTTGCTCAGGCCTTAGCCTGTTCGGTCCCCTCACTTACAGTGTGTCCCCCTCTTCAGTCCATCCTGCCCTCAGACACCAAGGGTCTTCCTCCTAAAGCAGGCACTCTCCTCCAAAACGTTCAGGGGCTCCCTATGGCCCTAACCTAAGATGTAACTGCACTCGGGGTTTAAAGGCTTTCCTCTCTGGCCCCTGACAACGTGTTCCACACATTCTACCTTCTGGCTGCTGCTCCCCAAACCGGGCACCTTATCTCTTGCCTCTGTCTACCTGCCAGTCCCTCTTGCTTGTATACACACCACCTTCACCTTGGCCTCTCCCCCAGTCCGAGGCTCAGCTCAGGGAACAACAGCTCCCCAGGGGCACTTCCCCAACACCCTTGCTTGGTGGGACTCTCACCCGCCACAACACAAGTATTCTCCTATTTACTTCTCTGGTGAATGGTCCGTTTGCCACCCCAGAGACTGTTTGATTATTGTAAAACTAGGTCTTAGAAGGGGACTCTACAAAGATGGGATGGGGGTGTGTGTGTGTGTGCGCGCGCGCGCGCGCGCGCGCGCGTGCATGCGCCCTCGTGTGCATGTGCACATGGTCTCACATGCTACTGTGCTCAAGCATGTGTGGCCCCAAAGAAATCTGAGCAGGGGGAGGGATGGAGAAGTACCTAAGGAGGAATGGAATGGAACCCCAACTGGACTAAGGGGTGGGGAGCTCCCTTGCCATTCTGGGAGTCCATGAGCTGCAACTTCATCCCGTGCTGTTTGGCCCCGCCCTCACCAGATGTGGAACCTCAGTTTCCAACAACATACACCCTTGGAAAGAGAAGATGCCACCAGAGGATGCTGACCCAGGGGTGTGCCCAGCATTGGGACAGAGGGCAGGCTACAGGATGTGGGACAGAACCCCAGCCTTTGTGCTGCCCCCCATCAACAGTGAGCCGAGCAGAGCAGAAAATCCTCGAGTGGTGGCAGGGACTCAGTATCCTATCAGCCCCAGTAGACACAGGGCCCCAGAAGGAAGTGTTAGTGGTTTGAATCACATTCTTGTCCCCTTCTGATGAGAGGGCCCAGGCCTTCCTCCCCAGCACCCAAATGGACAAGCCACTGAAAGCCAGTGCTGACAAGCAGAAGGAGGGCACCTGAGAGACCAAAGTCTGAAGGTGTCAGCTGAGAGCCTGGAGCTGGCCAGTGTCCACAGATGGGGGTCAGGGAGTGGGGAACCAGACATGGTCTTAGACCAAAGTAGACACGAGGGCCAGAAATGTGCCTTTGCTGAGTGGAGAATGGAACAAGGGAGTTAGGAAATCCAGAACAACGGAAGCTACATCTCGGCTTTGTCAGACCGAGCTCTCCGACACAGTGGGGTTTCTTCCTGTCATAACACTGACCTGCCTCGGAGTGACCTTTGCCTGTCTCTTGCCTTGTCCTAACGGAGTTTGAGAGCTTCCCACCTAAGACCCCAAGGGCCCCCAGACTAAGCACAACACATCCTTAACCCTTTCCTCCCCAGGTACCTCCCGAAGTGAGGCTATCAGTGTGCCACGAGGAAGCCGCTCCCTCGCCCAAGTTATCAGGTAGATCCAAGGCTCTAGGGGTGTGTGGAGGGAAACTGAGGCAGCTAGGGGACCCTACCTGGGCCGGAGCCTCCGCTGAGGCGCAGCCGAAGGGCTCGGCCCTGGCGCACGAGGCTCAGGTGCAAGTAGGTGAGCCACGCGGCACATGTCAGCAGCACGAGCAGCAGCAGCAAACGGAACTGCTTTCGAAGCTTCTTCACTGGGAACCGCAGCATGGTCAGGGTCGGGGTCCGAGCTGGCCCACCCAAGGCTTCCTGGGCCTGCCTGCCCTCCTGCCCTCCCTTCCTCCCACCTGGTTCGGCTGTCCTTAGCTGCCTCGGCCCCCAGGCACCACCGTCCTCATGCTCCCCGGGCCCTGGGCAAGGAAGGGGCGGGCAGGACTGGAATGGACCAGGCTGGGCAGGGCCCGGATGGGCAAGGCAGAGCCCGAATGGGCCGAGCGGGGCAGCGATGGACTGGGCAGGGCCGGCGCTCCCTCCGTCCCTCCGTCCTTCCTTCCTCCCCTCTCTCACTCCAGGGACAGCCAGGCCCGGACCCACTTCAGCGCCCACCGCCCGGGGCCCGGGCTCGGGCTTCGTGCAGTGGGCACGGGGCCGGGGCTCGGGGCCAGCGCATGGCCCGCTCCTCCTTTTCTTCCTCCTCCTCCCGCTCCTTCTCCCTCTCTTTCTCCTCCTGCCTCCTCCTGGTCCCCCTCCTCCCCCTCCCCTCCCTTCCCCCTCTTTCTCCCCCTCCTCTTTGTCCTCCTCCTCCTCCCTGCCCGCCTTTGTCCTTCGCAGCCGCCCGGGAAGGGGCTTCCCAGGCAGGCCCGGCTCTGCGCCCTTAGCCCCGGGGGCCCCAGCTGCTTTCTCCCCGTGGGAGCCGGGGCCGCAGATGGACCTAAAGTAGCTGCAGCAGCGGCGGCGGCAGCGGCAGCAGCAGCGGCGGCCGCGCTGCGATGCTACCCACCGTGAAACGGGCCGCGGGCCGGCCGCCGGCGCCCGGCCAATCACCGGCCAGCTTCTCCAGACCAGCCAATGGGCGGCCTGCGGAGGCGGAGCCCGCGGCGGTTAGGCTGCACCTAGCGTTCATCTCCACGCCAACGCGCAAACATCCACCTGGCGGACGGAACCATCGATGGCCCAACTCGGGGTGGGGGAGGTCTGGCAGCGCGGCCTCCTGTGGCTCGGATCTCTTGCCTGCGAGCCCCGAACCTGGCCGGCGGAGCGAATGCTACCTGAGTCCTTGCAACTGTGCCCCTCTTTGGCGGCGGGCCTGGGAGTAGGCTGGCCAGGACGCGGGGCGGGATCAAAGCTTGCCCCCTCGTCAGGGATGGTCCCTCCCCCGCGAGCCTGAGGGGCGGTGGCTGCGGGCGGGCAGCGGGAGGGATGCTGAGGCTGGACCAGGGAGGAGGGAGAAGGATGGAGGCTGGAGGATGCTGACAGCTCCCGGCAGGCCTTTCTAAGCTCGACCGGGCCAGGAAGCCTCTGCCCGGGGCTAGACCTCTTCCCCTCAGCATGCCTGGGATTTGGTGATCGTGACCCCCGTTTATGCGTGTGTACCGGCAGGGAAAGGGCACCGTCTCGGGAGCAGCCTTGGGCTCCAGCGCTCAGCGTACGTGTGTGCATGGGTGTGCGGGTGTGTGTGTAAAATGTCCATGTGCAGCTGAGGCTATAGAACCACCGGCAGTGGGGTGAGCCTGCTAGGCTAAGGACCAGAGGGACCTGAATTCATGGGAAAAGCTCATCTGGTCCCCAGGCCTAGGGCATTTATTTCACCTGTCAGGGAGATAACTCGATGCAATCCTACCAATATGTCTCAATCCCTGCTATGTGCTAGGCCTGGAGTTTCCACTGCTACCAAGGAAATTCCAAGTGTAACCCTTGTCCCTAGCCTATGTCCTGGGCACTCTGCTAGGCATGGGGCATACAAAGACGAGACAGAAAGAGGCCCTGCCCTCGAGGAGATTCCATTCGTCAATAGGACGCGTACATGGGTAAGCAAACATGCAGTACTTTGAAGAGAGAAGACAAAGAAGGCCAGGGAAGGCCCCCAGTGGGAGGGGGTGCACAGCCTGAACCTGGAAGGAAGAGAAGGGTTTCGACAGGTGGAGATAGAGATGCTTTTCCGTTAGGCCATGGAGGATGTCCTGGATGAATTCAACAAGTCCTTGTTAAGCACTATGTCCCAGACACTAAGAATAAAAAAAAAATGCAGCAGTCCCTGCCCTCAATGAAGATGCATTCTCTGGTGTGTGTGTGTGTGTGTGTGTGTGTGTGTGTGTGCGCGCGCGCGCGCCTGTGTGTCTGTGTTTGAAGTAAGAGAGAGAAGGACATAGAGAAAAATAGATACAGAAAGAGACAGGGAGAGACACATAGAGAGACGGCTGTACTTGTGATCCAGCCCCAACAATATGGTAGGCGCTGTGCTAAGATTTAGGGATATAAAGAAAGGCAAAAGCATGGTCCCTGCTCTCAAGGAGAGACAACACTCCAACAAACCCTAGACAGATAAATTGGAGCTAATCAACAGAGGAGTTTACATGTGATCCTGGAGGTGATAGAGACCCCCTGGAGTCTATTAAGTAGGAGGTGACTTGGTCAGCCCTGCACTTTAGATAGATTGCTTTGATACCCAGGTGGAGGATGGTCTGGAGTGGGGAGCGATTGAGGTAGGCAGACCCTCCAGCAGCTATTGCAATAATCCAGGTGTGAGGGGATGAGCTCCTCTACCAGGGTGTGGGGCAGGATCAGAGGACAGAAGAGACAGTGCAAAGGTGCGATGGACGGCCCTTGTCAACAGATTGCATTTGGGGGGCAGGGATGAAGGTGAGGAGTTAGGTTGCCAGGCTGGGTGAGGCAGAAGTTAGGAAGAAGGGAGGGTTTAAGGGGAAAGACAGTGAATTCCATTTGGGACTTGATGAGTCGAAGATGTCTGCTGGCTGTCCACTTTGAGATATCTGAAAGGCTGTGGGGGATGGGAAACGGAGGTCAGCAGAGAGATTAGGACCGGGAAGGTAGATCTGGGCATCATAAGAAGAGAAGAATGGTCATTGAATCCATGGGAGCTGAGGAGATCACCCAGTGAGGGAGGAGAGGGCCCAGGACAGAACCTGAGGGATGCCAACGATTAGTGGGCATGAACTTGGTAAAGACCCAGCAAAGGAGACAGAGGAGAAGTGGGCAGAGAGGGAGGAGGAGAGCCAGGAGTGGGGAGGGGTGTCCCGAAAACTCGAGAGATGAGTATTGAGAAGAGGGTAATGGACAGGGTCAAAAGCTTCAGAGAGGTCAAGGAAGATGAGAATGGGAAAAAGGCACTGTGTTGGGCAATTGAGATATCCTTGGGGGACACCAGTGGGGAGGGTAATTTCCATCAAATGGCGAGGTCAGAAGCCAGACTGTGGAGAATTAAGAAGAGAGTGAGAGAAGAGGAAGTAGAGGCACCCAGTGTAGATGAGTGGAGGCACCCAGTGTAGACATCCTTCTCAGAGAGTTTAGAGGAAGAGAGAGAAGGAATGATCAATAGTGGAGATGGATAGTGTAACCAGAATGGCCTTTGTTTTCTTTTAATGACTCAGCTTACCCCTTTGAGCTTCCCTGGACACTGGGGCTTGCTCTTCCGGGGCAGGAAGCCCAGCAACCATGCCAGGAATCAGAGAACTTCCTGTGTGATGAGTCATGGGGCTGGCTGAGGGGAGGTGTGTTAACCTGGTCTACGCTAGGGGGAGGGGCCAAGTCAAGAACCAATCGGCCCTGGTCATTCAGGCGGCACTTGATGATGTCAAAAACTCTACAAGAGGGGAGAGGACAGCTTGAAGACCCCTTTTCCTTTTCCGGTTGGAGCCAGAGGTGCCTACAGCCGAAGCTGAGCTGCTGGTAGCAGAGCTGACCCACGTGGAGCGAGGAGTGCTGAGCCAGGACTGGAGGCCAGTGGGTAATGTTCTTACCGTAGAGGGGAAGCATGTATACAATTTTGCATTATGCTATCTCGCTTCTCTGTGGCCTCCTGGTTACCCTTGTGAGGCAGACTTATTGGGCCTGGAAGCTTTTGATGAAAATATCAAAATGGGGATGCTGGTTTGTGGGCTTGTTACTGTGGAATGTAAAGACATGCTTTAGTTCTCCTGCCTTCTGCCTAGAGAATTCCTTATATCCTGCGGTTCTGAACCTTTCTGGCACATATGAGATTCTCTTTGAAATCATAAATTCTGCCTTCCTAATATATTTGGCGACGAGGATGGGAAGGGATCGCTAGGTATAAGATCTCTATTCAGAAGCAGAAGAACTTCAGAGGAAGAGATGAATATCCCAGGGTGGGAGGATCCATTTTATTCCTCCCTAGCAAAGGAATTGGCTAAAAAAGCCGGACCCTGTGAAAACTGGGAACCAAGGCTACAGAGAGGAGATCCTAAGGATTTGGAAAGGTGTTTACAAGAGGTTGGGATTCAGTCAGGGGCATCACTATCTAGGCAAAGCTGGATAGTGTTATCAGCCTACCGGCTAGTATATGAAAGATTGAGATTAAGTGAAAGCGATGGGGGCACTCCTACCCCACAGCAAGAAGGGGAATCTCAGATAGCAGGAGAACAAATTGCTGCTCAAGAACCCACTGACTCAGATGAGAACTTTTCTATTAATGTGGCTAGGAGCAACAGGAGGCCAAATAAGCCAAGAGTGCATCCCAACTCAGCCCAGACCAAGCCTGACTGCCTGCTTTGTCTTTGCCATGATGGCAGGGGAAGCGAGTGGGGGGAAAATGAGACAATGTTAGGGGCTGAGACAGAAAACACTACTAGGGTTGAGGACATCCCACGCACAGAGAATGGGAGATGGTTAAATACTCAGACAAGCGTTCGTCCCGTAGAGAGGAGGGGGACAGAAACCCGAGGTGGCAATTTAGTTATGAGAGAAATTCAGGAAGATTTCTCACCACAAGAGGTCACAGATATTTTGAGTAGATTCAGCCAAAGAGTAGGAGAACCATTAATATCTTGGATGGTAAGACTCAGTGATCAAGGGGCTGGTGGAATATTAGTAGATAAGAGGGACTGTTTGAGATTCATAGGTATCAGCCATGATCCTCTAGTTCAGCAAGCTTTTAGGGAACATCATCAGCGAGGAGATGATGCTAGCAGGACTACTCTGTTGGCATTAGCTGCTGCGGGATGCAATAAGAGATATACTACTGATTCTATGTGGCCCACTGAGCACAGACCCTGGTATTCACTTAAAGATTGTATCACGAGACTAAAGGAAGAGGTAATGAAGACGGCTATTATGACAGGAACTGCAGACAAATATTACAATGATCCCATAGGAATCCCTCATAGGAATTTAATAATTAGGATAGCTCCCCCTGCTTATAAACAACTAATTTTGAATCTGTTACTTGGGGAAGTAGGGAGCCATCTTACAGAGGTGATAAATAAGATTTTACAGTTACATGACTTAGGAGACTGGGGAGGGGGTAGATCTCCTCGAGAGAGAAGGGTGAATAACCAGCAAACTTGGTGCCAAAATGGAGTGACAAGAAAAGAAATGTTCACTGCTCTATTGAGAGCAGAGGTAGGTTTTGAAATGATAGATGGCATTCCAACCAATGAATTGTACAGGATGTACCGAGATAAAGGACTCGATAATAGGAGAGATAGGGAAATAAGAACTGCTCCTGCAAATGCTACAGACGTTGAACCTTCATACCCAAGTGAATCACATGCTAGGGAATACTAGGAAACAGGCCGAGCCCCAGCCCAAATTAAGGAAATACATAAGCTGGATTGCAGACCTCACATTAACTTGACCATATATTGGAAAAATGGGTCAAGTACAGTAACTAGGGCATTAATAGACACTGGGGCTGAGGCCACCCTTATCTATGGGAATCCAGACAAGTTCAGCCATGGAACTCCTATTACCATCACAGGACTAGGAGGGACCGAAATGTCAGCCAGACAAGTTAAACTGATGATGAAAATTGGACAGTTGCCCAAGAAAGAATATAGTGTGGTTATTGTGCCTATTCCTGAATACATCATTGGAATAGACATATTGAAGGGTATGGAAATACCAATTTGCTGTGAGGAAAATAGGCAGTCTTAGTGGGGAAAATCAAGATGGATCCAATCACTTTGCCTGAACCTTCTGAAGTAATTACTTTGAGGCAATATCATGTGCCAGGTGGGCAAGATGAAATTGCCAACACTATAAGAGAATGTGTTGAAGCAGGAGTGTTAGTCCCTACAACTACTCAATGGAACAACCCTGTCTGGCCAGTACGAAAGTCAGATGGGACATGGAGGATGACAGTAGATTATAGACAGCTGAACAAAGTGACTCCTCCCTTGTATGCTGCTGTTCCAGACACGGTTACTTTAATAGAGAGCAAAAAAAAAAAAAAACATGAAGGGACTTGGTATACAGCTATTGATTTGGCCAATGCCTTCTTTACGATCCCAATTGACCCCAAGCAATGGAACCAGTTTGCTTTTACTTGGCAAGGCTGACAGTATACATTTACATGCCTGCCACAAGGATATATTCATAGCCCAACTATTTGCCACAGGATTGTAGCTGAGCATTTGGATGAATTAAAGCTACCTGGTGTACAGCTTACACATTACATAGATGACATCATGATACAGGGAAAGAATATAAAAGAAGTGGAGGAGAGTTTAGCATTATTAATTGACCATATGAAAAGCAAAGGATGGGAAATCAACCCCGCAAAGGTTCAAGGGCCAGCTCAAACTGTAAAATTCTTGGGGATACAGTGGAATAGAGGACTGCGAGAAATTCTCCCACAAGCTTGACAAAAAAATTCAGAATTTTCCCACCCCTGCTAATAAGAAAGAGGCCCAAAAGTTCATAGGGCTATTTGGTTATTGGGGACACCACATCCCACGTTTGGGACAGATTTTAAAACCCTTGTATAAAGTCACCAGAAAGAAATATGAATTCAATTGGGGCCTTGAACAAAGTAGAGCTTTTGAGGAAGCAAAGGCTGCTATACAATTAGCTCCGGACTTATGGCCTATGCAAATTGGGCCAGTGGAGTTACAAGTAACTGTACAAGATGACTATGCAAATTGGAGTCTGTGGCAAAAACAACAGAGCCGAAGTGTACCTTTAGGCTTTTGGTCAAGGAAACTGCCCTCATCTGGAGCGCAGTATACACCTTTTGAGAAGCAGCTGTTAGCTGCATATTGGGCTTTAGTAGAAACCGAGCAACTAACTCTGGGTCATGAAGTGATATTAAGGCCTGGAATTCCAATTATGACTTGGGTAATGAGTACCCTAGCTTCTCACAGAATTGGACATGCACAAGAGGCAAGCATAATCAAATGGAAGTGGTATATTCAGAATAAGTCCAGAGCTGGCAAAAGTGGAGTTTCTGCTTTACATGAATCGGTGGCGAACACTGGCACTGAGAGAAATGAAAAACCCCTTGAATCTAAGCAACAGATGGTGCCATCCTTAGTGAAATGGAATAATGGGTATGATGGACTAAATGTAGAACAGAAGAAAGACGCTTGGTTTACTGATGGGACAGCAAAATATTTAGGACAGAAGAGACATTGGAAAGCAGTAGCCTATAACCCCTGTACTAGGCGAACTCTGGAAAGTTCTGGGATAGGGGGAAGTAGCCAATATGCTGAACTGATGGCAGTACATCAGGCCATCAGAATGGAGAAGGGAGGACAGTGTCATATATTTACTGACTCATGGGCAGTAGCTAATGGATTAGCTACTTGGATGCCTATATGGAGAAATCAGAATTGGAAGATTCATGGCAAACAAGTTTGGGGTAAAGAGTTATGGGAAAATATATGGGGTATGTCTTTGGTTACGGATTTGTCAGTTTTTCATGTTGATGCTCACACGACCCTGACCACACCAGAACGTGAGTACAATGCACACGCGGATCGACTAGCAAAGATTGCCACTGAATGTATTGTCCCTACTCCAACTCCAACTGGTGACCCAGCCTTAGCAAGATGGGTCCACCAGACCGCTTGCCATTTAGGGGTCCAGGCCACCCACCGATGGGCATAAGATCGAGGTATCAGTATCTCTCATGCGTTGTTAAAACAAATAACAGAGGGGTGTTGTATATGTTAATTAGAAAAGGAATGAACTCTTCCTAGGATAGTAACTGGAGAAATAGCAAGGGGAAAAGTTCCAGCCCAAATTTGGCAGATAGATTATATTGGCCCACTACCCCAGGATAAAGGATGTAAATATGTATGTATGTGTGTTGACACTTATTCAGGTGTACTAGTGGCTTGTCCTTCAAAGGATGCAACTCAGAAAAACACCTCTAAAACCCCAGATATTGTAAGTTTATGTTATGGAACCCCAATGCAGATTCAAAGTGACAATGGATCACATTTCAAGGGCAAAGAAGTGAAAAAATATTGTGTGTTGAATAATATAGAATGGCTATATCATATTCCATATTACCCACAAGCATCTGGGCTGATTGAAAGAATGAATGGATTGTTGAAAGAACAGCTGAGAAAATTAAGCTCTAATAATTCATATCGACATTGGAAGGATAATTTGTCTATTGCCTTACGTAATTTGAATAATAGGCCCTTAGGGGGGAGTACACCTCTAGCTAGAATGATGACCCCAAATTTGCAGATTAGAGAACAGCAAACACATGAGATCCAAAATATTGAATTTTGGACTGTGAGGGAAGATGTCCCCCTACCACGTCCAGAAACACCTGGTTTGTCAGGATATGATTTACATTGTATAGAGAATTTTAGGTTGAATAGGAAAGAGATAAGAAAAACCCCTACTGGAGTATGTATGAGAATCCCCAAGAATCATTTTGGATGGATATTACCTAAACCAGGATTAGCAGCTCAAGGAGTACATGTATTGGCTGGAGTGATAGATTCGAATTATCAAAAAGAAATTGTTGTGACACTCCAGAATTTGGGTGAAAAACCTGTACAATTTGGTAGGAATGATAGGATAGTTCAAGTGATTATTATCCCCTGTGAAAAAATACCCTTTGTGAAAACTGACCCTCCTCCCAAAATAACTACTAGAGGGGCAAAAACTGACAATGGCTTGCTCCATTGATAGAATAAAGTTGGGAGCTAAGGTATGGGTAAAACGGAAGCCAGATGATATTCCAAAGGCTGCAGAAGTCATAGCCCATGGGAAGGACAACACTGTAACAGTTGTCTATTCAGGGGAAGATATTTACCAAATCGTATCCCTGGACCATATATTTTACCGTGAATAGGGCTATAATATTAGATTCACGGAACCCCCAGGTATGGCTGATGCTGGTAATTGCCACAAGCCACTCAGAAGGAAGGTGACTTTGTGTGATTAATGGATGAAAGCTTGTACATCTGGGGAAAGGCTGGGAGGACAATCCTAGTCTCTATCTAGGATGGGATCCTCCTGATTTCCCTTGTACATCTGGAGAAAGGCTGGGAGGACAATCCTAGTCTCCATCTAGGGTGGGATCCTCTTGGCTTAGTTTCCTCATTGTGTTCCATTTAAAAAGAAACATTTCCCATCTGAGTTTGGCTCTGATATTGGATCTCTGCATAACTGAAATTTCAACTAAACTGGAGATGATTTTATTTGAAGGATAATAGCCCATACTTGCCTACTCTTTTTGTTCTCTGTTTTGGTTAACCTTGTCGCTAGTTCTGTCTCCTGCAGGCTTAAGCACCCTGCAGTTTCCAGTGACTGCCTAAACACATAGCATTCTTGGAATTCCTGCCAGCTCGCTAAAGAACTGACCTCTGGAATGGGACTCTTTGGGGCAGGGACACCTCTACGTCCAATTTCAGCAAGAAGAAGCTATGGAAAATGAGACCTTCACCCCTTACCCCAAGATTTTGAGCCCCAATTGTTTGAGGGGGGGATGATGATAGTGTTCTGTGTACTTATTTTGTGTTATCCTTGCTATATTGTTTTATTGTTATGATATTATTGATCCTATGTAATGGATACAAAGATCTAGGGGTGGACATTTGAATTATTAATAATTATTTTGGGATGATTGATTGAAGAGATTATCTGGCTGGGATCTAGGGGTGGATCACATTTGAATCGTAAACCAATATTTGGGAATGTCACTGAATGATATGTTTTGCTTTATTGTGAATGATATGTTTTAGTTTCCTGCGTAACTGTATCACAATGTTCTAGGATATATAACTTAATTTAAATTATGATTGGATTGTGCATCCTAGAACATTGTGAGGGGTGGAGTGTAACCAGAATGGCCTTTGTTTTCTTTGAATGACTCAGCTTACCTCATTGAGCTTCCCTGGACACTGGGGCTTGCTCTTCTGGAGCAGGAAGTCCAGTGACCATGCCAGGAATCAGAGAACTTCCTGTGTGATGAGTCATGGGGCTGGCTGAGGGGAGGTGTGTTAACCTGGTCTACGCTAGGGGGAGGGGCCAAGTCAAGAACCAATCGGCCCTGGTCATTCAGGCGGCACTTGATGATGTCAAAAACTCTACAAGAGGGGAGAGGACAGCTTGAAGACCCCTTTTCCTTTTCCGGTTGGAGCCAGAGGTGCCTACAGCCGAAGCTGAGCTGCTGGTAGCAGAGCTGACCCACGTGGAGCGAGGAGTGCTGAGCCAGGACTGGAGGCCAGTGGGTAATGTTCTTACCGTAGAGGGGAAGCATGTGTACAATTTTGCATTATGCTATCTCGCTTCTCTGTGGCCTCCTGGTTACCCTTGTGAGGCAGACTTATTGGGCCTGGAAGCTTTTGATGAAAATATCAAAATGGGGATGCTGGTTTGTGGGCTTGTTACTGTGGAATGTAAAGACATGCTTTAGTTCTCCTGCCTTCTGCCTAGAGAATTCCTTATATCCTGCGGTTCTGAACCTTTCTGGCACATATGAAATCATAAATTCTGCCTTCCTAATATAGATGGATCAGGTGAGGATTTGGGGTTTTTTGAGGATGGGGAGCAGCCAGTGATCAGGGAAAGACTGAAGGTAACTGAGAGAGTTGGGGTGACAGCCAACTCCTCCTGAAAGCTCTTTTAGGCCAGTTCAGCTGTGAACTTAGAGGTCTAGAGAGGGAATAATGTGAAAGTAGAAATGTAGCTTGGAGCCGGGATGGATTGGGATTGCTGGTGCACGTTGAGGACTGTCCTTGGAAAGCAGATGGGCTGTGGTGGCCAGATCTAGGTCTGGCCATCTCTGTGTGTGTGTCAAGTGGGTAAGCTGAAGAACTGGGACGTTACGTTGTCAGAGGGATTATTAATATGGATGTCGAATGGCTAATATGGAAATGTTTTGCATGACTTCACATGTATAACTGATGGAATGCTTGTCTTCTCTCTGCGTGGAGGAGGGGCAGGAGGGAGGGAGAGAATTTGGAACTCAAAATGTAAAAAAAAATTAAAAAATAAACAAATAAATGAAAAATATGCATATTGAAGTCCCCTAGTACTGGAGACTTGGGGTATAGGGGTGTTCAGAAAAGACCAGCACCTCTGGTGCGAGGGCTGCGCCTCATCCACCTTTGGTCCACCTGCCACCCAACTCTCACCTGTGGCTCCCAGAAGCTGGAGCATGTGCAGCGGCCACATCCAGTAAAATCATCTGGGCAGACGGGCTAAACCAGGCCGAGGGTAACTGAGGGGTCTCAAACTCATGGGTGAGTTAAAGGGTGTCTACCTCAAGTATGTAAAGATGTCCCTTGTCAGAATGGGCGGATGAGAACAGTTTGTTCCAGTGGCCATGGAGGCAGCTGAAGCAGGTGCTATGGGGTGCTTAGAGCTTGGTCAAACATGGAAGCTGCCAAGGTCATCCCCTGCATCTCAGAGCATTGCCAATCTTGACTTTTGTCCTGCCGCTGGACTGTGATGACTCTGGAGTGAGGCTGATAATTTTGTGCAACCTTGTCCCACTTCAATCCAATTTATCCCATACCATTTTCACCTTTACAGCAAATGGAGAAGTTTTGAATGCCATGGATAAGGCCACTTATTTTGGCAGTATACTTTCCAGATATGTCCACATTGATGATGAAGTCGACACACATATTGCCAGAGCTAGCTCAGTGTTTGGGAGGCTCTGAAAGAAAGTGTGGGAGAGAAGAGGTATTAGACTGACTACCAAACTGAAGGTCTACAGAGCCGTGGTGCTGACCTCATTGCTGTCTGCCTGTGAAACCTGGTCAGTCTACCAGTGCCATGCCAGGAAACTGAATCGCTTCCCTTTAAATTGTTTTAAGAAGATTCTGATCATCACCTGGCAGGATAAGGTACCAGACACTGAGGTCCTTTCTCAAGCTAAACTGCCAAGCATTCAAACTCTACTGCAGAGAGTGCAGCTCCAATGGGATGGCCACGTTGTTTGCTTGTTTCCTTCCTACCCCTCCCCTCCACAGGAATACAGACGTTTAGAACAGGCATGCATTGGGGACAGCGGAGAAGATGGGATGTCTAGTTGGAGATGTCCAATAGACAGATAGAATTCAGGAGAGAGACTAGGGCAGGCTATGTAGATCTGAGAGTCATTAGCTGAGCTATTTTACCTGAACTCACAGGAGCTGATGAAATCACCAAGTGTACACAGAGATCGTGAAAAAGGGAGCCAGGACAGAGCCCAGTGGGACACCCACAGTTAGTGGGTCTGGCAAAAGAGACTGAGAGTGGTCAGATAGGGTAGGGGGAGAACCAGAAGGACCAGTCTGTCCTCCCTTAGCTGCCAAAAGGATCTTTCCAAAGCTTGGAGAAGGGAGGAAAAGGAAACAGGCATTGATGAAGCACCTACTGTGTGCAGGCCGAATCCCCTTAGCCCCAGACTATTGTCATATCCTGCCTGCCTCCAGTCCATCCTCCCTAAAGCACAAATCTGGACAGGTCACTTCCCATCTCAATAATCCTGCTGCCCTCAGGATCAGATATAAAATCCCCTGACTTTTAAAGACCTTCATTCCTTTCTAACCTTCTCGCCTTTTACCCATCGCCCCTCCCCCCTCTCTGTTCCTAGCACTGAGCTCTCCATCTCCCGAGTCTGGGCACTATCACTGCCTGTGGCCCATGCCTGGAATGCTCTCCCTCCCTCCCTTTCTCCCTCCTTGAATCCACCCTTCTGCAAACAGCCTGACCTCCAATTTATCCTGGTCATGGTGTGTTTGTGTAGTTGTTTGCATGTTGTCTCCCCCCCATCAGACTGTGCTTAGCACAGTGCCATGCACGTAGAAGGTGCTTCATCCATGCTTATTGACCCTCTAGGGACTGAGAAGAGGCTGTTGGACTTAGCAACGAACACATCACCTATAATCATGGAAAGAGTATTTCCAGCCAAGTAGTGCTGGGGCTGGATGCCAGATTGGAGGACAGGAAGGGCCATGGTTTTTTCCCCACTTAATAGTATTTTTTTTTCCAATTACATGTAGAGATAGTTTTCAACATTCACTTTTACAAGATTTTGAGTTCCACATTGTTTTCTCCCTCCTTCCCCTCCCCCATCCCCAAGATGGCATGCAATATGATTTGGCTATACATGTACAATCATATTAAATGTATTTCTACATTAGTCATATTGTAAAAGAAGAATCAGAACCAAAGGGAAAAACCCTGCGAAAGAGAAAATGAACAAACAAAAAGTGAAAATAGTCTGCTTCGCTCTTCATTCAGACTCCAGAGTTCTTTCTCTGGATGTGGACAGCATTTTCCATCATGAGTCTTTTGGACTTGTCTTAGATCCTCGCATTGCTGAGAAGAGCCAAGTCTCTCAAAGTTAGTCATCGCACAGTGTGGCTGTTCCTGTGGACAGTGTTCCCCAGGTTCTGCTCACTCCACTCAACATCAGTTCACTTAAGTCTTTACAGGTTTTTCTGTCATCTGCCTGCTCATCATTCTTACAGCACAGTAGTATTCCATTAAATTCATATACTACAACTGGTTCAGCCATTCCCCAATTGAAAAGAACTGCTATAAATATTTTTGTACATTCGGGTCCCTTTCCCTTTTTTATGAACTCTTTGGGATATAGACCTAGGTGTGGTATTGCTGAATCAAAGGGTATGCACAGTTTTATAGCCCTTTGGGCATAGTTCCAAATTGCTCTTCGGAATGATTGGATCAGTTCACAACTCCACCAACAATGCATTAGTGTTCTAATAAGGAAGGGCAGTGTTGATGGCTATTTTCCCCTATAAGTTTATGAGTTAAAAGAGGCAGCTAGGGCCCAAAAAGGGCAGCCACAGTGCACAAAGTGCCAGGTCTAGAGTCAGGAAGACTTGAGTTCAAATCCAGCCTCAGACACTTACAAGTTGTGTGACCCTGGGCAAGTCACTTAACCCTCTTTGCCTCAGTTTCCTCATCTGTAAATTGAATCAGAGAAGGAAATGGCAAATCACTCCCATATCTCTGTGAAGAAAACCCCAATTGGAGTCGCAAAGAGTCAGACACAACTGAAACGACTGAACAACAAAAATGCATTAAAAGGGGGGAGAGATCAAGCACTCATTTGAGAATTAGGTTTATCTGACTCTAAACCTGAGAGGCTATGAGGGGAAGAAGATGGGTTTTAGAACAATTTTATTGATGACTTTTGTTTTTGTATATCACCTGAGTTTCCAACCTCTCTCCCTCTTTCCCAAAGTACCATCTCTTATAAGAATAAAAAGAGTGAAAAAACCTAGTTCTACCAAACTATCCCACATATTGACACAGTCTGACATAAGCAATGTTATACTCCTAGGCTTCCCCACCTGTACAAGGGAGGTAGGAAGAGATCTTTTCACAACTTTTTAATTAAAAAAAAACTTGAATTCAACAAACGCCAAAGAAAATGGGCTTTTCTGTTTATGTAGTAGAACAGAAAAAGAGGATTGCTTCTGAAACTGTTTTCTTTTCTTCTAAGAGATATGATAAAGTCCACATGCAACTCCCAAAGCCACCCTGGTTGATTGAGATTCTCTCAGATGTCTGCCTGTTCTCTACTGTGCATTTAAAAATGCTCACATGACCTTCTTTTCACACGCACTTTCAAGTGCAGCAAACCTCTGCTTTGACTGTGTTGGAAAAGGTTTTATTCTGCATCAGGAAACCATTGCTCTTTGTAGGGTGCTTCCTCACCTGCTCTCTAGAATTGTGGCTAATCATTGCTTTGGTCAGTCAGTCAGTCAAGAAACATTTTTTAAGCCTTTTCTAGGGGCCAGACTGTGTGCTAAGTGCTAGGAATACAAAAAGAGCCTACAAGGAGCCCACAATCTAATGGGGGAGACAGCTATGTACAAACAAGCTGTTCACAAAATAAAAAGGAAATAACCCACAGGGGCTAGAATGAAGTGGGATTGGGAATGGCTTCCTGTGGAAGGTGAGATTGTAGCTGGGACTTGAAGGAAGCCAGATGGTGACGCTGAGCAACGACAGAGTTCCGAGCACGGGGCAGAGTCAGAGCAATGCCGGAGTTGGGAGATAGTTTGTTTTGTGATAGGGACAGTGGGTCACAGGGCATACACAACTTAGTGATTTTTGAAGGGAAGAGTCTCAAATTGCTTTACCAGAATGGCTGTGCCAATTCAGAGCTCCACTGGTAGTGATTTTGTGTGCCCTCAGTTCTTCCAACAAGGATAATTTTCCTTTTTCATCATCTTTATCAAGTTGATGGATATGACATAGAATCTCAGAGTTGCTCTAGCTGGCATTTCTTTTTTTTTTTAAGGAATTCAGTACAACACTTCCATTTCAGAGCTTAACAATTATGAATATTTGTGTACATTTAGTCAATCAAGAATTAAGCATCAGTCTAAAACACTGTATGTACCCATTGAAACAAGAGAACAAATCACGAAAACAGTAGTTGGGAGCTTCTTTACCAGAAAGAAATAATTAACAATGTTGACTCATCTTGCACGCTGAACACCACAAACTGCAAAGTCAGCATTTTGTATGGCCGATTTTATTCATTAACTTTAAAAACTCAACTACAGTTGACTGTCACAACAAAACAATAGCTGGTAGAGAGTGTGTTAAGATGGTTGTCGTCCTTCACTCATTCACCATTGATTGCATTACAATGAAGAGTGTTCGCAGGCACCCATGAAGAGGCCAGACATGGAACCTCAGCTCTGGGATGGGGCTCATCCTCTTCCCAAATTTCTCCACTGTAATGGCAGCTTCTTTCTTGAGATGGATCAAAGTTCACCAGGTCAACCTGATCCATTTCTTCAGTCTTCTCTACTTCCTTTCTTTTGGGCAGTAACTTTTCCAGCAAAAATAGCTTCTTTGATGAAAGCAAGACATCCTAAGGAGGTTTACCTTAAGTTCAATGATTAGAATTGCTTTTTTCCTAAGCTTAGTGGTAAACTGTCATGCATTCATTTAGTTATGTTTGATATCACCGTCTTTGACAGTCTGACCAGGATAAGAAGTAATGAGTGTAGTTCTACTGTCAAGAGCCACACAATGCTTCAGCCAGCTGGGTAGCCATACACGTGAAAAGGTCCTTATCCTGTTCTGCAAAGTGGGAATTGTCCTTCTGATACAAAATAGTGATAATGTCTCCTGGCTCCTGGTCACCTTCACTGTGGAATGTTATCTTCCTATCACCTTTATGCCCTTGTCAATGTGAACCTCCAGAATCTTTTTCTCACCCACAATGTTCCTTCTGTTACAGCTTTTACATCCATCTTCAGGTGGATTTGTTCACCATGCCTTTGACATTCCACGCTAACTGGTTGAATTTGCTGAACCATTCCAGGTGCATCTCAGCACTTGGGACAGCATTCCACCCCCTTATTCTTCAATGCATCACAAATGACATTCTTTTGCAAAGCTGGTTTTGTCGTTGCAGCACTATTATATAAATCTTCTAAGCTCACCAGCAACTGATGAATCACATTTTTACCTTTACATTTCCTTTGTGTTTCTCCGCCTCCTCCAAAAAACATATCAGTGATACCTATGAGAGAACCAAAGCCACCACCAGAACCACCCCCTAGACTTATTCTCGACATTTGTCCTCTAAATCTCTTTGCATCAGAAAGCACTCCATAAGATTGAGAAATCTATTTGAACTTTTCCCCTTCCTTTAGACACTTATCTAGATGGTATTTCAAAGGTAGTTTCATCTATGCTTTTTTTAGTTCTTCCTGGAAGACATTGGGTTATACTCCCAAAACATTATTTCAAGTAATTTCTTTCACCATTTTTATAGTCAGTGAGTGAGGCTCAGGGTATGCTGGTGGGGTCCAGTGGGGACTGCTGTGGCCCCCACATCTTGGGGGAGGGATGAAGGGGTCTGTTGGGATAGTGGGGAAGACAGTGGAAGGATGAGAAGGGGGCAGGGTGAATTCTGGCACAACCTAACTTGCATTTCTTTAATTACCTCTCATGACTCTTCCTTGAGACCAAGCCTGGTCCAGATTTCTTGGTGCTCTGTCCATTTACTTTGCTACTTATTTCCACCATCCCCAAATCAGATTGTAACCTCCTTGAGGGCAGGGATTGTTTGTATTACCAGTGCTCAGCCCTGTGCCAGGCCCCTAGGAGGTGCTGTTAACTATTGACTAATTTATTGACTAGAAAGTGTTAAAAGAAAGTGTTGAAAGAAAGTGTTAATAATGCATTAAAAGTATGTGGTGGGCAAATCCCCTCCCCTCCTCCAGGTGTTACGCATTTGTTAGCATTCCCCAGTCTGAGTTCATCATATTCATGGCTCCCTCAGAACCTGGAAAAATATTGCATGACATTTCTACTCCATAGCTAGTTTAGCCATGGGCTAATCAATGGGCAGATATCGACTCTGCATTTCTTTGCTACTGCACAAAAGGGCTGCTTTTGTTTAAGGGAGGTGGGGAGTGCGTTGGGAAGGAAGGAGCTGGCAGAGGAGAAGAGACTAAAAATAAGGGGCTGCTGGAGGGGTGAACAGTGGAGGGAAGTAGGACCACCTCCTCAAGGGTGGAAGGGTGAGTGAAGGAGGCAGCAGAACAAGGGATGTGGTGGTGAGGGGCTCTCATCTGAAGAAAAGGTGTGTGTGTGTGTGTGTGTGTGTGTGTGTGTGTGTGTGTGTGTATGTGTGTGCTGGAGAGGACCTGAGGAAGAAAGAGAAGGGCTGAACAACAGCCATGTGACAGGTGGTGGAAGGCAAGGCAGGAAGAATATGGGGGCTGCCAGGTAGCAGGAGGCTCTGCCTGCGACTATACTCAGAGGCCCACTCAGAAAGGTCACAGGACTTCCTTCTGGGTGTGAGCTGGCTCTTAAAGGTCACTCATATTGAGCAGGGAGGGCTCACTTAGGCAACCTAGAATTCATTAAGCACATACTATGTACCAGGCCCTGTGCTAATGCCAGGGACACGAAGAAAGGCAAAGGGCAGCCTCAGCCCCCAGAAGCCCCCTGTCAAGTGACTCCATGCAAACACTCTGTGCAAAAAAGATCTAGATAGGCCAAACAGGAAGTAATTGACTCAGGGAAGGGGCTTGGGAAAGAAAGGTTTCCTGTACAAGGTGGGACTTTAAGCCAGGAAGCCATTGGGCAGAGGTGAGGAGAGAAAGTGTTCCAAGCTTGATGGACAGCCAGACAGAGGGTCTTGTTGGAGGAACAGCTAGGAGGCTAGGGACACTAGAGGACCTGGTGGGGAGAAAGGTGGGAGAAGCCTGGGAAGGGGAGGCAAGTGACAAGGGCTTTGAAGGTTTTGTGTTTGCTTCTGGAGGTGATAGGGAGCCCCTGGAGTTTACTGAGCAGGGGGTGACACTATGGGCCCTGGGCTTTAGGAAGATCACTTTGACAGCTGAGTGGAAAGCAGCTGGAGGGGCAGGATCCAGGGTTGGGGTTTGGAAAAGCACAGTCCTTGATGAACCAGGGAGTGGTACCAGTGCCTCCTCTTGGCCTGGGTGTCCACTGAATGGGATGATGTGCTTGGTGCTGGGAAGGAAGCCTGGAGCATCATGTCTCCCTGAGGGCATTCAGGTTTCCCTGAGTAGATGATGAAGACATTTTACAAAAAGCAGAGTGAGTTGGTGTGCTCTGCACATACTTCAGACCCTTGTGATATCCATGTCAACCACAAAGAGGAGTCTTAATTCACCTCGACATTCCCCTCTTCCCAATTTCCCCATGACTGTGGAGGGCATCATTCACCCTCCCTCCTTGGATCCAATCTTTTGCCAGGCCTGGATTTTCCCTGTTGTGACATTAAAACTAGCCACCTTTGCCACCTGCTGCCCAGAGGCCAGGCACATTACATGGCATCCCTTCCCCAGGGCTCTCCAGTCTCCTTAAGGGTGTTGGGAATCTCTAGGCCCTCTGCAAATGGCTCCAGCCCCCAATGATTGTGGGGGGTGGTCCCCTGCACCTAAGCCACCAGCAGATTAGCCATTAACAGTTAGCTTTTTATGAGGAAATATTTACTTCAGAAGGCATAATCACAAATATAAAAACTTACTCCTCCTACACATGTGAAGCATGATTTCTACCACGCTCCCACCTCCACTTTGCTCCAATTCACTGTCCTGGGAGGGGAGGGGGATTAGGATCCTAGCTTAGCTGGGTTCCCATGGAGCACAGTCCAGTTCTAAGTCCAAAGTTGCCCTGGGACTTGAGTTCTAGGCCCTGGCTGGCTAGACCATCCCAGCTGCAGTTCTGGATCCAAGTTCACCATGACTTGAGGTCCTGGATGAAACACAAGATGCTCCATTTGGCACTGAAAGACCTTCATAATCTTCCCCCTCACATCTTCCTCTCTCCCATATCCTCTCAATCCAGTGACACTGTCCCCCTAGTTGTTCCACAAACAAGGCCCTCCATCTCTTGGCTCGGTATTCTCTCCAGCCATCCCTTATGCCTAGGATGCTCCTCTTGGACCACTGACTTCCTTAGTTCCAGGTCCCAACTAAAACCTCATTTTTCTACAGGAAGCCTCTCCCATCCCCTCTCCATTCTAATTCTGGTCCCCTGTTAATTGTTCCCTATTTATCCTGCCCAGAGCTTATTTACACAGTTATTTGAATTTGTTCCCCTCCCTCGCATTAGAAAGTGAGCTCTTCTAGAGCCCCAACACTTAACAGAGTTCCTGGCCCACAGTAGGCACTGAATAAATGCTTGTTGACTGACCTATTGACTGTATATTGCACAATCTATCACTCATGGTTAGACAGAACATCTCCTTGTATGCCCCAGGTAGGCCGGTGTTTGGGGCCTGTCCATGACAGGAGCATCATGGTTCTCCTCTCTGAGTGGTCTAGGGCTGAGCTCAAGCTGTTCCTGGGCAGTGTGACATTATTATGGGTCACCTGCCATGGCAGGGACTCTCTAGCCACTTTCCATAATGGCCACCAGGGGGCGCCAAGGGATCGAGGGCTAATCAGGAGAAATTACCTCTGGGAGGGCTCCTGAAAGAAGCCAAGAATCCCGCAGGAGACCCAGGTGTGTCCTAGGCTGGGTGGCCGAAGAGACGGCCTGCAACAGAAAATATGTTAGCCAGGTGATCTTAAAACAAGTTACCTCAGTTTGTGGGTCTGTAACATGTAGAGAGACAATGCCTAACATAATTCAATCAGAAATATTGTTAGCAAAAGTAACTTCCCTTTTAATCTGGATTCTTTGGGGTTATAGGTTAAGTTGTCACAGATACCATTTTTAAAAGACATGTAAATCTATTTGAAAACTATTTAGAAACAAAGAAGACCTTTTCCGTGCAGTAAGGATCTTTTAAAATGTCACCTGCGAAAATCAGAATGTAAGATCTTACCACCCTGCTAACAGTGTAGAGTAATTAATTAACTTTCAGAAGTAGTGCCTGGTGCTGGACTCTTGTAACAGACAGACAAATGAGCAAATATCTTAAGACTCCAAGATTTAGCTCATGCTCAGAGGCCGGCCCTGGAGTCAGGAGGAGGACCTGAATTCAAATCTGGCCTCAGACACTTGACACTTACTAGCTGTATGACCCTGGGCAAGTCACTTAACCCCACTGCCTTGCCAAAAACAAAGAAAACTCAGCAATGGTTTCTGATACTTAGCCCAGTGTACTTTGAGCTCTCCTAATGATAACAGTTGTGATCTAAACTGGTAAAGCCTCATGTGTATTTCTTAGTACTGTTAATGTTGTTTGTCTTTCGATTTTGAAGAGGACCCCATTCTGGGGTGATGTCTCGACTTGGGGATGAATTGGATTTAAGTGAGGCAGGGCTGCACAAAGTTATCAGCCTCACTCTCATTTCCTGAGTCATCAGATTCCAGATGATGGGCAATGGGTGGGATGCAGTAGGTGACCATGGGAACTTCATGTCCAACCAGGATCTAAGTGCCTGCTTCAGCCGCCTAACTCACCGACAGGCTTGAGGCTCTTTGGTTATCCTTACCCTGGGCTAGCCTGTCTTCACACACTGCAGCTTCTTGAAACCACCAGTGAGAGTTGGGTGGCAGACAGACAGCAAAGCTGGAGAAGCAGCCCTGAAAAGAATTGGCAAGCCCTCTCACCAGAGGTGCTAGTCACTTTGAGCACCCCATACAGCCTTACTGTGAATGTAAAGTTAAGTGCTTATACTGTGAAACTTGGTAATACCAATGCTCTTAGAAAAAATGACTTGTAATCTGGATACTGTTATAAACTCAACTGTTAATGAGTTGTCTAAAAGCTGCTATTTTCTTGAGTGTACTTTATTTCATTAGGACTATATTGATGGTTTCAAAAATTTTCTTCTGCTAAGATGTTTGAGACTTGCCGTTTGGACACCGTTTCAGTTCTGCCAGCACTAGGATGGGAAAGTTTACGAATCAGCTTCTTTTTAGAAAGTAAATTCCACCTAAATTTCTTTAACTGTATCAAAGCCACATCTAAACTTGCCAGCAAAATCTTTCATCTTCTGGAGGTTTGGACCATAACCACCATATAAATTTAAAAAGGGCCCTGTGGCACCAGTGCTCAGCCACACTGGTTTTAGCCAGCCTTTCATTCGAACAACTGAGGAGCACGGTGACTTCAGGCACATCCTGTGACTTACTGCTCCGAGGCTTCAGGGATTTCTCCAAATCTTCTGTAACTCCAGAATACGATTTTGGAGCAAATGGGATCACCTCTTGTATTACCAACACTCTTCTCCTAAGTTTTTATTGTAGTAGCAGTATATGGTTTTTGTCCTTCTTTCTCAAAGAGGACCAAAATGACATCGCTATGCTAGAGTCAAGTTTCATTGTGTCCAACTGTGGCTGATCAGACCAATACAAACTCAGAATACTGTACCACAGCTTGGGTGCAAATAGTCCATGTGAACATTTGGGGTCCATTCTCTAAATTTTCTCATCCTGTGTTTCCTTTGAGCTACTTCAATTCTGCTTTGCTCGTAGAGCACAGCACCTTCTCTGATATGGTCATGGCGTGCTGAGCAGTCCTGCGGCAGTGCCTCCCATGTCACCCAATCAATTCCAATGCTCTTCAGAGAGACCTTGAGAGTGTCTTTGTATTGCTTCTTCTGACCACCATGTGAAGGCTTGCCCTGTGTGAGTCTTTTTGGCAAGCAAGTGTTTTGCATTCAAACAACATAGCCAGCCCATTGGAGTTGCACTCTCTGAAGCAGAGATTGAATGTTCGGCAGTTTAGTTGGAGAAAGGACCTCAGTGTCTGGTACCTTGCCCTGCCGGGTGATCTTCAGAATCTTCCTAAGACAATTCAAATGGAAGAGATTTGGTTTCCTGGCATGACGCTGGTAGACTGTCCAGGTTTCACAGGCATACTGGAATGCTGTATATGGAAGTTACATCCTGACAGACTCCAATATTAGGGACTTAATTAAGAAGCCAATCTACAATGTTTACTCTCAACAATATGAGAGCATTAGTAACTGAATCCAGTCCTCAGCTACAGTCAGTGGAGCGTTCTGTTTAAGGTTAAACCTCATGGTTCTGTAATTTATAGTCTTCTGAGTCTGATTCTGGGCATGAAGTGAGGGGGAACGCGATTGAGCCAGTGATCAGTGATGCCAGCAGCCAACAGGCAGAGTTCTGTCCCAGGAAAAGCTGGAGAAATGCTTTTGGCATGAGAGCTGAGGTAGGACCCTCCTGACTCAATTTCCCCCAAGAGACATTTCCTCTTGAACAGAAAATTTCCCACCTGCTAAAATTCTGAGCCTGCCTGTGACATTCTGTCAGTACAACTGGCTGCCTAAATGAGTTTTGCCTGGCATTGACACCAAGCTAGAGGAGCATTTCCCCCTTACTACAGCCATGTCCCTCTTTTCCTTGTATGGCAAATTGTATCATCATGGCAGGTGGTCAATAGAAGAGATAAACACAATACTCACTCTATTACCTGATAAACTGAGGCTGACGCAATCTAAGTTACTAGTATAAGATACAGGTGTGTGACCCGACATGACAGTCCTGTCCTTATCCTAAACAACTAAGTAGATGAGTCCTTAGCTTTGTCATCTGCCTTTTGACCTGGCACCTACAGCATGCTTGAAATGCAAGCAGATTAGAGAGGAGTGAAGTATCAGAGGGGGTGTGATTAGGAGAAGCCTTTGTTGGTTGGCCAGTATGTAGCCAGAACTTGGGGCACCTTCCAAAGGGGCCTATTTATTTTTCTTTCTGCCCAAAGTCCTTCTGTGGGACCTCCACATATGCAGAGGTTTGATGGGTGCCACGTGCTATGGTCCAAGTCTGAAGGCAAACTCAAGAAGCTGGAGAGAAAAACATGGGAAGATGACAATGTTTGCAGCTGACTTTGACCCTGGCACCACCAGGTTTGGGAACATTTGTGGGTATTATTGGAGCAGCCCTCTTCGGTTCTGTCACATTTTGTTTTATGTGCACAAGATGGGTCAGAGGCCCAGTCCTGTCTGGAAGGCCACTTCAATGACTGTGGTCCACAACCCATTCCCATAGCAGTAACGGGAGTCCATGGACCAAGGCTCCCAGTCCATGCCTATCCAGCCAGAGTTGCCCTCCCTGCCCAGCCACATGATTCAGCCGCCGGTCCCAGCCTCCATACAACTCCATATACAGGGAGCCTCCAAAATTGCCTATTGAATGGTTTCTGCCCTATTGTCCTTCTCTCTCCCTCCCTCCCACCTGTGTGTGTGTGTGTGTGTGTGTGTGTGTGTGTGTGTGTATGTGTGTATGATGCTTCCCTTCTCCAAGTGAGAGTCACCTGTATGCATACCTGTACCATTCTGTTTCCCCCAATGCAGGAGATGTAATAAGATGACATTTCTCACTTGAGAAGACAGGAGATGACACTTCCTAAATGTTTGCTCAGATCATTCTGGAAAATGGGTTGACGTGATTTTGTAAAGTCACAAGCAAAAAGGAAGAGACTTGTGAAACCAGTATTAGAGCAATTGGGAGAAACACATTAAAAGGAAATGATGAAAACATTCATGTCAGCAATTAACTTTCATCATGTGATGAGAGCTGCTGGCCTTCATCTGAAGACAAGCAGGGATGCTCACTCTCTCTCTGGCCTCCCAGTGCCCAGAACTGGCCAGATGCCTCTCCCCAGGGACAGAGCTGTGCCTCAGACCTACTGATCAGAAGGGAGGGGGCAGCAGGGAGCCCCGTCAGTGGCATTTGGGTATTTATTTAAAAGTCTCCTTGACTTTTCACCAGCCACCAGCTTCCTCTGGTAGCAAAAGACGTTTCCAGATGCCACAGCATCATTTGCTCTGCTCTTGGGGCCTCAGTTCCTTCAATCTTGGGGTCTCTGGGAAGACCTGAAGCTCCAATTGGCAAGAGTTGTTGTCTCAAATGTTGACCCAATCATTCTGGCCAGCACTTGGCTGAAAGAGATGAATAGAAATCTTTCCCTTTCCTCACTCAGAGAGGGGAGAGAGATGAGTGCTAAGTCTGCCTCAGTTCTATCTGCTAAGCTGTTCCCTCCCCTTCCCCGTTCATTCAGGAAGAACAGCCAGACACAGGCTTGCACACATTCAGGCTTGCCCACAGTAGGGGTGGGGGAGGAGTGCAGAGGGACACAATGTCCCAGAGGAGAGTGGCCTATACTCATACGGTTCCTGGGTGGACCAGCCAAATCCTTCCTGCCCCTGCTCCCAATCCCCAGGCCTATTTCTTCTCCTGTAAGTTTGAGGGGAATGGACTTAGATGATTTTTGAGGATCTCTCCCAACTCTAAAATCCTACAGCCTGGTTTGAGTCCCCTCCTCTTCCCAGCATTCAATTAATCCTACCCTTCCTCCCTCCTCCAAACCCCAGTAGGTAAGAGGGTAGAGGGAATGGCACCGAGGGTTGATTAGGGGTTGGTGGGACCGCATCTGGGGTTAATGGGTTTTGGGTTTCAGGGGAAAGACTTTTCTGTTTTTGCCCTTTGGCTCACTCTGGTTCTCTCATTTGTAACCTTTTGTCTTTGTGTTCTGTGAAGGGGACTGCTCCTATTGGGGCCAAGCTCCTATTCATATTGGAGGTGGGGGAGGGAAGGGAATAAAAATCTATATAGTGCCTACTACATGCCAGGCACTGTGCTAAATGATTTACAAACATTAACTCATGTGGTCTTCACAACAACCCTGGGAGGTAGGTGCTGTTATTATCCCCATTTTACAGCAGGAGAAACTGAGGCAAACAGTGGTTACGTGACTCACCCAGGGTCACACAGCTAGGAAGTGTCTGAGGCTGAATTTGAAATCAAGTCTTCCTGATTCCAGACCTAGTGCTCTGTCCACTGTGCCATCCAGCTGCCTCAATAAACCATGGATTTAAAGAAAAAGAACATAAGCAGTTTATACTCTTTCAGTCTCTTATGCTTGCTTATCCACTTTTACCTTTTCGTGTTTCTCTTGACTGCTATGTTTGTATTTCAAAGTTTCTATTCTTTTTCATCAGCAATGCTTGGAAGTCTTTAATTTTCCACCACATAGGATTATACTGTGTTTCTGGGTAAGTTATTCTATGGCTGTAAGCCTATATCCTTTGCTTTCTAGGATATCATACTCCAGATTCTTCATTTCCTTATAGTGGTTGTTGCTAAATCTTGTGTGAGCCTGACTGTGGTGCCTCAGGACTTGAATTCTTTCTTTCTGGATGCTTGCAGTGTGTGTGTGTGTGTGTGTGTGTGTGTGTGTGTGTGTGTGTTTTTCCTCTCTGACCTGGTGTTATGGTAATTAAGGTGGGACTTTTTTACAGTTTTCTCTTTTGGAGCACTTAGGTAACCAAATGCCTTTGGTGAGTCTGGCCTTTGTTTCTTTGATTAAATTGGGAGTCTTTGATGACCTGCTTCAGTCAAGGGAAAGCCTAGTTCATATAGGTTTGAGTCACATGGTTGTGATGCCTGAAGAAGTGTCACATGCTTTTGAGTCACATAGTTGTGACGTCCTTTGACTCCGAACAGGGTATATAAACTCAGAGGTTAATGTTTTGCTTGGGGCTCCCACAAAACATGTGATTTGACCAGATGAGACTCTAGGTAGCTGTTATTAAGAGCCCCCTGGCTTGAAAACCCAGATGTTGGTGCTTCTGTGGTAACTACGTACATTGTGATTTGGTTAGACAGGAATGTTGATCTGTTTATATTGTCTCTCTTTGTAGTTTCTGTTTGTATTCTCTCAGAAGTTCTGGGTGGTGGCTTTTCCTCCTGAACTAAGTGAATAATATATGTATGTTTGATTAAAGTGAGGCTGTTAACCCCTTAAAGTTGCTTTCCTTAGAAAACCAGATCCAAGAACCTGTACTGGCAGCCCTTCTGTGCACTCTTGTTCTTGGTCTTACACAGCCACAGTAGCTGCTAGCAACATTGTTGTTACACTTGGAAGCTCTGAGTTTTGGCTGCAATATTCTTGGGAATTCTTTTTTTTTTTTAGGAGGTGACTCATATTTCTATAGCTTTCTAGTTCTACTTTGTCCTGTGCTTCTTGGAGAACTGGGTGGTTTTATTTTATGATTTCTTGAAATATGATGTCTAGCCTCTCTATCACGACTTTCAAATGATCTCCTCTTGATCTATTTTTCAAGTCAATTTTTTTTGCTATAAGATACTGTTGCAACAGTTCGGCTAGCAGCTGCTGTGGGGTGGGGGGAAAGACCAACACAAGCCCAACAGCAAGAATGCTGCCGGCACAGGTTCTTTTGATCTGCTTTACTAAGGAAAGCAACGTTAAGGGGTTAACAATCTTATTTCAATCTAACGTACAAATACCATTCACTTAGTTCAGGGTAAAAAATCCAGCACCCTGAACTTCAGAGCAAATACAAACATACATTATAAACAGACCAAATACAATTCATAGTCACCAAGGAACCATCAACATCTGGGACTTTGCACCTAGTGAGGCTTAATCAAAGACATTTAATAAATTTAGCATTCTAAAACAGCAAAATAGTCCCAACTTAAGTAATATTACACTTGGAGGGAAAGTTGAGCCAGCAAACGGTTGGCAACAGTGGAGCAGAAAGGGAGCGGGCAGTTTTCAGAGATCTGGTATATAGCACTGCATGTGCTGATCTGAGCATTGTCTCAGTCCACTGGGAAGTTGTGTTGGTTCTGAGTGAAAGAAATGGTCCAGGATTCCTGCCCCAGTTTTTCCTCTGCAGAAACAAGACTGGGCTGGAGGCCAGACCTGAGACCCTGCCCTGCTCCAGGGGTCTGAGCCACACCCAAATGTTGCTGCTTTTGAAATTATTATTCACTCAGAGCAGAGCTCCCTCCCCCAGCTCCCTCCCCCATCAAATCCTCCTGCCTCTGTGACCCAAACCTGGGGAGGGAGGGAGGGAGCAGTAAAGGTGCCATTTGGCTCTGCTTGGGCTCAGGATGCCCCGGTGTGCCCATGGGACCTCTTCTTGTACTCGGGCGCAGCTTCCCTGGGCACTGGAATACACCCTCCAGGCCCAGCATTCACAGCCTTCCTTTTACGTCCCTACGCCGACTTGGACTGGAAAAAATGACTCACTGGGAGTTCTTGGATTTCCTAATCAGGATTTGGTCTGCTGTGTTTTCTGGATGCTTGTGGAGTTCCATTCCAGAATCTGGACTCTCCTTCTTCATGCTACACTTGGGCTCTGCAGGCCTAAGGACTTCTCTGGGGCCAAGTTTAGTCATTATAACGGCACAGTGGTCAGCATCATTCCCCTCCCCTAACTTTTTCTTCTTTCTTTCTTCCTTTCTTCCTTCCTTCCTTTCTTTCTCTTTTTTCTTTCTTTCTTTCTTTCTTTCTTTCTTTCTTTCTTTCTTTCTTTCTTTCTTTCTTTCTTTCTTTCTTTCTGCTTTTCTGTCTTTCTGTCTGTCTTTCTTTCTTTCTGTTTTTCTGTCTTTGTCTTTCTTTCCTTCTTTCTGTCTATCTGTCTGTCTTTCTGTCTTTCTTTTTTCTTTCTTTTTTCTATCTTTCTTTCTGTCTGTCTGTCTTCCTTTCTTCCTTTTTTTCTTTCTATCTTTCTGTCTGTCTGCTTCTTTTTTCTCTTCCTTTCTTCCTTCTGTACTTTCTTCCTTTCCTTCCTCCCTTCCTCTTTCCTTCTTTCTTTCTTTCCTTCTCTCTTTTTCTTTCCTCCCTCCTTCTCTGTCTTCACTCTCTCTCCATCTCTGTCTCTGTCTGTTCATCCTCCCACTAAGCCTCTCTTCTTGTCCTGAGCCACATCCACCCTTCCTCCAAAGAGGAGCACACCCCTTCTGAGGTGACTTCTACCAAGTCCCTTCATCTGTTTATCCTGCCACATCTTGTTTGTGCTTCGCAAATTGTCAGTTGTCTTCCTCGTTAGTCTGGGAGGGCTCTGAGAGCAAGGACTGTCTTTGCCTTTCTCTGTGTCCCCAGGACTTAGCCCACTGCATGGCACACAGTAGGGACTTAGTCAATGCTTACTGACTGTCTGACTCTCAAGCTTCTTCTACTTCCCACTCCCTGAAACCTGACTTTCCCCAGATGATGCCTCACCCCTTTCCTTGTCCCTTCTCTCTTGCCCCAAGCTGGGGATAGGTGTCAGTGACCCAGCCCCTGTTCCCAACAGTGAGACTCTCAACAGCACTTGCTTTCCAGGCCTCTCCTTACCCTTGTCTCACACCAAGGGGTTGCTGTTGGGCCTAGGGCAGGGGCACTGCACCCACTTCCTGTTCCCCCAGGGGCCCTTTTGCTCTGGGTTCAGCCATGTAGTCTGAGACCAGGTGGGTTCTGGCTCCTAACTCTTCAGCTCCTTACGCCCCTATGTATAACTGAGATTGTGGTTCTTATCTAAGGTTTCCCCCCAAGAAAGGGGAAGTAGGAAGGTTCTCAGCAGAGTACAATATGAAAAGGGGAATGGGACAGATACTTATTTCCTTCTAAACACAAGAACAAAACATACAGACAGTAAACAGCAGTGCTGTCCTGGGCAGGAGACAGCTACTTAAAACCACTGGAACAGGAAGCAGTTTGTGGGATTGCTAACTGGGTACTTTCCATCTCACCTGGGCTCTGCACAATCCAAACAATTCCTGACCCGTAGCTTCTGGTAAAACTGGCCAGTTAGTCAGTTAGTCAGTTAGTCAGTTGGCAAGCTTTGAGAAACTCTCATTGGGTGCCAGTGCCCTGGGCCAAGCCCTGGGGAGAAAAAGAAAAGCAAAGACAGTACTGGACTTGAAAGGTATTACCTTCCAATGGGAGAGATGAATATCAAAATAACTAAGTGCCCATAAGATATCTACACTGGCAGAAGGGGACACCTGGGAAGGTCTCTGCAGGTACCAAGAACGGAGCTGAGGACAGAAAGCTTCAAAGCTCCAGAGAGGGGAGGTGCAGCCTCCACAAAGTGATGGGTAGGAAGAGTGGACAGGTAGGAGGGGGCCAGGTTATGAGTTTCTTTGCACTATAGATTTCATATTTGATCGATCCTGGGAGCCCTAGGGAGCTGCTTGTCCTCACTGAACAAGGGGTTACATGGGAAAATCCCATTGGAGGCTGAATGGAGGGTAGACTGGAGGCAGGCAGACCCCCAGCTCCTCCAGGCTCCAGGTGCTGAGGGGCTGCACCAGGGGAGTGGCCAACGGGAGTGGAGAGAGGGGGACCAGAGGAAGGGCGCTGTGAAGGGAGAAGTACCAAGGCCTGGCCACAGACTGGCTATGTGTGGCAGTGTTCAATGTGAAGGTGGCCCGGAGGCTGTGAGCTTGGGGGACTGGGACAGCATCATAATGGGAGAGGGGAGAATTTGAGGGGCAACATGATGAGTTCTGTTTTGGACATGTGGAGCTTGAAATGTCTACAGGAGTCCAGTTCCATATGTCCAAGAGGGAGTGGGTAGGGTGGGACTGGAGGGCAGGAGAGAGGTTAATCCTGGATATTGAGATATGGAATCCACCTACTTAGAGATGTCATTGAATCCACAGGATTCAGTTTTGGAATTGGTGATGAAATCACCCAGTGAGACAGTATAGGGGTGAGAAGAGAAGAGGGCCCAAGACAGAGACTTGGGGACACCCACAATTGTTGGGGTGGTGATCAAGGTGTGATCTTTGACAGGACAAGGGATCAAGGGGGGGAAAGTGTAGGCAGGGCCTGGAAAGAGCAGAGGAGGGGAGGGACTAGAGGTCCCGGGGAAGATGGGGCCCTAAGGCAGATGGAATAATAAAAGATGGCTATCAAGGAATTTTGCGGTTAGAGAACAAGGAAGTGATACCCCTGCGGGTGATTGCAAGATCAAAGGGAATGACCATCTTTGAGAGTGGCTGAGGAAGGGGCGTGGCGTTAGAATGGACAGAATAAGCTCAGTCTAGCAGACCTGTCCGATGGGAGGCTGAGAAACTACCGATAGGCTAGTGGGCGCTTGGCCAAGCTCCCTTCCCAGCCTGGCTTAGGCTGAGGGGAATCACTCCATGCCTCTTTTCTCCCGGGTCACACCGGATAGAGGACGGTCCAAGGCTCCAGCGGAGAGCTTCGGCGGACACCTGCAGGTTCCAGCTTCGAAGGTTTCTATTTTTCTACAAGCTTTGCTGTATCAGGAAATGGAAACTTGGCACAGATTCAGCAGAGAAGAGTGAGGGAGGGGAGGAGAGTTGGGCCAGTCTCTGGGGCTCCTCCTACCAAATTCTCTCTCAGTTTCGACTGCCTCAACAACTCCTGCAGCTTCGGGCTCAGTATAGGCAGCAGCGTGCTCCAGGCTCCACGCGTTCCAGGCTCCCGGTGCTCCAGGCTTCCCGCGTTCCAGGATCCCCGCGTTCCAGGCTCGCAGTGCTACAGACTTTCTTCGCCATGAACACCAACCAGACACTCCCCCTGGGGCAAATCAATCACGCTTTTCCAACTCCCAAGTATGAGCCACTCTCCGAGGAGCTAGATCCACGGAAGCCGGGGCAGGATCCAGCCTCTACTGTCATCAGTGTCCACTCCTATGAGCCTCCCGCGAAGGATTTCTTAGTTTGGTCGGTGTTCAACACGTTGTACATGAACTTTTGCTGCCTAGGTTTTATGGCGCTGGTCTTTTCAGTAAAGGTGAGTAGGGTCTCTGGAGCGTATGTGTGTTGCCGCATGTGCCACTGAGCGCGCGCCTGGTTGTGAGTCACCAGTGTGTAATTGCGTGATTCGTGAGTTTTTCTCTCCCACTCTCACTAATCCTGGCTCTCTTATCTCTCTCCTCACCAGGCCCGGGACCGGAAAGTGGTGGGTGACCTAAATGGGGCCCGGAGCTATGGATCCACAGCCAAGTGTCTCAACATCTTCGCTCTGATCTTCTCTCTTCTGCTGATCGTTCTGTTCATCATCCTGTTCGTCACCGGCATGATAGTTTGAATTTCATCCTTGGAAAACTACTTCCCTTGAGCATTTATTTATTGAGGAATGGCGCTTATTTTAAAAAGTGGAGTCATTTCCCCATATATCTGGCAAATGAGATCTTTATCAGAGACGCTCATTGCAAAGATTTTCCCCCAGTTATCCATTTCCATCCTAATTTTAACTACATTAGATTTATTTGGAAAATAAACTTCCTAATTTCATGTGATCAGAAGTATCCATTTTACCTTATGGTCTTCTTTATGTCTTGTCGGGTTTCATGGAGGGCAGCAAGAGCCTGACAACCAGTACCTAATGCTGTCATTTCCTGGGACAGTGGTAATGCCCCATCTTTGTGGACACTAAGGTGGTCACTCAGGTTATCAATGGTGCCAACCAACTGCATCTGGCTGGCAGGGATAGCAGTTTCCCCAAACTTGTGGCCTCCCAGGACGGCTTTCCATGTTGCCTAGCGTCTTCTAATTTGAATGGGGGTGTGAGAAATAATTCATTTGGAACCCTACTCTATTCCAGCCAGTTTGATATTATTACGGAAATCATATAGAAATAGATAGGTTCTTCTAGTGGGCCTTAAACTTGAACGTAATGTTTACTACCTGTGTCCCAAGTTATGAGGCTCACTGGGGCAACCACAACAGTGATGACAAAGACATCTCCATCCTGTTTCGCTCAAATTCTAGGCCCAAGCGCAGCATGGGTGGGGGTCCCCCGACTTATTTTTGTACCTCCGGACTATTCTCTTTTGTTCAACATGAGCAAGTAACCTTCTAAGGACCATTCAGTCCCTGGAGATGCCCCACTCTTCACCCAACCTGTGACTTCTCTGCTTTTATATGTCATTTTTGGCTATTGAGAGAAAGGTCTATCGACCAATGAGATTTTGCATTCTGTATTCTGCCATGCCTCTTTCATATTTGGGTATCAAACCCTAAAATAACAAGGTCCTAGAAAAAGAGGGCATCTCAGATCAGAAGGAAGATCTGAGGTCCACTTCATTAGATGGGACTTCGGACCCTTCAATAAAGTGCCTTGGCTCAGAACTCTGCCTTAGTCTCTTTGTAGTTTGAACCATTTTCATCCCCATATGTTCTGGAATCCTTCTTTTCTTCTGGTTTTGTGTTCTTTGTCACCCTACTAGCTTTTTTATAAAAAATAAAATAAAACTCACAACAAAATCCTACAACCTGAGATTCTTTTTACATTTGTTCTTTCGCCCCTTCTGAGTGGACTTTTTGTTAGGTCTGGGCTCTGTGCACTCCTGGGAGAGGATCTGAGGTGAGCTTTTGTCCTCTTGGGCCCCTCTGCTGATTTCTAGGAGGTATTCCTCTTTCTCTCTCTCCTCCCTGTCTCTGTCTCTTTCCCTCCTTCCCCCTCTCCCTCTCCCTCTGTCTCTCTCTTCTTTCTGTCTCTTTCTGTGTCTGTCTCTGTCTGTCTGTCTGTCTGTCTGTCTGTCTGTCTCTCTCTCTCTCTCTCTCTCTCTCTCTCTCTCTCTGTCTCTCTGTTTCTGTCTCTCTCTCTCTCTCTGTCTCTCTGTTTCTGTCTCTCTCTCTCTCTCTCTCTCTCTGTCTCTCTCTCTCTCTGTCTCTCTCTCTGTCTGTCTCTCTCTCTGTCTCTCTCTCTCTCTCTCTCTCTCTCTCTCTCTCTCTGTGTCTGTCTCTCTCTCTCTCTGTCTCTCTCGCTCTCTCTCTCTGTCTCTCTCTCTCCCCAGTCCAGCTTCGGATCCTCCTCATTCCACTAAAACTGTTCTCTCCACAGTTACCGTATCCAGTGGCTGGCTCTCAGTCCTCCTTAACCTTGACCTCTCTGCACCCTTTCATGCTATTGGTTACTCTCTTCTCCTGGACACTTTCTTCTCTCTAGGTCTTCAGGACAACCCTTACTTCTGGTTTTCCTCCTCCCTTTCTGACTGTTCATTCCTCAGCCCTTTTTTTGCTGTATCCTCATCCTGCTCATACTCTAACCTTAGGTGTCCCCCAGGACATCTCTCTCCTCTTCTCTTCTGTACCACGTCACCTGAAGAACTCATCAGCTCCCACTGATTTAATTATCATCTTGGCTGAAAATCCTAAAATTTACCCATTCTGCTCTAACCTCGCTGTTGACCGTCAGTGCCACATCTCCAATTGACATTGGATGTCTCATAGACATCTTTAACTCAACATGTCCAAAACTGAACTCATTATTTGCCCCCAACACCCCCCCCACACACACACTTTCAAACCTCCCTATAACTGCTGAGGGCATCATCAATCCTCTCAATCTTCCAGGCTCACAACCTAGGAGTCATTCTGTACTCTTCACTATCTCTCCCCCGCCATATCCACTATGGTACCAAGCGTTGTTGATTTGACCTTTGCGGGATCTCTCCAAGATGCTCCCCCTTCTGTGCCCTGACACTGCCCCCACTCCAGTGCAGGCCCTCATCACCTCACACCTGGATTTGTGCAGTGGCTGCTGGTGGACCTGCCTGGCTCAAGCCTCTCCACTCCAGTCCATTTTCTATTCAGTCACCCAGGTGACTTTCCTAAAGCCTGGGTTTGACCATTTCACCCTCTATTCAATAAACTCCAGTGGCTCCCAGTCACCTCCAAGAGAATACACAAAAGGCTCTGCTTGGTCTTCAATGTCTTTCATCACCTGCCCCCTCCCTTTCCAGTCCTCTCACACCTTCCTCCCCAACAAGTACCCTTGGATCCTGTAACACTGGCCTTCTAGCTATTCCTCAAACAAGACCCTCCATTTCATGGCTCTGGGCATTCTCTCTAGCCACCCCTCATTCCTGGACTTCTTGCCATCCTCTGCCCTGACTACTGACCCACTCAGCTTTCTTCAAGTCTTAGCTTCTCCAGGAAGCCTTCTCCAACCCCTTCTAATTCTAGGGCTCTCCTCCTGTTTTGTTGTTCAATCTGTCTGTCTCCAGGACCCCACTTGGAGCTTTCTTGGCAAAGATACTGAAGTGGTTTGTTATTTCCTTGTCCAGCTCATTTTAGAGATGAGGAAACTGAGGCAAACAGGGTGAAGTGATTTGCCCAGGGTCACACAGCTAGGGAGTGTCTGAAGCCAGATGGAAGTCAGTAGAGTCTTTTCCTGGTGCTCTACCTGTTGTTTGTCCTTCATTTTTTTTTTAAATTTAATTTATTTATTTAACATATTTCGTTTTCAGCATTGGTTTTCACAAGAGTTTGAATTACAAATTTTCTCCCCATTTCTACCCCCCCACTCCAAGATGGCGTATTTTCTGGTTGCCCTGTTCCCCAGTCAGCCCTCCCTTCTGTCACCCCACTCCCCTCCCATCCCCTTTTCCCTTCCCCTCTTGTAGGGCAAGCTAAATTTCTACTCCCCATTGTCTCATTTTCTAGTTGCATGCAAAAAACTTTTTTTTGTTTTTGAACATCTGTTTTTAAAAACTTTGAGTTCCAAATTCTCCCCCCTTCTCCCTTCCCACCCACCCTCCCCAAGAAGTATCATTATGTATAACCCTTCCACAATACTCATGTTGTGAAAGACTAACTATATTTTGCTCCTTCCCAACCCATCCCCCTTTATTGAATTTTCTCCCTTGACCCTGTCCCCTTTTGAAAGTGTTTGTTTTTGATTACCTCCACCCCCATCTGCCCTCCTCTCCATCACCCCCCCCACTTTTTTATCTTCTTCCCTCTTCTTTCCTGTGGGGAAAGATACCCAATTGGGTATGTATGGTATTCTCTCCTCAGGCCCAATCTGATGAGAGCAAGATTCACTCATTCCCCCCTCACCTGCCCTCTCCCCTCTTCTCACAGAACTGCTTCCTCTTGCCACCTTTATGCAAGATAATCCACCCCATTCTGTCTCTCCCTATCTCCCTCTCTCAATATGTTCCTCTCTCATCCCTTAATTTGATGTTATTTCTTTTAGATATCTTCCCTTCATCTTCAACTCACCCTGTGTCCTCTCTCTCTCTCTCTCTCTCTCTCTCTCTCTCTCCATATATATATATATATATTATATGTACACACATAGATATGTACATACATACACATTCACTTATATATATGTACATAAACATATATACACATATGCATATTCCCTTCAGCTACCCTAATACTGAGGTCTCATGAATCATACACATCATCTTTCCATGTAGGAATGTAAACAAAACAGTTCAAATTTGGTGAGTCCCTTGAAATTTCTTTTTCTCGTTCTTTTTCTTGATTACCTTTTCATGCTTCTCTTGATTCTTGTGTTTGGAAGTCAAATTTTCTATTCAGTTCTGGTCTTTTCACTGAGAAAGGTTGAAAGTCCTCTATTTTCTTGAAAGTCCATATTTTGCCTTGGAGCATGATACTCAGTTTTGCTGGGTAGGTGATTCTTGGTTTTAATCCTAGCTCCACTGACCTCCAGAATATCGTATTCCAAGCCCTTCGATCTTTTAATGTAGAAGCTGCCAGATCTTTGGTTATTCTGATTGGGTTTCCACAATACTCAAATTGTTTCTTTCTGGCTGCTTGCAGAATTTTCTCCTTGATCTGGGAGCTCTGGAATTTGGTGACAATATTCGTGGGAGATTTCTTTTTGGGATCTATTTGAGGAGGCGATCGATGGATTCTTTCAATTTCTATTTTGCCCTGTGGCTCTAGAATATCAGGGCAGTTCTCCTTGATAATTTCTTGAAAGATGATATCTAGGCTCTTTTTTTGATCATGGCTTTCAGGTAGTCCAATAATTTTTAAATTATCTCTCCTGGATCTATTTTCCAGGTCAGTGGTTTTTCCAATGAGATATTTCACATTGTCTTCCATTTTTTCATTCCTTTGGTTCTGTTTTATGATATCTTGATTTCTCATAAAGTCACTAGCTTCCACTTGCTCCAATCTAATTTTTAAAGTAGTATTTTCTTCAGTGGTCTTTTGGGCCTCCTTTTCCATTTGGCTAATTCTGCCTTTCAAGGCATTCTTCTCCTCATTGGCTTTTTGGAGCTCTCTTGCCATTTGAGTTAGTCTATTTTTTAGTGTGTTGTTTTCTTCAGTATATTTTTCAGTATTTTTTTGGGTCTCCTTTAGCAAGTCATTGACTTGTTTTTCATGGTTTTCTCGCATCCTTCTCATTTCTCTTCCCAATTTTTCCTCTACTTCTCTAACTTGCTTTTCCAAATCCTTTTTGAGTTCTTCTATGGCCTGGGGCCAGTTCATGTTTTTCTTGGAGGCTTTGGTTGTAGGCTCTATGACTTTGTTGTCTTCTTTAGGCTGTATGTTTTGGTCTTCTTTGTCACCAAAGAAAGAATCCAAAGTCTGAGACTGAATCTGGGTGTGTTTTCGCTGCCTGGCCATATTCCCAACCAACTAACTTGACCCTTGAGTTTTTCAGCGGGGGATGACTGCTTATAGACTAAAGAGTTCTATGTTCCACATTTGGGGGGGGATGTGCCAGCTCTGCCACACCAGCACTGCTCCTTCCCCAAGAACCCCCAACCCGGACTGGGCTTAGATCTTCAGCAGGCTGTTGCACTCCTGCTCTGATCCGCCACTTAATTCCTCCCACCAGGTGGGCCTGGGGCCGAAAGCAACAACAGCTGTAGCTGCCCCACCTCCGCTGCCCCTGGGGCTGGTAGCCGAACCTCGAACTCCTTCCACTCCCGCAGCTTTTCCCACTAACCTTCTCTGCTGTCTTTGGTGTTTTTGGGTTGGGAAGTCTGGTAACTGCCGCAGCTCACTGATTCAGGGTGCTAGGGCACTTTCCTCCCAGCTTCTGGTCTGGTTGGTCCTCGAAGCTCATGCTGGGCTCAGCTTCCCACGGCTCCCCTTTGCTCCCAGCTCTGTGTGGGATAGACCTCACCCAGAGACAATCAAGGCTGTCCTGGGCTGGAGCCCTGCTTCCCTCTGCTGTTTTGTGGGTTCTGCCGTTCTAGAATTGGTTCAGAGTCATTTTTTATAGGTTTTTGGAGGGACTCGGGAGGGAGGTCACGCTAGTCCCTGCTTTCCGGCCGCCATCTTGGCTCTGCCCCCCTTGTCCTTCATTTTTGAAGAGGACAGGGGTGATGTCTTGACTCTTCCAGAGTCATCGAAGTTGAGTGGCAGGACAAAAGTCAAGATGACTGGCTATGGCCTGGGATGAGTTGGGTGACTTTGGTGTCTCCAATGTCTAATCAAGCTCTGAGCACCTGCTTCAGACACTTTTATGACCATTGGAACAAACAGCAAATTGTTGTCATCCACCCATTTCATCCAGAAAAGCCTTCCCATGCTTAGGGGAGTGGACCCCCGCCCCCCACCTTAGCAAGTCACCGATGAGTATGAGGCCAATCAGCTCCTGCTCCACTAGCTATTAATTTATCCTGTCTATGCCTTGTTTGTACATATTTATATCCCTGTTCTTTCCCTCCCATAAGATGGCAAGCTCCTTGAGGGCACGGATGCTCTTGTGTTTTTCCTTTGTATTCCCAATACTTAGGCACTGCCTGGTACACAGTAGGTACTTAATAAATGCTTGTTAATCAATTGACTGTTCTAGATCTCAGGGACAACTCAGACTAGGAACTTGCAAAACCCTCAGTGTGCTCCAAGTGGTCTGATCTGGGGCAAAGTCTGATCCTGGCAGTCCTAGTCTGAACTCCTCTAGTTCCTGACCTGGGTTTGGCTCTGGGCAGCAGCCCTGTTAGTTGTCCTTGGTTTGAAGCAGGAGATACTGCTGGTCTCCCCACTCTCTCAGTCCACTGGGAAGTTGTGTTGGTTCTGAGTGAAAGAAATGGTCCAGGATTCCTGCCCCAGTTTTTCCTCTGCAGAAACAAGACTGGGCTGGAGGCCAGACCTGAGACCCTGCCCTGCTCCAGGGGTCTGAGCCACACCCAAATGTTGCTGCTTTTGAAATTATTATTCACTCAGAGCAGAGCTCCCTCCCCCAGCTCCCTCCCCCATCAAATCCTCCTGCCTCTGTGACCCAAACCTGGGGAGGGAGGGAGGGAGCAGTAAAGGTGCCATTTGGCTCTGCTTGGGCTCAGGATGCCCCGGTGTGCCCATGGGACCTCTTCTTGTACTCGGGCGCAGCTTCCCTGGGCACTGGAATACACCCTCCAGGCCCAGCATTCACAGCCTTCCTTTTACGTCCCTACGCCGACTTGGACTGGAAAAAATGACTCACTGGGAGTTCTTGGATTTCCTAATCAGGATTTGGTCTGCTGTGTTTTCTGGATGCTTGTGGAGTTCCATTCCAGAATCTGGACTCTCCTTCTTCATGCTACACTTGGGCTCTGCAGGCCTAAGGACTTCTCTGGGGCCAAGTTTAGTCATTATAACGGCACAGTGGTCAGCATCATTCCCCTCCCCTAACTTTTTCTTCTTTCTTTCTTCCTTTCTTCCTTCCTTCCTTTCTTTCTCTTTTTTCTTTCTTTCTTTCTTTCTTTCTTTCTTTCTTTCTTTCTTTCTTTCTTTCTGCTTTTCTGTCTTTCTGTCTGTCTTTCTTTCTTTCTGTTTTTCTGTCTTTGTCTTTCTTTCCTTCTTTCTGTCTATCTGTCTGTCTTTCTGTCTTTCTTTTTTCTTTCTTTTTTCTATCTTTCTTTCTGTCTGTCTGTCTTCCTTTCTTCCTTTTTTTCTTTCTATCTTTCTGTCTGTCTGCTTCTTTTTTCTCTTCCTTTCTTCCTTCTGTACTTTCTTCCTTTCCTTCCTCCCTTCCTCTTTCCTTCTTTCTTTCTTTCCTTCTCTCTTTTTCTTTCCTCCCTCCTTCTCTGTCTTCACTCTCTCTCCATCTCTGTCTCTGTCTGTTCATCCTCCCACTAAGCCTCTCTTCTTGTCCTGAGCCACATCCACCCTTCCTCCAAAGAGGAGCACACCCCTTCTGAGGTGACTTCTACCAAGTCCCTTCATCTGTTTATCCTGCCCACATCTTGTTTGTGCTTCGCAAATTGTCAGTTGTCTTCCTCGTTAGTCTGGGAGGGCTCTGAGAGCAAGGACTGTCTTTGCCTTTCTCTGTGTCCCCAGGACTTAGCCCACTGCATGGCACACAGTAGGGACTTAGTCAATGCTTACTGACTGTCTGACTCTCAAGCTTCTTCTACTTCCCACTCCCTGAAACCTGACTTTCCCCAGATGATGCCTCACCCCTTTCCTTGTCCCTTCTCTCTTGCCCCAAGCTGGGGATAGGTGTCAGTGACCCAGCCCCTGTTCCCAACAGTGAGACTCTCAACAGCACTTGCTTTCCAGGCCTCTCCTTACCCTTGTCTCACACCAAGGGGTTGCTGTTGGGCCTAGGGCAGGGGCACTGCACCCACTTCCTGTTCCCCCAGGGGCCCTTTTGCTCTGGGTTCAGCCATGTAGTCTGAGACCAGGTGGGTTCTGGCTCCTAACTCTTCAGCTCCTTACGCCCCTATGTATAACTGAGATTGTGGTTCTTATCTAAGGTTTCCCCCCAAGAAAGGGGAAGTAGGAAGGTTCTCAGCAGAGTACAATATGAAAAGGGGAATGGGACAGATACTTATTTCCTTCTAAACACAAGAACAAAACATACAGACAGTAAACAGCAGTGCTGTCCTGGGCAGGAGACAGCTACTTAAAACCACTGGAACAGGAAGCAGTTTGTGGGATTGCTAACTGGGTACTTTCCATCTCACCTGGGCTCTGCACAATCCAAACAATTCCTGACCCGTAGCTTCTGGTAAAACTGGCCAGTTAGTCAGTTAGTCAGTTAGTCAGTTGGCAAGCTTTGAGAAACTCTCATTGGGTGCCAGTGCCCTGGGCCAAGCCCTGGGGAGAAAAAGAAAAGCAAAGACAGTACTGGACTTGAAAGGTATTACCTTCCAATGGGAGAGATGAATATCAAAATAACTAAGTGCCCATAAGATATCTACACTGGCAGAAGGGGACACCTGGGAAGGTCTCTGCAGGTACCAAGAACGGAGCTGAGGACAGAAAGCTTCAAAGCTCCAGAGAGGGGAGGTGCAGCCTCCACAAAGTGATGGGTAGGAAGAGTGGACAGGTAGGAGGGGGCCAGGTTATGAGTTTCTTTGCACTATAGATTTCATATTTGATCGATCCTGGGAGCCCTAGGGAGCTGCTTGTCCTCACTGAACAAGGGGTTACATGGGAAAATCCCATTGGAGGCTGAATGGAGGGTAGACTGGAGGCAGGCAGACCCCCAGCTCCTCCAGGCTCCAGGTGCTGAGGGGCTGCACCAGGGGAGTGGCCAACGGGAGTGGAGAGAGGGGGACCAGAGGAAGGGCGCTGTGAAGGGAGAAGTACCAAGGCCTGGCCACAGACTGGCTATGTGTGGCAGTGTTCAATGTGAAGGTGGCCCGGAGGCTGTGAGCTTGGGGGACTGGGACAGCATCATAATGGGAGAGGGGAGAATTTGAGGGGCAACATGATGAGTTCTGTTTTGGACATGTGGAGCTTGAAATGTCTACAGGAGTCCAGTTCCATATGTCCAAGAGGGAGTGGGTAGGGTGGGACTGGAGGGCAGGAGAGAGGTTAATCCTGGATATTGAGATATGGAATCCACCTACTTAGAGATGTCATTGAATCCACAGGATTCAGTTTTGGAATTGGTGATGAAATCACCCAGTGAGACAGTATAGGGGTGAGAAGAGAAGAGGGCCCAAGACAGAGACTTGGGGACACCCACAATTGTTGGGGTGGTGATCAAGGTGTGATCTTTGACAGGACAAGGGATCAAGGGGGGGAAAGTGTAGGCAGGGCCTGGAAAGAGCAGAGGAGGGGAGGGACTAGAGGTCCCGGGGAAGATGGGGCCCTAAGGCAGATGGAATAATAAAAGATGGCTATCAAGGAATTTTGTGGTTCGGGAACAAGGAAGTGAAACCTCTGCGGGTGACAGCAAGATCAAAGGGAATGACCATCTTTGAGAGTGGCTGAGGAAGGGGCGTGGCGTTAGAATGGACAGAATAAGCTCAGTCTAGCAGACCTGTCCGATGGGAGGCTGAGAAACTACCGATAGGCTAGTGGGCGCTTGGCCAAGCTCCCTTCCCAGCCTGGCTTAGGCTGAGGGGAATCACTCCATGCCTCTTTTCTCCCAGGTCACACCGGATAGAGGACGGTCCAAGGCTCCAGCGGAGAGCTTCGGCGGACACCTGCAGGTTCCAGCTTCGAAGGTTTCTATTTTTCTACAAGCTTTGCTGTATCAGGAAATGGAAACTTGGCACAGATTCAGCAGAGAAGAGTGAGGGAGGGGAGGAGAGTTGGGCCAGTCTCTGGGGCTCCTCCTACCAAATTCTCTCTCAGTTTCGACTGCCTCAACAACTCCTGCAGCTTCGGGCTCAGTATAGGCAGCAGCGCGCTCCAGGCTCCCCTTTCCCCAGGCTTCCCACGCTCCGGACTCCCCGCGCTCCAGGCTCTCCGCGCTCCAGGCTTCCACTGTTCCAGGTTTCCTGCTTTCCTGGATCGCAGAACTACAGGCTTTCTGCGCCATGAACACCAACCAGACAGCCTCCCTGGGGCAAATCAACCGCGCTTTTTCTCCCCCCAACTATGAGCTACTGTCGGAGGAGCGAGAACTGCGGCCGCCGGGCCAGGTTCCAGCCTCCACTATCATCAGCGTTCACTCTTATGAGCTTCCCCCGAAGGATTTCTTGGTCTGGTCGGTGTTCAACACATTGTACATGAACTTTTGCTGCCTGGGTTTTATGGCGCTGGTCTTTTCAGTAAAGGTGAGTAAGGTCTCTGGAGCTATGTTTGTTGCCGCGTGTGGCACTGGGCGCGTGCCAGGTTGTGAATGATTGTGTGTGATTGCGTGATTCGTGAGTTCTTCTCTCCCACACTCACTAATCCTGGCTGTCTTATCTCTCTCCTCACCAGGCCCGGGACCGGAAAGTGGTGGGTGACCTAAATGGGGCCCGGAGCTATGGATCCACAGCCAAGTGTCTCAACATCTTCGCTCTGATCTTCTCTCTTCTGCTGATCGTTCTGTTCATCGTCCTGGTGGCCACCGGCATCATCATCGTTAAGAGAGCTGCCACGAGCCTGAATGAGAACTCTCACTTATCCGATTTCTTTCCAGGCAATTGATTTATCACAATTCTGCCCCATCTCTAAACCCAGTCACTCTCCCCACCCCCATCTTGTGGCTCCTCTTCTTACTTGGAGGGCCTCTCTGGACTTCCCTCTCCGCCCGCCCCATCCCGCCCCACCCCGTCCCATTGTATTCAATAAACCACTTTGTACATAGCTCTCTCTCTTCTGCTCATCCTTTCACTGGGTATCTTGGAACTGGAAGGGACAAGAATCCTAGGAGGGGCCTGGTCCTCATCTGTTTGGTTGCTGCTGAGGGGACGAGAGTGGGATTCTGGGTTGATGAATAACATCACTTGTGCCCTGATGATCTAAAGCCTGATTCCCTATCTGTCTCACTCCAGGCATCCTATAATCTGACCATCTCTGAACTTCCCGGGACTGTGGAAACCATATGATTCAAATCCTGTGGGAGCTGGAAGACTCTTCTCAAAAGTCTCAGCTCTCAGTGAGCCCTTCTGCAAAGAGCAACCCTGGATCGGATCCAGAGTTCTGCCCTTGTGCAACCTGGGACTGCTTCCCAGGAGCTGAAAGACATCCAGTCCCACCTACATTTGAGCAACCTGAGGAGGGATCAGTTAGTGCCAGATGGGGATGAGGAATGCTGACACCTGGGGTCCCACCCCTTCCCCCTGGACTCCCTCAGGGGAAGCCAGGCAAGGCCAGCCAGCAGCACTGAGGAGGGATGAGAAGGTTTGGAAGAGCCACAGTGGAGAGTGGGAAAGTGAATTAATCAGGGATGCATGGCAGCAGTGAGGGTCAGGTGAGACCATGTAATATAAATCTGTAGTGGACCTAGCCAGAATGATGGCATGATTTTCTCCATCTTTATTTGGCAGCACATGTGTAGGGGAGCAGATGAATCCAAGGCATCCAAGATTGATACTTGGCTGGCTACAATTGGGGATGTGATAAGAGGGCAAGGGGTTCAAGAGAGGAGAACAGTGCAGAGCTGAGCTGGTTCACCAAGGGGTCAAGATGAACAGAAGAGGGGAGAATGGCTGATGAAGGTGAGATGGCCTGGGAGGGAATGGAGAGGACAAGGGAATGGAGATCACAGCAGGATTATGTAAGGGACAGCCAAGGGATTATGGCTGGAGAAGAGGATTTCAGAATTCTTGACCATGGTGGCTGTGTATTTGTGGGCCATGGCAAGATCTAGGGTGTGACCATCTTTGTGTGTGGCTGAGGTAAGGTGGAGGAGTAGCTCATGGGAAGTGAGCAGGGTGAGCCATAGAGTGGTTAAGGGGTTTGAAGGAAGATCAATAAGTACATTGAAGTCCCCTAGTAAGAGGGCAAGCAGGAGCTGGGGAGGGAAGACTGTGAGCCCAGTAATGAACTCATTGTGGAAGGAAGGGGAGTGACTTCGGTAGGGTGTAGGGGATCTGTAGACAACTGCTACTTGGATTTTGATTGGGCAGTAGATGTGAACAGCATGAACTTAAAAAGAGGAGAATTTACTGAGTGATGGAGGAAGGGAGAGAAATTGGATGTGACAGTTGGGAGCAAGGAGTGAGCTGAGGAGAGTGAGTGAAGGGGCAGCTAGGACTGGAAAGGGTGACCAAGGAGGCTGTGTCACTGGGGGCTGGGGAAGAGCCAGATTTCAGTGAGAGCTGGTAGATGGAAGGAGTAGGACAGGAAAAGAAGTCAGATGGAGGGAGGTTTATTGCCTATGGAACAGGCATTCCAGAGGGCCCCGTGCAAGGGAAGGGTGGAGTTAGGATGGATCTTTGGGGTGGGACAGCTGAGGGGAATGAGAATGAGAAATTGGGTGGTAGGGGATATGGAATGGGGTTTGGATAATGATCCACGGGAGTTCAGAATCACTAGGATGTGAAGGGTGTGACCAGGTGTGAGAATGGTCATCCTTGGGTGGAGGGCAGAAGGGAGATTTGCTCTTCTTTGCCCTGGAGATTCCCCACATCCCCATTGGGAGATGGGGCTGGCAGAAGGAGGTAAAAGACACCTGGCCTGGCCTATAGCAACCCCTCTTCAGGGCACACACTTCACCCAGCACGAGATAGAAGGCTCAGGGTGCAAGCATACCCTTTGATAAAGTAGTTCATTGGATACAATGGGGAGGAGGCAGAAAGGAGGGCAGAGAAGTTGATCTGAGAGCAAAGTTGAGGTGGCCACTGACTTAAGATGGAGGTGGGAGAGGAACATAGCAAGTTGGTTTGTGGCCAAAGTTCCTCCCACAAAGTCCTCAGCATCGTCCAGTGCTTTGGCATCAGATGCCAGTGACAGTAAAGAAAAGGCCAGAATCATCTGCTTTGTTAGAGCTGCATCCAAAGAACCAAGGAACTTTTTCGTCAACTGACACCTTCCCAACCTATTGTCTACCCATCAGAATGGGAGCTCCAGGGGAGCAGAGACTTCTTGACTTGTCTCTCCTTAAGACTAAAAGTGCCCTGGAAAGTCCTCCATTTGGATAGCATGCATTCAGCCTTAGTTGGCTTCTTTAGCCCTCCTTCTCCCTGCTCCTGGGCATCCTCTGTCCTCTCCCACAGGAAGATGGGCCCTTCTGTGGCCTCTGAGCCCTTAATGGACCTTTCAATGACCTGGATGCAGCTCGTCCTCACAGGCCTCTTGGGAAAGCATTCTAGCTTATTCTCATCCTTCTCAACCTGTGGTGCCCAGGACTGAGCCCTGGGCTCAGCAGGGCAGGAATTGGAGGAGTGGTGGCTGCCCATTGCTCACCAGTAGTGATGCTCCACCCCAGGGGCTCTAAATCACTATATTTTTTTTGGTGTGCTTTTTTTTCCTTTTTTTAAAAATAAATTTATTTTTTATTTTTAGTTTACAACACTAAATCACTACTGATGAGAGAAATGCAAATTAAAACAACTCTGAGCTACCACTCTATATCTATCAGATTGGCTAATGTGACAGAAAGGAGAAATGTTGGATGTTGCAGGGGATGTGGGAAAACTGGAACACTAATGCACTATTGTGCATTAGTTGTGAACTGATCCAACCATTCTAGAGAGAAATTTGGAACTATGCGCAATGGGCTATAAAATTATGCATACCCTTTGATCCAGCAGTACCATGGTAGATCTATATCCTAAAGACATAAAAAAACAAAAGAGCCTATTTATACAAAAATATTTATAGCAGCTCTTTTTATGGTGGCTACAGATTGGAAATTGAAGGGATGCCCATTAATTGGAGAGTGGCTATATGACTGTAATGGAATATTATTGTGCTATAAGAAGCGATGAGCAGGATGATTTTAGAAAATCCTGGAAAGACTTACATGAACTGATGCATAGTGAAGTGAACAGAATCGAGAGAACATTGTACACAGTGACAGCAACATCGTAACAATAATTAACTGTGAATGACTTAGCTCTTCTCAGCAATACAAGATCCAAGACAATCCCAAAGGACTTAGGATGAAGCCGACTATCCACCTCCAGAGAAAGAACTGATATTGATTGAATACAAACTGAACCATGATGTTTTTCACTTCCCTTTTTCATTGTTTTCTTTTTTTTTGAGTCTTCTTGTACAAAATGACTAATATGGAAATGTTTTACATAATTGCACATGTCTAACCTATATCTGAGTGCTTATTGTCAAAGGAAGGGAACAGAGGGAGGGAAGGACGGAGGGGCGATAGAATTTGGAACTCAAAACTTTAAATAAAATATTTTGCATAATTAAAAATAATAGCTAGCATTCAATAGCTATTTATAGATAGCCCTTTAAGGTTTGCAAAATGCCTTACAAATATTATCTCATTTGGTGCTCATGACTTTGGGAGGCAGGCCCTCATTACCCCAACCTTACAGATGAAGAAACTTAAGCAGATGGAGAGAGGGCATAGCTAGTGGGTGTCTCAGGCTGAGTCTGAGCTCTGGGGTTTCTGCTTCCACACCAGGCGCTCTGGATACTGTGGCATCCCATAACAGCCCCTAGCTTATGTAGTTATATTAAATGGAGTTTCTCTGTAGAGTACTTCTTGTTTGGTTTTATTAGTGAAATAGATGAAAGCTGATGACTTCTGTGGATTTATCTTTTAGTTGGCAACTTTGTTGATGCTATTATTTCAATTAATTTTTAATTGACTCTCTAAGTGTGTCATCTACAGTAAGTGAAGTTTTTGATTTCTCTTTGTGCGTTTCCCTCAATTTCTTTTTCTTGTCTTATTGCTACAACTAGGATGTTTAGCAGTTTTGTAAATAGTAGTGGATATCTTTGAATTACTCCTTGCTCAAAAGCCCTCTACTTTTTCTTCAATACACATAATGTTTGCTTTTGGATTTAAATAAATACTGGTTGGTTGGTTGGTTGGTTGTTCATCCTTCGTTCTCCAATTTATGTATCAGTCAAGACATCCGCTCATGATGTCATTGGCAAATGAATACTATCTACTATATTAAGGAAAGATCCATTTATTTCTATGGCTTCTAGAGTTTTAAATAAAATAAGTAATGGATTCTGTCAAAAACTCTTTAAATATCTTTTAATATAATCATATTTTAAATTTGTTTATATTATCTACATGGTTTATTATACAGGGTGTCTCAGAAGTCTTAGTGCAGTTTTCACCCTTAATAGCTTAGAATTGCACTAAAACTTTTGAAACAATTTGTATTCATAATCTTTCTTACGTTGAATCAACCTTGCATTCTTGGCACAAACCCAGACTAGTCATAGTTGCTAATATGTTATTATAGCCTGCTTGCTAATATTTCATTAAAAGTTTGCATTGAAATTCATTAGGGATAGCAGTCCATAGTTTTCCTTTTTCTGCTTTGTCTCTGTTTTAGGAATCAAGACCATGTTTGTATCATAAGTAGAGATTGCTGCTTATGTAGTATTCGAATTAAATGTTCTTTTAATGTTTGATAGATATTGTTGGTAAATCCATATGGTCCTAGAAGTCTTTTCTTATCTTTTTTTTTTTTTTGTGAAGCGGGAAAGGCAGGGCAACTGGGGTTAAGGGACTTGCCCATGGTCACACAGCTAGCAAGTGTGTCTGAGGCCAGATTTGAACTCAGGTTCTCCTGATTTGAGGGGCAGTGCTCTACTCACTGTGCCACCTAGCTGCCCCGAGGTGTTTTCTTGATAATTAATTTATTACAAGTTCAATTTCTTATTCTATTATTGGGTTATCTAAATAGTCTATTTAAATTTAAATATTTAAATAGCCTATTTCTTCTTTTGTCAATCTATTTTGTATTTTCACAAATATTCATTTTTTCCCTCTACTATCCATTTTGTTAGCACACAATTGGCCAAAATTGTTAGTATATGATTAAGGCAGCTAGGCAGCATAGTGGAGAGAGTGTTAGACCTGAAATTAGGAAGAACAGAGTTCAACTGCAGCCTTAGATACTTACTAGCTCTGTGAACCTGGAAAGGTCACTTACCCTCTAAGTGCCTTAGTTTCCTTATTTGTAAAATGTCAATAATAGTATCTACCTCTCAGAGTTGTGAGAATAAAATGAGATAATGTTTGTAAAGCCCTGTGTAACCCTCAGGTCCCTACACAAATGCTAGTTATTAGGATTGAAATTGAGTCTAATTAATAGTTTCCCTTATTTCTTCTTCAATTGTAAGTTCTCCTTTTTTATTTTTAATGTGAACAACTGAGTTTTCTTCTTTCCCTTTAAAAATTTTGTTAGCTAACTCTGAATTTTACAGTACTTTTAGGAAATCAACTCCTACTTTTACTTGGTTGTTAATTCAATGGTCTTTTTGCTTCAGCTTTATTAATCTCTTATTTAATTTTTATAATTTCTATTTTATTATTTAGTTTGGGGATTTATGATTTGCCCTCAGTTGTTTCCCAGGATATCCCACCTGGCATTGGTGCCATCCTTCTCCCATCCCAATCTGGCGAACTGCCTCCACTCCACACTATCCTTTGTTCTAGAATGCTTTCTCCTCTTGTCCTGCCACTGATCACGCCTTGCCAAACTCTGACCCTGGACTGCTTTCACTGTCTGACTCTTCTTCCTAAAGTCTGTACTGATGAATAGAGTCAGAGGAAGATAGGAAACCATACTTATTGGGCCTACTACAAATTGTGGCCATATATAATATTCTTGGGAGTTTTCATCTTAGGGCTTCTTTCAGGGGGTGACCAATGACTTCTTTCAATTTTTACTCTGCTCTCTAGTTCTAAAATATCTGGGCAGTTTTATAATTTCCTAAAATAGCATGTCCAAGTTCATTTTTGGTTCATAACTTTCAGATAGTCCAATGATTCTGAAACTATCTTTCCTTCATCTCTTTTCCAGGTCATTTGTTTTTCCTATATTTCACTTCTTTCTTTCTTCTTCTTCTTCTTCTTCTTCTTCTTCTTCTTCTTCTTCTTCTTCTTCTTCTTCTTCTTCTTCTTCTTCTTCTCCTTCTTCAGTTTTTTGACTTTTATTATTTCCTTGTGTCTCATGAAGTCATTAGTTTCTATTTGGCCAATACTAATTTTTTAAGGAGTTATTTTTTAAAATAAAGTTTCATACCTCTTTTTATCAAGCTGCTAATTTTCTTATAATAACTGTATTGCATAGCTCTAATTTCTGTTACCATTTCCCTCCTCTATCACTCTTATTTGGTTTTAATCTCTCTCTTTTTTAAAAAAGCTCTTCTAGAACTTCTTGTTGGGCTTGTGTCCAATCTGCATTTTTCTTTAAGGCTTTGCTTGACAATATTTTCAAGACACTAGCTTCTTCTGAGTTTGTGTCTTGAGCTTCCCTGTCACTGAAGTAGCTCTTTCTTTCTTTGCTCATTCTTCCAGACTCTTTCCTGACATTGGATTTGATGTTAGTGTTGGGCTCTGCTCACCTGTGGGAGGATGTCTAGCCTGAGCTTCTGTTCTTTATGTCTTGCTGCTCTGACCGGGAGCCTGCTTGTTTTGGGTGTTCCCAAAGTGGTGTGATCCAGGGAGAGGTCTGCTCACTGCCTTTCCAGTCTGAGCTCTGCAAGTTCCTGATCCAGGTATGGTCTATTGGCTAGTGCATGGCTGAGTTTTCACAGACTACTTGCTGGACTTGGTCACTATAAGTCCCCTGGTATGCTCTGTAGGTTCAGAGAGACTAAACAGCTTGCTTGACTCCCTTTTGATCTGGGTCTCCTGCCCTAGGTTATTCCACTGAAAGCTTAGACTAGAAAGAAGCAAGTTCCCCCTCTGCATGTAGGATCAAAACCATGCACCAAGGGTTTGGAACCTGTTCCTGGCTCAGTGCACAGCTCAGGCCTCTCTCACTCATGACCTTGACTGCTCTTGTCTGCCCCAGCCCTAGATAATGGTGATAGAGCTATCAGGTGGCACTGTCCCTGCTCCCAGAGGTAGGCCAAGGGTCCGCTGGGATCTTTTCCTGCCTCAGTGTTCACTCAGTCTCCTTAGGGTTAGAATGCTTGCTGCTTCTGCCCCTGCCCCCATAGCCAGCTCCCACCCCAGCATCCACAAACCTTTCCTCCTAAGCTGCTCTGGGATAGAAAAAAGGACTCACCATGACTATTTTTTTTTTTGCTTCTACAATCAGGATTTAGTCTTAGTTCTAGGTTGTTGTGGAGGTTGTGTTACAAGTGAACCAGGCAAAGACACTTCCTCTCAGTTGGCCATCTTGACCCCCTCACCCCCACTACAAATTTGTGTGATCTCATTTCAGCTGGGCCCTCACAGCTACAAGGTAATCCTTCCACATTCATCTCACTAATTCTCAAGCCTGCCATGGCATTTCCTCTTTTTACCACCTCTGCTGAGGACCTTAACTCATTCTTCACAAGAAAGAAATCCAGGCCCCTGGGGCAGAGCTCCTTCTTCCCCCATCTGACTCAGACAAGAAGCCGAGCCCTCTCCTGGTCACAGCCAGTCCTCTGCCTTCCACCTTGATGCCATCCCTCTCATCTTTTCACACCGATCACCCCCATTCTTATCTCCCCCTCCCCCATCACTCTTTAATCTTCAATCTCTCCCTTTCTGCCGGCTGCTTCCTTGCCCACAAATGCACCCAAATTGTCCTATAACCCTCCTTCCTTTCTGTGCAAAACTCTGAAAAAAAGCATCTGTGAAGATACAGCCTGGAAACACATTGCTCTAGCTGGTGCCACAGTGGGAAGGGGAAGGGAAGGGCATAAGCATTTATTAACTACCTACTATGTGCCAGGCATTGTGCTAAATGCTTTACAAATAGGATCTCATTGATCCTCACAACCACCGTGGTAGGTGGGAGCTGTTATTATCCCCGTTCTATGGCTCACATCCTCGGTGCAGGTGCCAAATAGTGCCAAATCAGACATGGATAGAACTTCATCAAAGAAGAGGCTTCCCCATGGCTTTGCTGCTGCCCTCTCAGGACCCTGGAAGCTTTGCATCTGATTCACTGTCAAAACCTTCCCAGTGTGTTGTCTCCCTCCTCCGTTAGAATGGGAGCCTCTAACTTTTCTAGATGCATCCCCATGCTTAGCCCAATGTTCTGTACACAGTAAGCACTTAATCATTGCTTCATTCACCCATTCATTCATTACTACTCACCAGGGAAGGGAGTGTTGTCCCAAGGCTGCCTATCCCCCACAGGCAATCTTTGCCCTTGCAAATTATTTGTGAGTTGAGCCACGGTGATTTTGCCTCAGAGTACTTCTATTGATTCTCTGGGGTCAGCAAATATTTAGCAGAAAGAAGGAGTGTGAAGGGAGTTTTATAGAGTTCTCCTGTAAAATGTGGCAGTATTCAGGGCAATGCAATTAGCCAGAGCCTGGGGCTTCCGGGGGCTGGGCCCTGGAGACCAGCAGCTCAAGCTGGGGGGTAGGGGGGTAGGGGGCATGGGTTGAGAGGCTTAGCAGAGTATGGATGGCACAGGAAAGGCAAGAGATGATGCCACAAAGAGCTCAGCTCTCTCTCTGTGTCTCTGTCTCTCTCTGACTCTCTGTCTCTCTCCCCTCTCTCTCTGTCTCTGTGTCTCTGTCTCTCTTCCCTCTCTGTCTCTGTCGCTCTGTCTCTGTGTCTTTCTCTCCCCTCTCTGTCTCTCTGTCTCTCCGTCTCTCTCTCTCTCCCCGTCTCTCTCTCTCTCTCTCTCTCTCTCTCTCTCTCTCTCTCTCTCTGTCTCTCTCTCTGCCTCTCTGTCTTTCTCTCTTCCCCCCCCCCAACACACACTCCAGACAAATGTATGCACTGAACACCACAGAGTGCGCACTGCCAGGGGACAGAGGCCCTTCTCTCAAGGCGCTGCCACTCGGATGGGGGAGGGGAAGAGGAGACAATGTGCAGATACCAGTAGATACCAGGTGTGGACAAAGTCGAAGGAAAGCCCTCTGAGAAGGGAAGTGAAACACATCTGGGAGGATGGGGAAGGGCCCCCAACAGAGAGAGGTAATCAGGGAGATGGGAGGCAGACGTAGGGGAGCTTGGGCTAAAGCGTGGCAGTGGGAAATGGCAGCCATCCCAAGGAACTCCTAGGTGGGCTGTGTGAGGAAGAGAATCAGGTCTAAGGAGATAAGGACAACAGGAAGAGCTTTAATGTGGTGTGGGGGAAATCATCAGGGGAAGGGCGGGGTCCAAGGAGAGGAGAAGACACACGTGAAACCACGGCTCCGACCCCTGGGAAGACAGTGATACAGGGGAAGGTTCAGAGGATGGTCTAGAGGGAAGGGAAGGGAAACAGGGAGAGTCTCCTTTCTCTCTACCTCCCTCTCTGACTACTGCATCAGTGTCAGAGGGATGGACAGAAGGGAGAGAGAGAGAGAGAGAGAGACAGAGAGAGAGAGAGAGACAGAGAGAGAGAGAGAAACAGAGAGAGAGGGGAGAGACACAGAGACAAGGGGAGAGAGACAGAGATGGGGGGAGAGAGACAGAGACAGAGAAGGGAGAGAGACAGAGGGAGAAAGAAAGACAGAAACAGAGAGAGGAGAGATAGAGAGACATAAACAGAGAGAGAGAGAGAGAGACAGACAGAGACAGAGAAACAGAGAGAGGGGGGAGAGAGACACAGAGAGAAAGGAGAGAACACTCAGTGAAGATTATTTGACATATGATTGGTAAGAACTCTAAGAAAGTAGGAGTGTCAGATCAGAATGTGAAAGGACGTGGGTGGGTTTTAATTAAAGTCTCCTGGAGGGAAGTGTATGGAGAGAGAGAGTTGAAGCTTGCTGGAATGGGAAGAGCATGAGCACTGACCTTGTTAACCGAGAGTTTGACAATAAAAGGGTTTGGCCACTTTCCCTCTTAAGCTCTGGCCGCAGCATAGGGAGTTAGGGAGCTTCAGCAGTAAAGAGCCTGAATTTGCATGATTATCCAAAGTCAGGTTCCTGGAGGTGTTGGTGAAGTCTCCAAGTGACAAAGAGTGGGGGAGGGAGACAGGCTTACACTTTGGAATACATCTGGCACTTAGAAAGTGGGAGGCTAATTGGCGTGGATAAAGAGCTGGGCTTGGCGTCAAGAAGACCAGAGTTCAAATGTGGCCTCAGACACATCCTTGCAGTGTGACCCTGGGCAAATCACTTCATCCTGCTTGCCTCAGTTTCCTCACCTGTAAAAAGAAGAAGGAGAAGGAAATGGCAAACAGTTCCAGTATTTCTATCAAGAAAACCACAAATGAGCTCAGGAAGAGTTGGGTGTGACTGAACAACAATAAAACAAAAACCGAAAGCCTGTCTGCCTGCTATTAAATCTGTCCTGGTTCACAAAAAAGAGAAAAAGGATTTGTGTGAATTGGGAAACAAATGAAAGGTCATTGAGTTTGATTGGAGCGGCTACTTAGATACTTAGGGATTATTATAAACTGAAGTTAAACATTGATCAATTTTAAAATGACACTTTAAACTGATGTTTCTTTTGAAATTGGAAGCTTTGCCATAAATTATATGAGACTCCCCCATTTTTGTAATAGATTATGTTCAATTTGAATTTTAATAATTGTTTCTTCCCTACAAAAAAGAAACTTATTTAAGGGAGCAGGAGGAGCAAGTCCCCCCTCCTAAGAAATTACATGGCCCACTCACCCTCTGGGTGCTTTCCCTTTTGGACTCTCATCCCCAATCCTGCTTTGGCTCCAACTGCTGTTTTGCTTAAGCTTCTTTGGGCGCAGGCAGGTTCTTTGTGAGCTTGAGCCCCGCCCCCCCCTTCCTCTTTGGTAGTTTCTGCCTCTATAAAAGGTAAGGCTCAGACCTGAGGTCCTTGGAGGAGTCCTAATGCTTCCTTGTAGTGTCCCCCAAGTGTTTCTTGTTATTCCCTCTGGGGCCAGTGGAACAGTCAGATCCCTCCTGCCTTCTCTTCTCTGTTACATTCCAGAGACGTCTACAAAGCAGCTGACACCCCACTCTGGTTCTCCAAAGAGAAGAGACAGGGCTTCGGTACAGGTTCGTGGCCAAGTCCAGGACCACGGGTTCATGGGTCCTTCTCATCGTTGTCTGTGGTGTGGGCCACTCCTTTCCAGCACACATGAACTCAGAATGAAATAAGAACTAGCTTATCTTTCTCTGGAGACAAAACACATCATAAAAGAGCAAACAGAAAATAAACACAGGCCGCCTGTCAGTTTGCTAGGCAGCAGTGAGACAGCAGGAGGACAGACAGGATGGGGCAGCAGGAGCAGTGACAGGTCAGGGACATGGCAAAGTTCAGTCCAGGAAAGTCAGTGAGCCTAGCAAAGCTCCAGCTGCTTGGGATTCTAGCAGGCTCAGGGCAGCAGCATTCTTTGTTTACAACTGGTTGGCTGTTCTTCCTTGAATGAGTCTCTACCAGTTTCACCTCACTCCAAAGTCCCTCCCATTCTTGAGTAGCTTCTGTCTCTTGTTAACCTTCCATGTCTCCTTCCAGCTGGGAAAACGACAGTTCTTTGAAGCCCCCTTTCTGATAAGGGCTACACAGCTATTATAGGACATGTGCAGGGACACGAAGAAGGAAGTGTTAAAAAAATGAATCTCTGTCTAGAGGGGCAAGACAATGTCCAGCTTTGGGTGGGAAGGGAGCTAGGGAAGACTCTCTGGAAGAGACTAGGCTTAAGCTGGGCCCTGAAAGATGAGAAGAATACCAAGGGGAGATGAGTAGGAATTTACAGGTAGGCTAGCATCAGCAGTCCAGTCTGGGCAGAACATGGAGTGCCTTAGAGGAGTGCCGAGAAACAAAGCTGGCAAGAGAGATGGAACCAGATTACAGAGAACCTTCAGTGCCAGGCTGTTTGTATTTCATCTTGTGGACAATAGAGAACTACTGAAGGGGACTCAGCATACCAATTCTCCCTCAATCTAGAACAGCAGAGTCTCCAGACCACTCATGATCTTGGTTCAATTCAATCCAAGCAATTCTATCCTAAACCTACATGCCAGGAACTGCATTAGGCACAAAGAGAAAAAAGAAAAAAGAAGGCTACTTCTTTGACCTCCAGGACCTGACTGACGGGGGTGGGGGGAGAAGGGAGGATGGGGGAGGCCTGAGGAATTTGCACACAGATAAGCCAACGCAAAATAGAGGGTTTCCCAAGAATCTTGGTGCAGTTCGAAGCTTTACCAGCTTAATGCTGTACTAAGACTTTTGGGACAGACAGACAGACAGACAGACAGATCTTTCTACATATAGGAACAGAGGGACAGACACATAGATATACTGCAAATACAAATTTCAGGGAAATACAATGAAATTGTATCTCGTCCTGGTCCCTTTGACTTCTTCTCCCTGCTATGAGCCAGCTTGCCCCCTCCCCAAATCATTTTGAGCCCCCTACCCCCATCACCTGAGAAAGGCCTGAAACCTAAATTGGCCAATCAGGAGAAATTGGCCCACTCGGCGCTTAACCTACCATAATGCTTTGTGTGCCCTGGAATAGCAAACATGCTTCGCTTTGCTCAAGCCCCTTCCTGTGTCAGCAACCACAGGGACAGATGAAGCAGACCAGGAACGCTCTTCTGTTTACAACTACCAATGACAAGGTGTCTGGAACCAGATGCCCCCATGAACAACGGCATTTCTCTTATCTTGCTGGGTTTTTGGACACTGTTATGTTATGTCCTGTTATGACATTCATGTTTAATGCCCATGTTTAAGGCTGACACATAGGGAGACTACAATTTTGACTGACACAGGCATCCTGAGCTGGGGTGGGGGGGGGGCGGGCAGCGGGGAACGGAAGCACTTCCTTACTCTGTGGATATATAATTAGTACTGCCTAACTGGAAAGTGAGCTCATTTCCACAATGAGCACCATGCATGTCTCTAAATGCCTGATCTGCCAGCTTTGAGAGATGTGGACTTGCTTTAAGAGAAACCAGCCAAGCTCTAAGGTAACAACCCTTGGATCTTGCTCATTGCTCTGGGTCTCTGTTGTTTTTATTGACTCATGTGAGACTCTTCATGACCCCGTTTGGGGTTTTCTTGGCAAAGATACTGAAGTGCTTTGCCATTTCCTTCTCCAGCTCATTTAGAGATGAGGAAACTGAGGCAAGCAGGGTGAAGTGACTTGCCCAGGGTCACACAGCTAGGAAGTCTCTGAGACCAGATTTGAACTCAGGAAGATGAGTTTTCCTGACTCCAGGCCCAGGGCTCTGTTGAAAATTATGTTAATTCTGCATCCCATTGTCCCTGGCGCAGCTCATCAATCAGGGCTGGGGGAGTCTTAGAAGGGGAAGAGACACCCAAACCTGCAGCTTTTTGCATCATGCGCTCTTTGTGAGATACTCCTACCCACAAATTGTTACATCCTTGCTACCTTGGGGAGGGACTGATCTGCAAGGGCTGAGGCTCCTGTCCTGATTGGCCTAGAGTCACCTATGAAAGCTGGCCCCACCTGGATGCCCTTGCTGATCTCCAGGCATCAGCCCATCAAGGTGTTGCTACCTTGACATAATTACAATAAACTCCTCTGAATTTTCTTGGTGCTGAGTTTTGCCTCATTAATCAGGGTGAAAGCCCAAATGAAGAATGTCCCTTTCAATGTTCTATTCGATGCATCACCTAGCTGCCCCTAAGGCTCTAGCTTTAAGACTAAAACACAAACAAAAAACCACAGCAAATCATTATGGTAATGAACTAACCCTAAATGCTCAGAGAACTTTGAGATACTATATTAATGAGCTAAGCATCAGGTGGTCTGCTCCTCACTCCCAAACCCCCACCACTTCTCCACTTGCTCTGGTCTGTGCTGCCCCTGATCTCCAACTCCTCTGGGCCATTCCCCTTCCCTGTTCTGTTCCCCACTGTCACCAGCACCCCATTCCTTGTCCCCATGCTGGCTGCCCCTGTACCCAGCTGTGCTCTTTTTCTTCTGTACTTTTTGGGCCTTATTACTGTGTGATTAAAGTACTGCCCCCACTGGCTGCCATCATGGTCTTTCCCCAAAGAGTATCCACGTGTCTTTGGTCCTTTTCGAGAACGAAGGACAACAATCAACCGATCAGCCCCCTCGGACTAAGGGACTCCCAGTGGTCCCCTTCCTTTAGTCATAAACTGGAACGCCAGGACTGAGAGCCTACCTACCATAAGCAGGTAGGGGGGTGAATTCATTGGTGGAAAGCAAGAGCAGGTGGCAGAGCCTTGGGTTGCCTCCTAGTAGGACTTACCCATCATTTGGGTTGTAGCAAATCAAAAAATACCACAAATTAATGAACAATTCTGTGAGCCCCTGGGCCAGGGAGGGGTGTGTGTGTGTCTGGAGTAGGAGGTGGTAACTCCCTAGGTAAGGGGCTAAGGATTCCTCGAGGAATCACTGCAAGGATAGTATCACCGACATGGTGAGGGGGCAGCTCCTGCAAAGATAGAAGGGGCCAGAAGTGTTTGGGCACCTGAAAGCAGGTCCGTTTCCTTGTGTCAAGATATTAGGAGACTCCCTGTTTCCCAGAGCTAAGGCCCACCGTGAGCTTGGCAGAACTACAATCCTTGGTGCTCTGGGTGACCTCAGCCCCAGCAAATCCCAGAACTGTTTCCCACCAGCATCAGGGGGTCTCTGAGCTCAGACAGAGCGTGTAATAGCCATGTTCAGTCCTGAATCAGACTTGTCACGTTGTCAGGGCTACAGCTCACGGTGGAGCTAGAGGCAGAAATTTTAAGATATCCGAGCCACTAGGGGCAGAGTCCAGCACATGTGTCCTCACTGGCAAGCCATTAATTAGACTTGTGCTGGCCCCCTGACTCCCCAGTCTCTGGCCACCCGAAGGTTAGAGGCTGGTTCTGCTCAGGGTGATGCTTCAAACACACATTTATTAAATGCCCGTTCAGCCAGAGAAACGGGTGGATGGAAGTCAGGGGAGGCTCTGGTTTTCTTCACAACACAAGGATCAAGTCAGACAATCCAGCCAAGGAAGCTGCTTGTCAGCGACTTCCTGCCAGGGGGCATTTCTTCCAGTTTCTATTATTCACTTGCTATTTTCCAGCCAAAGTGGCAGTCCCTCTGCTGCTCCCCAAAGATCCTGTCTCTGGGCAGCTCCCCATGCCTGGAATGCACGCTCCCCTCACCCTGGCCTCATCTCCTTCAGGAAGCCTTGGCAAATTCCCTGCACAGATACCAGCCCCTCCCCCACCCCCTCCTTCCCAGAAGACCTCGGATTGCATAGCCTGGGACTTCTCTCTTTATTCCTTGTGGATATGCTCATTGGGTGATTGGATGCTTTCCGGCTTATTCATGCCCCTCCTAAAAGGGGAGGGGGAGGGGCACGAGGTGCAGAGAGAGCAAGGCAGGGCCTGGCATGTAGGTTGCTAGTTCGGCAGGATGTGACTTTGCTAATAGCCAAAGGACCTGGGGAGCCCAGAGGGAGGAGGGAAGGGGGTTCTGCCCTCCTCCCTCTCCTTCCTCCCCTCCCATGTTCCCCCTGCATTCCCCAGGAGGCCCTAGATCTCTCGAGGTCCTTTGGCTGCCAATGAAATCACACTGGAGGGTCATTTCACAAGGCGAGACTCCCAGGTTTTCTTCTCGGGGAAGGATCAGCTCATCCTATCCCTCTGATCCAGGGGAAAATAATATCTCCCATATTTAGGAGCCTCCAGCCATCAGTGGGATCTCTCCCTGCCTTCCTATCCCCCAAATAACTACCCTATTAGATTGTAAGCTCCTCAAGGTCAGAGACTATACTTTGCCTCATTGTATAGCCCCAGCACTTAGCACAGTGCCTGGCACATAGTAGGCACTTAATAAATGTTTATTGATGGTGTATGTGTGTATATGTCTGTGGGGTGGTTACTGGAAATGGTACAATCCTGGAGAATCACAGCACAGTGCCACTCCAGCCCAGTCCACCCCCATGAGGGGAGTGGAGGGGAAGGGGGAAGACTGTTCCCCACCCAACCACCTCCGGTCTGTTTCGAATTTGCAACAGTAAATTGAAACCCAAAATCTGGAGGAAGACAATAGTGGGCTCTCACCAACTCAGTCCTATCCTTTGCCCTGCCCTTTGCCCCCGCCCCTTCCTGTGTTTCCTGGACGTTCTGTCCCTCTTCTGGGAAACTTTCCCAGGGCAGGCCCCATGAAATTGGCTCTGGCCCTGCCTCTGCCTCCTCCTATCTCCTCTCTCTTCTCTTTCCTCCCTCCTCCCTTCCCCCTGCTCTTCCCTCCCCTCTTTCCTCCCTTCTCCCTCCCCCCTCCTATTTTCTCCCCTCTTTCCTCCCTTCTTCCTCCCCCTCTTCCTCCCTCCCTCTTTCTTGCCTTCCCCCCTCCTCTTCTCCCCCTTTCCTCTCTTCCACCTTCCCCTTTCCTTCCTTTTCTCTTCTCCCTTCCCCCTCCTCCTCCCTCTCCTCCCTCTTTCCCCCCTCCATCCTTCCTCTTTCAAGGTTCTAGTGTGCATTCCTTGCTTTCAGGCAGGCCTCATCCCACAGGTGGAGTGTTTAACCCCAATGTTCCCAGGGGCACCTGAGCCATTCCCTTGCCTCTTGGGATTCTTAGGAAAGGGAGCTAGAGTCTCCACTTCTACTTGTCAGGGTGTGTGCCTGCTCAGGGGGTTCGACCCTCTCCTTCCTTGCCCATCCCCAAGCCCTGGCTGATCTAGGCCCACGTGACTCTCAGCTTCCTCTCCATTTCACCTTATCTAGAAAGGGGAAGGGATGTCAAGGCTGGAAGCGGGGTAGGGGAACACAAGGTCTCTGGAAGGTTGACTGAAAAGTCTCCCAGGCCTGCCTGGGATGGTTACAGGTTGTGCCCCTCCCCACCCCCCAGAAGCTCAGGACCTCTTTCTTCCCTTGCCAGGATTGAGGGAAAGGCACTAGAGAGCCTCACGAGGGCACCAATCTGGGATCCAGAGGTACCTGATTGGGCCTGGATTTTCTCCTCCCTCCCAGCTCCCTCCAAAACAGATGTGGGAGTCACTTGGCCACTTTCTTTGCGGCTTGGCCTAGTTGCTGGGCCTGCCCCCTTTCCACAGCACATGAGCCGTCATTTCTCAGAAACAGCCCCTCCCCAAGGACGGCAATCATGGAAGCCCTCCGGAGAGGAGGCAGGAAAACAAAGCCACTATCAGAAACCAGACTCCATCTTCAAGCTCAGATCTGGCCTGGTTCAGTGAAGGCCCTAGAACTGACCTTCAGATTCTTTAGGGACCTGTCAGTTCCTTTCCCTCAGAAGTTCATGGAGAGAGGACAGGGGGAACCAGGGTTCAAATTTCACCTCTGATACTTCTGAACCGTGTGACTTCCCCGGGCCTCAGTTCTCTTCCCTTGTAAAACGAGGGGGTAGGGCTCAGTGGCCTCTGAGGTCCTGCCCTCCAGCTCTGGGAGTCAGCTCCCAAGAGAAACCTCAGATGGGGCCAATGACAAACTGGTTGGGGTCCCAGGCCCACAGACAGGGCTTTCAAGGACAGGACAGATGGACAGGAGAGAAAGCTTTGACCCCCCCCCTGAGGAGAAGACTCAGGTCTTGTGGTGTCAACCTGGACCTCGGAGACTCAAGGGGTTCCATCTCCAACTGGGGGTCTGCCTGCCTCTCCAGCTGGATGCCTCTGCCTGGCTGTCTCCTTAGCCCCCTCAGGATTCTCCAATCCACTACTTACAAGGCCCTTTCCAGTTGAGGGGGGCACCCCCATCCCCATGCTCAGGGTCACCCCTCTGATCACCTCTCACTTCAATTGGGCCATTCCAGGGGGGCTGGGAGCCCAAACCAGACAGGAAGTGGCAGCCCTGCAAGGAGGGGGGGCAGTTCCCCAGGCAGCGCCTCCCACTTCTGCCTAGCTGGAATTGTTAGGGCATGCCTCATAAAAGGGGCCGAGTCTCTTTGCGGATAGTTTTCACTGCCTGTCCTGTGTCCTGAGCCTTCTCTCAGGCAGCTGATGGTGAAGTGGAGAGAGTGGTGGGTTCAGAGTCAAATCTCCGAGTTCAAACCTGACCTCTGACAGTTACTAGCTGTGAACTCCTGGGCAGGTGACTTGACTTCAGCCTGCCTTGGTTGCCTCAACTGTAAAATGTCACCTCCCTCCCAGGGTAGTTGTGAGGCTCTCATGAGACAATAGCAGTGAATCACTTTGCAAACCTCAAATCACTCTACAAATACCAGTCATCGACATCATCATCATCATCATCATGGCGTTCCAATTTCTATCCTACCCCCACCCCCAGACTTTAGTTCAGTTCACTTTCTTTCAGGCACTACATACCGAGGCAAACAGGGTATTAGGAAAACCAGACTGACCTAGGGAAAGGAGGGCAGGAAGCCCCAGATTCAAATCCTGCCTCTGACATTTTCGACCTTGGACCAACCTTCACATTTCTTAGCTTCAAGTGTGTGTGTGTGTGTGTGTGTCTGTGAGAGAGAGAGAGAGAGAGGCATAGGGCATCATACAGGCAAAGGTGGGAAGGGGGCATGGCATAATGGACATGATCTCCATTGGACTAATGGAAAAGAGCCCTGGATCTTGAGGCAGAAGACCTGGGTTCAAATGCTACCCTTGATGCTAACTGCCTGTATGAGCTCAGCCATCAGAGGTAGTGCTGCACAGTGCATTCTGGTTTCCAACCTTATCTCTGACCCTCACTACCTGGGACCCTTTCCTGGGCCTCAGTTTCCTCATGTGTGACATGAGGGCTTTGGATTCGATAGCCTCCCAGGCTTAGTCATTTCCCCAAAGCAAATGGCCCTGCCTCTTCTGCTTCTATATGTCCTCTGGCCTCTTGGCTAATGGGCATAAGTTGGAATCAGAGCTGGGAAAGCCTTTATAGATCCCCCATTCTGTCTCAAACCTTGATTTTGCAACTAGGGCAGTGTTGCCCATTAGAGATGTGCTTGTCCACATAAGATGTCTAACCATGTAGACGTGAGGACAGATATCTCCAGGAACTTGCTGTCCCTCTCCAGGAAGGTCTCTGTCCCTGCATTAAGGGGAGACAGAGTGGGTACTTCGAAGCTTGCTGCTGTCTTGTCCTCTGAGAGACAAGGGTACCTGATAGAAGTGGGTCATCATTTGCCCCTAACTGTGGCTCATCAAGCTGTTTCCCTGGCCACCATATCTTAAGGAGGAGGGTAACCCAAACTCACATCTGCAAGAATGACCTCTTTCTGCCAAATGCCAGTTATACAAAATAACATCACACATAGTGAACAGCAACTGGACCCTTTATCCAAACAAAGAGCAGGCAGAAATTGGAGGAGTTTTACAGGGTAAAATATACAAAGAAGTGAATGGCTCTTTAGAGGGCACTAAGTCAAGAGAGAAGCCCCTGATCATGTCCAGGCGGAAATTCCCTGAAGTCTCTAGAGGCGAGCTGGAGATCTGGAGAACTGGAGAGCTGGAGATTGGGAGATCTGGGCAGGTAGAGGTAAGGGCTTCACCTTCATGTTTACCTTCCAAAGTCAGTCAGTCTGTCTCTCTCCATGTGTCTGGAATTAGTCCCCAAACAGTCTGGAGTCATGCACGTTCTCTCTTGAATCAGAAATAAAGAATGTCATTCTTGTGCCAAGTCTACCCATCACCCATTCTCTCCATTAATGCGTCAGGTGTGGCTGGAAACCCAGGTGGTATTCCTCCCCTTGGCTGAAATGTAACAGATCAATAGACTTCTTTTTGTCTTTTAATTTAATTGATTTTGTTGTTCCATCTGAAGTTCAGGGCTGTCTCTGTCCTCCCCTCCTCACCTTGAAGTAGATAAGGCCACCGTTTGACACAGATTAGAAACATTTGTAAAACCACACTATGCATAATACTTCAATTGATCAGTTCTGTCTCTAGAGATGTGTAGCATCTTCCTTCAGAGGTCTTTCATAGTTAATTCGAGTATTTATAATACTCAGAATAACTTGGTTGTTCACAATTATTCTTCAAACAATATTGCTGATACTGTATACAGTGTTCTCTTGGTTCTGCTCATTTCACTCTTCTTTATGTCATGCAAATCTATCCAGGTTTTTCTAAAATCATCCAGCCCATCATTTCTTATAGCACAGTAGTATTCCATCGTGATTACACACCACAACTTGTTCAACCATTCCCCAGTTGATGGGCATCCCTGCAGTTTCCAGTTCTTTGCCACCACAAAGACAGCTGCTATAAATACTTTTACTTGTACAAACCCTTTTTTAATTTGATGTAACCAAAATTATCCATTTTATGTCTCACAATGCTCTCTATCTCATGTTCATTCATGAACTCTTCTATCCGCAAGTCTGATAGGTAATATGTTCTATGTTCTTCTAATTTCCTTATGATATCTCCCTTCATGACTAGGTCATATATTCATTTTGACCTGATCTTGGTAAATGATGTAAGATATTGGTCTATACCTAGTTTCTGCCAGACTGCTTTCCAGTTTTCCCAACAATTTTTTTCACCGAAAAGTGAATTCTTATCCCCAAAGCTTAAACCTTTCCATTTGTCAAACCTGATATTACTATACCATACTATACCACACCATACCATACTGTACTATAATCATTATAATCATGTATGTCTACTCTGTTCCACTGATCCACATTTCTATTTCTTAGCCAGTACCAGATAGTTTTGATAATTACTACCTTATAATATAGTTTAAGATCTGGTAATGCTAAACTTCCTTCCTTTACATTTTTTTTCATTGATTCCTTTGATATTCTTAACTTTTTGTTCTTCCAAATGACTGTTGTTATTTTTTCTAGCTCAATAAAATAATTTTTGATAATTTAATTGGTATGGCATTAAATAAGTAGATTAGTTTAGGTAGAATTGCTATTTTTATCATATTAGCTCTGCCCATCCATGAACAATTAATATTTTTCCCATTACTGAAATCTGACTTTATTTGTATAAAAAGTATTTCATAATTATGTTCATATAGTTCTTGGGTTTGTCTTGGCAGGCATGCTCTCAGGTATTTTGTGCTGTGTTTGACTGTTTTAGATGGGGCACCTCTTACTATCTCTTCTTGTAGGGTTTTGTTGGTGGTATATAGAAATGCTGATTTATGTGGGTTTATTTATATCCTGCTGCTTTGCTAAAATTATTGTTTCAACTAGCTTTTTAGTTGAATCTCTTGGATTTTCCAAGCATATCACTATATTATCTGTAAAAAGACTTTTTACTATCTCATTGCCCATTCTGGTGCCTTTGATTTCTTTGTCTTCTTTTATTGCTATTGCTAGCATTTCTAATACAATATTGAAAACTATTGGTGATAATGGGCATCCTTGCTTCACTTCTGATCTTATTGGAAAGGCTTCTAGTTTATCCTAGTTACAAATAATGCTTGCTGATGATTTTAAATGGATGCTTCTTATTCTTTTAAGGGAAAAATCCCTTTATATCTATGCTTTCAAGTGTCTTTAATAGGAATGAGTGTTATATTTTGTCAAAAGCCTTTTCTGCATCTATTGACATAATCACATGATTCTTGTTACTTTTGTTACGGATACAATCAATTATGTTAATAGTTTTTGTTATGTTAAGCCATCTCTGCATTCCTGGTGCCTGTGACCCACTTGGTCACAATGAATAATCTTGGTGATATATTGCTGCTAGTACTATAGCTAAGATTTTTGCATCCATATTCATTAATGAAACTGGTCTATAATTTTCTTTCTCTGTTTTCGCCCTTCCTGGTTTAAGTGTCAGCACCATATTTGTTTCATATCAATAGACTTTTTTTATCATTCAATCCAATCAACTTTTATTTAGAACCTACTATATTCAAGGCACTGGGGTTAAAAAAATAAAAACCAACAACCCCAAGTTCCTGCTTTCAAGGAGTTTACATTCTGATACAGACTGCACTATGCAATACCAATAGACTTCTATAAAAAACGTAGCTTCATTCTAAACCTGAGCGTATCTGCTAACCAAGTAAGTTGCCATCTCCACAATAATACACTTCACAGTCAAATGACCATCTCAGCAAAGCCAGAACCAAGCCTACTCCAAGCCGTAGATGTCATGTGCAGCAATCTGCAGGTTCAATGACCTGCCAGGTGCATTCCTTGCACAACCTCTGCCACTGCTGCCTTGAACGTATGTGACTGTAACCTCCTAACAGTCTAGGCACTAGTCTTCAGGGCTCTTGTTATCGCTCCTGTCCCTGCTCTGGGAGATGGGCTGAGCCAACCACCGGAGTCATTCCAGACCTCCTTGTCTACATTGAGCCAACAGCAGGGGCCAGTTGGCCAGCAGCATGTTTTTTTTTTTCTATGGGTTGGGTCTGTGCCCTCAGAGTCTCTGGACCAGTTCCAGGAAGGAAAGGTATTGCCTCTGGGTTCAGTTCTCTTTCTCTGCAAACATCACTGTCAGTGCCCACATCTGGACAAGAAAGTCTTTGGGCAGCTGGAGGAAGGTGTCTTTTCCTCCGGCCCTTGTGAGCCTTCTGTAGGGATGATCCAAGTGTGTATGTATTGAATCCTAGTCTACTACCGGCAGCACCCTGCTTGACACTTCCCAGGTATGGAGAATCTTCTTCACTCAAGCCACCAGCTCTAAAACCAGGAATAGACTTTAAAGTTATTTTTCTTAGATATATCAAAATATTGGCAAATAGTGGTAAGTTGGGGTCCACTGTCCAGGACAGTCGTGCAGTCCACATTCAATCTATACCATCATCTCTGGATGAGGTCCTAGGACTACGGGTGGGATAGACCCCAAAGAAATTGGTGGCAAAGTCAGTGGGGCAGTGCTTGGGACCTAGGCTTACCTCCTTTTCTGGCCTCCTTCCCTTAGCTTTAGCTAAGCAATTCTGACACTTCTCTAGTCACCACATGTATGGCTCTTGGTGTCCCAGTTTTAACAGCTGATCGGTCTATTACTCTGGGTTCTTCAGGTCTTCATGCCCTCCCTCCATTACCTTGGTCCTCTGTTTCTCCAAGGAGCAGAGATTGGGGCACCACTCTCTCCCTTACTGGATTCTCTCTGGGCCCAGGCCCACAGCTCAGCACTGAGGCCATGTGCCTACTTTGGGTCTGCTGAGGCTGCTAAGCAGGTGGAATCCTGGGGAGAAGGGCGTGGTTTCTGGGTCTACACAGCTAGAAGGACATCAGTTGCATGAGGCTCATGTGCCCAGCCATGGCTCTCTGCATTTCTAGCATTGTTGTGCCCATTGGCATCAGTCTCCTGCCTGAGGAAGACCTCCACAGGTTTCTTCTCTGTTTTGGGATGTGTGCAAAGCATTCTTTCTCTTTTTTTGCCCTGGAGTCCATCCTGGAGACCCTCTGCACCCTCAAATGCCTTTTCTCCAAGCAGAAACAAAGACAGGCTCTCCTCTCCAAAGCTCTTGGTCCAATTCCACTCCCCATGCAGGCACACAGTAGCTGTATGCAGCCATCATCCTTTCCATCCATGAAGAGTCTCATGCAAAACACTCCAGGCTTGGCTGGAAGTCAAGGTTACGTGAAGATGAGAGAACGGAGGCAAAGGAGGCTGTTTCTTGTTATTGCTGCTGTTTGCTTTCCTTTTCTCCCCTCGAGTCATGAAGGTTGTATGGCTTGTGACTATCCCCTTGAAGGCATCGTACTCCTTCCTAACCCTCCCTTCACCCACTCATTGGCCTGCAGATGGAAATGGGAATGATGGGAGAATGAGGGGAAGAGAATATGCCTTGACTTTATTCTTGTCATGCTTCTCAGAACTCTTCGTACCCATTACTTTGTAAAAGGTAGGGAGAGACACTGATCTGGGATTGCTCCCTACATCCTTTGCTTCCCCTCAGCTGAACTTCAGATTCTGTTCCTGAGATGCTGGGTAAGTCAGAGGCTTTGCTCTACTTTGTTGGTCACCAGGCTGCCCCTCTCTTATCTGCTATTGCTACACTAGACTGCTGTCTCTTCCCCTTCCAAGCTCCCCTCTGGCTATTGGCTATTGGCCATTAGAATAGGATCTCCTGGAAGGCAGAAGCTTGACTGATGGTCTTTTATTGGTGTCTCCAGTGTTTAGCACATAGTAAGTGCTTAAGAAATGTGCTCTAGAGAGAGGCTCTCTCTCTCTCTCTCTCTGTCTCTCTCTCTCTCTCTCTCTGTCTCTCTCTCTCTGTCTCTCTTTCTGTCTGTCTTTCCCCATCCCCGTGTCTCTCTCTGTGTGTTTCTCTGTCTCTGTTTCTCTCTGTGTGTCTCTCTGACTTGGCAATTAAGAGATCATTAGTAACTTTGGGAGAGAAGTTTCAGTTGAGTGATGAAGTTGGAAGCCAAACTTCAGACAGTTAAGAAGAGAATGAGAGAAGTGCAGGCACCTGTTGTCGATGCCTTCTCTAGTTTAGTCACAAAAGGGAGGGGAGGTATGGAATAACAGCTCATGGGGATGAACCAATCAAGTGAGGATTTTAGGAGGCTAGAGGAGGCATGGGCATGTTTACAGGCAGCAGGGAAGCAGCGAAGAAAGAACTTGAGGGCTGAGTGAGTGAGTGGAGATGATGCAGGTGTGAGCTACTGGAGCAGATAGGCTGGAACAGGATCTCTTGTTCATGTACAGGGGATTGCCACCTCCCCAGATGAGACAGGGGCGAAGGAGGAGACAGCGGTAGAAGGCATCTGGGTGATGTGAGTTAAGGAAGAAGAGAGAAGAGGGAGCTCTCAGAAAATGGCCTCAATTTTTTCACTGAATGAAGATGCAGCTGAGAGGATGGAAGGTAGGAAAGTTATGGGAAGCCATGGGAGCCCTGGGAAGTGAGGGGAAGGACTGTGGAGGTGAGAGAGTGAGTGGATCAGAGAGATGTCAAATGATTGCCAAGCATCAGTGAACACCTCATTGAGGTTGTATAACACCAACTCATAGGGGACCCAGTTGGCACAGTTTTCTGATTTCACTAGATTGTTCAGAAACGCATGTGCCCTCGTACGAGAAGCTAGGGAGAAAAGGCTGTGAGCCAGCACTGAACTCATTGAGGAAGCAAAGAGAATGTCCTGCAGCTCAGGCAACAATTGCCACCAGAATCTTCATTCAGTGTTAATGTGGATTGAATTAACCTCAAAGGAGGAGATGTGAAATAGGACCGAGGTCCCACATTTCCTCACAGAAGGAATTAGTTTTCCCTCTGTCACAATTAAAATTAATAAAGACCGAGGAAACAAAATTTTTGCACACAATCAATTTATTAGCAAAGCTAGCAATTACCAAGAAATTGGATCCAAGCCTCGTCAGAAACCAAAGACACTATTTGGGAGTCAACAGAGCATTCTTATAGTCACTAACGAGAAGCATAAAAGGGGAACAAACATCACAAAATCATGGGTGTTATCGTGACTGAAAATAGGGAACTGATAATCAGAAGTGAAGGATCTGATGTGTTTGTACAATCTTAATCAACATACACTGTTTTTGCTTATTGGCTGAGATACGATGAAATCATCTGATTAATGGAATACTTTATATCAGCAAGTTATAACAGCATCCATTTTGTATAAATTTCTCTGAAACACAAGTAAAGCTTCTGACAGTCAAGAATAGGGAACTCCAAATGGGGAACTACATCTCATACTGTGGACTAGAAACTGAATTGATCAAGCCTCATGTAGATTTATGAACATAAAGCCCTTCTAAAAATATAGCTCACAAAATGGGGAACAGTCTTGGACAAGGTGGAGTCTAATGGTTCACCTAATAACCAATATGAACTAAATTTGGATTTCACAATTCCCACCTTTATCCTTGGGGAATGTACTCCTCATGGATCACTCAAAAATTATTCCACGCTGATACAAGAGCATTCTAGATCAACATGCTGAACCATCATATGTTTCTTTGGAATCCAATTGGAACAGACTTCAGTGGTACAGCCAATAAAACAGCTAATGCAGAACAATTATGGAACAATAAAATAAATCCATTTTCCCCCATTTTTTCTCCTTTTGGACCTTCTCAAGCCCCCCATTCCTATAGCAGAGAAAGTATAATTACAGAAACAGAAAAACTGGGTTAAAACAGCAAATGACCTGAACCAATAGACTCAACTTTCTTTGAGAATTTCTTTAAAGCTTGATAGAATTCATTGAACAAAGAATAAGCCCAGAGTGACGCCAAACTTTTCCCAATGTCTTATGGCCAACATTTGAGTGCTTTTAGGGAACTGAAATGCACACTAGCAAACAAGTGCCCTGGAGCCTTGAATGTTGGGAATTGTAGGACACTAAGTGGTTGTGGCTGGCAACAGAGTCAGAAAATATCAACATCATGAAGCAAAAAGGCCAAAGTGATCCAAGCACAATCAACCATCTCAATGTCCACTTAATCAGCACGTTTCTTTTTAAGTTCCAGAAGTGTTGTGTTGTCATCTGATCTCTGGAAACATCTTCCCTTGGTGACTCTGGTATAACAAAGTGTCTAAAGGAAAAGTCCTGAAATCCAAAGATCCACCAGATTAAAATCCAAATTAATGTCCTCTTCAATGTTCCAAATTTCAAATTTCAGAGTTCCAAATCCAAACCAAATTTCCTCCTTGGGACGCTTCACAGATAGTAAAGAAAGGAGGAGTGTATCAAGTCCCTTTGAATGAGTTTTCAAGCAAGAGGAGAAGACAATTCACAGCGCATTTAAGTGTAAAACCCTTTCTCTAACTTTGAAAACTTACTGCCTTCACACTCAAGGCCTAAATATCTTATTGGAAACATTTGGATTAGTTCTTGTTAAAACAGTCTGACAGCGCTGAAAAGTTTTAATTAAGAAAGACTTTTCTATTTCTACATTTTTCTAATTTCCTGCCCCCCTTAGTAGGATATTATCACAGATCACTCTAAAAGAAAGACATAGTTCAAGGACTTAATCTTAAAGTATTTGCTTTTTTAAAAAAATTATTTATTTAATTTATTTAATATATTTCGTTTTCTGCATTGATTTTCACAAGAGTTTGAATTACAAATTTTCTCCCCATTTCTACCCTCCCCCCCCACTCCAAGATGGCACATATTCCGGTTGCCCCATTCCCCAGTCAGCCCTCCCTTCTGCCACCCCACTACCTTCCCATCCACTTTTCCCTTACTTTCTTGTAGGGCAAGATAAATTTCTATGCCCCATTGCCTGTGTATCTTATTTCCCAGTTGCATGCAAAAATTTTTGTTATTTTGTTTTTGAACATCTGTTTTTAAAACTTTGAGTTCCAAATTCTCTCTCCTCTTCCCTCCCCACCCACCCTCCCTAAGAAGGCAAGCAATTCAACATAGGCCACATGCATATCATTATGTAAAACCCTTCCACAATACTCGTGTTGTGAAAGACTATGTTTTGCTCCTTCCTATCCTATCCCCCTTTATTGAATTTTCTCCTTTGACCCTGTCCCTTTTTGAAAGTGTTTGTTATTGATTACCTCCTCCCCCTATCTGCCCTCCCTTCTATCATCCCCCTTTTTTATCTTCTTCCTCCTTCTTTTCTGTGGGATGAAATATCCAATTGAGTGTGTATGGTATTCCCTCCTCAGGTCAAATCCAATGGGAGCAAGATTCACTCATTCCCCCTCACCTGCCCCCACTTCCCTTCCTACAGAACTGCTTTTCCTTGTCACTTTTAAGCGAGATAATTTATCCCATTCTATCTCTCCCTTTCTCCCTCTCTCAATATATTCCTCTCTCATCACTTAATTTGATTTATTTTTTTTAGATATCATCCCTTCATATTCAACTCACCCTGTGCCCTCTCTCTATATATTCACATACATATGTACATACATACACACACACATATATATAATGTACACATACACGCACACACACACACACACACACACACACACACACATATATATATATATATATATATATATATACACGCATATTCCCTTCAGCTACCCTAATACTGAGGTCTCATGAATCATACACATCATCTTTCCTTGTAGGAATGTAAACAAAACAGTTCAACTTTAGTAAGTCCCTTGCGACTTCTCTTTCTTGTTTACCTTTTCATGCTTCTCTTGATGCTTATGTTTAAAAGTCAAATTTTCTATTCAGCTCCGGCCTTTTCACTGAAAAAGCTTGAAAGTCCTCTATTTTATTGAAAATCCATATTTTGCCTTGGAGCATGATACTCAGTTTTGCTGGGTAAGTGATTCTTGGTTTTAATCCTAGCTCCATTGACCTCCAGAATATCATATTCCAAGCCCTTCGGTCCCTTAATGTAGAAGCTGCCAGATCTTGTGTTATTCTGATTATGTTACCACAATACTCAAATTGTTTCTTTCTGGCTGCTTGCAGTATTTTCTCCTTGATCTGGGAGCTCTGGAATTTGGCAACAATATTCCTAGGAGTTTTCTTTTTGGGATCTTTTTGAGGAGGCAATCTGTGGATTCTTTCAATTTCTATTTTACCCTCTGGCTCTAGAATATCAGGGCAGTTCTCCTTGATAATTTCTTGAAAGATGATATCTAGGCTCTTTTTTCGATCATGACTTTCAGGTACTCCAATAATTTTTAAATTATCTCTCCTGGATCTATTTTCCAAGTCAGTAGTTTTTCCAATGAGATATTTCACATTGTCTTCCATTTTTTCATTCCTTTGGTTCTGTTTTATAATATCTTGATTTCTCATAAAGTCACTAGCTTCCACTTGCTCCAATCTAATTTTTAAGGTAGTATTTTCTTCAGTGGTCTTTTGGACCTCCTTTTCCATTTGGCTAATTCTGCCTTTCAAGGCATTCTTCTCCTCATTGGCTTTTTGGAGCTCTTTTGCCATTTGAGTTAGTCTATTTTTAAGGTGTTGTTTTCTTCAGTATTTTTTGGGGGTCTCCTTTAGCAAGTCCTTGACTTGTTTTTCATGGTTTTCTCTCATCATTCTCATTTCTCTTCCCAATTTTTCCTCTACTTCTCTAACTTGCTTTTCCAAATCCTTTTTGAGCTCTTCCATGGCCTGAGACCAGTTCATGTTTTTCTTGGAGGCTTTTGATGTAGGCTCTTGGACTTTGTTGACTTCTTCTGCCTGTATGTTTTGGTCTTCTTTGTCACCAAAGAAAGATTCCAAAATCTTAGACTGAATCTGAGTCCATTTTTGCTGCCTGGCCATGTTCCCAGCCAACTTACTTGACCCTTGAGTTTTTCTTCGGGGTACGACTGCTTGTAGAGTAAAGAGTACTTTGTTCCAAGCTTGAGGGGATGTGCTATTGTTTTCAGAGCTATTTCAATACAACCAGCTCTGCCATACCAGCACTCCTCCTCCCCCAAGAACCACCAACCTGGACCTGACTCAGATCTTCAGCAGGCTCTGCACTCCTGCTCTGATCTGCCACTTAATTCCTCCCACCAGGTGGGCCTGGGGCCTGAAGCAACTGCAGCTGTAGTTCTGTAGCTGCACCTCCCCCACCACCCCCAGAGCAGTGGCCGAACTGCAAACTTTCACTCTGTCCCCAGCAGCTTTTCCCACTAACCTTCTCTGTTGTCTTTGGTGTTTGTGGGTTGAGAAGTCTGGTAACTGCCACAGCTCACTGATTCAGGGCGCTAGGGCTTGTTCTGCCTGGTTCCTGGTCTAGTTGGTCCTGCTGACACCCACGCTGGGCTCTGCTCCACTCCGCTCTGCTCCCAGCTCCATGCACAATAAACCTCACCCAGCGACCATCCAGGCTGTCCTGGGCTGGAGCTCTGCTTCCCTCTGCTGTTTTGTGGGTTCTTTAGTTCTAGAATTTGTTCAGAGCCATTTTTATACGTTTTTGGAGGGACTTGGAAGGGAGCTCACACAAGTCCCTGCTTTCCAGCTGCCATATTGGCTCCCAAGTATTTGCTTTTTTGATTGCTGATTTATACACACTATAAAACTTTGTAAATAGAATCAATAAACTACATCTTAATCGTGTCCCATTCACAACCGTTTTCTAATTGTTCTGTTAATATGTTCTTCCTTCTAATAATTCTTAAGCCAATTTGTATTACATGTTTTTCAAGTAGTGTGTCACAGAGATTCAGTCAGACTTTCACAGTTCACCTGCCCTGATTATAGAAATTTGCTGTGAGAGGAAAAGGAAGGACACAGTTATGACTGTTCCCTAGAGGGCATCAGCTACAACATGCGGAAAACTCCTTTAACTTTGATTCAAGGTGAGAGCCATTTCTGACAGAGCAAAGTTTCCATGTTATTCACAGAGTACCATAGCAAAGCTCAGAATTAGGTGAGAACATTTTCCCGTTAAACTGAGTCAAGAGGATCCTACCTTCGTCTACACCAGGGTTGTCCCCTCGATCATCCCAGGCATAGACATCCACCTGTAGCAATTTTCAGACTGTAGTCTCTGTGGGTGGTGCAACATTCCCCTTGAATAGTGGACTATTGGTTTCATGACAGTTCAGACAATCATACCCCATAATCAATTGTAACAGGGCATGTTATCTAATTGAGATTCAGAAGACCTACTGAAAAACAGTGTCTCGTGGAAATTTTTAATTATACAAAGTGAACTAGTTTAAAAAATCCTTTACATTACTAGATGTGTGACCCTGGGCAAGTCACTTAACCCGGACTGCCTAAAAAAAAATCTTTACAAAGCTCCCTAACCACACAATTTAGAATAGTGATGCTGAGACTACAATTGCTGATTCAATTAATAGTAAACGTCACATCAGTTGTAATTAAAACGATTAAATGTGAATTAAACAGTAGTTCTTTTGGCTGTTTTTTCCTAGTGTGCTATACAAATTCTTTGACATTTAAAATCACTTTAACACTGAAGAGGATTGCCATAGTTTCTTAATAAATGTCTACTAATTTCTGAATTTACCAACATGTGCAAAAGTTCCTATTTAGTGCATTGTAATTTGCTAACTTTCTTGCCTTCCATGTCCAGGCACCCAGTTTATGTCTAAAGAAAAGCCTATGGGAAACCCCTTGATGTGTTTCAGCTTCAACCCCTTAAAGGTCACAAAGCTGTCCCTGAGACTTGACTGGCCCCTCCCTCTCCAGATGCAGTTCCTTGATTACCAAAGAACATAGAAACTCCCCACCACGAGGACATGATGGAGTCACTATATCTAAGCTGAGTGACCAGATTCATGTCCATGAAGAGAAAGGGGGCTGTGCCCAGAGAACCGAAGGTTCACATTACCCTTACAATCTCCTTTTAACTGTTCAATGACTTCTCGGGGCCTCCTTTTAACTGTTCAATGACTTCTTGGGGCCTCATTTTGTCCCAACATCAAAGCAGAATTAAGAGTGTGTTGGCATTGGGCCTTCCTCTACCATTTGGAGCTGAGGGTGATGGAAAGAGGCCCTCTATCCTTTAGTTTACCAGGTAGACAGAGGGCAATGATAACCCTCCATGAGGAGCCTCTTTTCTGAAATATTGGGATTCTGATGTTCTAAATCCTGAAACATAGAGTTGATAAGAAAGCAATTGATGGCCAGCCCATGATGGGCTAGGAAAAGTGTAGACAGAAATTCAGACCAGGACCCTGGGTGCTGGGGCCTTTCAGCCTTACCCCAGCCTGATGCAGCTTCTGAAGCCCTTGCCCCATTTGGATCATTCAGGAGAGGACACCAAGGGCAGACCACGGATGGAAGGGATGTTATGGGCCTAGTATCTGTGCAGGACTTTTCAATACCTCTAGGCATACGATCATGGGTAAGGCCAAATGAGAATCCTTAGAGTTATCCGAACCATCTCATGCCTTGAATACCATGCTGGGTCTGGGGATAGGGTGGGGGTAAGGGTGAAAGAGATTTCTTTCCTAGGAATGGAGATGCAGAAAGTTGGGGCATTTTGTCATACCCTCTGTGCTCACCATGGCCCTGTGAGACCTGTGCCAAGGGCAGCTGGACACTGTCATTATGCTGTTTGTGACCTTGACAGTGTTGCTGGCCAGGTAGGCAGGGTGAGAGGCTGGGACTTTCAACCCTGCCAATGGTCTTGCCTGTATTCCTGTGGCTGGGAAGGAGTCAGTGTGCCTTCACTGTCCCCCTCAAGCCCATGTTACCACGTTACCATGTTACAGTAGGTCAAGACCTGAAAGAAACCTCCCTTTCAGATGATATCACATCGACCCAAACAGATACAGTCATGCTGGCAGTCGGGGCCCTACAGCAGAGAGTATGGGTCGGCTGAAGAACAAGGAATGAGAAATCCACCTGAAGAAAGCCTGGGGTCTAGGCCCCTCAGTCAGATTTGGGGGAAGGCAGGAGGTGCGGAAAACTACTCACTGGCCTCTTCAGATTGGAAAGAACCAGCCTGCCTCACCTGGCTGTGCTGATGGGACCTATTTGTCAAGTTCCTTGTAAATCACCCTCTTCCCCTGGGGCCCCAAACAGGCTCCAGCTCAGAAAGAGCCAAAGCAGCATGTCCATCAGTATGTGCTCTTGGGCCCTTAGGACCCTGCCAGGCTCTTATTTCCAGAGGCCTCAGTCCACAAAGACCAGGCTGAGTACAGCCTTTGGCGGGTACTGAGATGCAGCCAGGATCAATGACCATTAGGCAGCATCTGGAGCTCCCTGTACCCTGAAGCAGCTACTCACTTTTGAAAAGCAGCTGCTAGTTACTGGGCCTCAGAGGCTAGGTGGTGCAGAAGATAAGATTGTTGGGCTTGAAGTCAGGAAGGACTGAATTCAAATTTGGCCCTAGACTCCTCCTAGCTGTGTGCCCCAGTGCCCCAGTTTCCTCAACCATAAAGTGGGGATAATAGTAGCACCTTCCTTGAAGGGCTGTTGTGAGGATCAAATAAGATCATATTTGTATAGTGCTTAGCAGAGTACCTGGCACATAGCAGGCACTTCATAAATGCTTATTCCTTTCCCCCTTATGTATAGCTTAGTGGCCTCCATTACTATTGGAGTTTGACCCCACAGGCCTAGAGAATGGGCGTCCTTCCAAGTTCTTCCAGTGAGCTGAGTTCCAGATTGCATGACTATCATGTGACAGAGCCTTGAGGGATGGGCAGAGAAGACCACCGACTCCATAATTCCTGGGTGGGGGCCTTGGCTCTGGGGCCAGGAGAGCAAACTGGACAGTGCAGTCATTACTCATTCAGCAGCTTGTTTCTTAGCTGTTAACTTTATGTTGGAGTCTTGAGCTTCAGATTTTTCATGCTATTGTTTTCTGAGTTGTATCTGGGAGTCCACCCTTAGGCATTCCAGGCACAACCAGGGCCCCAGCAACACTTACCACAAACACTCTCTGTGGTCCCTACTGTAGCTGCAAGCTTCAGCTCATCCATCTGCCCTGGTACTGAAACCAAGGACTTGATTTTGTTGCAAGTGACTGCAGCCAGCAGGTCCCAGCTCCCTGTGGTCATACTCGCCAATGTGTTCTTTTTCCTCGTCATCTAAAGTCACACCACGTCTGTTCAGGGTACCTGTGCCCCTTGTCCAGTGCCAGTGAAAGGCCCTGCAATCTTTCCCTGTACAGCAGTCTAATTTTCATACTGTCCATGGGGGGAAAGTTCCTGAAGCTGAGGCTGCCACCAACACAGCTGCCCCCAGGCCTTGTTGTTAGTTGATTCTGCTCAGAGATATCTGCACTCCAGTCAGGCCAGACCACCACCCCAGGAGCTCAGGTCTTTCCTAACTGTCCTCCCAAGTTGTCTTGGGCTGGATAACTGCTTTAGCCTGACTTTTAATTATTTCTGCCATGCTAAAGTTCACTTTGAGGCATTATTTTAAATTATTTGTGGAAAATTTGACAGGGCTGGGTAATTTTCTGCCTTATTCTGCCATCTTCCCAGAATCCTTCTAATTAGCTCATTTTCAAAGATTCCTGGTGGCACTTTCACCTTTCTATACACTTTTTAGGTTCCTTTAAAATCACCAATGAGACAAGTCAATACCTTTGTGTTCTTACCTTAATCTCACCTGGATGGTTGGTTGTTGTCCTTCATTCTTGCAGAGGACCAAAATGACATCACTATGCTAAAGTCAAGTTTCAGTGTGTCCAACTGTGGCTGACCAGACCAATATGAGCTTGGAATGCTCTACCACAGGTCAGGCACAAATAGTCCAAATAGAACATTTGAGGTCGATTCTCTGAATTTGCACATCTGGCCTTTCTTTTGAGCTACTTCAGTTCTGCTGTGCTCATAGAGCACAGTACTTTCTCTGATGTGGGCATATCATACTGAATGGTCCTGTGCCAGTGTCATCCAGGTAATACAATTGATTCCAAAGTTCTTCATGGAGACCTTGAGAGTGTTCTTGTGCCACTTCTTCTGACCACCAAGGGAGCACCTTCCTTGTGCAGAATATCTGTAAAATAGTCCTTTAGACGTTTAAGTTTGGCATTCAAACACTGCAGCCAGCTCGTTGGAGTTGTGCTCTCTGAAGTAGAATTTGAATGCTTTGTGGCTTAGTTTGAGAAAGGACCTCGGTGTCTGGTAGTTGATCATCCTGCCAAGTGATCTTCAGAATCTTCCTAAGACAATTCCAATGGAAGCAATTTGGTCTCCTGTCATGGTGCTGGTAGACTGTCCTGAACTGGCATACAGCAATGAGGTCAGCACCACAGTTCTGTAGACCTTCAGTCTAATGATCAGTCTAATACCTCTTCTCTCCCACACTTTCCTTCCAACCCTAACCCTAAATGCTTAACTCGAACCCTAACCCACCTGGATACTTGAAGAAGTGTATGTCTCAGCTTTTCCCAAGGCTTCTCTGTTGTCAAGGTGGAAGGACAGGGAGAGGCTCCACATGGCTCATCTCAATGGCGCCAAACCCTTGTCAAACTTCTTTCTAAACTCCAAACCCTTTATTTTCAAACCCTCCATTCACACTATTAGTGTACAGACTCCAATTCTTTTTTAGCATTCAACCCATTCTCCTCTCATCCTTATTTGCTACAACTTCCCCCTCCTTTATTTTTATATCTTCTAGTGAAAGTCTAACTTTGAAGCAAACCTTTCATTTTATACGTGGGTTCCCCGCTTCTCTTTACCTTCACTATTTTCTTAAGTTCATCTCTTCTTGTGTCTCAATCATATTCTTGTCTGACTTTCTACTGAATCTCTCTGGTACAGATTTCCTGATACAGTACCAATTCTTGCCCTCTAGGAAGGCGATAGAGGTTGTCTGTGTTTAATCTGAATTCGAGCTGCAAGCTTCCAAAAACCCACTAAGATATTTTAACAGTTACGAAAATTTTTAAACCGTAACTTGAAAATTTACACTAAAGATATTTCAGTTAAAATTTTTAACATCTAATTAGTTTGTAATACCATAAATTTCTACAAGCCTGAAAAAAGATTACCTTCCTTATCTTGACTGTCTTCATCTCTGTGTCATAATATTTTGGAGGCCTCCTGTTTCCCAGAGCTAAGGCCCAGCCAGCAGGATGTGCCCTGAACTTGGCATAACAACAATCCTTTGTGCTCTGGATGATCTCAGCCTCTGGCAAAGCGTACTGCTTTGACCAGCACTAGGTGCTCACTGCTCCCTATTTCTCAGGGACCTGAGGGCCATCCATCACCTTGTTTGACTTGCTCACAATCCCTGTTCCTTGTAACAGCTAAGTGAACTGAACCAGGTATTGCACTCCTCTGTGAGACAATCAACTTGGAGACTGTTCTCACAGGACCCAGGATTACCTGCATTGTCCACGCCTGAGCCTGCCATGGGAAACGGCTACTCAAGACCTAAGAATGATTATGTCATAGCTCAGTCCACTTCTGGATATAAGCACTACCTGTACCCCAACATGCTAATCCCTCCTGCTTGGGGTGGGGTGGGGGTTTCCTTGCATGCAAGTATTTTCCTCACTCTGAAATACATTATCCCACTACTTTGTGTCCTGAAATACCTGTCTCTGGCCTTCTCTCTTTCACTCTGGCCATTCCCAGGTTAGAGACCAGTCCCATCTGGACTGCATTCAAAATTCTATTGACATCTACAATCTTCAACCTGGCCAGGGTTGTGAAGGCAGAGAGAATGAAATAATCTGAATTTTTTCCTCCTTATGTCCCATTAAAAGCCTAACCAAAAGTTTGTCTTGTTGCTTCATTAGCTTTACCCACCCTTACTATTTCTTATGAAAGTGGTTTCTTAAGAACCACCATGGTTTCCCCCCTTATATCTCTGTCAAGGTCCTCTTAGACCTCTATTCTTAGTCATCCCCTTCTGAATGGAAAGCTTCCCCTATTCCCAGGCCAATAACAACTTCCCTAACGGGGCATCCATTGGCTTACCAGAGCCAGCACTTACGGTACCCTCATCAGGGACCACTCACCACTAAGGAGGTACACATCTGGAGGTGGTTCAGGAGGACACAGAGTTCTGAGAATGGGTATTCCTTCACTGAGAGAAAGTCCTTCAATAGAAATCTTACTGGGGCATGCTAAGGAGTTTCTTTGAGGAAGGTCGAATCATCACATGGGGAGGGGCTGAGGTGATGAGGTGATGAGGTCCCGTACCAGTGTGGGGGAGGAGACAGAAGAGGTATCAGTGTTGGGAGAACCTTAGGATTGAAGAAATTAAATGGATTCTGTTTCATTTGAAAATTGATCCTATTCTGTGGTACTGTCCCATTTTCCCTCTGAGTTAGTTTAGAGGCATAATTAAAAGAAAACCTGTTATCTACCATACCTTATTTTCAAAAGTCTATAAGCTGATCTGGTGGATTTCCACATGGTATATTGTCCATCCTTGCTTGTACTTGTACAGTTAAGGCAGGTCTAGTCTCCCTAACAAACACTTCTAGGTGCCATGGAGTCCACTAATTCAGGTCCACTAACAAGGCCTGCAAAATGCTGATGGGTCGCATAAAACAATTCACATTCCTTAATTGTCAGAGAGGGATGATTCTTTAAAATAACCAATCATGCTGTCCTCTGCCCTGCACTGTCCCCCATGATAACAGTCTACCATGTAATCAATAGAGTTGTCTTCCTCAACTACCCAACTCTGTATTTCCCAAAACTATATTAAGGCTGGTGAGCCCTACTTTGAGGTCTTTGGTGCTTGAGAGGCCATTGACCCAACTTATTGGTTACTGCTAACTTAACTAACAAATTGATCATGCTTAGACCTTTGGGTCTCAGTTTATCTTAATTTTCAAATGTAACAGTATCAACTTAGATCCTGGAACAAGTTGCGTGTAAGTGGCTTGGGACCCCTTAGTCATTTGCCTGCGCATGACCCTGAGGAAGAGTAATTGCTTCTTGAGATTCCTGGTGCCTTGCTTAAAGACCCACAGTGCACTTGTGTAAATTCATCATCACCCACCACATGGACCAGAGCATAGATATCTGACATTCGCACCTCTCAAAAGGGGAGAAAAAGCCAAGATAACTGACTTTCGTCCTCCACACTTTTTTCATTCTTTTTCTTTTTCCTGACTCTAGAGGGAAGTGTAGTCATTTCTTTTCTCTTTCTTTTCCCTCTGATACTGCCTCTGCCAGGAAGATTGTCCAGTAAAATCTTCAAAAGCACTTAAGTGATGGAAGGTCCTTGAGAACAGAGGAATCAAACACATTCCCTGGCTCTGGGCTGGCTGCAAAACTGCCAAACCAAATGAAAATGGAATGGGAAAAAGTTTAACAAAATAAACGCTAATATAATACAACACAGATCATGTTAATTTATGGTTTTCTAGGTCAATAGGCAGCCAGCAGGGGTGTCTCTAGAAGATCCTTAGGTCTTGGCCACTCTGGGGTGGTATGTGATAGGTCCAGGGTTCCCAATTTCTGAGGCATAAGAATTACCATACTTTCCCCTAAAAGGTAACAAAGCTGCCCTTGGGATGTGACTGGGGCAATGGCCTTGATGGCATTTCATGGTCACCTAACAGCTCCAAACACCCCACCTGTGGGGAATCAGGGCCTCTTTGCTTGGTGGATTTCTGAGGAACACAGCCAAAGTTTGCTCTCATTTCCAAGTCCCCATCACCTGCCCTGTTGACCAGGTCCATTTCCATATGGAGTCGAGGGAGGATGTGTCTGGAGAGGCTGTCCTTATGTCCTTGTGTGGCACATCTTTCCTTGCCAGGAAAGCAAAGTCTTTTGTTAACTGTTCAATGACTTGTGAGGACCTCCTTTGGCTGGACATCAAATCTGAACTAAGAGAGTCCAATCTGCCTCTAACAAGAGGTCTCTGAATGAGGTCTGCCAAGACGGTTTATCGGGATGTGGCCACTGGCCATGCTACCACTTCTTAGAGCCTCAGGTTGAATGATAAATCATTATAGAAGATCTTCCATATTATGGTGTAAGCCCAGCTTTTCCTCCTTCTCCCCATCCCCCCTCCCTGCAAGACTCTCTGGTTTGGAATATCTGACATTCCTTTCCCCCTTTCTTTCTTGCAAAGACCTTAGACTTTCCAGCTTGGAACAAATAATCAGACATACCTCTCCAACTGATAAACCTTAAGAATGGACCTCTCAGACACTCCTCTCTTGTTAATGGGCCCAAAAGAACAGGTAACTCTTAAGATAATGGACAGGAAATTCCAAAACTGCTTCTTGAGGACCTAGCTAGTTCTCAAAAACAAAACGATTGACAAGATCTTCCCCTCCTGAGGGGAGTGGCTGCCCCTTATGGAGGTGAACATCCGGGACAGTTAGCAGTAGGCCCTCCTTGTTGAGGAAGCTATGAAAGTCCCCATGTGGAACAAGTTAGTGGGGATCTCACTATGGAGAGGAAGCTTCCTGGGATCAGTTTCCCTTTTGGGCCTTGATCGAGCTGGGCTGTGTAAACCGGGACTTCCCTCAGCTTTGAGAGGATTAAGTGCTGGAGTTCCCCCGAGAGGTGATGAATCTATGTTGTTTGTATCTTTGTCTTTGTTGTATTAACTGTGTTTGTTAGAGTATCTTCCCTGTCTTTCAATAAAAACCATGTTCTCTCAGGAGTGTGCTTTATTGCCAGTGCGAATCCGAATCTGAACCCAACTTAGCTTAATTGAACACAGGTGAGAGCTGAGTGCCAGGTGGACACCATGAATCAAGTCATCACCCTGTGGTGTCATTGGTCCTCTTAAAAAATGAAGGACAAACAACAACTGAAGGGGGCAGTAGAGGTAGAGTCTGGAAACAGCAATGGGGAACAGGGAGTATTCCAACTCTCCTACCACAACCATGGCTGGAAGGAAACAAGGGAAGGACCATTTATTAAGCACCCATGATGTGCCAGCCATTGTGCCAAGCACTTGACAAAGATTATCTCATTTGATAATAACTTGCCTGTTGCAAAAGATGGCCAGCCTGTGTCCTGAGGAGTGTGTCAGGTCTTGGTGAGGGAGTGAGCCAGATGATAGGGGAAAGGTGTTGTGTCGGAGATGGCACATGAGATTACCCTTGAAACAAGGGATTACGAGAGGCAGGAGTAATGGGGTAGCCATGGAGATGGGGAGTGAAGTGCTTCCTTTGAGGTACAGGAAGGAGACCAGTTTGACCAAAAAGTTTAGCATATAAAGGAGAATCATGCCTAATGTAGTATCCCCTCTGGTTTACCCCTTCTGCCTTTACATTTGCCAGGAAGTAGATAAACTACTTCTCTGGGTTCTAGGCTACCCTATAGGGCTTCTCTCCCATTTCTATAGATATTGAGCCCCCATCAGTGTGTTTACCCAGGAAACATTAGCCAGACATGATTAACTCATGCAAAGACATTTACTAAGGTTATCGTGGTAAAGACAATAGTGAAGAACATCTGCTTTATATAGCTGGGAAACACTCTCACAAATAAACACAGCTTCAGTGGGAAGAGTGGAATCCACTTAGAGCACACTGGTAGTAAAACATACATGTAGAGAACTCATGTGGCCAAAGCAACCCAGCTTCCAGGACTCCTGAGCCTCAATGTTCTTTCTCCTCTGAGGAGCCCTCTCAAGCTCCCTTCCCCCCAACCGTTTCTTCCCCCTTCTCCCCATCCTCCCACAGTGTCTTCCCTGGGTGAGTTGCTCATGGAACTCTCAGGGTCTGGTCCCCTCTGTTATATGTGTCTCTACAGAGACTGTATATCTGCTCCCTCAACCCCTAAAGTGGGTGCATCTCAGTGGCATGAATGATCTTGAATTGATCTACTCCAAACTTCTAACCTCTCCTATTATGTGAGGGAGACACCACAGTCAATGTGGGAGAGAGAAGGAGAGAAATTCTCCTTCCTGCCCAGCTGCCCTCTGGGATAGGTATAAGAGTCATGCTCCAAAAATCTGCTCTAAACCTGACCTCCCAAATTAGGGTCTGACTGCAGGTTTGGCCGATTTAGCTAGAGAAAGCCATTAAGGGCTTTTATTGGTCATTTATTTCCCTGGCCAATGGTCTTGCCTCTTCCAATTCAATCAAGGAGAAACTTACTTATGATTTATTAAGTAGCATATGGCATAGGTGCATCTTTGCAATTCATTTAATATCTGGTTATTTCTGTCATCTGCCCTTTGCTTTCTGTGATTTGGGGTGGGGGTGGGGGGAGAAAGCAGCAGGCATTCAGTAAGCATCTGCTATGTGCTAAGCCTGTGCTAAGATCTCATTTGGTCTTCACGACAACCCTGGGTGGTAGGTGCTATAATTATCCCCATTTTACAGCTGAGGAAACTGAGGCAGGCAGGCAGGCAGCAGTTCAGTGATATGCCCATGATCATCCAGCAAAGAAGTATTAGAGGTTAGATCGGAACTTAAGTCTTCCTGCTCCACTGTGGTCGGTGAAGAGATCTGGCTGATCTCCACCATCATGGCCAACATGGCTGGGGTACAAAGGAGGAGGAGCACAAAGGAAGGAGGGGCACAAATGCTGCCAGTCTTCAGTAAGAAGGAAAAGGCTGGGGTCAGGCTGTCCAGGGCTTTCAGTGCCCACGTATTGTCCAGTTGTGTCTGACTCTTCATGACCCCACCTGGGGTCTTCTCTGAAGATAGTGGCATGGTTGGCCATCTCCTTCTTTGGCTCATTTATTGCCCACATGAGAAGCTGCCAAAGGATGGAGTCAGAAAGGTCTGGGTGAGAGTGTCGCTTCTGACACATAAGCAACTGTGTGGCTGCAGATGATGGGTCACAAACCTGAGGAGACAAGATGGAAGTTTTACGGAAGATTCCAGTCACCCAGAGCATGCTGATGGCGGCTTTAAGAATCTACAGGGTTCTCGAACATTTCCAGTGCTTCGAAAAAATCTAAAAGTCAAACACGTGTGTTTTCCTAAAAGACATTCGAAGTTTCTTGCACATCTGCTATTTGGTGATGCCAGCAGGGTTCGGTAACAAACAAAGCACTCCTCAAAGACATGTTTGTTTATACAGTGGAGCTCCAAGGTTGGATGGAGGAGTTCACTAAGAGTTCAGGTTCCAGCTCCAAGATGCTCGAGCTTGCTTGGAAGACACTCCATTTTGAAATTGATTTGTTTAGACATCCCTTTCAAAGGGAACCCTTGCATAGGCAAGTCCCCTGACTCCTCAGTTACTGTAGAATCGTCCACCTGCTTCCCGGGGAGATTTTCACACTAGAATTCCTTCCACTGAAGAAATAACAAGTCTGGATCTCCCCGCCAAAACACACACGCACACACACGAAGGCCCGCGGATTCCTCACAGAGCCCACCTCCATTTCACAAGGGGAAGCTGAAGCCCAGAGGGTCCAATGAGTGAGTGGCCCAGCGCCTCACAGTTTCATAGGAAAGTGGAGACTGGAGCCCAGATGACGTTGGCTCCCCGCTCTGTTGCGCGACCCGTGGAATGCAGGGGCTTGTCCCTAGCAATTGCACTCCTACCTCCCCCACCCCCACCCCCATCTTCTCGACGTCCTCACTGGGGCTGGGTCATTTGCCGAATGACTCCTGGGCTAAAGAGCTATATAAGGGCTCAGTGGAACCTTTGGAACGTGGATTCAAGGCAGGGCAGAGGATTGCCTCAGCCCTCCAGGTCGGGCCTAGAACCAGGTGTGATCGACTGCGCCATCGCCTTGACGAGGCACAGAGGAACCGGGCCTGGGGTGACTGGGGAAAGTAGGGGCGTCTGGAGCTGTTTCTAACCAGAGAGCAGCGCTCATGACTGGCGGGGGCTCCTGGAGGCTGGGGAACGTGCGGGGAGGAGGGGTTGAGTAGAAGGGGGATAGAGAGGGTAAGGACTGGCGTAGCTGGAAGGGAGGAGGAGTCCGCAAACTCCTCTAGACCTTCCCAACTCCGGCCCCCCAGCCGCGCCCTGGTCCGTGCATCCAGCGGTCGCCCGTAAATATTTTCTAACTCACAGGAACCACCAGACTTCCCAGCTGCGCTCACGGTTGCTGCCAGGCTTTTCAGTCTCGGAAGGAGCCCTGTACTGTGCCCCCGTGTGAAGCTGTTCAAGTTCGCCGCGTGAGGCAGCCAATCCGAGCCATGCCTGACCACACTGTCATCGCCATGCAGGACGGAGGACCAGAGAAGAGGCTCACTTCAGCCCCTCCGCGTGACTACCTGCTGTTCTCCCTCTTCAACATACTGGTGTTGGGGAACCCTTGCTGTCTCAGCTTCGTGGCGCTCGTTTATTCGGTCAAGGTAGCTTCAGCAGCCGTACAGCGCAGCTGGGGTGGGACAGCTGGCTCCCAGAGAGAGGGATCCCCCTTGGCTGTGCGCTCCCCTTCCACTTCCCTGGCTCCACCAGACTCTGTCACCTTGCCTCAGGTCTCCCCATCGTCCCCTTCTTTCTTTCCCCCTCCCCTGCTCTTCTCACTCTCCCTGCTCCTCTCTCCCTCCTCTCTTCTTCCCCTTCTCCCCCTGCTCCTGCTCCTCCTTCTCTCCCTTCTTCCCCTCATCCACTTCCTTCCTTCTCCTGCTCCTGTCCCTCCTTTCCCCTCTATTCCCCCTTCTTCCCTCTTTTCCTCCTCATGCACTTCCTTTCTTCTCCCCCATTCCTCTCCTTCCTCCTCCTCTCCCTCTCTTCTTTCTTCCCCCTTCTTGTCCCTGCTTCCTTCCCTCTTCTTTACTCCCCAATCGTTCCCTCTCCTTCATCCCCCCTCACTCACTCTTCTCTGCCTCTCCTCCCAACCCCACTTTCCCTCTCCTCAGGTTCCTTCCTTCACCTGCTCCCTGTGCTTTCCTCTTCTTTCTACCCCTTTTCCTCCTCTTCTCAGCCCTTAGTTCTTCCTCTGAGGCCCCACTAAATTCTGGTCATGACCCAGGAAATTTGGCTGCTACAGAGTGTTAGTGGTGGAGAGATGGGACATCCATCTGTCCTGGCCTCTGAGACCCTCCAGGAAGGCCAACTCCCATATGGCCAAGGATAAGGACCACACCCCGACAGCCTTTAAGGGGGAACAGGGTTGCAGTGGAAGAACGAAGCTGGTTCTGGAGTCAGTTGCCATGAGAGGGACCAACAGAGGAGATGGGGTGGAGGAAAGCACCATGGAGGCAGTGCCTGAGGTGACCTTTGGGAAGATGGGGGTGTACAGAAGGAAAGAGGACATTCAGGTAGAGGGCAGCCTGAGAAAAAGAACAGAGACAACAAAAGGTTAGGAACATTCAGGGAAGAGTGAGAGAGTTGTCAAGGAGCAGGTTATGGTGTGCATGCGTGTGCGCGCGCACGTCTGCGTGCATGTGTGTCTGCGTGTGTGCTTGCATATGTGTGCATGTGTGCATACGTCGTTGCATTAGTATGCACACATGTGTGCATGCGTGCGCATGTGTGCATATGTGCATGCGGTGTGTGCGTACATTAGTGTGAGCACATGTGTGTGCATGCATGTGTGCGTGTGCATTAGTGTGCGTAATGTGTGCACGCGTGTGCGTGTGTGCACTGCGTGTGTGCATATGTGCATGTGCATTGGTGTGCGCGTGTGTGCATGTATGTGTGTGCTTGCTGCCCTTGTGCCCTGCAGTCTCTCTGTGCCCACTTGTCTTGGGAGACACTTGTCAGGGGAATAAGAAGAGGCAAAGTTGAAAAGGTAGATTAAAACAGGGTGAGGCCCCTAGGTCAGGCTAACAGGTTTGGGCTTGGTTTTATAACCAGTGGGGAGCCATTGGGGTCCCTAAGCATAGATCTGAAGATCAGCACCTCCACCTGCCACAGGTGCAAGGCAGGGAGAGGGAGAGTTCAGAGTGAGCCTGAACTAGGCATGACCACGTAAATGGAGAGAGCAGGATAGAGGAACGGAGAGGGCCTTGGCTGGATATGGGGGAAGGGGAAATCGGAGCTGATAGGTTTTATGCCTGGGGTCTGGAAAATGGTGAAGCGCCCAGGTAGGGCAGCTAGGTGGAGCTATCCAGCAGGCCAGCAGAGTGCCTGTCTGGGATTCAGGAATCAGGTCAAGACTGGTGCTGCAGACTGGGGGCAGGGGCCTGGAGTGGTGGTCTTGGACCCCTTGGAAATGGATGAGATTCCCATAGAAAGGAGGACAAGAGACTAGGAAGGCCAGGGCAGAGCCAAGGGGAAGGGGATGCCTGGAAGGAAGCAAGAAGAAGAAGAGCCAGGGCAGAAAACCACCAATGCCAGGGCCCTATCCCTAAGCTGAGGTGGGAGACAGGGAGCTCTGGCCAAATTGGCTTGGTGTGGCTGGAAGCCAACAGCCAGGACCTTGAGGAAGGGCTGCTGACAGGCTGCCCAGCCCACTCTGATTGCAAGGCTGACTGACTCCTGAAGAAACTTCAGCTTACGATGGACACAGCTTGAGGTGGGCAGGCCAGCTCACAGTCATTTTTCCTTCTAGGTTTAATCCTTTTTGCTGTTCTCCTGGCTCTGACCTTTCCCCAGAACTCCAGGCTCTGCTCCTCAGACGGATCAAATTCCCCCTCTGCCTCTGTCCCTTGGGATGGGGGTGGGGGCCCTGATCCTCACTCCTGTGGTGTAGATGGGGAGACTGAGGCTTCAGGGTCCTCACCTACAAGAATCTCACTCTCTCTGCCTCTTGGTGTATGTCTGTCTATTTCTACCCCTAGTCCCGGGACCGGAAGCTGGTTGGGGACATGAATCAGGCCTTGAGCTATGGAAACACCTCCAAACAGCTGAACATTGGTTCCATCATCCTGAATGTGTTGCTCCTCATCATCTCCATCGTCTTATTTTTTCTTTACATGGTTCCTTGGATCCAGGCCAAGTCCAACCATTAAAAGCCTCACTAGGCCCCGACCCTGCACCCCTCAGGGGATACCTGCAGGCTGCCCTAGTCCTGCTTCCATGGACACCCACAGCAGGCAGATCTCCTCTCATCTACCCCACCCCCTTGTCCAGCAGGGCAGCCCTTGTGGCCCCTCCCTCCCATAGACGCCCAGAAGCCCGGAACACTCTGTGCCTGGGTCAGAGTGGGCAGTAAATAAATTCAATAAATGAATTGGTTTCTGTTTCTGTCCTGTGTGTCAGAGCCTCTGGATGTTAGCAAAGTTTCTATAAATGTCAAAGAGTCAGACGTGACTGAAACGACTGAACAACCACAACAAAAATGTCCACATCCCCAGAGTAAGTCATCCTCTGGGGGACTGGAGTAGGACAGGGAGAGGGGGAATGGGAAGTCTGGGAGGAAAAGGGCATTTTAGGCATCAAGCTGAGCAAAGGAAAGGGCCAGGGAAAGTCAGGGAAAGGAGGGAGACATCCAGCTTGGCCTCAAAGTGGGGGATGAGGGAGAGCTAGACAGGGATAGAGTTAGGGAAGGAAACCATGATCGGCTTGAAAAATTAGCCTGGGTCACATTGTGTGGGGTGAGACTGAGAGGCAGCTCCACAGTAGGGTGAGCCCTGGCTCAGGGGCGGGGGGACTTGGATTCAAATCCTAACTCCATCACTTCCAATGGCACCTTGGTCGCTTCACCTGCCTTGTCTAAGTATGCTCAGCTATAAAATGATGGTGATGTTCTCTGAGGTCTCTGCCAGCTCCTTCTCTGTGATCTTTAGGAGAGAGGGGCCCTGCTTTCTGGCAGTTTCCCACAGATAATCTGAAGTCTAAAAGAGGAAGAAGTCACTGGTAGCAGGGGAGGGTCCTGGAGCATAGTTCCCAGAGGGGGTGCTAGGAAGCTCAAGATTTTAGTTGAGATCTGGATTCAAATCCTATGTACTACCCATAGGGCAAGTCTCTTTGCCCCTCTGGATCTCGGTTTCCTACTCTGAAAATGGAGATGGGAATGGATTACAGGACCAGTGACCCGGGGGTCGTGGTGAGTGAATGGAGTCCTGGACCGCCACCTCCTGACGCAGAGAGATGAGCCTGTCCTAGATACCTGCAGGTGCCCCAAGGAGGCAGGACAGCTAAGGCTTGTCCATGAAGCTCTTCTGGCTTAGACTTGGGAAGGGGCATAGAGAAGGGCAATGTTTGCATCCCTTTGAGATCAAGTAGCACCAACCTGGATTGGCCAAGAAGAAGCAGGGCTGAAGACATGCCATGTGCCCTTGTTGTGTACAGTGACAACCATTTCCACACAAGCAAAGCAAGATTCCACCTCTGTGGGGCAGCCGTGGTGTGGGAGCCACAAGATTGAAAGTTGACCAGAGGGGAAGCAGAGACAAAGCAGAGCCAGAGGTTGGAAGAAGGGCGGGACCACACTGAAAAGTCTTGGCACTGCCCCCCAGGAGCAGAGGCTGTGGGGTCAGAAGATTATTCTCAGAAGTGGGAAGGGTGAGGATCAGAGTCTCAGGTGTTTCCAACTCAGTTCACCAACCAACCCTATGCCAGACTGTGATTGGTTCTGGGCACGAAGTTTCAAGAGCATCTGATGGCATGTCCCCAGGAGGGCAGGCAGGATAGGGAAGGGTTTGAGGAGCTGGGCATGTCTGGCCAGAAGAGAAGACTCTGGGGTGAGATGGCAGTTGGCTTTAAGTTTTGTTCTGTTCAAGGGCAGAACCAGGAGCCCTGGGAAGGGCTTAGGGGAGGGGAGTTACAGGAGAGGCATTTTAGGCTGGATGCCAGTTAGAGCATCCTCATCTTGAAAGCTGTTCCAGGGTGGAGGGGGCTCCCCCTGGTGTCATGGTTCTTCCTCCACCTCCAGTCCTTCATGGAAAGGCTGGATGGTTCCCTCTGGGGGATGTTCTTTGGAGAATCTGGGAAAAGTACTGTTTGGACTATGCCTTCCTTCAGACTCTGAAATCCTGAATGAGGGCTGTGGATACCAGGGCAGCCACACTCTGGAGAAGGGGGCATTGAAGATTGATCCCCTGGACCAAGACCAGGAAATATGGGCAATGTCAGGCATGGACACTCCCAAGCCCCAGGGATGGAAACCTGGATCCCTGTCCCTCAGACTCCCAAGACAGTATGCAGCAGGGACAGTGTGGGCTAGGAGGGACAGTCACTTTATGAAGGGCAGGCAACTTCTGTAGATTAAGATGGCCAAACAGAGAAGGAGGCAGTGATTACAAAGAGCCACACTGGCTCCCCCTCTGGCCAACTTTCAATCCTGTGGCTCCTATACCATGGCTGCCCCACAGAAGTGGAAGATGTCACCATCTTTTCCTTCTTGGCAAGATCACCAAACTTATAGAAGGTGGGGATGTGGACACAGCTTATTCTGATTTTAGCCAAAGGTTCTTGTGGAAAAATGTAGAGATACAGATGAGACAAGAACACAGTCAGATGGACTGGGAAACATAAGGAATACTTCTTAATGACTCCATGCTCACATGGCAGAAGGTCTCCAGTGGAGTGGGTCCCTGTCCCCTAGGATCTGGGCTCAGTCTAGCATTTTATTAATGACTTGAATGAAGGCATAATGACTTGGATGAAGGCATAAGTGGCTTGTACATTTGAAAATGACCCTAAACCAATGACCCAATGTCTCCCAAGAGGGATAGTTCATACAGTGAATGAGAGTCAGGGTCCAAAAGGCTCTTGGCAGGTCCAATTGTGATAAATGTTGTCTTACACTTGGATACAAACCAATAGGCTTTGAAAGGGAAAGTGAGATGGGCATTGGTAGGTAGCAGCTGTTCTGAGGGAGAGTAAGGGGCCCATGCGTGTGTGGAGTGGTGTGAGTAGAAGCCAGAAAAGCTAATGGAACCTTGGGCTGCATTAACTGGGAAGGAGAAGGAGCTAAGTAGTGATTAAGGGCCTACTCTAGGCCAGGCCCTGTGCCAAGTACTTTTCAGACCTCATTCAGAGAGGCAGAGCTCTGAGGATGAAGGGCATAAGCGAGTTGGCCTCCTCTGTCCTGCTTTGACTTTACTTGGAGGGCTTGGCTCTGTTCTGGGTAGCATGTTTTAAAGGGACATTGATAAGCAGGAGATTGTCCAGAGAAGGGCAGCCCAGAGGGTGAATGGCCTTGAGTTCAAGTCCTGTGAGGACAGAGGAGGGAAGTGAAGGGACCAGGCACCTGCTGTATGCCTGGCACTGTGATGGGTGCTTTACAAAGACTGTCTCATTGGATCCTCACAACAATCTTGCAGCATAGGTGCTATGTTACAGCTGAGGGAACTGAGGCAAACCCAGATGAATGGCTTATTGAGGTCCCAGAGCCAGATCTGAATGGAGGTCATTCAGAGCTCCACCCACTGCACCACCAGCAGCCTAATTCTGGTGGGGTAAAACTTGGACTCAGTCAAAAGGCCACACCCAAAGACCTAGAGGGCCACACGTGGCCTCAGGGCCACAGCTTTCCCACCTCTGAGCAAGTGAGGTGCTTGAGGCCAGGCATGAAGCATAAAGAAGTCATTGCCTCACAGTAACCCATCTTTGGGAACAACTTGGGTGCTCTTATGATTTTCTGGTTCTCCACATGCTTCGCAAGGACAGGAAATGAAAGAGGGTGGGGAGTTTGCTGGATCTGGCTTTCCCAGAGCTGTCCATTTGAGAGATGCTGCCTAAACCGGGTCACTAGTGTCATGAGCTAGGGTGCTTACAACACAGGTGGCAGGGCAGGCCCAAAGTGGACTGAACTGCCACATGGCCAGTGAGTATGCAGCAGCAGTTCTGGGATGCAGGAAAACCACTGAGCAAGCACACTGGTGACCATTACACACCAGTGTTCTCTTGGCAAGTGGTCAGGAAGTGGTTCCTGCTTTCCACACACAGTTAGGCCATAGCCTCTTCCTGCCTTTGATTTGGGTGAGATAGGGGGCCTGTGTCAACAAACATTTAAATACTTACTATGGGCCCAACGTCCTCTGGGGATGCAAAGAAAGGCAAAAGACACCCTAAGGTGGAGACAACATGCAAACAACTAGGCTCACGCAAAGTAAGTAGAGTGTCAATTGGTGGTTGTCTCAGAGCGGAAGGCACCAGCATTAAGGAGGACTGGGAAGAGTTTCCTGTGGAAGGTGGGATTTTAGCAGAGTCTTTGAAGAAGCCAGGGAAGCCAGGAGGCAGATGTGAGGAGGGAGAGTGCCCAGGCCTGGGGTGACAGCCGGTATAAAGTCACCAAGACGTGGGCAGTGGGGGATGAAGGTCAGGATTTGGACAGGGGCAGGGAGGGGTCCAGAATCCTTGAACTGAGAGATTATAGGGAGTGGCAGAGAGTATGCTGGCCATTGGAGGAGGTGTCACACAGTGTGTCAGTGGTTAGAGAGAGCTCTGGTGAGGAAGGTAGATGATTAAACTGTCCAAAGTCCAATAAGGCAGCAGACAGTGAAGGGGTATTCTGGAGGCTTTCCTCACAGCCTAGAGGAGGGAGGCATCTCCCCCTCCATGAAGCCCCCAAGGGAGCCAGGCAGGATGCAGGGTGTGGCAGTAAGTGGGAGTAAAGACAAAGTGGGTATTGTGTATGTGCCTGGAGGGGGGCTGGGAAGGGAAGAAGGGAACAGGGCCAGTTATGGCTACCCCAGGGCTGAATAAGGCCCTGGGGTAAGGACAGCTGCTGAGCTGGTACAGGGCATTCTGAGGGCTCTAGATGGGGCAGAGACTGAGGTTCTAGGGTGGGCACTGGCATCTCCCTGTGGTCACATCTCTGTCAGTCAGATCCCAAGGGCATCTGAGGCTTCTACTGGGCAATTGGGAGTGCCAGCCTCTAAGCAGCTGCTCAGGAGTCTGCATGTGCTGTTTTAATTTCTGGTGTATTCAGTTGAGTCCAAAGCTGAAAGGGTGGAGAGCTCAACCACTCCAGTACTAAGTGCTGAGAATTCAAAGGCCAGGAAACAATCCTTGCAATCTAAGGGCTGACAGTCTGACGGGGGACACAGCAAGGACATATATCAGGGCATACAAAACTGAATTAAAGAGAATAAATAGAAAGTAGTTGTGGGGAGGGCATGGCAGGGAGGGGAGGACCAGGAAGGATCTCCTCCTGCAGAAGGTGGGGCTTGAGTGAGTCTTGAAAGAAATGGGAGATTCTAAGGGGTGGAGGGGAGAAGAGGTTGTGCATTTGGGAAGGAGGGTCCTGGGTAAGGAACAGAGAGGTCAATTTGGCTGAATTCCAGCATATGGGGAAGGGGGGTTACCCATCGAGGCTGGAAAGATAGATTGAAGCCAGGGAGCAGAATTTCTACGAAACTAGGTATTTGGATACATTCGGATCAGAACTAGAGCTGGGCATTCTGGCAACTGTAGTCCTGGAGAGTTAACATTCCCTCCCAGCCCTGGAAGAGACTGGGGCTAGCAAAAGCTTGGAGCTGGCAGACAGGAATATGCAAGCAGTGGAAGGCAATAGGAGGGCTGGAGGCAGAGCTCCCTCAGATCCCCGTGATGGTGATCAGGTGCCTTCTGGTGTGAGCACCAGAACTGGGAACTGGGCAGAGGGGTCTGGCTTCAGCACACATCTGGACCGATGCTGGTGTTTGCCATCAGCCTTTTGAGACCTGGGGAAAGCTAAGCAAGGCTGAGCTCCCCTCACTTTCTCCATCCAGATGCCTTTGTATCTCCCGTGGCTTTTCTCACTATTTCTCTAAGCTACTTTCTGAATTTGTTGCTCATGAAATTCCACAAGTGATCATGACCACTTTGGGCTTCCTGTCTATTGATATCATTCCCTGTCATTCAGGGCTAAATGGAGGGTTCAGGGGGTTAGCTGAAAATCACACAGAATTAAATTAGGTCAGAGACTTAAATCTCTGTTCAAATATAAGGGGATTTTTTTTTTCTTAATAGGGATGCATGAATGTCAGTGCAACAGCATCTTATGGTGATTTTAAAAATAATCTTTATCTACAAATTCCTAAAATAACAGGGGCCACTAAAGTGGTGCAGTGGATAGAGTCTTCCTCATTCAAATATGGCCTCGGACACTTACAGCTAGCAAGTGTGTGACCCTGGGCAAGTTACTTCACTCTGTTTGCCTCCGTTCCTCATCTATAAAATTAGCTGGAGAAGGAAACGGCAAACCACTCTAGTCCTTTGCCAAGAAAACCCCAAATACAGTGACAAAGGAGACTGAACAACAACAAAATGGGATAGAGTCACCTGTGGACCTGGACCAGTTTGCCTCTAGGCTAAAGAGTAAGCTATCCTAACTATAGCCAGCTATGTTTGATGGAGTACCCTTAGGCAAATGTCTCTGTTGGGAGGGCATTAGCAATGACACTAGGGCTTGGACAAACCTTTCTGCACAGCGATGACACCTGCTCAGTTATCGGAAAGGGAGACATTAGATCTTATTGAATCAGGGAGTCGGAATCAGAGAATGCCTCGAGCAACCTCCACAGCGGGGAGGCATGATGTGGCTGCTGAGCCAGCAAAGGACATTGCTGAAGGAAAGGTCAGAAAGATGGTAGGAAGAGGACCAGGAGCCTTTGGGTGTCACAACAACTCAGAGGAGCATCTGGAAGGAAAGGATGGCCCACCATATCCAAAGCTTTGGAGAGGTCAACAAGAATGGGGATTGAGAAAAAGCCACCAACTCAGACAACGAAAGGATCACTGATAACTTCATAGAGGGCAGGTTCAGTTCCTCGATAAGATCTGAAACCAAAAGGATGGAAGAGTGAGTGAGAGAAGAGAATGCCCATTCGACGAGCTTGGAGACTTGGGCGTATTTGAAGATGGGGTTAGAAGGAAGATCTGAGGGCTTGGGAATGACTGAGGGCGCCATCTGCTGGAGGACATGAGAGGGAATGGGATCAGGCAGTGTGGAGAGAGGCTGACCTGGGCAAGCGAAACAGCCACCTCTTTGTCAGAAAATGAGCAAAGGGAGGAGATGGGCTGGGCTCTAACATCAAGAGGTTTTGCAGTGAACGGAATGAGAGAAGGAGGTGCCCTTGTTATGTAGTTTCAGTTTTCACAGTAAAGTAAGGGTTGAGGTTCTCGGCTGAGTGAAAGGCTTGAGGACAGAAAAGGTTTGGAACATCTGTTGTGGGGAGTGAGGTGGGTCTCAATTAGGGGGTATAAAAGACTGCCTTATTGTAGTGAGGGTCCAGTGAAGCTGGATAACTTGGACATATAATACACCTATTCGGCACGGTTAGGGGGTGCCTGAAGGTTCAGCAAATGCTATTGAGGCAGACCAAAAAGTCAGTGACATGGTGGGGAGCTGGGACTCAGTGAGAGCAAGGTGATGGAAAGAGCCCCTACATGGAAAGAAAACTCATCCACTGTGGGTCAGGGATCCCAGGGGGTGCATTAGAAAGGCTGAGTGGGGTTGGAGTGGGATGGGTGGGGGCAGGGTGGTGCTGGGAGGGTTGTGTGAGAGACTTGGGGTTGGGAGTGGCAATAGCTTGCTCCTATGTGGTTAGCTATTGCTTCAGGAGTAGAGAGAGAAATACACAATGGGAGACTGTGAAGCATCACTAACAATGAAGATTAAGGTTCTGATGGGGTGTTTGGACCCTGGCCCAAAGACCACATCTCTGGTAATAACTCATGAGTGGGCCCCAGTGAAGCAAACTGTCTCTCCCTGCTACAGTAACAAGCTGACCCTGCAAGCATTTCCCTTGTACCCACAGAACTCTCTCTCACTGACTCCCTCAGTTACCGAACACATTCCAGAAATCAAAATATACATCCACTCCCCAATCCATTTTATCTAACAGGACATTGATTAGTAACAGACAGGATGGCCATGACCTTAGGTTCACTTAGTGATGCCTAAAAGCACATCCTTTAGTGGCCCCCTAGTGAACTCTTAAGTAAAACGCCAGAGCACTAAATACAAAATTTTCCTGTTCCTTTAAGAACTGGCCACTCCTTAATCTACCCAGCCCTACCTACCACCTAATTGCATACTTGGCACACCATTCACTGACCTTTTTCTATATAAGCTTTAGCCTCACCCCCATTAGGTTGCAAGTTCACTCAGGAGCTCCACCCACTTTATAAGCATCAAAATATACTTTTGACACTTGACTAGAAGGTGGATCAAGTCCATGAATTCTTTCCAGATGACACGGACCCTCCCCCATAGTTTTGGGGTTCCCTCAAACCTCATTAGTTCAATATTCTGAAGGGGTCTTGCAGTGGTAGGGAGGCCTGGGTTACTGCCCTTTGCTCTCTCCGACATCACCCCCCCGCCACGTGCAGCCAGATCCCCCCTGCCCAAAGTAGAAGCTGCTGGGCAGGGGATCTCAAAGTCTGACTTCTTCGTCTGTAAAGGTCAAGAATCTTAAGCTCAGGGGCTGAAGGTGACTTGCCCAAGGTAACCCAGGGAGCTCGTAGCAGAGAGGGAAACCAAACCTGGGTCTCTGATTCCAAGGCTTTGTCTTTAGGTCAAGGAAAAGATGAGGAGAGAAGCTTCACGAGAAGGGGGCCAAGCCAAACTGAGAAACTGGTGAAATGTTGCATGATTATCCAGCGGTCATTTGAACCTTCCATTTCATGAGAGCAGGCGCTAAAGTGAGGCTGGAAGCCGTGAACCCAGCGGGGGATGAAGAGGCATAGGCTGGTAGCTTGGGCTCAGAACGCCACCTCGTGGCTGAGGCTGAGATTGCACTCTGAATAGTCACACCTGCTCACCTGTGCTTGTCGCCCCACAAAGTTCTGGTTTCTTTCTGTTTGCACCAAGGTCACTTTGGCAGCTGTGTTTACTACCATTTTATTTTTTGACACCGCATTCATTTCGGAATAGCCCCTTGTCCCCACTGAGCTTTCTTTCAAATAGAGGTAGAAAACAAAAGAAAAAATGGTCTGGAAAACCTGTCAGACAGGGCCTCATTCCAAAGCATATGCAACATTCCACATCCATAGCCCTCCTCCCCCCTCCTACCAGAAGGGGCTGTCAGCCAGAGAGAGGGAGGAGTCCCTCGGATCAAGCTGCAATAACAAACTTTCGTGGCTCCCACCCTTCACCACTTCGGGTTTTGGGACTCCCTTTATTTTTAGGATATTTGGGACATTTAGCAACTGCACCCTTACCAATTTCCTTTGGCTCTGAAACACAGCAGGAAAATTAAGAGGAAAAGAAAAACCAGCCAATTAGAAGTTATAAGTTGATAGGATCATAGACCTAGCTCCAGAAGTGCCCATTAGTCCTACCTTACAAATCAGGGAACCGTATCCAAAAGGGGAGTGACAAGGTTAGAACAGACAGAAGAACTAGGACTTGAACACAGATCCTTGCACCACCTTTCCTGAACTCTTCTTGATAGACGGTGCTTTCTCCTAACTCAAGGTAACAGATGTCACTAGATCCACTGTCTTGATCTCCCTGGTTGGCTTTTGGGGGGGGGGGGGTCCTGACCGCCACAAGGTTGGTGAGCCAGTGTCTTGTGAAGACCTTTAGTGCCTTTAGCACTAGCCTAGCCTCACTCTTCAAGAAGAACTTGAGAGCCCCCTCCCCATGCTTTCACGGAGCAAATACTTCTTCTGTCCCCCTTGGTCTCATTCAGGAGGAGAATGTCCATGTGAATGTGCTTCAGGGCCTCCAGTGGAGTACATGTCATTAGGCTACCAGGAGTCAAGCTAACCTCTAAATAGCTGAGAATACTGGTGGGACTAGTGGGCAGATCCAGGCCCTCTCTCAGCCCCATTTCTACCCTTCAGCTCCCTTTTGGCAGAGGGCAGCAGCATGGAGTTGAAGTATTGGCTGAGGAATAGTGTCTGAGGGGGATCAATGAACCTTTGCCCACCTCCTGCTGGTATGGGGAGAGACTGGGTCTCTAGTACAAGATTATGTTTTTTTAGAAGAGCTGGGGAGTGGGGAGAAGTCTCCCCCAATCATTCTTCAGGCATGCTGATTCTGGGGAAAGGATGGAAAGGATTTAGTGCTGGGGGTGGGGGGGGTGATATCCTGAGTCCCAGCCCCAGAAGTGAGTTGTACTGGTCCTTCAAAGGAGCAGGTTATATACATGAGAATGTCTTTTTGAGAGTTTCTTCCGCAGAAGATTCCTACACCTATGAAATCAAAGAGATGGAGGTGGGGGGGGGGGGGGAGACAGGGAGCTGTAATGCAATCATGGGAGGGTGGTGTGTGTGCCTGTGAGTGTGTGTGTGTGTTTGGGGGTGACACTCTAGCATCGGTGTGTGTCTCGGTGTGTGTGCGTGCGGGTGTGAGTGTGTGTGGGGGTGACGCTCGAGTGTCTGAGTGTGTATGTGTCTGTGTGTGTGCTTCTTTGTGTGTGTGTGTGTGTGTGTGTGTGTGTGGTGACGCTAGAGCATCTGTGTGTGTGTCTGTGAGTGTGCATCTGTGTGTGTGGGGTGACACTTGAACGTCCGTGCATGTGAGTGTGCATGTGTGTTTGTGTCTGTGGGTGTGGGTGATGCTCGAGTGTGTGTGAGCGGGGGTGTGTATGGGGGTGACGCTCGAGCATCTGTGTGTGTGTCTACTTGTGTCTCTGTGTGTGTGAGCGCTCAAACACTCCACTAAAATAACAGAAACCCTGGAACCCAACCACTTTCGAGAGGTCTAGGCAGGGCGGTGGTGTTGGTCCGGGGGCAGGCAGCCCGGCCTCTGACACATGCGCGCTGTGTGACGCTGTCAAAATTGCTTAACCTCTGTTTGGCGGGCAGCTCTAGAGGCCTACGAGCAGCCGCTTTTCGTTGGTAGACCGCGGTTCCTCCCAGAGCGTTCGTTCCCATGCCAATGATTTCCCAAGTCCGGCCGGGGGCGGAGTGGGGAGGGCGATCCTGTGTCTGGGCTCTGGGCTGGCCGCCAGACGGGTGTGTGGGAATGGAGATGGCTCCGGGCTGTGCCCAGGGTTTCTGCGCCCCCACCCCCACCCCATGCCCCAGGGCCAGTCTGTCATTTGCTGTTCTATATAGAGACCCATGCGGCTAGGCTGCAGCCTTATTAAAGGATTGGCCAGATCCTTCCTCGGAGTTGGGCTGCCTGAGTTCCTAAGGGAGATACGGGACTCGAACCCATGGATACGTCGTACCCCCGTGGGGAACATCTACCTATGACAGCCCGTGGCTCAGAGCCCAGCTCCGCTACCGTGATCCCCATGGGGGCCCCGCGCCCCCCGAGAGACCACTTGATTTGGTCCGTCTTCAACACTCTCTACTTGAATCTCTGCTGCTTGGGCTTCCTGGCCCTGGCCTATTCCATCAAGGTAGGGGGATGCGATGGGAGCATTCCGAGGTCGGGGAGGGAGGGAGGAAGGGGGAGGGCAAAAGGGGAGGGTAAGAGGCTTCCACCTGGCTGGCTACAGGGGAAAAACCCTTGCATGGGCATGTGGCACTCGGGGGTGGGGGTGGGGAGTACCATTCGACTAGTCTTCAGGAGGAGGGCCCCAGAGGTGTGCGGGGAGGGGCGGGGCTGGACACCGACCCTAGAAGGTAATAAGGGAGGGAAGAGGCTGGGAACCAGCTGGAGAACCCATGGAATGCCGTGTGTCCTCTTGGGAACACCTGAGGGGACAGCGAGAAGGCCAGTTTCATTGGAAAAGGCCAGTGTGAGAGCCTGGAATGCCTGAGGGAGCCAGACCGCGACAGGGCTTTCCATCAATCAGTCCACAAAGCGTTTATATGCCAGGCTGGATGTTAAGCTAGAGGTAGTTTTAAGGGGCGGAGGGAGGCAAAGAGCACTTCCCGCCCTCAGGGAACTCCTGTTCTAATGGAGAAGATGGCATGCAGCTCTCCAGGGACACACGAGATCTGGCCCCAATGGGGGAAGGGAAGGGAGGTCACCTCAGAGCCGAGGATCACCTCAGGGCGGGGGGTGGTCACCTCAGGGCCGAAGGGTGTCATCTCAGAGACAGGGGTCACATCAGGATCGTGGGTCCATTTGATCTTAGAACAGGGCTTCGTCATCTTTTGTGTGTTGGGGTCTCCTCGGACAAGTCGGGAAAGTCAGTGAACCTTTTCTTTCTCAGAATAACTAGTTTAAGTCATTGAACTTAGTGCAGACTGAAACAGGCATTTTGGAAACGTGGCCCATGAGGCAAGTTGTATCGCTTGAGGGTGCGTAGTCGTTACAAGGGGTTTGCTCTCTTCTCTCCTCCCAAAGGAGTCTGGAAATGAGAGTCAAAGAAAAGATTTTTAAATGGAAAAAAAATTAAACGCATTCCCTTCCCCCCTTCAAGAACTCTAGGGGCAATAGGGAGCCACTGGGTTTTCCTGAGTGCAGCGTGAGTGACTTAATGCATTTTCCCCGGGGGCGGATGGCCAGGACCCTCAGCTGGGGTGAAGTCTCCCGAGCGCCAGGCTACAAGGAGTGTTTCATGATTTATCCCTGCCCCAGGCCCGGGACCAGAAGGTGGCTGGGGATCTGGAAGCGGCGCAGCGCTTTGGATCCAAGGCCAAATGCTATAACATCCTGGCGACCGTGTGGACGCTGCTGCTGCCCTTGCTGCTCGTGGCCCTGGTGGTGACTGGAGCCCTACACCTGTCCCGCCTGGCCCAGGGCTCCATGAGCTACTTCAGCGTCAAGTTCAACGAGGCGGATTACGACTGACTCTGCGCCAGACACTTTTACTCTTGCTTTTACTCTTTTACTTTTACTCTTGCGCCACCCCCCGCCCCCGACACATCCACTCCCACTCATCCTCTCCAGACGTTCACATCCACGCCCACCCAAACCCTCAAGACGCCCTACTCCCCACCCCCTCTGACTCCTCTCCAAGCAGCCTCGGTGTCTAGGCTCCTGATGATCCCTCAAGCCGTGTCTGGGGTGGGGAGGAAGGCAGCCCCTCAGGCTTCTCGATTTCTTCCCGGCCAATGGTCTCCCTCGTATTCCATCCCTCCCCCTCCCCACCCCTTAGCTGTCTCAAGGTGCTCACCTTCTCACAAGTTCCTGAGCCCTTCTCCTGCAGGGAGCCTGGGCGGAGCCAATTTGAAGCCAGTCCCCAGCTCCCTTCCCCTTTCCTCAACGTCCCCAGCACCACATTGTGTGTCTCCTCTCCATGCCCCGCAGCCAGACTCTCCATGACTCGGATCATACGCCAGTCAATCACTCCAGCTTCACGTCTCACTTCCCGGGCCAGCGCGGCTCCCTGCGTTTCCATAGACGGCTTTACGATAGCCTCTGCTCCGGGTTCAGAGGCCTCTCGTGGGTGCTCTGGGGCCACTAAAGTGGGTGTGGGTGAATGCGTGTGTGCTCGTGGCAGTGTGCGTTCCCGGCTAGACGGGATGGTGAGGAGGAGTGTGTGTGTGTGAGCGCGTGCAGAGGCGGGGGTGGGGGGGTGTCAGAGCATGTGTGTGCCTATGAGAGTATGCGCGCTCGGTCGGTCACCGAGAATCAGGGACTGAGCGTAGGACTAGAACCAAAGCCCAATGGGTGAGGACCTGACTTCTGACTGCGTGTCACTTTAAGACATTGGAACCCTAGGCTTCTGTCCGGCTCCAGCTGGCCTCCAGCCGGGATAGAAGGGCTGGGGGTGGCGAGGGGAAAGGTCCTTTTGCGTTCACCCGCTTTTGTCTCTCAGTTGAGGAGGGAGGATCGGCCAGCTCCCACCCTTAGTGGGCGTGCCGGCCCTCACTCGGCTCCCTGGGTGGGGTCAGGCCTTTGCAAGCCGCATTCGATTCCCTGGAGGCTCCTTCCTCCTCCTGTTCCCCAGCCATTCCTTCACACTTACTGCAGGAGAGGACCGCATTGAAGCCAGAACCCAGAACCCAGAACCCAGACAGCCAGCCCTGGGGCTGGCAGTATGTGCCCGAGCCCCTCCTGGGGACCCTCTGCCGACCCTAATTACAGGGTGGTGCCCACTCTCATTCCCCATTCGGTCCCAAATGCTGCCTGTGGAGGGAAGCCACCACACCCAGGGCAGATTTGTCTGGTTGTTGGAGTAGGGAGGGAACCGGAGCTAGCACTGCCTCCGCTCCCCTCTGGAGGCTCCTAGGAGCTGCCTACTCTGGTGATACTCACTCCCCTAAGGCACCATGGCCTCAGGCCCCATTAGAGTTGGTTTTCTCCAGCCTCTTCCCAGAACTGAGCAGATTCAGACACTGTGACCCCCTCTGGACGCTTCCCCTGCTCCTGGCCCCCTCCCTGTTGGATCTTCCTCAGTTTCCTTTGCCAGCTTACTGCCCACACCCTTAACGTGGATGCCCCCAACTCAGTCTTCAGCACCCTTCCCTAGTCTGGCTTGGCCTGGCACTCTCTCTCTCTCTCTCTCTCTCTCTCTCTCTCTCTCTCTCGACAGGCTCATCCAATGGGAGGCCTCGGCCCTCAGCTGTTTCTATAACTCCACCTCCCTGCATCCAACTCCAACCTCAGCAGCTTATTCTGGTGTGTCCTAGCCAGCCCTCCATTCTTAGATTGTAAACTTCTTGAAGGCAGGAATCCAGGCTTTTAAAAACTCCAGATGAAATCATGTATGCAAAGCACCTGGGCTGTATCACCACCCCCTCCCCCTCCCCAAGATCTTGAGAGCCAGTCTTAGAGCCCTGCACATAGTAGGTGCTGAATAAAAGCCTGACTCAAGTGAAGGGCCTCTGAGCTCTGTCCTTCTCCCACACTGGTCTCTGATGTCTCCTCCATGCCCAGGGGCCCCAGCCAATCCAGGCCACAGGTTGATGGGTGTCTCAGCTCTAGCTTCTTTCAGACTCAGCTCCAAGAGGCTTCAGAGTGGGTCAGTGGAGATAATGCCACACAACACTTAGCTAGATAACAGCCTTGAAGCAGCAGGACCCCAAGAGGGCTGGTGGGGGCAGAGATCCCAGTCCTGAGGGGGCTTGGGGTGGAGAGAACAGGGGAGACTTAGCAGCTCTTTGGCTCCTGAAAGGGAGTCCTTTGACTCCCTTAGCTCTTTAGCCTCTAAGGCAGGGGGAGGGATGAGGCCCACTTAATTCAAGTCTCCCGTCAGCATTTATTGAGCTCCTGCTATGTGCAGGCCCCAAGGGTGGGATGGAGGAGGTGCTGTCCACACAAGTACACAGATAACAAGACAGAGAGAAGGGGAAAAAGAGAGGCTGACTGAGGGGGAGAGGCCAATCACAGCCTCAGAGCAGGTGGCCAAGGTGGGCAGTGGAGGTGGGGAAGCCATTCCATACCTATGGAACACGGAGTGAGGGTACAGAGTTGAAAACTGGGCAGCCAGCATACTGGAGATGGAGGCCTTGAATGCCATGGTCAGAAATTCAGGTTTCATTGTGTAGGCACCAGAGGGTCAATAAGGGTTAGGGAGGGGGGTGAACTACACTTTAGGAGGGTGCCTCTACATCAGATGGATCTGGGAAGGAGAGGCTGGTGTCAGAGGCAAGTTAGAAGAGGCAGTGGGCCTGTCCCTGTCCCACCCCGACTCCCTCGCCCACCAGGGGTGTGGAAAGAAGGCAACAGGTTGAGGAGGCCTTGGCAGTGGACTGATGGGGGGGGAGGTAGGAGGGGATGTCAGCAGAGGACACTGCCCCAGCCCCCCCCAGTCAGGGGTGTGTGTGTGTGTGTGTGTGTGTGTGTGTGTGTGTGAGAGAGAGAGAGAGCGAGAGAGAGAGAGAGAGAGAGAGAGAGAGAATGATCCCTCTCTTCCTGGCGCTTGAGGGGCTCCTGCAGGTCCGCTTCCCTGGTTTCCTATGAGGGCAATCTCTGGATCCTCCCAGCAGTGATGGGGAAGGAAACCTTGTGTCCTGAGGGGAGACCCAGACCAACACTGAGGAGGAAGCTGGGAATGGGGCTGGGGGCAGCAGTGCAGGAGTATTGGGGGGAGACACCTCCGGCAAAGAGTGGAGAGGCCTGGGGGCCTCCGTGGTGGAGGGCGGGGAGAGAAGGAGGCCTGAAACGAGACCGTTATACATCTGCCCAGGGGGCAGGAACCATGTTTACCTCTTTCTATCTCCAGGGCTCCGCATGGTGCCTAATATACAGTAGGCACTTAATAAATGCTTGTTGACTCAATAGGGGACCTGAAAAAAGTTCTTTGAAGACAGGAAGCTTACCCAGGGTCAGGGGGAGCCGCTTCCCAGAAGTCCTCAGTTGAACCTCCAGGGGAGGGGCCCCTCCCCGCCCCGAGGCAGTCAGGCTAACTGTCACAGTCTCCTCCGAGAAGGAGAAATGGAGCTTGTTCCCCAGGTAGGAGATCCCAGTGATGCTCATGGACAGGACCTCGGCCGAACATGTGGGGTCAAAGGTCAGCCCAGCCCTGGTGATCCTGAGAAGGAAAGTCCAGAGTGAGAGGCTGGGGGAAGCCTCAGCCCTCTGGCTTCCCCCCCCTCGTCCCCTACGCACACCTGAACCCCGGGAATCCGAATAGGGCTGCCTGAAGGAAGCCTCCCATCCCTGTCAGGAAGTTCACAGCACCGGAACCATCTGCATTCTCTGTCCACACCTACAAGAACAACTTCCAGGGGGACCCCTTGGGAGAACCCCTGCCATCACCTGACATGCCTCCTCAAGGAAGAGGGAGGGGAGCTACACCCTGCTGCGCCCCCCTCACACCCCTGACCTGGGGGCCAGAGTCTGAGTGGTTAGGACTCTTGGGGCCAGTTTCAAAGGTTTGTGGAGGACTTTTCTCCCAATACCCTTCACAGAGAGTGAGAGCAAGAATAACTTTCTCCACTGCACAACTGGGGGAGTTGAGGCTCACAGGTGCCTGAGGGCGCCTGGATCACAGCAGGGACACAAGCCCAGGTTGTTCCTGACTCTGAGTCAGCGAAGCTGGGGGGCAGGGTGGTCTGACCTTAAAGGGCTCTGAGATGTTGGAGAAACATTTCCTGAGGTGTGCATGGGCCTTCTGCACCTCCTTCAGTTCCATCCAGCCCACAGCAAACATGCTCTATAGAATAGGGACATCCTGGGCCTTGACCTTAGGAGCCCCGCCACAGAACCCCAAGCCCTAGAGGAACTAGAAGGGGAGCAAGTCATCTCTTCTCCCCATTCCACGGGTGGGGAGACTGAGGTTAGGGGGCCAGCCACCCCAGACCCAGGAAGCCCACCCTGGGCCAGGAAGGGGCCTGGTAAATCTGGTTGCACTGTCCCCTTTACCCAAGACATGGCAGGGCCCTCGGAGGATGTCACGGCTTCGTAGATCTCCAGGTTTTTTCTCCGAACATCTGGGCTCAGGGGGTAGGGCACTGGATAGCCCAGGAGGACCACATCAGCCTGCTTCACAGTTTCTCCTGGGGCAAAAGGCAGGGGCATTCAGGAGAGATGGTGGTCAGGGTTGGAAGTAGGGCAGGAGAGAGAGAGAATTCAGAACTCAAAACTATAAAGAATGAATGGTAAAAATCTTTTACATGAAGAGGCAACTAGGTTGTGCAGTGAGTGGAGCACCAGCCCTGGAGTCAGGAGGACCTGAGTTCAAATCTGACCTTAGACACTTGACACACTTACTAGCTGTATGACCTTGGGCAAGTCACTTAATCCCAATTGCCCTGCCTTTCCTTCTCCAAAAAAAAAATCTTTTACATGTAATTGGAAAAGCGTTAACAAAATAAATAAAAATAAATGTTTAATAAATACATGTTGAGCAGCAACAGGGTAAAGTGGGTATAGTTGGGCCTGGAGTCAGTAAAACCTGGGTTCAAATGTGACCTCACACACCGACTAGCGGTGTGACCCTGGGTAAGTCACTTCACTGCTGCCTGCCTCAGTTTCTGTGTCTGTAAAGTAGGAATAATAACAGCCTCTGCCTCCCAGGGTTGTTGTGAGGATTGAATGTCTACAAAGTGTTTTGTGTTGGCTTAACCCTTGGGAAGGCCTTCCTCCAGCTCAAGGTGCTGGTCGGGGTGTTCCCAGAGCCTCATTGCCATCTCATCAAACTGAGGAGACATCCTTGAAAAAGGGAGGCTAATGCCCTGGGGCCCCATAGGCGTCTACCAGCCCTGTACCCTGAACTCCTTTCCCAAGGAGGTCCCAGAGAGAAGAAAAGGATGCATAGGTGCACCCATATTGATAGCGGCTCCTTTGGGGTTGGCAAAGCCGTGGAAACTCGACTGGGGAAGGGCTGGACAAGTACTGGAGCCCCCTATGGGCTGTAAGGAATGTTGCAGGGGATGGCTTCAGAGAAGCCTGGGAGGACTTGCACAGACAAATGCAGAGAGAAGGGAGCAGAACCAGGACAACCACCCAGGGACAAGCCTATAAGCACTGACAGCTCGGAAAGCTTAAGAACTCGTTGTTGCAAATGGTCAGCCAGGATTCCAGAGGAGCAGAGAGGAAGCCTGGGGGGACAAAATGAGGCTCACACTTGGGGGTGGGATGCAGAGCCGAATGAAGCCCATGCTTGGGGGCCTGGCCAAGGGGAGAATCTGTTGTTGCTTGACCAGGGATACTTGCTATGAGGCTTTCTTTTCTTTTCTTTTTTTATGGAGGGATAAAAGGCATATGTATACACATGCAAATATATACATATAAAACAAATGTTTGTTAAAATATGTGTATGTATTTCTATATAAATGTGTGTATATATACATGTGTGTACACACTCATCCATATATCCATATACATACATATAAAAACATCATGATAACAACAATAATATCCACATATACGTGTTTAAGAAAGAGATGGAAGCTGTGGAGATGGGTGGGCTAGTGGAGACAGATGCAGGCCATCACTCACCAGGCTCATAGCCATCAAACTCGGGGTGGTAATTTCTCTCAGGATCAAAAGGCACCTTGATTTGCTCGGCAACCTTTGCCCAGTGTTCAGGGACTGGCTGGCCCAGGTCTCTAGCCAGATCTGCTGCAAAGCGCAGGCTGGATGGGAGGCAAGGTGTGAGAGTGAGGAAGGTACAGTCAAGAGGGTACCAGGTGTCTCTGAGGCCTTCATCCTCAACACCTCTGCACAGAGGAGGAGGGTGGCCAGGAATAAATCTCACCTGGTCTGAGCGATGACGTTAGTGTAGACAGAGTTATTGACGCCTGAGTGGTACTCATCTGGGGGCATCACTCCTGGAGAGGGGCAGGATAAAATTCAATCAGTCTTGGGGACAAGGTGTGAAAGCACTGTGCATCTGAGGGGTTGCCCCCTATAGGCCTTCCTTCCCCCCGGATACTCACCTCGGAGGTGGTAATTCTGCTCCTCAGCACACCAGGTGACTCGGCTACACCAGAAATCAGCCACAGCCCTGACCACATCCCAGCCACCGGCCTCTTGGAATAGCTGCAGATCCTGGGGCAGGGGAGGGCAGTGGGGAGGTCACTGCTCCCATTCCTGGAGCCTTCTTTCCAGGCTTCCTACTCCCAGCTCTGGCAGAGCCTAGACTCACACCCTAACCCCACTTCTGGGCACGCAGGTGCCTGGCCCCATGACCCTCAAGTCAAGCTTCATCCTGTTGGGTCCTGTCCCTTTGGGGGCCTGAGGCAGTGTCCCAGAAAGGGATCTGGTGGCCCTGGGCCCCTTTCTCCCCTTGGGACCTGGGCAGGTACCCCCCCCAGCAGGTACCTGGTGGCCCTGGGCTCCCCTCCCCTTGGGGGTCTGGGCAGCTATCTCGCCCCCCCCAGGAGCTACCTGGGTGGCCTGGTAGTAGAGCTGAAAGGCCAGCATCACTGCCCCATTGACGTGAATCTCCTGGGTCCCATAAATCTCCTCAGGGCAGACCTCCCGGCCAGAGCTAGCACTTTCCCAGGCAAACTTTGCACCCTGAGGGTGGAGGAGGAGGAGAAAGAAAAGCCTGAGGACAGAGCCATGGGCCTGAATCACCCCCTTGGTGACCTAATGCTCTTGGGACTCAATTTTCTCATCTGCAAAATAAGAGATTGAATAACCCCCTCACTGCCAATGAAGACAATGCCCAAGCAGCCTCTGCCACCTAGAAGCTGGAGCAGGGCTTCACAGGCACAAACAAGTAAGTCCAAGGAACCTAAGGAGTCTAAGGACACTGACAGCTGGGGGCAGAGTACAAAAGGCAGCCAAGACTTTGTAGAGGCTGGTCTGAGCACTTGCCAGGCACTGAGCACAACCTGGGCAAAAGCATGGAGGCAGAAGATACAATACTGAGGTCAGGAATCAGCCTGTGGTCCTGAGGAGCTGAGGGTTAGTGGGAGAGATGGGAAGGAACGGTGGGGAAAGGCTGGAAGCAGACTGTGAAGGTGAGGAGACTGAGGCTGGAAAGGTCACACAGGATTAAGTGGCTTCCCTGGTGCTGCCTCTGGCTGAGGCCAGGGCCCCCAAGGTACCCAGGACCCCCAAGGGCTCTCTCCTGGTTGAGTCCCCTCCACCTCCTTGTGACCCTCTCGCTTGGCAAAGGTCACTCACTCGACTGATCAGAAGCAGGGGAGGACAGGAAGATGAGGTCACCCCTTGAGGGGAGGCCTGGCCCTTGGAATGAGGGGGCGGAGCCTCCCGGGAGGGGCGGGCCCTGGACTCCCACCTGGAAGCCCAGCTCCTCGGCGTTGAGCAAGGCCCCGCCCAGAGTCCGGACTCGATACTCCAGGAGGCTCCGGGCAGCTTCTGGGTTCAACAGCAGGATGCTGGGAAACATCCAGATATCCTGGGGGCAAGGACAGGGGAGGTTTTGGGGTTACGGAGGCTCCCAGGTTCACAGAAGGAGGCCATGGGGGAACACGGGAAAGTGAGGAGGCAGGTGACCGGCTTGTGGAGTCCAGGTTGGGAAGACAGCGGAGCCCAGACAGGGAATACGGGGCAGGGCGGGGGCGACGGTGGGATCCTCACCTGGTCCCAGAAGACGTGGCCCCAGTAACACTCCCCCTGGCGCCCATTGGAAAGGCCCCCGGGGCTGAGCCCGTGGAAAGGTTCCGCGGTGCCCTCGTGCGGGAGGGCACTTAGCGTGTAGTACAGACACCCCCGAAGAGCCTGGCGGAGGCGGAAAGAGCCCACCAGGTCCAGGGCACAGGCCTCCCAGAGCGTCCCCCAGGCATCTGCATGGCTGCTATACAAGGCACCTGCCTCCTGCAGGGAGGCGGCCTCCAGGAACTGGCCCTCGGCCTCCTCCTGGCTGCCTCCCACCACCGTGAGGAAGTCCCACGTCTGCTCCTCTTTCTCTGACAGCGTCAGTGACGGAGGAACCGGGGTCCAGAGCATATGCACCTCTGGCTGGGGTCCCCCTGGCTCCTCCGGGACCAGCGTGCGGCCATATAAGTACCTAGGTGGGCAAAGCATGGGGCTCCTGGAGACAAGCCCCCAGCACCACTCCCTGGCACTGCAACCCTCCCGGCCCCCACCAGCAGCCTGTATCTTCTCACCTGGCTCCCACCCACTCACCGAGCACCCCGGAAGTCCGGGCCCTGGTGCAAAGCCAGATCGGCACTATGGGGGGTGAAGTCAGCCTGGAGGTGCACAGTGATTGGCTGGCTGCTGGAGCCCAAGCGCCCAATGGACACGCTGGAGACCAGCAGGTGAGGGAGAACTCGGTGGGCATAGATTCTGTGGGAAGCCAAGAAATCTGGACCTCGGAGGGTGTGGAGAAAGGTACCTGAGGAAGGAGGAAGGGGTGAGCTGGGCACGTGGGCTAAGGGGCCCCAGGATGGGTGACTTCTGTCATCCACATTAAATGGGCAGGGTCCCCTAAGGCAGCTGCCCCTCAAGACCCCCAAAGGTTTGTGTCGGGGGAGGCCACCCAGGCAATGGGGGCGGGGACATTGTAACTTTGTGGCCCTTCTGCTACTGTTCCTTCCCTCTTCAGGAGAATTCGGGCTCACTCCATTCAGGGGACCTGGGGAAAGAGGAACCTGGACACATAACTGGAAAAGCCCAGAATGTGAAGGCCAACCTCCTGATTTTACAGGTTAGGAAACTGAGGCCAGCAGAGGTTAGGGGATCTGTTCAGGTCACAGCCAGACAGCATCTGAGGTGGGGTTTGAAGCTAGGCCTACCTGAGGGACAGTGTCCTGGAGATGGGAGACAAAGGGGCCCAGGAGTGGTGAGGGAGAACTCTGCCAGGCACCCGATAATGGGGGGAGGGCATCTACCTGTCTTGGTGTTCAGAGCAAAGGTCTCCTCTATGGAAACCCCTTGGCAGGCTGGAGCCACCAGGTGGACATTGAGAGGACTCGGAAGGTCTGCCCGGTGCGTATCCCCTCCAGCTCCATTGTACACGCCACTCACATGCAGGATGTGATGGTACACTTGTGTGCCCAGGTACGAATTAGTCACCGTGGCTAAAAGGCGGGGGTCTTCGGGCAGTGAGTGGGTGGTGAACACGGTGGGGTCATCCTCCATCCTAGGGCCCGGCGGCAAGAGTGAAGGCCTGCACCACACAGGGCCAGCCAGGCAGCCCCTTTCCCCGGGTCCAGCCTGGGCTCACAGCTGCCCCCATCTTGGGAGGGGTCTCCCGCCCCTCCCCACCCCCCAAGGATGGGGGAGGTCTGGCCCAGGCTGGACCGCTGTTCCCTCTCTCCCTTTTCCCGGCCACGCCCACCTCATGCCCGGGGTCCAATCCCAGGCCTTCGCACTGGGAGCGGGTGGGTGTCCAGTTCCAGGGAGTCCAAGGGGAGGGAGTGGAGGCCTACGTTGCCCAGCTCAGGAGGCCTTTCTATTTCCGAAGGGTGGGGGGCGGGGGACGGGGACGGGCGCTGGGCAGAGGGTGCTCACGATCCCCTGGGTCTACAGTTACCTGGCTTTAGCTGGGCAGTCTCAGCGGGGGCGCCTTTCTGGGTGTCAGGCAGCTAAGGGATAGGACCGGGGCAGGGCGGGGCGGGGGTGGTCCTGCCTTCTTTGGGAAGTCTGCAGAGGCGCATGCCCCACCCTCCACACACTCCACGTCATGGGGCAGGAAACTGGCCCCAAGTTTGTGGATCGTAGCAACTTCTGGGCGCCTTTCGGTTCGCAGGGGCCGATTTACTCCCCAGTGTCTACGTCTGCAGCTCTCAGGAACTGGGAAGGAGCCCTGGGGTCCCCTGAGTTTGGAAGCCCCACTGGGGGAAGGGGCCAGGATAAGGCGGCCCCTCCTACTTTTCCGAGGAGTCCCGGCTCGCGCCCTCCTTATCATCGCCCCCCCCCCCCGCCCCATCTCAGCAGATGTGGAGTGGCGGGTCATTGGGGAATCTCTCTGAGGCTGGGGTGGGGGCAGGGATGCTGATCCCTGCTTGGGCAGTGCGGGGGCGGGGGTGGGGGGCGGTGTCGCAAGATTACAGTATAGCCCTCTAAGCAGGAAGCGACCCCTCTAGTTCAACCGTCAATGACAGCTTTGTTAAAGGCCGTACTGTGGGCCAGGCGCTGCACCAGCCTGCGCCAGTTCCAACGACCAATGCAAAATGATGGAGGTGGGAAATGGAGTAGGAAGCCCAGTGTCTGGACTGTGCCCTCCGTGAGGAGGAGGTATGTGTAATGAGAGTGGGAAGGGTTAGAGTTGGAAGAAAGTCCAAACAGAGGCTTCTGCATCATTCGATCCTAGAGGCTACAGGGAGGGCCACTGCAGCTTATTAACCAGGACCGTGAGTTTGGCAGATCTGCACTTTTTTTTCCTCAAAAATAAAACCTATTCTGAATTTAACAAACACTCAATAAGAGGGGCATTTCTGAATAAATAGAACAGACAAAAGTGGGAACTATGGTGTACACAACCCCCTCTCCTTTTTAAACACAAGAGTGATCCAACATGTAGCTTTCAAAGCTGTCCTGTTTGTGGGGAGCTCTGTCTGGTTGGCCTTTGGGCCCCTGGAAAACCCTCCAGGCACCCTCTTTTCCTTCTTTGCTTTTCTCTCAGGGCTTTTCCTTTCTTTTTCCAGGTAGCTTGGTGATGCAGTGGGTGCAGCCCTGGGCCTGGAGTCCAGGAGGCTCACGGTCAAATGCAGCCTCCAGACACTGGAGCTGTGTGATTCCCCAGTTTTCCCGCCAAGTGGGGATAATGATGGTACATGGCAGGGTAGCTGTGAGATCCTGTTTGTATTTGGCTTTAGGAGGTGCTATATGAAGGTTTATTCCCCTCTGTCCCTTGTTTTGTCCTTGAGCATTAGACCAACACCAGCACACTCTTGTGCGAGTGGATTATTCTGTTTTCTCTCATCCAAACGCTTGCAGACTCTAAACCTAACCTTGCCCAGTAACTAGGATGTTCTCACTTGGTTTAAGGCCTTCCTAGATTCAGTGGAGATGTTCTCACCTCATTATGGAAGGTCCTTAGTATAGTCTCTTGACTTCTCACACTCCTGGATTAATCAGTTAACAAGCCTTTATTAAGTACTTACTGTGTATGGACTAGAGGACCAGCACCTCTGGTATGAGGAGGGCCACCCATCCACCTTTGGTGTCTACCTTCACCCAGCTCTCCCCTGTGGCTCCAAGAAGCTCTAGCATTCACAGTGGCCACCCCACCTCTCCCTGCCCCAAAACTGTCTCCGAAGATGGGCTAAACCAGGTTGAGGGTAACTGACAGGCCTCAAATCTGTTGGTAAGTTAGGGGGTGTCTACCCTAAAGAGGTGAAGACTTCTCCCCAGAGAACAATTTGCTCCAACAGCCATGAAGGCACCTGAAGCAGGTGCTGTGGAGCACAGAACTTGGTCAGGCATGGAATACACCAAAGCCATCCACCGTATCCCAGGCCATCACCTGTCATCCTGACTTTTGTCCTTCAATGACTCAGGAAGAGAGAGTTTGGCTCTGCCCCACTTCAGTCCAATTCCCTCAGGAGTCAAGACATCAGCTGTGATGTCACTGGTCCTCTTAAGAGCAGCACCCCACCCCCCACCCCCCTATGTACCAGGCACTATGCTAAGGGCAGGAGACACAAGAACAGAAAAAGACAGTGCCTGCCCTCAAGGAGGAGCTCACAGTGTGAAAGAGCAGACAACTTGCTACAATGTATAGGAAGAAAATATAGAACATAGCTAGAGGAATCTCAGAGAGAAGGCATTGGCAGTCCCACCCTCACACTCATTTTTTCACTCATTTATCATTCTGTTTTGACTAACTCTACAGATGGTGGGAGACAATATCCTCCGGGAAGAAGAGAGAAAGGCAGGCCTTGGTCCCTGGACCTTGGCATGGGGTCCACTCCCTCCTCTTCTGCCCCAAAGCCCAGGCTCAAATGCTTACAGACCTGCCCCCTCATTCTTCCTGGGAAATCTCCACTGGGGGTGGGGGGGGGGAGGCAGTGGCTGGCTTCTTCCTTGCTCCAATGCATCTTTCAAGCTTGGAAATGGACAGAAAGAGAGAGGGGAGCCCTGCCTCTAAGACCCACCTCCTCCAAATTCCTCAGGTGTTTATTCAGGCCCCTGGTCACCCTCCAATCCAAACATGAACACTTCAGATGGTGGGGGGAGGAGGGGAAGGCAAGAAGGGCCTCTCCCCCCACCATAGGATAGCTCAGCACAGACTGTACAACTGTGCCCAGTGACTCTAGATAGAAGCCTGGGGGCAGGAAGGACAAGGCCTTCTCTTCCCCCCTTCGCTCTGAAAAGTGGTGTTAGGGGAGCAGAGATGCCCCAGAGGGCACCGTGCTGGGGAAGGTCAGGGAGGTAATCAGCAGCCCTGAATCCTGCCTCACCAGTTCCCTGAAGTCGATGGCAATAAGGCAGGAGCCCAGAAGGAAGTGGGGCCAGTCAGTAGGATCAAAAGCCTCAGGCCAGGCTGGAGTGCTGATGCTGAGGGCATGAGGCCTCTGTTACCCTCCAGGGCAATTTCCATCCTTTCCTAGAGTTTCAGTTGGTCTCTGGCACCTTGATCACTTCCTGAGGCCTTGATCACTTGCCTTGGGCCCTGGTCATCCCCTGAGGCCTTGGCCACTCCCCTAGGGTTGAGTATATAAGGAAAAAATGATCAGAGAAGGGAGTCTGAGAGAAGAGTCAGAGGTATGTATGGACAGAAAGGTAGAGGAGGAATCAGGTGGGTGTGTAATAGTGAGGGGTCTGAGAGGTGGAGAAAGTCAGAGGCTCTGAAGCCGGGCAGCTTCTGAGGTCCCTGCCAGCCATGAACCAGATGCTGGTTCTCCCAAGAATGATGCCCTTGCGCCAGCTCTTGGGCGAGAAAGCAGCAAGAATTAAGAGTTGGGAGTCCTTGAAACTGGCCGGCCGCCAGGGGGCACCATAGTACACAGTGCACTAGAGGGCCTACATAGAAATTTGACTGCCTCCGTTCCTTCGTCTGTAAAGCACCTCCCTCCCAGGGTTGTAGTGAGGATCAAATGAGCTAATTGCAAAGCGATTAGCCCAGTGCCCAGCACACAGTAAATGTTAGCCATGACTATTGAGACGAAGCTGAGAGGGAGCGCAGAAGTCTTTCTTAGAGGCAGCTTGTTGATTCTGTGAAGTCAGACAGTCCAAAAACACTGATGAAGCACTTACTGTGGGCCAAGCACCAGGGATGCAAAAAGAGGCAAAAGACCAGCCCTGCTCTTCAAGGAGCTTACAGTCTAATGGGAGAGACCGCAAGCAAACAAATATGTACAAACAAGCTCTAGACCAAACAAAGAGAAAATGATTAACAGGGGGACATCCCTGGAAATAAGAGGGGGTGGGGAAAGCATCCTGAAGAAAGTGGAATTGAAGTTGGGACTTAAAGAAAGCCAAAGAGGTTATCGGTCTGAGCAGGGGGAGGAGAGCATTCCAGGCATGGAGGATGGCCAGAGGTGGGAGGGTCTTGTTCTTGCTGACAGCCAGGAGGTCAGTGTCATTGGATCAAAGACTAGATGTTGAGGAGGAGGGCGTGAGAAGATTGGAAAGGCAGGAACTGGGCCAGGTGATGAAGGGCTTTGGATGGCAAGCAGAGCATTTTGTAATAGCTCCTGGAGGTTACTGAGTAGGGGGTTGACATAATCTGACCTGCATTTTAGAAAGATCATTTGACAGCTAATTAGAGGATGGACTAGATTTGAGGCAGGCAGACTACCTCCCCTCCTCCCCCAGCAGGATATTATAAGTGTCCAGGTGTGAGGTGATGAACATCTGTACCAGGGTGGAGGCAGTCTCAGAGGAGAGAAGGGGGATTATTTAAGAGATGCTGCAGAGGTGAAATGGACCAGAGATGCCGCAGAGGTGAAATGACAGGCCTTGGCACCATATTGGATTTGGAGGGTAAGAAAGAGAGAGGAGTCCAGGATGACTCCTAAGTTGGGAGCCTATGGTGTTGTCACCTACAATAATAAGGAATAGGGGAGGGGAGGGTTTAGGCCTGAGTTCTGTTTTGTATATTGAGTATATATAACCCTAAATGTGTGTGCTGGACATCCAGTTTGAGATGTCTGTTGAAGATGAGACTGGAGGTTGGAGAGGTAGATTTTAGAATCATCAGTGCAAAGATTGTCATTAAATCCACAGGAGCTGATGAGGTCATCAGGTGAATTAGTATGGAGGGAGAAGAACAGGTGGCCCTGGGCAGAAACCTGAGGGACCCCAATGGTTAGAGGGCAGATCTGGAGGGGGAGCCAGCAAAGGAGGCTGAGGAAGAGTGGGCAGAGAGGGAGGAGAAGAGCAAGGAGGAGGAAGAGATGTCCTAAAAACCTAGAATCAAGACTTGAGTTTGAATCTTGCTCCTGACACCTTCAAGCTGGATGATCCTAGGCAAGTCACAGGCAAGTTTTCTCAGTTTCCCTCCCCTTTTCGGTAAAGCTTGGGTAATAATAACATGTGCCTTGGAAGCTTATTGTGAGGATCATGTGAGATAACATCAGTAAACTGTTTTGCAAATCCTGCTATGTAAATGTGTGCTATCTTAGGGTTATTATTCATAACATTTCTCTATCAGGCCATCTCCAGAAGCCAAGGGCAGGCCTGGCCCCTGAACCAAGGTGTCCTAATTGCTACTTCTGGAAGTCTACAGATACTTGAAGACAGTTACAATGCAGCCATCCACCCCGGTCTTCTCTGACCCAGGCTAAACATCCCTATTTAATGACTGGGACTATGAAATATTGTAGAGGCAACTGGGCTGAGCGGCCAGCTCTGAGGTGCTGGGTGTCCTGTGACCACTCTGAGGCACCTGTGGACCTGCTTCTGTCATGGCTTCGGTGAGCCAGAAGTCACAGAAGGTCAGAACTGAGAGCAAATATGGAGAGCACACACTGTACATTTGGGGAAACTGAGGCCCGAGACAAAGGCTTGAGGTCACAAGACCGCTCCTCTGAATGGGAAGAAAAGAATAAAGTGCTCTAAGAGAGGCCTGTGGGTTGTAACACCTGCCAGGCTCCCAGAAACCTTAGCTCACAGGGGACCCTCCTGCCTTTAGGCTGAGCCTGTGACTCCCAGTCTGGACACTGGGTGGTGCCAAGTGCTCACAAGTGTGTGGTTGGATGCATGAGGATGAATTGTCCAGAAGTCATGCCCTCCAGGGAAACAGAGTGGTAAAGTGGAGGAGAAAGAGGAAGGGCGAAGAGAAGGAGAAAGGAGGGGAAGGAGGGAGGAGGAGGAGGAGGAGGAGAGGTGGTTAGACAAACCAGGACAGAATTGCTGGAGGTTGGGGTTCCCTAGGCTCCAGCCTCCACCCACCTGGGGCACAGTCACACCACCTGGTTCCTTATGACCCAAACTCCTTAATAACAGCCAAACCCTAGGGATGAGGAGGTCAACCAACTTAATCCCCTCAAGGACGTCGGGTTGGGATGACCAGATGCTCCTGACAAGCTATCACCCTCTTCTTTCAGCCTGGCCCAGAGAAGGGTGAGATGTGGGGTGTGAGAGGCCACCTGGACTTGCAATCTAAAGAGGCCTCGGTCACGCTGTCCTCTGCCCTGCCAAGCCTCTGCCTTGGGTCACTCCCACTATGGGTGGCCTTTGCTCCTACTTACCTACTGCTGAACAAAGCTGGAGAAAACCACAACTGGGATCCATTACCAGCCCTCGGCAATCCTGCTAGACCTTCTGCAACCCTCCCTCTCCCATCCTCCACAGAGGCTCTTCCAAACCTCAGCCCTGCTCCAACCTCCCATGGCTCCCTGTCCCCCACCCTCTTATACTTTATTTTACAGAAAGAATGCTTGAGACTATTAGGCCAGAGCACACTCTCAGGTGCCTACTCCCCTCTCGCCTGAAGAGGTCACCCTTTTCCTTGCCAAGCCCAAACCCTCCATGGGAACAAGAGACCCCATTCCATCCCATTTCCTCCCAGAAATTGCCCCCTCTGTCAGCTCTCCCCGACACTGGCTGCTTTCCTACTGACTCCCTCCTCCCTTCCACCACCCAGCTGTCATCCCACATCCCTCTTCCCTTCTGCCGTTAAATTCCTCAGAAGGCTGTGCACCCTTGGCACCTTCTCTTTGCTTAACTAGTCTGACTTTTGATGATGTCATCCAAACTGCTCTCTCCAGAGTGACCACCGACCTCTTAGTGGTCAAGTCCACTGGCCTTTTCTCAGTCTTCTTTCTCCTTGACCTCTCTGTGGCCTTGGACACTGGTGATCACCCTCTTCTCTAGGTTTTTGGAGAATCCCCCCCAAGCTCTCCTCCTCCCTCTCTGACTGCTCCTCCACTGTCTCCTTTGCTGGACCTTCCTCCAGGCCATGCCCTCTAACTGTGGGTGTCCTTCAGGGCTCTGTCCTGGGCCTGCTTCTCTGGTCCCCCTTCACTACTTCCCTTGGGGATCTCATCAGCTTTCATGGATTTCGTGACCATCTGATAACTCTCAAGTCTTCTTGCTTCAGTCTCTTGCTGGTCCCCAGTTTTGCATCTCCATCTGCCTTTCAGACACTTTGAACTGGATGTCCAGTAGACTTCTGAAACTCAAATTGTCCCAAACTCCTCACTATCCTTCCTTCCAAAGCCCTTATAAGCTTACCTGCTCTCAGTAACCCACATGTCACTGAACCTAAGAGTTAGGGGCAGCTAGGCGCAGTGATAGATACTAGCCCTGGAGTTAGGAGGACCTGAGTTCAAATCCAGATGACCCTGGGCAAGCCACTTAACCCTGCCTGCCCTCCCCCCCAAAAAAAACCCTAGGAGTTATCCTAGACCCCTCGCTCTCTCATACTAGCCAATTGCTGAGGCCTACTGATTCAACCTTTGCAACACCTCTTACACGTACCCCCTTCTTTCCCTAATCCGCCCCCACCCTCATCATCTCATGCCTGGACTATGGCAGTAGCTGCTGGGCGTGTGTGTGTGTGTGTGTGTGTGTGTGTGTGTGTGTGTGTGTGTGTGTGTCTGTCTGTCTGTCTGTCTGGGGGTCTGCCTGCCTCCAACATCTGCCCTCATAAAGCACAAGAATGGCCATGTTAACCCCGACTCAGTTTATTCCAGCAGCTCCCCATTACCTCCAAGATCAAATAGAAATCCTGTTTGGCCAGGCACTCTAAATCCAGTGACATGGCCTGCTGCTGCCCCATCTCTGCCCGCCCCCCGCCCCAGGCCCTTGGCTTCCTTTAAGTCTCTGCTAAAACCCCATCTTTTCCAGAAAGCCTTTCTCAGCCCTCATAACTCCAAAGCCTTCCCTCTGTTAATTATTGAAGTCCGTCCTGAATCTAGCTTGTTTGTACCTAGGTTGTTTGCATGTTGCTTGCTCTATTGGACAGTGACTTCTTGAGAACAGGGACTATCTTTGGGCTCTTTTTGGACACTGAGTGCTTCTCCTGGAGCTTAACACAACGCTCAGCATGTAGTAGGTGCATAATGGATGTTTATTGGCTGGACTCTGCCAGGTCACACAATAAACGAGTTAGTCTTTGTGAAGTGCTTAGCAATGCCTGGCATGTAAAGGAGAGGGTCCAGAGGAAGGGGCCCAGGGTGGAAGTAGGCCTCCGGAATGGGACATATGGGCATCGGGTGAGGGCCCCAGGAGTGTGTGGATGGAGAAGGGAAGGCTCAGCTGGCAGAAGACCCTTGGAGCATTAGAAAGACTTGCCGGAGAGGGCTTAGCCTAGCTCTGCTCTGCTGTGCTTTCTCGGTGGATGGGGGTGGGGGGGTGGAGTGGAGAGGCCTGCAAAGCTGCTACAGTCTGATGTGGTTAATAGGCTGAAGAGTCCTAGCTAGATATATGCTGCTGTCACAACATAAGGAAGAAAAAACACAAACCTTGTCATCAGAGTTGTGACATTTTAAAAAAAAAAAAACTTATTTGGGCTTGACGCAAGGGAAAATTAGGAAATTATTCCTAAAAAGAACTACCCACAAACAGAAACGGTGGTGTCCAGAGGCTCCCAGGCCAGGGCAATGTGGCCTTTCGTCTCTGAGATTTTACAGAAGGATCTGATGGGATGTGGGCTGGGGCCCAGGGCTGGAGTTCTGGGGAGTCTCTGCCTCTATCTGCCTGCCTGATGAACACCGGGGGGCTCTGCCTCAGTGGGTTCGGCAATAACCCACCCACAGGGAGCCAGGGAAGAAGAGTTTACTGAGGGGAGCTACCCTGGTCTTCTGTTCTGGGGCCCCTCCTCCTGCCCCCTCCTATCCTCTACCCCCAACTGGACCCAGATGGACACTGGCCAGGTCAGTCCTCACCCCCAAATCATTCTGAAGGCAAGGGGCTGAGAGGAGGCTGCCCAGGGTCACCACCTGGTGCCAGTGCCTTATCACTAAGAGGAAGCAAGCTGGGCCCACTAATAGACCCCTCTTCCTCCTCCACATAAACACTCCTTTCAGCAGCCCCAGAATCCAAGGGGGTAATTATGGGCTGGGAGGGGGTTAGGCTGTGGGGCAAATGACAGGATTACAGGAAGGGATTAGACTGACGGAATCTCAAAGCTCACTGGCTGCCAGCTTGGGGGGGAGGCGCTGCTTGCACCCCACCCTCCAGAATGGTGGCTTAACAGCTCCCCAAGGGCGCTGGTTGGCTAGCCCTCCCTGAGTATCGGCATCATTAGTGTGTGCAAGGGAGGGACTGTGGAGAGGGCGGCTGGCCAACTGAACTACCCAGGGATCCTCGCCCTGGTCCCTGCCCCCATCCTTCCTGTTGAAGCCCTGTAATTTCCTGTCACTTGTAGGGAGGAGAGAGGGCTAACACCCACCTGCCGTCCTGAGATCCTTAGCTCTCGGGCTCCTGAATTGTGGCTTGGCGGCTCTTCCCCACCCCACCTTGATCCCAGCTCCAAAGGCAGGGGTGGGGCAGACATAATCTTCTAATTGGGAGGCTGCGCCCACCCGGGAGGTGGCCAGACCCCAAGGGAGGGGGCGTGACTCAGGTTGTGGGTTTGGAGGATGTCCTGGACTGAGAAGGAACTTCGCCTTGAGGCCCTGACCTTCCTTCAGCCACAGGGCAGAGACCAGAACAATCTCCTTTCTGTTCCAGGCATTGGCCTAGGGGTCCTCAGGACAGAATCAGGGCCTGAGGAATGTTCCTGGGGGCATCTGGGACCCAGCCCCTTCCAGGGACTGATCTCAGATGATGCCTTCTGGGGTCTTCCTCTCTTTCTGCTCTAGGCAAAGCGATCTTGCGGGTCCCCATGTGTCCCAGGTCCGCTTCTGAGACCGAGTGAGCAATGCCCTCCCTCCTCCCCTCAGCTGTGGAAGCCCCACCTTCCCTTCCAGTTAAGACCTTTCCTGGGTCGCTGAGAGGTTGGTGTCACCCCTGCCCCCAACCTATTTTGTACACTTGAAATCTCAAGGCATCTGTCAGTTAGTTTGGGTACATTTGTACATAATGTTTACAGAAATGTTGTCATCTTCCTCCTCTGGAAGGCAGGGACCTCTCTCCTGCAGTATCTGGGTCTCCAGCACCCTCACCTGAGGCAGATGAAAGGTTTGCTAGTCACTCTTTGAGATGACAGTGTCCCCTTCTTGGCTGTGGGGCTATTAGAGTGAATGTACAGAGGGAGACACCATCACCTGGGGCCTCAGACTGCAGGCAAATGGCCACTCTCTGTCTTCCAGGTGGCCCCAAGCACCTGCCTGCCCCAGTCCAAGTGAATGATACTCACTGAGAGGGACCAGAAGTGTACGCTCCCCAAGATGGAGGAGCAACCAGGGGAAAGTCCATCCCGGGCCCAATCTCACCAGGGATTACGGACAGTCTGGCTCGTAAACGGCAGCCAAGCACCCTAAAGCCTTCCAGTGGATCTGTTTCCCTTCTCCAATCTAGCCTCCATTCTAATCTTGCCCTGCTGTTCTCTACTAATGGGCCCTACATTTATGGATCACTGCTTGAAGGGAAAGCCCTTGAGGCCCTGGACATTTAGTAATTTGACAAGGCCATTAGGGTGGTAAGCTTTGACTGCATCACACCACCTCCAAAGAATGGAAAGAGGGAGAAAAAGGAGCAGGAGCGGATGGGTGGCTGGCAGTGTGACAGGGCACCAAGCTGCCTGGCAACTCCACGTGGTCAGACTCGATGCCCTCCATCCTCAGGGACTGCTGAGCCACTGGGATCTTGGGGAGATTAGAGTAAAAGGAAAGCTCCATCACAACTGGTTTTGTGCTTGGTTCTGGGCACGTTTAGGATGGAGTATGTAGGGCGATGGAGCTGAGAGGGAAAGACTGCAGGAAGGAGACACAATCCCAGAGCCTAGCTCACTTTGCTCGAGCCCTAGCCTGATACTGTTGATGCGTGTGCATGTGTGTGTGTGTATGCACTGTTGAGCAGGTGCAGCAAGAGCCTCTAATTGGCTCCATGGGCATAACCCAAGGACGCCTCCTGGCTGGGGTGGGCTTGACACAGGTGCCCGGGTTAAGACCCCAAGGGGAGGAGCTCCACGGTTGGCGCCTCCTCCCTACTTCTCGGAGCTGCTGTACCAGCTAAGTTCATTCAGGGAGAATGATCCTGTGATCAAGACTGTCTCTGTTCAGCTGAGTTCTGGCCACAGCTGCTAGTTACCTTGCCAGACACCCAGTGGGAGGCTGAGTGATCCTGGGATAGTCACTGATCCTCTCAGGCCCTTCAGTCAAATGAGGAGGTTGGGCTTCTAGGATTGCCTTGAGATCTAAATCTGTTCCTGTGACTGATGGATGGAAGTTTTAGGGAAAGAGGTCAGAGCCAGGTTTCCTTGGTTCGAATTCCCAAATCTCCCTTTTTCACCTTGGGCAAATCCGTGGGTCTGGGCCTCAAGTCCCCAGAGCCCTCTGCAGTCTGAGGGCCAGGGGCCAAAGGTGGGCCCTCCTGTGGTGATTGGGGGAGGCCACTCCCCCAGGAGGCTGCTATGCCTGGCATTTGGAGCCAGCCTCCCCCTCCTGCCTCTCAGTCTTTTGCGACAGTGACAGCTGCTGTTTTCTGGCACCAAGCTGCATCGAGCACCACCCTCTGAGTAAAGGTCAGACAGGCAAGGAGCCCTTCCCTGTGTGGAACAGAGCAGAGCCCGCTGAGGACCATGCTGAGCCTGACAAGGGCCTCCAGACTGCTCCAGACCTCCCTGAGGAACCAGCTGGTTCCCAGGGCTCATGTCTCTGCCCGGCCAGCCAGGGATCCGACCAGCACCGGCGTAAGTGGCCCTGAGAAGAGAGGGTTGTAGGCCCAGTGAGGTCAGATGGACAATGCTGGGAGGGAGAAGCCCTGAGGAACTTAGAGAGGGGTGGGCTCGAAAACTAAGGGGACCAGGGTAGCCAAGGGGACTGGCCTAAAGGCTTCCTTCTCAGCTAGCCTCATCTTCCAGTGATCTCACAAAGAGAATATACTGGCTGCTGAGAAAACCTTCAGTCGGGAGAGTTTAGAAGTCCCAGATCCTTGCCAGTCATTTACCAGCTGAGAGCATTGGGGGGGGGGGGGGGGGAGGGACGGTGTCCAGGGCATGAGGGCAAACAAAGGAGGCCCCCAGAGAATGCTGAGAGTGAGCTGATGCTCTGCTCCCCTCCTGAAGGGAGGCACAGAGAGGTGGTCTCTCCCAACACCTCCCTTACTACTGATCTACTCCGGCTCCTTGGCTGGACCAGAGAGGTTGTGACCAGCACCAGGTCACACAGCAGTTGGAGTCTGAATGCATCTCCTGGTCATTGCTCTTTCTGCCCCATCTGTGGGCTGACACCATTGGCAAGGCCCTCCCCCTCCACCACTGAAGAGATCCCTGGGGAGGGGGGCCCTGAGACCCTACTCCCACCCCCTCCCTGTTAGCTGGGTGTGTTTACCAGGGTTTCCCTGGGCTGACCAGAGGGACTATCCTCTGACCTTGACTAGTCAAGTCACGTCCTCCTTGGCTTCTGGCCTACAGGGTTTGAAGGTCATTTTGGGGGGGATGGGAGGATGTAAGAGGCCTGGCTGCATTGGAACCTTGAGAGGGAGGGGAAGGGAGGAGATAGGGAAAGGAGTTGGCCTCCTCCCAGCCACCACAGTGAGCTGGTTCTTTCCCCAAGCAGCTGGTGGGGCAGTAGACAGGCCAACCCCGAAGTAGGAGGACCCGAAGGCAAATCCTGCCAGCTTCCTCAACTGTATTAAGAGTCATATCAGCACCTACTTCCCAGGTTGCTGTGAGGATCAAATGGGATGTTTGCACGGTGCTTGGCACACAGTAGGTCCTTAATCAATGCATTATCTCCCCTCCCCACCAGGAGCAGGTGGCTGCCCTGGTGGCCATCTTCCTCACCTTCTTCGTCCCTTCAGGATGGGTACTATCAAACCTCCACAACTACAAGAGAAGTTCAGGGTAACAGAGGCACCCTGAAATGAGCTCCCATCGATGCTGGAGCCCCTACAGCTGCCTCCAGGAGACCCCTCCAAGACCCGCTCATTAAAAGTCTCTCCTGCCAAAAGCCTCCTCTCTGATTCTTCTGATCAATGAGGACTCCTCACAGGCACCCAGGGCCGGGCCCCACTTCTGTTCTGTGATCTTCAGCAAGGGCCACTGTCCCCCACTTTGGCTCACCCCCAGCCCCCAGCAGGCCAGAGGGACCCCCTGAACTCAGAGACACGCCCAGAGAAGCAAGTTAGAGATGTTTATTTCAGCAATACTCGGCACCACACCCTAAAACAGACCTGTACAGGAGGAGGTCAGACCCAAGGGGAGAGAAAAACCAATATGCACTACCTAGAGGGCCCTGAGGTGCCACCTTTGGGATAGGGGGAAGGGATGTAATGGGGCCCCCCCACATCTCATCTAGGAGGATGCTCCACCATCCCCACATCCCAGGGTGGGCACTGCCCCAGCAATGACCACTGTCAGCACAGGCTGCAGACAAGTCTTTCCCTCACACACTGATGGGGGATTGGGGGAGGCCCTGAAGCTCCTGTGAGAACTGCACTTGCCCAGAGTGCCTAGGTCAGGATATCGTGGGCCTGGTGCTCCACCAGCATCTCCATGCTCTTCACATCCGTGCACCAGAACTCCAGGCGGTCCTTCATGCCCTTGATCTGAAGAACAAGCCAGGGCACAGCCACCCTCATGAGGGTCCCCCCGCCTGGGCAGGCACTTCCACACTGGACTGCCTGAATCATCCTGGCCTTCCTCCTGCCCCTCCCTCTTGCTGGTCTTCTTCCCCTTGCCCTCCCCCTCCCCCTTCCTCCCTCTTTCTACTTGGGTAATAAATGAGGAGGGGAACCGCCAGGACCCCCCAACCTCAAGGGCCCCTGAAAGTTGGCAGGGCTGACAGCAATCTAAGAGTTTCAAAGTTATTCCCAGGGACCAGAGGGTTTGGTGCCCATACCTGCTGCAGATCCAGCACTCGAGGCTGCACCCACGTCATGTGCACCCGCTTGTCCACCTCGTCGACGCTTCCTTTCACCAGACCCACCGAAAGGGCCTTCATCACCAGCAGCTCCACCTACATGGGGATAGCCAAGTGTGGGTCAGTGGGGAGGGTGGGATTAGGGGGTACAGCCCTGGGACCCCTGGGCGGGAGCTTACCTCGTTCGCCTTCACCCTGGCGCTCTGGGCGATCTCCTCAAAGGTGAGCTGCCGGTGGTTGGCTGGGCGCGTGAAAGTCATCTGAAACGCCAAGCTGGGGATGACCACCTCTTCCTAGAATCCCAGCCCGCCAGGGTAGCCCCGGCCGTCCCGGGGGATGCCCACACTCACCTCCATGAGGCAAAGCAGCTGGATCTTCTGCAGGAGCAGGGCCTCGTTGGCGGCCAGATCTGGCTGTATGGAGGAAGAGGTAGGCAAGTGGCCCCTCTACCTGCCCCAGGCCCACCCCAAAGCCTGAGACTGCCAACAAGAGATGGGGGGAGTTGGCAGCCAGTGGCAGTCCTTGGGGGCAGCAGAGCCCTCGAGGAGCCTGGGTTTCAATTAGAATTTAATTTTGTTCCGCTTAGGAGGGAAGGGGGGAGGACACTAAGGCACACCCCCCTCCTCCCACCTTGGGTGGCTCCCCAGGACTGGGGCCTCACCTGCTGGCCCCAGGCAGGCTTCAAGGTCTGGAACCTCTCGACGTTCCCACTGTTGAAGGCGTAAAGTGTGTCGATCAGCCACTGCCTGTCTGTGTTCCTCAGGGAGTCCAGCACAGGGTGCATAAGCTGCAAGACAAGCAGAGATGGCATTGGCCTGAGGAGCGCTCGGCTATGCCCCTCACTGCAGGGTCAGGGACGGCTCTGGAGCCAACTCACCAATTCCCCAAAGTTGTAGACGCCTTCCCCAAGAAGTCCTGCCAGGCCCAAGGTAAAAGCTCTCTCCTGCTGCTCGGACACTGCGGTGACAAAAGGCCTCTGGTCACACGGCTGCAGTCTGCCCAGCCAAACTGCCTTGTGGGCGATGCCCGACTGGGCACTACTCCATCTGTCTGCTTCACCTCCAGACCAGCTGTCCCATCTGTTTCCTTGGATGCTCCATTCAGGAAAGCTGGACCCACTGCCCCATGGCCCATCCTCTGACATGCCACCTCCTCCAGGAAGCCTTCCCTGATACCAAGTTAGTAACAACAGTCCTCAGAGGGGTCCAATAGACCCCTCTGACAAGGAAGTACTGAAATTGGCTCATTAATGCTAACCTTAACCCCTCTGGGACTCTGGCCTTCAGGAACTAGTATCTACCCTCCCTCTAGTACAAAAGGCAGCCCCACCCCTTGGCCTATGACTACACAGATCTGACCCAGGGATCCTGCCAAGCCTGCTGGAAACAACCCCTCACCAGAAGGTGGCACTTCAGGGGCTCCCTGGGCAGCTTCACCATGGGGGCCCTTGGTCCAACTCCATCAGCATCGACTAAGCTGTGGCTGTGGGTGTGGTGGGGGGAGGAGACCCCAGGGAAGCCAGTCCCTTGAGGGGCCGGAGGGAGACAACGTGCCAACAACTAGGCAAGGGAGCCTAGGGAGGAGGAGCACAGTGCAAGGAGAGGGCAGAAAGCGTACTTTTTATGAGACGGGGAGCCCTGGGTGTCTCTGTAGGCCAGAGGAGTGGAGAGACTAAAGATGAGAAGGGAAGATGAGGAGAAGAGAGGAGGGGAGGGGGAGGCACCAGACGTGGAGCTGGCCTGGCCTGGGGAAGGAGAAGGCCCCTCCGGACCTCCCCCAGACACTGAGCCTAGGAGGAGGGAAGGGAAAGGAAGAAAGGGCAGATGGAGGGCCACCCTGGTGCATGATGGGGGATGCAGGCAGGCATAGGAGACGCGCCTCTGAAGCAGCCCCAGCTCTCTCCATCAGAGAAGAACAGAAAGGTGGATGAGCAGCAGGGAACACTTATGGGACAGAGCCCATGGGCAGAGTCGCTCCGACCTCAGGGGAGACACAGGAGAGGGCTCAGAAGACGCTTCTCCACCACCTGGAAGCCCCCAACGATGGCCAGACATCCTGGGCCATTGACTTGGTTTGGGAAGATGCTGTACCAGGCCTGACCTGAACTCCAGACAAACTACTCATGCCACTCATGGGAAACAGATAAAGCACAGGACATCGACACTCAAGATCAAGGTTTTCTGCCCAAGACTAACTTCCACAAAGCAACTGCCAAAAGGAGGAAGAGAAAAGACCAAGTGCTAGGTGCTCTACAAGTCTGTGATCTCTGACCCTCACCACAACCTGTGAGGCAGGGCTGTTCTCATCATTTTGCAGTTGAGGAAACAAGACAGCCAGAAGTTTGGTGCCTTGCTCTTGGTCTCAGGTAGGAAGCTTCTGAGGATTTGAACTCAGATCCTCCTGGCTCCAGGTCCACTGTGGCACCCTTTGACTGCCTCTAGGGGGAGGCCAAAGGAGCCTTACAAAAGGACACTCCACTAACACTGCATCCCCTCCTTGCATTTACAAACCTTTATGGACCAAGTAGCCTGGGCTGGGGTCCAGAGATGCCCAGGAAGGCCTGTCAGCACTTCCCTAACATCCTACTAACTAGGGCATAAGAGCCTGGCCACAATGAAGGAGGCATGGGAGGATCCCCTCCCAGGAGGGCACTGAGCACTTTTAAGAGAGTGAGCTACATACCCAGGGAAAAAGGACCAAAAAAACAGCCTGAATCAGGGCAAGATGGTCATACAAGATTCCTCATCAGACCTAACAGAGATGACCTGGGTGATCCTTGGACCCATGCTTGCCCCCGGAAGCTCCTTTTTGTAGGTGTCGTCACGCTGATTACACAAAGCACCAGAATAAGAGACCCTCCTAATAAGATTCCCTACTGCACACAAAAATTCAACTTCACAATTCACACAAGAAAAACCAAGTGGATGAAGACCACCAATGACTCTGACTGGAACTTGCAGCTGGAAAGGCCACAGGCTGCCTTGCCAGATATTTATCTCAAAGAGACTACAGTCAAAAACCCAAACTAAAGAGGACGACTGAAAGCACACAAGATCGCTTCTCGGAAACAAGGTAGAACTGTTTAACCCCTACCCTCTTCTGGGGATACACTATGGCTGTAAATTTGACCTCTGAAGAATCAAAATTACACCCTGGGGGCAGCTCACCCAAAGGGGCCAACAGGAAGACTTCAGGTCTTAACTTCCTGTGGCTGCTCATCATCTCCCCAGGGCTTGGCCCAGTGTTTGGCACTTTTTGACTGAACTTGATTTACAAATCATCACTGGGGAGACTGTCCAGAACAAAGGGAGACCCACAGACAACCCAAGCGCTCAGACAGGTTGTGACCTGGCAGCCAGAACAGTGAGGAGGTCACAGAGATCCTTCGGGTCTCTGTGGATGTGGCCCACATTCCTATCTCACCTGATGCCTTGAGGGGTAGTGTCTTTCCTAAATGTTCTCTTGCTCTCAGCACCAGCACAAATAAAAAGCTATTAAAAAGACTAACAAATAACACTAGCCCCAAATTCTCTCCAGCTTTCATGGCTGTTCCTCCCAGGTATTCTCCTCACGGTTCTCAATCTAGCTCCCTCCCTGCCCTAGTCCTACGCAACGAAAGCCACTTTTTTGATTCTGCCCCCCCAATAGCAGCCTCCTTATCTCCTTGGCTGTGTTAGCTGCCCTTCTCTCTCTGGAGCAGAGACAAATCCAACGCAGGCCATCCCAAGGACATTCCCACTTTGGCCTTATACGTTCTCAGAGCTAGATCGCAGATACAAAACTGGAAGGGCCCTCATGGAGCTTCTAGTTAGACAAAACTGAGGCCAAGAGGGAGGAAGGAGTAGAGCTGGGGCCCAAGCCCATGGCCTGTAGAGGGTGGACAACAGCCAGGCTTCTTTGCTGGGGCCGAACCCATTCCTGTCCCTGTCCTGCCCATTCGTGTAGCCTTGGAGGTGCCTCATGCAGCCTTCCTCCTCACTGGCTCACACTCTGACTCCTTGACCACCCCTCCATTTTCATGTGAATTAATTTCTCCAGATACTTGAGTAGGAGACACAGAGAACGTGCCTGCTACCACCCGGGAAGTGCACAGTGACCTCACCCTCAAAGAGGACAGAGCAGGGTAAAGGGGCATCCCCCGAGTTACCTGGCAGGTCCTTTACATCGATACAGCCCAGGAACCGCAGGGCGTCCTTATAGTAGGATGCGTGGTTTCCGATCGTCTGATAGTATTTGCTGGAAAGGTCATAGAAACGACTGTGTACGGACGTCACACCTGGAAGGTTGTTAAGCATCTCTTCCACATCTTCAATTGTTTCCTGCACATAGACGGGAAACTTGGAGTGTCCTGGGCACATGTTTGTTGGACCCTCCTCCCACCCCTCCCCACCAGAAGCAGAAGAAAAGAGACCCAGGACCATGGGGGCCAGCAAATGCCTCCTCCACTTGGATGTGGCCAAGCCTCCTATTTCTTTTGTGGCTAAAGCTCTTATTTCTCCTAAGAAGAGGCAGCCCTATATATCCTACCTGAGGTCCAAAAATAATGAGGCTGACCATGCTTGTAAAGATGATGCGTGGCCTCACCTCTTCACCGGCTTACATCTCATTACTCCGAAGGGGGACAAACAGACTGTTCAACCCCACCCCCAAATGTGATCTAAGTCTCTTTCACCAAGGCCGGGTCAATCTGGGAGTCTCTGGGTGTTGGCTCCCAATCCTCTACTCTCCTAACACAACCATAACCACTAAGTATCTGGTTTCCCTTACTGGTCAGCTAGCTATTAGACACTGACTGTGTTCTATATCAACCAGGGGAGGGAACAAGGACAGGCAGATGTGCTTCTTTAGTCTCCAGGTCAAAGGACCTTCCCAAGCCAGGACCCCTAAGGCACCAACAACTGGTCCCCTGCCCTCACCTTTGTCACCTGGAGGTCTCCAATGTTCAGTTTTAGAGCACCTATGGCAGTTTTACACAGGATTACTGCCTCATCACTGCTTTTTACCTGAAATTGCCAAAAGGAGTAAGAGAAAGATCAGAAACCAGAGGAGCAGGCGGCAAAAACAGAGAAACTACCAGGAAAAGGCTCCTGCCTTCCCAGAGTTTACAGTCTCCATGTGCACAAGGCAATGGACCAAGGAACCAGGGGCAGCCCAAGGGGGAACCACTCTAGCAAGGAAAAGTGCAGCTAAAATGTCAAACCTACCTTTTCCCGAGTCTTTTCCAGAAACGTAAGAGCAACATTAGGATCTGGAATAAATAAAAAGGAATGAAGTCAGAAGAGGCACCGACGGGCAGATCAGCCCAGTGTGAAACTCTTTAAATTGATATCATTCAATGTAGTAATGTAGGCTACCAAAAGCCAATGAACTTAGTCTGCAGCGCTTTTACCCTCTGGGGCTCATTCTTTGTGAAATTAATGCTCACCTGTCATCTGTCTAACTACGTGGAGAATGATTTCCACCAAAGACAGAGGATTCACCCTGAAATGGAAAGATCACCTGGATTTAAAATCTTAATAATGTGCAAATGCAGAAGGTAAACAATGAACAAGAGGGTGTGTTACCTGTGCTCAAACTCGCTGATGAAGTTTTCATAAAGCTGTAAGAGTAAAGAAATGAGATTCATTAGATGAGGCCAGTTCTGCCCTGAAGTATACTGCAGACCCCTCCTGAGCCAAATCTAGCTCTCAGTCTCAAGTTACAGGTGGGAAGGACATGAGAGACACAACCCAGGACACACAATGCCACACGAGACAGTTCCTAAACAAAAATTCAAGCTGGCAGCGCTGTCCTGAATGGCCCCAAGGAAAGAGCCTCCAAGAGGAACAACTGCCAGTGCTTATGTTTCAGGGGGTGGTGTGTTGGCCACAACTGATCCCGCCCCCCCCCCCCAGGAAGGACCTCTATTTGCAGCTTTAGAACCCCACCTTGGGAGCTATGGCTGACCTTTGGGACTGTCTCGCTTTGTTGGCTGGGCAAGCATTTTAGGCAAAGACACAGGTATAGACAGGAGGAATCTTGGGAGCAGCAAATGCGTAGGCAACAGGCAGGAGACGTGTCTCCTCAAAGGCCACCATAACACCAAGCTAGGGGCAATCATGTTAGTACAACACCAAGGAACAGAGAAAACTAAAACCACAACAGAGGTGCCCAAGGTTATGATGAAATTCTAATGAGGGAGAGGAAATGTGCTGGAGTCTTGCTTTGAGAGATTTTGAGATAGGCTAAGGAGGTGCCAGGAGGCACTGACAAGGACTTGAGTCTAAGGGGATTTTAGTGTGCATTCTGTAATGTCTGTGTACTGGGAAGATGGGATTCTGTGGCTAGAAAAGCACACAGCTGGGATATCAGTTATTGCTATGGTGGAACCCCACTGTGATTGGCAGGGCCTTCATACCCAACCCTTGTGCCACACACATGACAGTAATCAGTTTGGTAAACATGTCAAGGGCAATGTTTCCATGACATCCAGGGGGACTGAAAGAACTCAGCCCTAGAATGGGACTGAATAAAGCCATATAGTGAGAGGAAGGTGGGGTCAAAGGACAGGCGCCATGGTCACCTCAAGGCCTAGATAAGGCCTGGGCGAGACTGCTGCAAGAGTGGTACCCTTGCCAGGCTATTATACACAGATACCTCAGGGTCCCTAATCAATGCTTTGTTACTTTCTATGTCAGAAATCTAAATGACTGCTAACAAATGGAGAGAGAACACTTTGGTCTTGTTCCTGATTGTACAAAGACAGGACAGAGGGAGGGCCAGGAGCAGTAGATGTCAACTCAACGGACTCCTGCTTTTAAATCTGTCTCCTGCTACTGAACTTCTCAGTCTCCTAGGCAAACAGGCTTTCTATAAGGATCAACTCCAAATCTTTTGATACAATCCTGTTTTAACATATGAAATTACATTACACAAAAGAAACACCCACCAAATCCAGAAACTTAGATTTCCTGCTCCTTGGTGAATTTCAAATTTCTGCTTATGTATTAATGCCTCTTAAGGGGGTGCTGCTTAACATTAACCAATACAGTTTATGAGCCCACCACTAAAACAAAACAAACAAACCCAAATACTAACATTCATAGCGAAACTGGAGCTAGTAAAGGAAAACCAAGGATATTCCAGACAGAGTTTGGAGGAGTAGAGACAAGGAACAAAAGAGAGAGAATATTTCATAGAAGGAAACTTTTAACACTTGAGGTCCTGTGGAGTCAGTCCTAGAACTGGCTCTGTTTAATATTTTTTTGGAAGAGGTACACAGCCAAGCACCCAAGAAGCTCAGTACAATGCCCAACTGATGGGGATGAAAGGGCAGGAAGCTCCCAAAAGGCTAAGGGACTGGGCAAAAAAGGAGATAAGCTTAATTATGGGCAGGCATAATATCAGGAATTTAAGCCAAAACAACCCAAACTGTAATTATAGGATGATGTTATCAGTTCCCAGGAAAGGAATTCTGGATCAGTTTGCTGGGCATCATGAGAAAGCATTTGTACACAACAGGAAAAGCTCTAAAAGGGTCTAACAGAAGTGAAAATATACAGATAACGAAATTCACCTTGTGGTGGAAGTACAGGATGGGGAAGACTAGGTTTTACCACAACTCATAAAAAAGAGGCCTGAAGGCTTCTTAGCCTTTTAGCGAGCCTTGATTGTAGTCAGCACGGCCCACCTGCCAAGGCTATCCTTTCATCTCAGGCTGCATCGACAGAATTAGCTCGTCTGAAGCATCACTAAAGTCAGAGCCCATCCACAGTGCCACATTTAGTCCTGGGTCTTACATTGAAGGGGAGCAAGAAAAAAACAAAAATACACCCGAGAACAGGTGGAGGAGATGGCCGTGATGGCTGTCTTCACAGGCATGAAGTGAGAGTCTGGGACCAATGACCCAAGTCAGGGGACAGTCTTGAAAGAACCCTGTGGACTTGCTTCAGGCATCTAAGCACCTATTTCAAGGTATTAGTGAGTGGGGTTCAACCGACAACAGAAATAGGCATTTGTCTGAGGAGAAGCTAGAAGAATGCCATTCCTTCTAGCAGCACTACATGACCAAAGAAGGCTGATCCAGGGAACAGATCACGTAAACAAGCTCTAGAAACAATAAGCCATAGTGTTTGATGAACTCAAGGACACCAAGAGCGGCCTGGTAGAAGTTTGCCTTGGACCAACAGCACAGACCACAGGCCACAATAAGCTCTAAATGAACAGGTAGAGACGTAAAAGGTCAGGTCACAAAAATATCAGAGAAGGAAAAGGTCAAACAACTATAGCTAGGGGGACAAGGCTTAAAATGAGGGAGAGGTAATCAGAAGAAAACAGACAATTTATTACAAAAGGCTGAAAAGCTTTTGCACAAACAAAATAAATGCAATTAGAATTAAAAGGGAAACAAGGAGGAAGAAATCTTTGCGGGAGAAGTCTTGATAAAGGTTTACTATCCAAAATACAAAAGGAATGGAGAGCAACATGCATTGTATGAACAGAGGCAATTACCGATAGACAAGTGATCAAAGGACGCTAGAAGTTTTCTAAAAAAGCAATCGAAGGTGTCAAAAAATAGGGAAAAGAAACGTTCCCAAACACCAAGGAGAGAAACACACATCAAACGGCTCTCAACCGACAAAGGGACGACTGTTTGAGAGGAAAGGGCTACCTCCAGGAGGACGTGTTTTACAGAACCTAAGGAGGGGCCACGGATTTGGGGGCGCCCGACGCCCCCGCGCTGCAAGGAACAAAGAGGTTCGGTTCGGTCAGGGAAACGCGGGCGGAGCTGCAAACCTGACCCCGCCGACAGGGCTGTGCGAGGCCCCCGGCCATCCTCGACGCTGCCAGGGGGACTCGTCGGGGGTCAGACGCACGGAGGGGTGCCCAGGCAGCCTCCGCGGAACCGCAGTGGGGTTAGGCTGGAGGATCCCCCCAGGAGGAGCCCCCGGGGCCGCCGCCAGCTGCACGTGCCCACACCGCTCTAAGGCGCCCACTCCGTGCCAGCCGCTCCCCCTGCACAACCCAGAGTTTTGGGGGAGCGGCAGGGTCCAGGGTGCACCCCCACTCACCTTGATGAGCCCGTCGCCCTGAGCAAAGCAGGGATCCTGCACGAAATCCAGGATCTGGAGCGTGAGCTGGTGCCATAACCTGGGAGACAAGAGGACCCTCAGCGCCCCCGGGGACGCGGGGAGGGGGTGGGGGGGGGAGCGGGAGGGATCCCCGGGACGGGCCCTCCCCCCTTCCTTCCCCCTCCCCCGCCCCCCTCACTTTTTGGTGTAGAGCTCCTCGAGGCGGTGCCACACGGCGGCCTGGCCGGGACCGGCGCTCTGGCTCTGCTGCAGGAAGCCCGGCACGTCCTTCATGGCGGCGACGGCAGCTGCGGCAGCGCCTCCGGGATGGACCTGCGGGGAGCGACGGTCGGACTTACGGAAACGCACACTCACTTCCGGCGCCCGCGCGCACACTTCCGGCGCCCGCTCGCACCCTCATCCGCTTCCGGCCCTGGCGCCGCGCGGAGCAGGTCGGGAGTGCCGCCGGCATCCTCCCTCCTCCGCGGGGGACTCGGTGTCATGGGGCCAGGCCGCGCCGCCGCCTGGACCGCCCTGGGTGCGGCGCTGGGGCCGGCGGGTGGAAGGCCCGCGGCGGCTCGCGGTGAGCGTTCCGACGTGCCCGCGCGTGCGCGCGCCCCGCCCGAGGGCCGGACCCCGGCGGGGGCGGAGGAGGGACTCCAGTGACCTGTGTCCCGGGCGCAGTCCTGGGGTGGGGGATGGGGCCCCCGGAGGTGAGGGTGGGCGAGCTTGCCCAGGGCGGTCCTGGCGACGCTCGGGCTTGGTTTAGCAAGCATTAATTAAGCACCTGCTGCATGCCCTGCTCTGGTTCCTGCCCTCGAGGAGCTGCCAGTCGCCCGGGGGAGGGGGCCCATGATGCCGGCCCCAGGACGCGGGGACTTCCTCGTGCAGAGTCCGTGGTTCGTGGGGATGGCACACTTAGGGTCGAATCCCCTGCAGCCCCCTCTCCCTTAGTCTGGACGGTTCAGGACAAAGAAACGGGCAAAAGCGGCGCCAGCTGTTTCCGTGCCTGTGGTCACTTCAGACCCAATGGCTGCTGGGATGTTTAAAAGTGCATTTTAATCAGATCTTCCTCTTAGAAGCCAAAATTATGTCCCGGGATCCCGCCTCCTCTTCAGCCCAGAGAACCATTCCCTGTAACAAACCGTTTTAAAGAAGGAGAAAGAAGAGTCAGCACGTGCGAACATGCGCTCTTCCCCACCTCCGCACAAACGGGTATGGGTGTGCGGGGGAGGGTCTGCTCCCCTTCAGGACTCCCCGGGGTGGCGGTCGTGGCTCCGCCTCCCAGCGCCCCGCAGCCTTTCCATCTGTGCTGACCACATCACTTTCGGTCATGTGCCACAATTCGTTCAGCCTGTCCGTAATTGATGGGTATCCATCAAACGCAGTGCTGCTGTCCGCTTTTTGGGACGTCGTTCTTATCAACAGCCTCCTGAGATGCAGGGTCCCAGAGATGATAGACATTTCAATCCCTGCCTTTGCATAGATAGTTCCAAACAGCTTTCCAAAAGCCTCACCAACAATGCACTAATATGTCGATCTTCTCACAACCCCTCCACCACTGAGTAGTCTGTTGTAGACTGTTAACAGCTGGACTTCTCCTATCCTTGTTTCTTTAGGGTGGAAGCATCTCTGTCTCTGCAGACAGCCCTCTGTCTCCAGAGTTTGGGGGAGTCTCCGAGCTGTCCACAGATCCAGCTGCATCTCTCTGTGGGAGCAGGTGTTGCCAGAGAAGATCCTGAGAGGGGAAGCTGTGAATGTGTCCAGCTCTTGGCGACAAAAGTAGGTGGCCATTCCTAGAGGGACCCTGGCTACTGGTGGGTGAGGGAAAGTCAGTTTTGAGGTTGGCAAATAGAATAAAGCTTTAAGAAGATGTAAATCCTTGTGCATATTAGGAGCTTAATAAGGGATTGTTGCTCTTTGAAATTAGAAGGAATTATAGGCTACGTCTGGGTCTTGAGAGATACGTGGAATTATAGCATCCCAGAGCTGAAAGAGACTTTTAATATTGGGCAAATCCCTAAACCAGGAAGAGCCAAACAGAGAAAGAAAATTATAGACCTATTTCCCTAATGAATATAGATGAAAAAAAAAAAACCAGACAGTTTTCAGAGGAAGAAATTAAAGCTATCTATAGTCATGTGAAAAAATGCTCTAGATCACTGTTGATTAGACAAATGCGAATCAGAAGGATTCTGAGGTACCACATCACACGTATCAGATTGGCTAACATGACAAAACAGGAAAATGAGAAATGTTGGAGAAGATACGGGAAAATTGGGACTGTCTCCATCAGAGTCAGTGGGAATAAAGGGAAGACTTGATAAGCTGCCTCCAGCCTCCCTCTGGTTGTGCCGGGTTCATCTTTGGCCTTTCCCTGCTGCCTGGGTGTTTTGACATGGACTCTCCTCCTCATCCCTTTTGGCTTTCGTGAGAGGGAAGGTTTGGTTTCCCCAAGAGCTTCTACTTTCTGGGAGGCTATGAGTGAGTATCATTTGCTTTCCTTTTATTTTTACCCTTTTTTCTTTTAATTTAACATTTTAATTTATTTTTTATTTTCAACATTTTTTTTCTTTCTTAATTTTGAGTTCTAAATTCTCTCCCTCCCTCCCTCCCTCTGCCCTATCCCCTGAGAAGGCAAGCAAGTGGTAGCAACCATACATGTGAAATAATGCAAAACATTTCCGTATTAGGTGTATCTCAAAAAAGAAAAAGAAAGTGAGAAAATTGTGCTTCAGTCTGCACTCAGGGTTCCTCATTTCTCTCTCTGGAGGTGGGCAGCATTTTCTCATCATGAGTCCTTTGGAATTGTCTTGGTTTATTGTATTGATCAGGAAAGCCATATCCTTCAATTGATCATTATTACAGCATCGCAATTACTGTGTGCAGTATTCTCCTGGTTCTTCTCATTTCACTTTGCATCAGTTCATAGAGATCTTGCTAAATTTTTCTGAAACTACCCCTCTCCCCCTTGTCATTTCTTACAGAACAATAGTATTCCCTCACAATCATATACTACAACTTGTTCAGCCATTCCCCAACTGATGGGCATCCCCTTAATTTCCAATTCTTTGCCACCACAAAAAAGAGCTGCCATGAACGTTTTTGTACAAATAGGACTTTTTCCTTTTCCTTTGATCTCTTTGGGATACAGACCTAGTAGTGGTATTGCTGGATCAAAGCATGTGCAGAGTTTGACAGCCCTTTGGGCATCATCCCAAATTGGTCTCCAGAATGGTTGGCTCAGTTTGCAACTCCATCAGTAATGCGTTAGTGTTCTAATTTTCCCACATGTTCTCCAACATTTATCATTTTCCTGTTTTGTCACATTAGCCTATCTGATAGGTATAAGGTGGTACTTCGGAGTTGTTCTGATTTGCATTTTTCTAATCAATAGTGATTTAGAGCATTTTTCATATGATTATAGATAGCTTTAATTTCTTCCTTTAAAAACTGCCTGTTCATATCCTTTGACCATTTATCATTTGGGGAATGACTCATAATCTTATAAATTTGACTCAGCTCTATACTTTCTTTATATTTGAGAAATGAGGCCTTTATCAGAGAAACTTGATGTAAAAATTTTTGGTATTCATTGTCCATGGAACCTTTTAGCATAGTGTAGTTTTCCTGATTATCCCTTAAGTCTGTTTTTGCTTTGTCTGAGATCAAGATTGCTACTCCTGCCTTTTTCACTTCAGCTTAAGTAAAATTAGATTCTACTCCAGCCCTTTATTTTAACTCTGTGTATCTGGTTCAAATGTCTCTTACAAACAACATATTGGTTGAATTCTGGCTTTTAATCCATTCTGCTCTCTGCTTTTCTTTTACGGGTGAGCTCATCCCATTCACATTTGCAGTTACGATGCCTGGCTGTGTACTTGCCCGCATCCTATTTTCTTCTGTTTATCCTTCTCTCTCTCTGTCTCTCCTTTCTCCCTCTCTCTCTCCTCCCCCCTCCTCTCTCTCTCTCCCCCCCTCCTGTCTCTCTCCTTCCCTCCCTCCCTCTCTCTTTCTCTATCTCTTTATCTATCTCTTTATCCCTTCCCTCCTCAGAAGTCTATTTTGCTTCTAACCACTGCCTCTTTTAATCCACCTTCCCTTTCATAATCTTTCCCCTCCCCTTTTCACTTCTTCCCTTCCCCTCCTATTTCCCTATAATCATATTGGTTAAGTGATATTTCTATACACAACTGAGTATGTATATATGTTCTTTCCTCTTTGAACCAATTCTGGTAAAAGTGAGGTTTAAGTATTGCCTGCTCCCCCTGCCCCCCCCCCCCATTCTCCTTTTCATTGTAAAACCTCTTCCTTGCATGCTTCTTTTATGTGAGAAAATTTTCCCCATTCTGTTTCCCTTTGTCCCAGTGCATCCCTGTTTCTTCCCCCTTCATTTTTTTGCAAATCATTCCTACATAATTGACTCGCACCCATGCCCTCGGTCAATGTAAACTCCTTTTAACTGCCTTAATAAGTTCTTAGGCATTACATGTGTTATCTTACCATATAGGAATGTAAACAGTTTATTGAGTCTCTTATAATTACTCTTCTATGTTTACCTTTTTATGTTTCTCTTAAGTCTTCTGTTTGAATGTAAAATTTTCTGTTTGGCTCTGGTCTTTTCATCAGGAATGCTTGGAAGTCCTCTCAGTTTCATTAAATATTCATTCTTCCCTTGAAGGATTATACTCAGTTTTGCTGGCTAGGTGATTCTCGGTTGTAATCCTAGTTTGTTTGTCCTCCAGAATATCATATTCCAAGCCCTCTGCTCCTTTAATGTGGAAGCCACTAAATCTTGTGTGATCCTCACTGTGGCCTCACGGTATTTGAATTATTTCTTTCTGGCTGTTTGTAATATTTTCTCCTTGACCTGAAAACTCTGGAATTTGGTTGTAATATTCCTGGGAGTTCTCATTTTGGAATCTCAGGAGGTGATCAGGAGATTCTTTCAATTTCTGTTTTACCCTCTGGATCTAAGATATCAGGGCAGTTTTCCCATATGGTTTCTTGAAATATGATGTCTAGGCTCTTTTTTTGAACATGGTTTCAGGTAGTCCAATAATTCTTATCTCTCCTCCATCTATTTTCTTTGTCATTTGGTTTTCCAATGAGATATTTCACATTTTCGTCTATTTTTTTTCATCCTTTTAACTTTGTTTTATTGTTTCTTAGAATATCATGGAGTTATTGCCTTCTGCTTGCCCAATTCTAATTTTTAAGGAATTATTTTTGTCAGTGAGATTTTGTATCTCTTTTTTCCATTTGGAAGAAATTCCTTTCTTCAGTGAATTTTTGTGCCTCTTTTACTATTAGGCCAATTCTGTTTCTTAAGATGTCATTTTCTTCAGCATTTTTTTGGTGCCTCTTTTACCAAGATGTTAGTTCTTGTTTTATAATTTTCTTGCATCCCTCCCATTTCTTTTCCTAATTTCCGCTCACCATTCTTAACTCTTCCAGGAATTCTTGTGGGACTTGGGTCCAAATAGCGTTTTTCTTTGAGTTTTAGCTGTTTCCCACATTGTTGTCTTCCTCTGCATTTATGTCTTCGTTTTCCCTGCCATTGTATATGGTCAAGTTTTGTTGTTCTTTGCTCATTTTTCCAGCCTATTTCTTGACTTTGAACTTATGCTAAAGTTGGGCTCTGCTCACCTGGGGGTTGGGATGCACCGTTCTAAGCTTCAGGCTTTTTTTGTGCTGCTATTTTCAGAACTAGTTTTGTTTTTTTTTTGGAGGGGGTGGTGGTGGTGGTGGAGAGTTCTGTAAGTTTTGGTTCTTCCAAGGTGCTATGATCTAAGGAGAAGTGTGGTCTCTGCTCTCTTCGTCTGCACCCAGTTCTTTACCCAGGAAGGGCCAGGTGTTAGCAGTTCTCTTGGCCCTGGAACCATGACCAGGGCCTCTGTTCCTTTGTAACTGATTTCCAGCAGTCCTTTCCACACTTAAACCCAGAACGGTGTATCAGCAATAAGAGTTACCAGTCAGTGCCAGCTGTACCAAGTGCCAGCAGTGGGTCCCCTGTAATCTCTTTCTGACCAGTTATCTGATAACCCTTAGTATCTCTAGGCTGAGAGCTCCTGAAGTTGCTGCACTGTGGACTGGCTTCAACTCTGGTGTTTTATTAGGCTGGAAAAATGTCTCACCTTGACCTTTTGTTCACTCTGCCACTTCGACATTTGATTTGGGGTGTTATTTTAAAGCTATTTGGAGGGAAATGTTGGGAGAGTTCAGCTGAGTGGCTGCCTGTAATCTGCCATCTTGGCTTCTTACCCCTCAGCATCATTTTTCTTAACAACTAAACTTTGCAAAGCCAATTGGTGCATCCTCTGATCCTTTGAGCTTTTGTACTGACCTTCTGAGGGAAGGTCTTGGAAGTTGAGTAAATGGCCTGGGGTCCTCCGGATTTTTGGAGGAAACCCAGCCCTAGAAGACAATGGCCTTATCATATTTGTTACATGGAAGTTACTGAATCAGTATTGGATTTCCATTTACACTCTAGAAAATGGCACATATGGGGCAGCTAGGTGGTGCAGTGAGTAGAGCACTGGCCCTGGAGTCAGGAGGACCTGAGTTCAAATCCTACCTCAGACACTTGACACGTAGTAGCTGTGTGACCTTGGGCAAGTCACTTTACCCTAATTGCCCTGCCCCCCCCCCCAAAAAAAAAGAAAGTGGCACATACCATACAATCCAGCTTCTACAGGCAGTTGCTGAGGAATTTTCAGAAGCACCCGAATAAAAACCAGTTCTAACACTGTTACTGAAGTACTTTATTCACTTTGGGATCCTCTCACCTCATTCTTATTGACCACCTAGAAGGACCCTAGGAATCTGGTACTCTCCTTCAGGGGTGGCCCCCAGCTCCCTGTACAAGCACACAATCCATAAGCATGTATTAAGCGCCCAGTAACCATGTGCCAACCACAGAAGTTACTGTTTTCCTGCCCTCGCTGAATTTATATTCTTTGGGGGAGAAACAGCATTTATTTTTATGTACAAATATGAACAAGCTGCCCTAGCAATCGAGTAAACTCTTATTCAACACGGGTTACAAAATGAAAAAAAGGCAAAAATAGCCTCTGCCCTCTAATGGAGGAAATATCATGACAATAACTTCGCAAGAATCACACTTGGAATACAAAAATTCACATAGAGTTAATGTGAGAGGCTGAATCAAAACCTGTGTTGTTTTAGTTGAGTTTTGAAAAGCTGAGGTAGCAGTCATGATTTTAAAAGGTTACAGTCAATGTAGACACAATTAAAAAAAAGTTGGAATGAGGGTTATTACATTATGCTTAAAGATACCATAACTAGTGAAAAAGTATCAATGTTATATAGGGTGTGTGTGTGTATATACATACATACATACACATAGATACACACACACACACACACACACACACACTCTTCACCAAAGAGGAAAGCAACTAAATAAAGGAAAAATTAATTGAATTGGACAGAAAACTGAAGACTAACATTTGAATACAGGGGGATTAATGTGACCCTTTTAGACTTAGACAAATGTGACCAAAAGATAAATGACAAAGAAGTTAAAAGCTTGAGTAGAATTTTAGAAAAGTTAGAGATGTTGAATCTGTTGATTCCCAACAAGAGTGGGATAGAGAAGAATTTATATACCTCTCAGTTGTATGGGGATAAATTAGCCATGTATTGGGAGTAAAAAAAAAACTAATAAAAATGGGTAAGTAGAAATACTAAACTTTTTTATTACAGTGCAATGAAAAATTAAATTCAATACAGATCTAAAGGAAGAAAAGATTAATTGGAGACTAAATAACATAATTTGAAAAAAATATGTCAACAAGTTATGGAAAATTTTCTTCCAAGAAAATTGCAATGATGAAATAACATAACAGCACTTAGGGGACATAGCTTTTGCAGTTCTGAGGAGAAAATTTGTATCTGTAAATACTTTCATTAGCAATAAAGAGAAAGAGCAAATCAAGTGAGCGTGCAATAATTAAAAAAAAAACACATGAACAGATAAAACATCCCCATATAAGAAACAAAGCAGAAGTTATGAAAATTAAGAAAAGCATAATAAAATTGAAAGCAAAAGACCATTGAATTGATAAAACTATTAGCTGTTTTTTTTAAACCAAACACCTAATAAAATAAACAGCTAATATGATTTTTTAAAAAGAGGGGGAAATCAAACTTCATATCAGAAATGAAAGATAACAGTAACTGAATGTTTAATTACATTAACAAAAGAAGAGAAAAACTAACTCAGTATCGTAAAACAAATTGAACATGTGTGTATGAATTCCCAGTGAAAAAACCCTAGGACCAGATGGATTTACAGGTGAATGCTATCAAACATTTGAAGAACAATTAAATCCAATACTACAAAACTCTGCAATAATAAGAAGGCATCCTTCCAGTATCTTTTTAAAATTTATTTTCAGTTCATGGAACAAAACAAGCATTTCCATAACACTACAATAAAAACAATGATTGCACATGAAACTGCAAATCTACCATGTGCAACTTGCTGTTTCCTCCAAATATACGACAGTTATATAAATTTCTTTGTCCCCCCCCCCCCCCCCCCCGTTCCCCCTCCCCTGTGATGGCTACCATTAGACACAAATAGATAGGGGTGTGTGTGTGTGTGTGTGTATGCATGTATATATATGTAAGATTATTCTATATATACTTCTATTTATCAGTTCTTTCTCTGATACAAATATGGTCTTAATACGTAAACCAAGGAGAAACAAAACACAAAATAGCTGACCATTATCCCTAGTGAACATTTATGCAAAAATTTTAAACAAAATATTAACAAGTAGTCTATGACAAGATAGAAGATTGTACACCATGACCAGGTTGGATTTATGCAGTGTTGATTCTTCATAAGGAAGACTATAAACAAACTATTATTAACAATAAAGTCATATATCCATAGATGCTGAAAAGACTTTTGACAAAATCTTAACCCCATTTCTATTAAAAACTAGAAATCATAGGAATAATTGGACTCTTCCTTAACATAGTTAATAGTATTTATGTAATATATGTAATGGAAAAAAAATTAGAGGTCTTTTCACTAAGATTAAGGGTAAAGCAAGGATGTCATCGTTATTACTATTTAACATTTAGTAGACAGTACTAGAAATGATATCTGACTAACATTATTATCAGTAAGACAAAAAAAAATAAATTGAAGGAATAAACATTGGCATAGAGGAAACAATTCTAGCTTTTTTCAGATACCAGGATAGTATTCTCAGAGAACCCTAGAGGGTCAATTAAGAATTAATTGAAATGTGGGGTGCCCATCAATTGACGAATGATTGAAAAAGTTACAGAATATGATTTGAAGAAATACTATTGATACTATAAGAAATGATGAAGGGGATAGTTTCGGAGAAACCTGGGAAAGCCATTATGAACTGATGCAAAATGAAGTCAACAGAACCAGGAGGACAGTGTATACAATAATAACAATATTATAAAGACAAACAACTTTAATAGGTTTAATAACTGATCAACCCAATGATCAACCACAAGAACCCTTATTTTTACACATACACACGCACGTACGTATTCCCTCCCCCTCCACTATGCGTTAAAACAATTTTTAACATTTGCTTTTTTTTTTTTTTTTTAGTTTTGAGTTCCAAATTCTATCCCTCTTTTCCTCCCCATAGGTGCCTTCTGCTCCCCCAGAGACAGAACTGCCCACTGCCAGAGAGAGAGGTCTTGGTGTAGATTGAATCATATTTTTCTTTTGAACATGGCCAATATGGGAAATTGTTATGTTTAACTACTGGACTTAATGTTTGTAATGAGGTTTATTTATCTTGCTTTCTCAGTGGGAGAATGGGAGAAGAGATGAAGGGCCCAAAAGAATGTGGACCTGAAAATAAAATAAAATTGAATAAAGATTCTGTATAGATGAAAATAAAAAAGAATTAATTGAAACAATAACTTCAGCAAAAGTTCAGGGTATACAATAAGTCCACATAAATCCTCAACATTTCTGTATAGAAACAACCAAACCCAGCAAGAAGAGTTACAAAGAGACATTCCATTCAAACTAACTATCAAAGGCATAAATTATTTGGGAGTGTGTCTATCAAGATTCAACCAGGAGCTATATGAATCCCAACTATAAAACATTTTGTGGAAATAAAGACCAACCTAAACAATTGGAGGGACATTAATTCCTTATAGGTAGTTGAGCAAATGTTATAAAAATAAAAATACTACCTAAATTAATTTACTTATTCACTGCTGTACCAGTCAGATTATCAAAAGAATATCTTGCAGAGCTAGAAAGACAATAACACAAATCAGAGAAGAATCAGTGGTCAAGAATCTCAAAGGTAATAATAGGAAAAATGGGAAGGAAGGGAGTCTATCAATGCCAGATCTCAAATTGTACTGCAAAGCAGTAATCGTTAAAATGATTTGGTATTCTTTTAAAAAAACCAAACAGTCAATCAGTACAAAACATACAGAAGATAATAAACAGCAGCCTAGTGTGTGATGAACCCAGAGACCCCAGTTACTGGAGGAATGATAGAACCTCTGCGGATACTTGGATAGCAGTCTGGTAGAAATGAGGGTGAAACCAACTGCTCACACCATACACCAAGATAACACCAAATGGATAGATGACTTGGACATAAAAGGTCACATAGCCATATTATCAACAAATTGGAGGAGCAAGAGGAAAAATGACTTTTCAGATCTGTGGATATCACTAGAGAAGATCACATAAGATAAAATGGTCACTTGATTATATATAATTAAACAGTTTTTGCCCAAGTAAATCTAATGTAAAAGTCAGAAGGGAAACATAAATGGGGGGAAATATCTTTGTAGCAAATTTGTCTCATGAAAGATTTACATCCCCTATATAAAGAACTGACTCAAATTTGGTAAGACTTAGGACCATTCCTTAGTAGATAAATGGTCAAAGAATGTGAACGGGCAGTCTTTAAAGGAAGAAATCTAAGCAATCAATAACCATATGAAAAAAGAATGAAAGAAATACAAAGTAAAGCAGCAAAGATGAATGGGGGAAATGATCAGAAGTAGAGGAAACCAGGCACTCGAATACACTGTTGACAGCTGTGTAGCGGCCCAGCTATCCTGGAAAACCATTTGAAAGGATAGTGGACAAGTTACCAAAATGTGCATGCATACCCCTTGTCCCAGCTCCTAGTCCAATACCTGAAAGAAATTGAGGGAAAGGGCCTATGTGTGCAAAGGCATAGCAGCTCTTTTCATAGCCGCCCAGAGCTGGAAACTGTGCTGATGTCCTCCCATTGGAGAATTGCTAAACAGATTGTGATACATGAATGTAATACATCCTAAGAAATGAGGAAAAATAAGGCCTCAGAGGAAACTAGGAAAAACTCTGTGAGCTGATGATAGAAAGTGAAGTGATCATGGCTAGGAAGATAATTAATGACAACAACATTATAGAGAAAAACAATTTGGAAAGATTTCAGAACTCTGATTAATGTCATGATGAACCATGAGTCCAAAAAAAGTTGAAATGATTCACTCATCCCCTAACAGAGAGGTGTTGAACAAATGCATAAAGATACATCTGTTTTCAGATATGGCTAATGTGGGAATTTGCTTTCCTGGGCTTTGCAGCTAGGCATTGAGGGCTTTCTGTTTCTTTTAAAATTGCCTTGATTTGTGGGGGATTAGTTAACGACAAATGGCACTGTGCTAAGGAGGCATACAGAAAGAGGCCAGAGACCGTCTCTGCCTTCAAGGAGCTCCCAGTCTCATGGGGAGGCATCTGTGGAATTCCATTCTAATGAAAACATGGAAATGACCACACTGTGGGGAGTACCTGGGCTTTCCCATCCAGGAAGGTGGGAGCCTTCTGTCCCTTGCATTTGCTTACCCATCCGTGAGCCCTAGGAGAAGACCTACAATTATCCCACACCATCTGGATGGCTGTCCCAAGTGAGGGTCTCAGAGCCACTAACTATCGGAAGGTCAGGGAAGATTGTTGGAGATGGAATTGGTTGCGATATGTGGCATGAGCTCTTGTTGCCCCCAGCTCCCTGGGTGAGAAGCATGACTGTCTCTTTGCGGGGGCCTTCGGTGGCTGTGGAGCAGGAGGTGGCCATGGAGGAGAGAAGCTGTCCTTGCAGGACATAGCAGAAATGATTCGCACCAAAACCTGCCAGAGGGTGGTGGTCATGGTGGGTGCTGGGATCAGCACCCCCAGCGGGATCCCGGACTTCAGGTAAGGAATGCCACCCTCCTTTTTCTCTGCCTCCTTCCTTCCCTGCCTCTCTGTGTCTGGGTGGGGGTCTTTTTTTTTTGGAGGGGGGAAAGGCAGGGCAATTAAGTGACTTGCCCAAGGTCACACAGCTAGTAAATGTGTCAAGTGTCTGAGGCTGGATTTGTCCCCAAGGTAGAGCTCTTGCTGTGGGAGGCTGAGGCTCTTTTCCCTCCCCAGGTCTCCAGGGAGTGGCCTCTATAGCAACCTGGAGCAGTATGACCTTCCCTATCCTGAAGCCATATTTGAACTGGACTACTTCTTCCACAACCCCAAGCCCTTCTTCACTTTGGCCAAAGAGCTCTATCCTGGGAACTACAGGCCCAACCTGGCCCACTACTTCCTTCGCCTGCTTCACGACAAGGGGCTGCTTCTGCGACTCTACACTCAGAACATTGATGGGCTTGAGAGAGGTGAGTGTGGGTCTTCCCCAGTGCTCTCCAGGCAGCTTTTCTCTTGGCTCAGTGTGGTCTTTATAGAGGGACCTGACCACCCATCCATCTTCTGGCTTTCTTCTCGTGTGCCCGAGGCAGACACAGCCAGGAACGGCGGATCAGGCAGAGGGAAAAAACTCTGGAGGCCAGTTCCTTCTTCCTTCTCATGGCAAGACTCAGGAATTCTGAGAAAAAGAGAAATCTCCCCAAACAGCTGTTGGTACTTTGGCCAGCCCACAGGTGAAATCACTGGTGAAGATGGCCTCTGGGCCTCCATTTCCTGTGTGGGAAGTCCTCCAGACGCCCTGGCCAGTTCTTCAGTCTGCTCAGCTCCCCTGACGCACATGCAGGGATGGTCGGCTTGCCGTCCCTTGGAAGTGCCCCTGGTCTTTCCATTTCTAGCTCTTCTCCACTCTTCCTGCAGCTACCAGCCACCTTGCCTTCCTTCTTCTCCCCCTTGTTCTGTCAGCCTTTGGACTGGACTTACCCCCACCACTGATGTCTATTCCTTCTAGGGTGTGGCCCCTGAACCAGTATTGTGCATTAAGTTATGTAAACTCACCTGGGCCCTCACTTGACGTGACCATACTCCTTTTACTCTCCTTTGCTCAGCTTCTGGTCCAGCTCACTATGCTCTCCTCAGACCCCCATGCTACCTCCTGTCCTCAGCCAAGGACCTGGCCTCACGCCTTGGCCAAGAAAACAGGCCATTTGCCTGGAGTATCTTCTCCCAGTTCTGTCCCCCCCGCCATCACTCCCATCCTCTCTCCTTTGCTGTCTTTGAGGAAGGAGGGGGCCCTTTGTGCTTAGGCCAGCCCCTCCTCCTGTGCCCCTAAGCTCATCCCTTTCCATCTCCTCTAGGGTGGAGTCTGCTAAGCTTCTGCCTCTCTTTATCCTCCAGGTCCTCTGCCTTCTCCCTTTCACAGACTCCTGATCGCCTCTCCACCCCTCACAATCTGGCTCATTCTGACCCATCGCTGGACTGAGACCACCCGCTCTAGGGTCACCAGTGAGCCCAGTGCCTTTTCTCACTTGCCAACCACCTTGCTCCCTGTTGCCTCTTCCTGCTGGATACTGTCTTCTTCCTCAGCTTTCTTGCACTGCATTCGTGTGGTTTTCCTCCTCTCTCATCCCTCTTCTGTGTTTGCTTTGTTGATTCGTCCTTTTCTTGACCACTGGATAGGGGAGCCTCTCCAAGCTGGTCTCTCTTCTCTATCTCCCACCATACTTTCTCCCTTGGTGATCTGAGCAGCATATTCCCAAAGAGATGTGTCTCCTTCATCACCACTTGCCTTCTGGATTCTCTGCCTGGGTGCTCTGGAGGCATTGCAGGCTCCATGTGTCCAGAGCAGATAGCCCTGGGTCTCGCCCCCTACTGGTCTACTTTACTTGGTGAGCAGGGATTTTTGTTTTTGTGTTTGTGTCCCCAATACCTAGCATAGTGCTTGGCATACAGAAGGTGCTTAATAAATGTGGACAGGTTGATGGATGGTACCACCATCTTTTCATTCCCCCAGGTTTGTCACCTCTGAGCTGGCCTTACCACTTCCCTCTTCCTCAGCTCCCATACTTAGTCAGCTACTGAGTCTTGTCCTTTGGCCCCAACACCTTAGGATTGGAGGTCACACAGCCAGCCCTCTTGTGGGACCCCAGCTGCCCAGCAGCCTTTCTTTTCCTTGGTCCATCCTTGATATAGCTGACATAGTATTTTCCCTAAATCACTTCAAAATTCCAACTTATTCTCTGTTTGCACATGGCCAAGGTCTGTCTTGTCACCATTCTGCCACATGGTTTCCTTTTACTCACTCTGTGTTCCAGCCAGACTAGCCTGCAGAATGGTGCCCAGACTCACCATTTTGTCTCCTAGCATCTATGCTTGGAATGCTCTCTCTTTTTCTAGAACCTCAGGTGCCCCTCTTTGTTCAAATTATGGGGCATGACAGTGAGTGAGTATTCCACCTGCCTTTTGTCCCTGTGTCTCATGAATTGTGTTGAGACTTGGCAGTAAATTCTCCTTATGTCCTTTGTGGTTGCCCATGTCAATTCTTTACTGTCTTGTACAGGTAGGGTTAGGGTTAGACCATGTGTGGCAGAATGTCTGGCATAGGGAGGGACATGTGGTCCTTCCTGGCCAATACAGCCAGGCTTAGAGGCAGCAGTGGTGACTCTGGGCTGCTGTATGGATGGACTCGCCTCACCTCCTCTTTGCATTTGGATTGCAGCGGCTGGCATCCCTGCTACAAAACTGGTGGAAGCCCATGGCACCTTTGCCTCTGCCACCTGCACTGTCTGCCGGCAATCATTTCCTGGGGAAGAATTTCATGTGAGTGACTGTAGTGCCTTGAGGGTGTGGGCTAAAGGAAGAGGGGTATAGGAGATAGAATTGGGTACCAGCCTGTTCCTGTGGAGGGGAATGCCATGCTCCAGGGATAGCCTTTGGCCCATCGGATGAGGAAAATGAGAAGCTGTGAAGGCATCTCTAGGATGGGCTTCTACAGGCACGGCTGAGTGGAGCCCTCTGGCCAAGAGGTGAAGCCACATAAGGGAGTCTTGTGCTGGCAGAAAGCAGGAGCTAGCCACTGTGCAGTCAGACTGTGGCCAAGATGTCAGACACGCTGGTGGGAATGGGATTGTGTTCCCAGGAAAGCGTGTTAACACGCATTAGGAAAGCAAAGAGAAGGAATGAGGTACATAGTCTGTAGGAAGTCTGGGAGGCCAGAATAACCTTGAGCCTCTCTACCCACCAGCTTCCAGACCTGTGCTCATTTCAAGTCAGGCAGTCCATCGTGTTATTCCTTCCTTCAGTGTGTCTCTGGCCTCGATGACTTAGTAATAGATTCTACCTTACAGGCTTGTTGCAAGGATTAAACAAGATAATACTGTATCTGGAAAGTACTTTGTGAATGGGCTCTATACAGTCTCTATTATCATTGCTTCCTCCCCTCCTCCCCTGGGCCTCCACTTGTCCAGGATGGAGACTTTGTGCTGGAATCATACTCATAGCCTGCCTTGGAGATCAACCTCTAAGCCTCTGGCCGTCTCTGTCAGCTGGTAGTTTCTACTTTATAGAAAGAAAACCTTCCTAACAGTTAGCTCACCCAGAGTGGAAAGGCCTACCTGGGGAAGAAGGGGAGGGGATTTCAAGCAGTCTGGTGGGTTGCTTGCCAGTCATGAGTTGGAGGGAATGATTTCTTCCAACTCTGAGATTCTGTAGTGAGGTGTGGGGTGTGGGGGAGGAGGACCAGGAGAAGGGTAGGGAAGTGGAAAGAATCCCAGGAGGCTTGAGGTCAGGAAGAACTTCTAACAGAGAAGTTACCAAGAACAATGAAGGGTCCTCCCGATTAGCAATCCTCAATCAATGTCAGATTGACCACGGTTTGATTTCATGGTAGGCCTTGGATGCTTGTTAATGGACATTCTAGAGATGGGAACTTTTCATTCAGATGCAGGTTGAAATGGCATTTTAAGATGCTGTCTTAAACACAAGATTGAGAATAAGCCCCTCCTGGAAAGACTTGGCCATGTTGACTACTCTCTTGCTGAGTTTTCTTACAGGTGGATGTGATGGCAGATAGGATCCCTCGCTGCCCTGTCTGCGCAGGGGTCATCAAGCCTGACATCGTCTTCTTTGGGGAGCAGCTCCCACAAAGGTTCTTCCTGCACATGGCTGACTTCCCCATGGCAGATCTGCTCATCATCATTGGGACCTCTCTGGAGGTCTGGAGACCCTAGGGGTAATGGGATTAAGGAGAGGGCTACAGGGCAGGGAAGAGGGAGTGGGGAGGCCAGTGGGTGCCTTGCACTCCGTTTAATTCATGGAGTATCAAATACCAGAGACTGCTTTTGGTGCTAGAGACCCATAGGCAGAAAGCTTGTCCTAGCCTAGGGGAATCCCAGGCTAGAATGTGATCATGGAAAAGAAGAGATGAGAGATTGGGGAAGGAGAATCGCTTATCTGGTGGCACTTGGAGGAATTCAGACATCCTGGTGCCTCGCTGGAGGCCAGACCTGCCTCACTTGCCAGTTTGAAGAGGTTAGGTGATCAGGAGAATATGGTTGGAAATGTGAGCACATGGTAGTAGCAGTGAGTAGATTCTGAGTAGGTTGGGCATCCTTGGAGGAAAGTCTCTGTTGTTTACCCTGTGCCAGACAGCGTTTCAATATGATTCAGGTGAAAAAGGGCAGATACTTTGGTGATCCTCCCACCTGTCTACCTGTCAGACCTCTTCTCAGTCTCCTTTGCTGAGGACTCTTGCTCAGAGCACCAGAGTCAAACAGCAAATCCTGAGGGTTCCACGTTCTGTCCTCAGTCCTGTTCTCTCTACCCTCATCAGCCCCCATGGGTTCACTGTGATCAGCTCTGTACAGATGATGCTGAGATCTGTTGATATGGCCTTAGTGTCTCTGCTGAGCTCCAGTCCCGTCTATTGCCTTCGCCGTCTTGAATGTGATGCATCCAAAATGGTGGTCCCCAACTTTCTCCCCAGACTTCCCTCTTCACACTCCCTCAGCTTCCATATCCCTGCTGTTCAGTGGGTTCAGTGGAGCCATCAGTCATGGGAGTTCAAGAGCTCAGCTAACTGGGAGGTCAGGATGTCTGTTCTGAAGTCTCCAAGTATGAGATCAAGGCTTGGTGCCTCCCCTCCAAATTATCCCATATTTAGTTTGTATTTACTTATGTACATTCATCTCCCCCTATAGTATGTAAGGCCCTTGAGAGGAGAGAATGTGCCATTCTTTGTATCCTCAGGGCATCGCCTAGAGCCTAGGACTGGAGTGGGGAGAGCCAGCTGCCACCAACGGGTGGAGGTGAAATGAATATGACTTAGTAACTGATTGGGTGTTTGGGTCAGGAAGGGGGAATGAGTTAGAGGAGTCTGGGAGATGTGGAGGACAGTGGGGCCCAGGATAGAAACAAGTTTGGAGGAAGAATGAAATGGGTCCCAAGGTCAGTCCAGAAGGCATGGATGGATGGAGGGAGCTCCGAACCTATCCCTTCCAACACCCAAACTCCTTATCCATTTCTGCTCGCATTTGGCGTCTTGACTCAACTCCCAGGTCATCCCTTCTCTTTCCCCCCACCCCCTCGCCCTGTGCATCTTTCCCCAAGTGCTCTGTCTCCTAGGTATCTTCTTGGGGGATAATCCTGCCTTGCTTCCCTTTCTATCTGTTTTTCTCATTTTAAAAAGGTCATTTTTCCCCCCCAATATATTTTTGTTTTATTAAGTATTTCCCAATTACATGTACCAAATTTTTAATATTCATTTTTTAAAATTTTGAGTTCTAAATTCTCTCCCTCTCTCTACCCCCTCCCCTCCTTGAGAAGGCAAGCAGTTTCCTCTCAATTATAGGTATGCAAAACATTTTTATGTTGGCCATGCTGCCAAAGAAACAGATCCAAAAAACCCCAAGAAAAATAAAGGAAAAAAAAATCTGCTCCAATCTGCACTCAGAGTTCCTCAGTTCTCTCGCTGGAGGTGGAGAGCATTTTCCATCATGAATTGTTTGGAATTGTCTTGGATCGTTGTCTTGATCAAAAAAGGGTTGAAATGTTCATACTCTGACCTTGACGAGAATCCACAGATAGTAGATGGTTGATCCAGCCATGAATCTGCTCCAATTTCTCTAGAAGCAGGTTATGACCTCGGCATGTTGGTCCCAAAGCTCTCCTGCTTCTCTCAGAACTATTCCTCAGCAGTTCATTCCTCAGTATTCATGCTGGTCTGTAGTTGTCTTTTCCTACTTTGATTTCTTCCTGATTTTTTCTCCTTCCAGAAGGAGTTTTGGTAGATTCTCGATGGTGAGGAAGGGAATGATGTGGGATGTCTGGAAAGGTTAGTTGAGGGCAGGTGATGACCATATTTGTTTCATAGAAGGAATTTATGTAATCTTTGAATATTTGCCCCAATTCACTTTTTAAAAATAGGTTTTTGAGGGGTGTCTTTTTGTAAGGCTGAAGGTTGATTGAACCAACAATAACCTTTTCCCACTGTTAGAAATACCAAGAATTTTACCTGGCCATGAGTGACTTTAGAAAAAAGATTTTTATTTGATGTCATTATTTGATGGGGTGACTTGGCCTCTTAGCTGGCACAAGCCCTCCTAAGCTAGGTACAAAACTCTATAATATATCCAGATTTGAGTTTTGTGCCTTGATCCCCATTGGTCAGCTTTTCAGGGTTCACTAAACCCTACCCCTTGATTATATCTTTTCATTTCAACATTTTAATCACCCCACCCTTCTCATCCACATACACTTTATTCTTTATATTTTTAATTTCCTTTCTATTTGTCTGCATCAGATGGCATGAGGGAGGATCTCTCTCAATTGCTAAAGAGAATTGACAAAAGCATGGGTTTGAAGATTCAAACCCAGGATATCAATGGTAAAAGACTGGATTTAATGAGTCTTATTCTTTTATGATTAATACCTGGTCTGGCAATGCTTTTGAGATACAGGAAAAGGCTTTCTTAGAGCAAAGAAAGGAGTCTGCCTTTTAGATATGCTGATTTTTCAGGCGGCCAAAATCCTACAATTAGCCACCAGTATGACTTCAAATCATATTTTCTTATAATCTCTGTGGAAACAAAATTCAATCATACTTTACAATCCCTCCCCTTTTTGTATCAAAAATGTTTTGTTTCCACATTTGTCTCAATTTCCTTCCTTCCTTTCTTTCCTACATGAATTCTTCCCCTTATCCATCTCCCCTTTTGTGGGCATAATAAATATGGGAAAGGCAAGGGGAAGAGGTCAGTCGACACATTGACAACTTAAAAGGGGACAGTCCCCTTTATAAATACAGATGCAGAAGCCAAAAGAAAATAATAATGCACAATCAATTGTCCCTTTTAAGATTAAGGTCTTGTCTCATACAGCTGTCTGGTGGGGATCATCTGATAAAGTCCTCTGGTCTGGGCACCTGTTCTAGCTGTCTTCAGCACAGCATCTCAGCATCTTCTTGTAGGAACCAGCTTTCTTTTGTCCATTCTCCTACAAAAGTGACCTCAGCACAGTTTTAAGTTACCATTCTTACAAAACCAAAATTGGAATCTTGGCCAATTGTCATGTTTAAGAAATTCACATCAGAACCCAGTTTTTTATACTTTACATTAATCCATTACCCAGAGGATTTCACTAAGGAATTAACAGACTCCAGTACATACATAAATACATTAAGTAATCAATTTTCAACACAGTACATATAAAATCATAAACCAATTCTGACTTCTAGTCATGTCATGTTTACCTTAAGGCATTTACAAAGTAAGCCACAAGCCATTCTTCTTTTAACATTAGCTAATTGTAACAAAACTTGAGACAAGCATGATATTAACTAACAAAATAATAAACTCCCAAGCCCTTGATCTAATTGTCTCCATACTATTACAAAGAATTAGAAGATCCTAACTTTTACAAGAATATATCTATCTATCTATCTATCTATCTATCTATCTATCTATCTATCTATCTATCTATACACACTAGTAACAGATAGTGGTGTTGTTTGGACTAAAATCCTAAGCCTAATAGCTCAGTCTTATAGTAACCTAAGATGTTCCAGAATCAATTATTTAATAGATTTGTTATTGTGTTTACAAAACCTTCGATTACACAAAGTTGCCACTAAGAGATTAGGGACATATAGTAAGGCAACAGTATTTCCCCAGTTTCATGTCATCTCCAGGCAGAAGTTATGTCAAACTGCAAATTGCATTGAGCCAGGCTTACAGTCTGCCAGGTTTTAGTTAAGCAATCAAGTCGAGAGTCCCACCTCAGCACATGCAGAACAGTTTGTTAGAAAAATGCTTGACACTGAGATGCAGATATCAAGGAAAATTTATTTGATGAGAGGCCAGTGGATTCAGGCTCAAGTTTCTGGCCAGAAGCAGGCTTCACTCTTTTTGGGAAGAGGAAGCAATGAATACAAAAATGAGAGCAATTTTATAGTGTTAGACCAACACATCACCAGCCCAGTACCTCCCTTGAGAGAACGGATTGGTCAGCTCCCCTTCTGGGTTACAATCTTCCTTACACTTCACTTATATGTCACTCCTTGATATGTTCTCCTCCACCAACATACGTCCCATGTTCAGAAATGGCAGAAAACTCCCTGTGGGTGTGTAAGGTAATATTCGATTAGCTAATTAAGCGTGCGTAATAACAACTGGACCCAGTTCTCTCTTCAACCCTGTTGTCTGGCTGGTTTAAACCAGTTTCCCCAATATCCTGGGTTTGCGGTTTTCACAAAACCATATTCTCTGATGAGCTGGGTCCACCTGCCCTAGTTAATTTTTACTCCCTTGCGCATTCAAGGCTGACACTTAATTAGTTATTCTGTGGAAACCTAACTCTAGCTTTTACTGATCTCTCACACAGTTGCCCTGTCAACCTGCAGTTCATACTTGTGCCTCACAGGCTGCTGGCATCACGGATCAGTGGCTCAGATACCCTTTCTTGGTAGATATCCATACCTGGAGTTAGACTCAGAAAAACAGTCAGTTAACAGTCCCATTAGGTCTTTGAATAGCAAGTTCCAATAATCAGTCTAGGATATGACTATAATTTCACATTGCTTAAGTAACATCTTTAAAGTGAGCCTTAAATAGCTTGCCTGCATTTTTATACTTATTTTAGTTCATAAAACCAAGATTTCCCATTAAGATCATAAGTTACTGCTCTAACAGATTTGCATCAGTTTCCCAAGCTTCTAATAAGATATACTTCAAGAACTGAACCATATAAATATGATAGGTTCAAACACTAACTTTATCTTACGTTTTAGGTCATGGAATGAATTCAAATCAAAACAAAAACATTTAATTTTCCTATTAATGCAAAAGTTCTCCAGAAGTTGTCTCCCTCTAAGAAACTTACGCTGAAATTCTTTTCCCCAAACTGAAGATGTCTCCAATTTAGTTTCAGTAATTTAGTCAATTGTATTAATACCCAATTGCTCTTACGTCATTTTGAAACATGTAAGAACCTTATTCCATATAGATGCACAGTAACTTTAAATGCTTGCCTTAGACTATGGGATAATGATTCAACATTGTGTTTGTATCTTTATTTCTTTTCCTTTATTCTATTATTCCCATTACTACTTAGAAAGATTGTTATTTTTCACATGACTATACAAGAGTACCAATTTACCCAATTATTTGCTTAAAAACAGCAAGATTTCCCATATTTGTATTAATCAAATTTTCCATTTCTCTACATAAAACTGTCTAGGTCTTTAGGTACCACAACTTCACAATAGTAACAGATTCTGACAGATACTTTTCCTTTTATCACTAACTGCTTGTTTTGATTACAGAGACCTGCCACTAAAAGGAAAGCATCTCAGCCTTCCACCTTCCACACACAGCATCACATCCACCTGTTCTCTCTCTCTCTCTCTCTCTCTCTCTCTCTCTCTCTCTCTCTGTCATTAATCAAAACTTTGCCAGGACCCACATCTCAAATTCTAATTTTAAAACTGTCCTAAGTCAGTTACTAGAGATCAAATTTGCAAATTCTCAGCTTATCAAGTTCCTTTTTCTTTTTTTGAAAACGGTTTACAGTTAATTCTGAATTGACAGAAATAACAAGAGGAGATCCCAAACAAGGCCTTTGCATAATTATCAAGTTTCCTTTCACAAACATACTTTTGCAAATGCTTGATTTATAGCAGAACGATTTTAACTGAAACTTCCTTTTAAATAAAGACAAAACTTGGAAGTTTATAATTTCTTAAGTTACGGCAGTGGTACAGTAGAACAGTTTCTTAACCCATCATGTTTTTTCTGACAATATAATTGTAACAACATTTAGACCATAGAAATGTAATCATGCCCTAACCATTATTATGTATTTAAAACTTGAAACAACCCATTATCAAATTAGGTGAATGCATTTCTAAATCATTTTATACGGAGAATCATTAATCTTCTCATCAGCACATGGAAACTATCACCCTAAACCACTGTATACATTTTCATAAATAGCCAGGACTTCAAATGGAAAATCTGCTATAATATTACTTGTTTTAATTAAATACAACCATTTCAAATTATCACTTTTTTTGTCCCATCCTTAAAGAAGCCAATTCGTATACTACAAAATCCGGATTAAAATTGCTTTAACACCATTTCTACCTAACAATGGTCTCTCAGATTTTACAACCTAAGAGAACTGAAAACCACAATGCAATTTATAAATAAGATGACCTCAATTACATCTCCAGATTATTACATATAGAAATTATTCAACGTAAAAAGTTATCAAGTATGGGTAGTCATTGCCAAATAACAATATAACTTCAATTACGTATATATTATATATTTTTAAGCCCAGTACTTCTGGCCTTTTGAAAGGAAATATTATCCACAAATTTATATATATTTCAAATAAATAAAAAAATATACTCACCAACTTCATCCAGTTTTTCTATACCTTAAAAACTAGAAGTTAAGTGTCTAACAATTTAATCGCATTTTAAACAGACCACTGAACCCCTAAAGTGATCATCATACAGAAGACCCCCTATTTCTGCAGCTTTAAAACACTTTGCTTGATGTCAGATACATTGATTTATTGCAAATACACAAATTTTTAACCTCTAGGACCTAATTAAACCTTAATTCATAAACCCTCAGCTTTCTTCTCTCTATCAGCCCTCGATTCATCTGGATTGCTTTGACTGTGACTCCTTATCAGTTCCAAAAGCTACTGGCTTTGTATAATTTGATTTTTAATCTGGTATTCCAACTTGGCCAGGGTTAGAACTGAAAAGAATCTTGATCTCCCCCTGAAAGGGAGTTCTCTCCCAATGTTCTCTTTCTCTAAGTGCAGACCTTAGAAATTTTCTCATCACAAACCATGCAACTTCTCAAACACACAGACAAGACATGTGACAAGACAGCACACACACAAAGAATTCAGACCAGTCAAAAGAAAACTCATAATTTACTCTAACTTTTTAGCCAAAGTCTGAATTTGCTGAGTCTGTATTTACATTTGAATCATTTCTCTAGATATTCTTTGTTGATCATTTTTATTGTGTCAGTAGAGAATGTGTGTATCACTTCTGCTTTTTGTAGTTTATGACGTTTTTATGTCTTAGTACATGGTCAGTTTCTGCAAAGGTCCTGTGCATCGCTGAGAACAAGGAATATGTGAGGTGGATCTAGGAGTCAGGGTGAGGCCCGTCTACCCCCAGAGAGGGGAGGGAGTCTTCCTCCTGCTGTGTCTACATGTACAGATCAGCACGGATTAAGTGTCTGCTGTGTGCCAGGCAAAGAGGCACAAGACAGCCCCTGCCCTCAAGAAGCTCCTGGTTTACTGGGGGAGGTAACCTGCAAATAAAGAGACAAAGAAAATTTGTATGGGTAGGATAAAAAGGATGTAAGAGAGGGAAGACCCTGGACTTCAGAGGGGTGGGGGAGGGCAGGAGAGAGGGTCTGGTCTGGGACAGTGAGGCAGGTGGGGCCAGTTTTGGCCATTCCTTGGCCTCTTTGGAGGGGGCAGTTTGAAGCCCAGGGATGAGAGACACCAGATGTGGACAAGTTTTCCTAGGACTTTGGCTGAGGATGGAGGGAGAGGCGCAGGGGGTGGTGGAGTCTAGGGAGGGGTTTTGTAGGCACATCACCTACATTTCCCAATATATCCCCCTTCCCCCATCTCCATGACAGGTGTCACAATACGGAAGATCAGAAAATAGTTTAACAAAACGAACTGACCTAGTGAGAGCTTTTCAAAGATGGAGAAATGTGGGTGGTTTTGCTGCCATTGGTGAAAGAGCCAGGAGACCCTGAGAGCATGGAGAAGGGGCAGCTGTGGGATTGAGTCCAGGAAGCAGGGTTGGGGAGCTGGCCAACAAGGGTTGACCTTGGGGAGCAGGGAAGGAGGCCTTGGCACCTGTCAAGGGGTGTGGGGTGAAAGGAGAGGAAGGAGGCTGTCATGAATGGCCTTGGTCAAGTGAGAGGCCGAGGGAGAAGAGCCAAAATGGTGGCTGGGAGGAGCAGGAGCTTTTCTTGTTTTCTTACCATGTCCCTGGTTCAGGTCCTAGCCTTTTCACTGGGCTTACTACTTCCTACCCATCAGTCAACAAGCATTTATCAAGTATCTACAGTGTGCCAGGCACTGTGCTGAGCACTGTTGGTGGATACAAAGAACAGCAAACCCAGGCCCTACCCTCAGCTCATGTTCCAAGGGGGGAACAGTATATCAGTACCTAGGCATGTACAAGATAGAGGGAAGGCTTGAGCAGCAGGGGGTGGTGGGCATGGGGCCGGAAAGGCCTTTTATAGGAGATCCCTAAGTGGAGGCTCATAGGGAGCCATGGGAGTTGTTAGGAAGAGCCCTTTGGTGGCAGATGGAGAGAGCCTGGGGGCAGGCTGCCCCCCCCTCCCCTGCACCCCCTCTCCAGGGTTTTCCCCAAAGCTCAGGGCTGATTGTCACTACCCTCCGAAACCCTTTGGTCTTCCCTGTTTTTGACATATCACGTTTTCCCCTCACATCCCCCACCTTCCCCCTTCTCCCCAGTCCCTGTAACAAGTCAGCAGAGTCAAGCCAAACAGATTCCTCCCATGAGGGCAGAAACTTTGGTTTTGTCTCTTCTTTTCTTTGTTTTTGTCTGCCCACAATTCAGTTAAAGCAGCATTTATTAAATGAAGGGAAGTGAAGAATGGCCTCTTGAGTCAGGGAGTTCCTAGGTTAGGGAGTAAGCTTGAAAGGAATGGGGGGAGGGAACAGCCGTTGTCCATTGGAGGTGACTCGTTGGAAGGACTTGGCTTGTTTGTCCTAGAGAAGGGAAGCCTCAGGGGAATAGGGATTAGGCCCCCCATGGCTGTGTGTGTGTGTGTGTGTGTGTGTGTGTGTGTGTGTGTGTGTGTTTTTGTGTGTGTGTATGTATATGTGTGTGTCTGTGTGTGTGTGTGTGTGTGTGTGTGTGTGTGTGTGTATTGGGGAGGGGTCTCTGTATAGCAGCTCCTGGGGCTTTGGAGGCCTCTGAGACTTGGTCTGCTGATGTGGGCCTTTGCCACTCTTTTAGGTGGAGCCTTTTGCTAGCTTGTCCCAAGCATCCAGAAGGTCTGTCCCTCGATTGCTGATCAATCGGGAGCTGGTGGGACCGTTTGCCTGGCAGCCTCGTCATAGTGATGTGGCCCAGCTGGGAGACATCATTGGCGGGGTGGAGACGCTGGTGAAGGCCCTGGGCTGGACTGAGGAGATAGAAGACCTTGTCCAAAGAGAGACTGACAAGGTAGGGGACACTTGGCTGGGAGTGCCGCTTTGGGGCCACAGGAGATCATCTCAGGGCATGTGTGGGCACCCTCTCCCTGGGAGGGACTGTTGGAGGTGAAATGATGAGAAATGGGCATTAAAAATAAAGATAAGGATTAACAGGTGTATGTTAGCTGTGTGCCAGTCACTGAGCAGTTTACAGTTGTCTCGTTTGATCCTCACAACATCCTCGAGGAAGGGCTGTTTGATCCCCATCTTGTGATGAAGAAACTGAGGCAGACAGCGCTGAAGTAACTTCAGCTAGATTTGAACTCAGGACTCCTCTAGTGCCCTTTAGCTGCTCCTAATATATAAGAAGCCCTGTTTTTATCTTTTCTTTCACACTGGCCTCTGTGGGGCATTAAGCTGACCTCTGTATTGGGGTCTGAATCCTGCAAGAAGTAGGCCCAGTGTTGCTGGCTGGGGCTGTCACTCTGGAGGATGCCTTCCACCCTCCCTCTGCCCTCACCTTCCCTGGTGATGCATGTGGGAAATGGAAAACCACCTCTGCCCTTGGGGAGGTTGGGAGGGCACAGCATGGAAACAGAGGAGGCTGTACAGGAGGAAGCACCCCACGCTGCTGGGGTGTAGGGGAAGCTTCCTGGGCACTCAGGCTCAGAGGCACCGGGCCATGGTGTGGGGTGGAGAGCCTGGTGCCAGCCACAGCAGTGAAGCCATGAGAATCAGGCTGGGAGGAGTGACCTGGGCACGCTGGTGCTTTCAGCAGCATGGACTCTGGGCAGCTGCTCTGGGAACCAGGAACCCTAAGTGAGGCAAGGAAAAGGGGGACAGATGTGAGAGCCACCTCCCTCCCCCCATCTTTCTGATGCTTCTCTCTCTCCCTCTCTGTCTCTTTCCTCCCCCTTTCTCTCCCTTCTCTGTCCTCTCTCTCCTCCCCCCCCCCGCCTTCTTCCTCCTCTCTACCACCTTACCTCCCTTCTTCTCTCTCTCTCCTTTTTCCCCCCTCTCTGACTTTTTTTCTTCTGTCTGTCTTCTTTGTTACTCTCCCTCCCTCCCTGCCTCCTTCCCCCTCTCTTGTCTCTTTCTCCTTTGTCCTCTCCCTTTCTCTTTCTGATGCTTCTCTCTCCTTTATCTGTCTCCTTTGTCTCCTCTTTCTCCCTCCTCCTTCCCCCCACCCATGTCCCCTTTCTCTCTCTGACTCTCTCTCCAAAGTGAGTACAATCACTTCTTCCACACTTGAACTTGAAAGCAGTTCCTGTCTTCCCCATACACTGCCTCCAGACAACAAATGTCTCTTTCACTGAGAGGTTAGGTAGGTGGCGGACACAAGAACATTTATGAAACAAGCGCACAGTCAGAGGGTGGACTCCCTGTGATGTGACTGTGGCCAGGCCCCCCAGATGAGGAATGGGCCCTGGGTACCTTCAGCATCTCCCTTCTCTTCAAGGGGCACAACAGATGCCAGACAGTGGGCAATGGGTGGGGAGAGGAGGGAGGGCTACAGTCCAGGCCTTGTTCCCTTCTCACCCCTCGTTTTCCTTCACAGGATGCCCTCTGAGAAGCAGTGGAGACGGACCAGGGCCCAGGGCAGGTCTGGTATGGTTCCTGGAGCCCAGGGGCTCTAGCCAAGTCCTTGCCACCTCTCCCTTCTCAGCCTTGTGGCCGACCCCACCTCTTCCTTCATCTGAGCCATGAATTCAAGATCTCTTGTGGAAGCTTGGTCTCTCAATAGTTAATAAACATTTATTAAGCGCCTACTAAGTGCTAGGCACCCTGCCCTCAAGAAGCTTACAATCTAACAGGAAGACTGCACATAAAAAGAAAGCTGAAAAGGGTGTGTGTGTGGGAAAAACCGAGTGTGTGTGTGTGTGTGGGGGGGGGGGGCCTGTGGAAAAGGCAAAGAAATCCCTAAGGAGTGCAGCCAGGCCAGAAATGAGGTGATGTTTGGGGAGACTTCAGGCTTGTTCCCCTTCTTCAGGGGAGTTTGTGCCTATGTCCTCCAGTCAGGGCGGCCAAGGGCATCAGTGATGCCCCGTGATGAGTTTCCTGGAGGCGTCTTCCTCGTGAAGCTGGGATGTGGGGGTGCTGGAGAGGATGCGATTGATCAAGCTAAGCTAGTGCTCACTACTGATGAAACAGAAAGTGCTCTGGTTCTCTAGGACCAGGTTGGGGGAGGAAAGGACAGGTCAGATAGGCAGCCGCCCGGAGTTCTCTCAAAGGGACCCTCTCAGGGGCAGCAGGAGTTCCATTGGTGCCTCACTGCAGTGGGCAAAGCCACACCTGTGGTTTTGTAGAACCCGAGCCAGTGGGTGGAAACCTAGCCAAGGGGAAGCTGTCATCCAGTAAACATGGAAGGAACAACATGCCAGCAAAGGAACACCAAAGTGAATGCTTCTTCACATCTGGCTGCATGTCCTCGGTGTCTCCTGTGATGTGTTTGTCTTGGTCTGTGACCCGAGGACCAGAACTGAAAGCTACAGGCTTCCAAAGCCCTTGGCGCAGCTGTGGAAGCCTGAACGTGCGCCAAGACGTGTTCATCGGAATCTATTGTGCCGAGGGTCCTGAAATCCATGGGAGCTAATAAGATCTCCCAGGGAAGTAAATAGAAGAGTAGAGGGCCCAGGACGGAGCTTGAGGGACAGCCATGGGTGGAGGGTGATCCAGCAAAGGGTTAGGGTTAGAATGAAAATGAGCCTGGTCAGATAAAGGGAGTTGAGAATTCTTGAATGTGGAAATGGTGCATTTAGGGGTGATGGCAAGATCAAGAAGAGGACCCTCTGGGCGTGGCCGAGGTGGGTGGAGACGTGTCGGGGAGGGTCAGTGTGCAGATTGGGGGATCTAGTTGGGAAGAAAGCCTAGCAGGCGCTGAAATTGGAGGCCAGGAGTGGAGGGTTCCAGATCTCGGTGGGGGTGTGTCTGTGTGTGTCTGTCCCTGTCTGTCCTAGAGGTCGGGGGAGGGGCATAGGCGGCTCCCTGGAAGTCCCGCCTTCCCCAACTCCTGCAGTGCCTTCCTGCCTTCTCGTAATTATCTACTGCTCCCGGGTTTAGCCTTTGCCTGTCGTCTTCCGCTAGAGACTAGGGCTTGTCCTTGTAGCCCCTGCGCAGCCTGCCCACAGTAGGCGCTTCATGCGTGTTTACTGGGTCCAATTGGACGCGGGTGCGGGGTTAGGAAAAGGGCGTCCTACCGAAGGGAGGCAGTGGGCACTTCTCTTCGGTTTCGTGGGGACACTGAGCCTAGCCCTGACCTTGAACTTGACTCCCGGCCCGGAGGCGCTCACCACGCGGGGGGTGGGGGGGTGGAAGAAGCTCAGCTGGCCAGAAGCGAAGGGGCGGGGCCGGAAGTCCGCTCTCGCCGTGCACGCACGCAGTCAGCTTACGTCACCCCACGCACTCGCCTTGGCGCTGCTTCCGGCTCCGGCGCACCGGGAGGTGGCGGCCATGGCCAGCTGGGCCCGGGGTGAGGCGGGGGCGGTGCTGGGGGAAAGTGGCTGGGGGAATCGGTGTATGGATGGGGGCGGGGCCGAGGCCCCCTCCTCCCCGACCCCTCCTGATCCTTGTCCTCTCCTCCGCGCAGGCCCAGGCCCGGGGGGTAGTGCCGCCGCCGCCGCCGCCGCGGCGGACATGGACACGGACACGCTCCTGGACGGCGAGAACCAGCGTCTGACTGATGGGCTGGCGGCCAAGGTCACTCGTCTCAAGGCCGTGCGTGTCCGCGGGGAGGAGTGGGGAGGCGGTTACGGGGGTGGGGGGAGGAGGAGGGCCGGGGGAGGGGCAGCGCCGTCTGAGCCCCGGCTCTGCCCCTTCCCCCCAGCTGGCCTTGGACATGGACCGGGACGCTGAGGAACAGAACCGCTACCTGGACGGCATGGTGAGCGGCGCAAGTGCGCGGGAGGGGCCGGGGCCGGTCGTGCGCTTGCCCACGAGCTCCCCCTTCTCACCGGTCACTCCCTCCCCCCTCCCCACCTGCTTCTGTGCCCCAGGACTCGGACTTCTCGAGCGTGACCAGCCTGCTGACCGGCAGCGTGAAGCGATTCTCCAGCATGACCCGCTCAGGACGGGACAACCGGCGGCTGCTCCTGTGCGTGTCCGTGGGCCTCATCATCCTGTTCTTCTTCCTTTCCTACCTGGTCTCGAAAGCACGGACATGAGTGGGCCCCACTCCCTGGTGACTTCCGGGCTGCTACCCGGAGGAGGGATGACCGAGTGCAGCAGGGAGTGCTCCCCAGACCCTGTTTTTATTCCTTCTCTCGTTGTCGAGAATAAAAAAGAGAAAAGCGATCGGAACCAAGCAGTGCCACGGCTCCCATCGCCCCTACCTCTGCAGAGAAGGCAGGATCGAGGCGTGAAGGGCCAGAGTTGTCCGCATCTGTCACCCTGTGCCACAACTCGGCCCCTCACAGAGCATTGAGCCCTGGTGGGGGACACTGACCTGTCCTCCCTGGGCCTATTTGCCAAGAGGCAAAAGATGCCCGTCTTCAGGGAGTTTGAATGGAGAGACAGCATGCAAGTAAGCTATCTACAGGATAAATGGAAAATCTGGGTTGTTTAACACTTTAAAAATTCTGAATTTCAAATTCCCTCCAGCCCCATCCCCACCCACACCCACTGAGAAGGCAGGCAATATGCTCCCCATTATACATGTGAAATCATGCAAAACATCAGGAAATGATTGACAGAGGGAAGGTGCAGGAATGGAGAGGAGTTGAGGAAGGCTTCCTGTAGAAGGTGGGGTTTTGAAGTCAGTAGTCAGAGCAGAGGAGGGAGTGTGTTCCAGGCATGGGGGACTGCCTGAGAGAATGCCCAGAGCCAGTGGCTTTTCATTCTGCCTGAGTACCAGCAGGCTGTAAAGCCAGGGACCAGATCACCTGCAGTCTAGGCAGGCCCTTTTGGTGTGTGCTTGGGATTTGCCTAACTAATTCATGATTCTGAATTTTTCCATGATGCCCAGTACCTTGTTGGCAGGGAGGCTGGCCCTGGAGAGAGTGAGGTCTCAGCCAATGAGAAGACTACATTGGCTTTAAAAGGATGCAGAGGAGTGTGGGAAGAAGAGGGGGTGGGGTCTCCCAAGTTTAGCCTGTGAGTGTTTCATGGGAAAGAAAAGGCCAGCACACGTTGGCAATTTCATCTTGCCCACCTGGCACACGATATTGCCTCAAAGTAATTATTTTAGAAGGTTCGGGCAAAGTGATTGGATCCATCTTGATTTTCCCCACTAAGACTGCATTAATGCCCATTTTCCTCACAGCAAATTGGTATTTCCCTTCGGGTAAATTTAAGGTCATACCCTTCAATATGTCTATTCCAATGATGTATTCGGGAATAGGCACAATAACCACACTATATTCTTTCTTGGGCAACTGTCCAATTTTCATCATTAATTTAACTTGCCTGGCTGATATTTCAGTCCCTCCTAGTTCCGTAATGGTAATAGGAGTTCCATGGCTGAACTTGTCTGGATTTCCATAAATAAGGGTGGCCTCGGCCCCAGTATCTATTAATGCCTCAGTTACCGTACTTGACCCATTTTTCCAATATATGGTCAAGTTAATGTGAGGTCTGCAATCTAGCCTGTGTATTTCCTTAATTTGGGCTGGGGCTCGGCCTGTTCCCTAGTATTCCCTTTCATGTGATTCACTTGGGCTTGAAGGTTCAACATCTGTAGCATTTGCAGGAGCAGTTCTTATTTCCCTATCTCTCCTGTTATCAAGTCCTTTATCTCTATACATTCTGTATAATTCATTGGTTGGAATGCCATCTATCATTTCAAAACCTACCCCTGCTCTCAATAGAGCAGTAAACATTTCTTTCCTTGTTACTCTCCTTTGGCGCCAAGTTTGCTGGTTATTCACCCTTCTCTCTCTCGAGGAGATCTATCCCTTCCCCAGTCACCTAAGTCATGTAACTGTAAAATCTTATTTATCACTGTTGTAAGACGGCTCCCTACTTCTCCAAGTAATAAATTCAAAATTAGTTGTTTATAAGCAGGGGGAGCTGTCCTAATTATTAAATTCCTATGAGGCAGTCCCATTGGATCATTGTAATATTTGTCTGCGGTTCCTATCATAATGGCAGTCTTCATCACCTCCTCCTTTAGTCTCATGATACAATCTCTAAGTGAATACCAGGGTCTGTGCTCAGTGGGCCACATAGAATCAGTAGCATATCTCTTATTGCATCCCACAGCGGCTAACGCCAAGTAGTCCTGCTATCACCATCTCCTTGCTGATGATGTTCCCTAAAAGCTTGTTGAACTAGAGGATCATGGCTGATACCTATGAATCTCATACAGTCTGTCCTATCTACTGATATTCCACTGGCCCCTTGATCACTGAGTCTTACCATCTAAGATATCAATGGTTCTCCTATTCTTTGGCTGAATCTACTCAAAATATCTGTGACCTCTTGCGGTGAGAAATCTTCCTGAATTTCCCTTGTAACTGAATCTTCACCTCGGGTTTCTGTCTTCCTCCTTTGTATGGGTCGAGCCCTTGTCTGATCATTTAACCATCTCCTGTTCTCTGTGTGAGGGACATCCTGAACCCCAGTAGTGTTTTGTGCCTCAGCCCCTAACGTTGTCTCATTTTCTCCCCACTCGCTTCCTCTACCACCATGGCTAGGACGAAGCAGGCAGTCAGGCTCTTTCTGGGCTGGGTTGGAATGCACTCTTGGCTTATTTGGTCTCCTGTTGCTCCTAGCCACATTAATAGAAAAGTTCTCATTTGAGTCAGTTTGGTCTCCTGTTATCTGAGATTCCGCTTCTTGCTGTGGGGTAGGAGTGCCCCCATGTCTTTCACTTAATCTCAATCTTTTGTATACTAGCCGGTAGGCTGATAACACTATCCAGCTTTGCCTAGATAGTGATGCCCCTGACTGAATCCCAACTTCTTGTAAACACTTTTCCAAATCCCTAGGATCTCCTCTCTGTAGCCTTGGTTTCCAGTTTTCACAGGGTCCGGCTTTTTTAGCCAATTCCTTTGCTAGGGAGGAATAAAATGGATCCTCCCACCCTGGGATATTCATCTCTTCCTCTGAAGTTCTTCTGCTTCTGAATAGAGATCTTATACCTAGCGATCCCATCCTCGTCGCCAAATGTATTAGGAGGGCAGAGTTTATAATCTCAAAGAGGATCATAAACATGTCTGAAAGGTTCGGAACCGCTGGATATAAGAAACTCTCAAAGTAGAAGGCAGAAGAATCAAAACATATATTTAGGCTCCACAGTAACCAACCCATGAACCAGCAACCCCATTTTGATATATTGATCAAAAGCTTCCAGGCCCAATAAGTACGCCTTGAAAGAGTAACCAGGAGGCTACAGAGAAGCATGATTGCGTAAAGCAAAATCATGCTTCCCCCTCTATGGTAAAAAGATTACCCACTGGCCTGAAGTCCTTGTTCAGCTTCCTCCCATAGGTCAGCTCTGCCACTGGCAGCTCCTGCTTCGGCTGTGGCTGTGGCTGTGGCTGTGGCTGTGGCTGTGGCTGTGGCTGTGGCTGTGACTATGGCTATAGCAGCCTCTGGCTCCAACGGGAGCTGCTTTTAACCATCCGGCTTCTGCGGGGGTGTAAGGTACGCCGGGGAAAGCACAGGTTCTTTCAATCTGCTTAAGCAAGGTGAAGGGGTTGACCGGGAAAGCACAGGTTCTTTCCATCAGCTTAAGCAAGGGAAGCAAGGTGAAGGGGCCGACAAGCTTACTCCAGTCCAACATACAAACAGTATTCAGTTCAGGGAAAAAGCCAAACTAGTCAAGGGCACTTGTTGACTAAGTGCTAAGGAGCCCATTTTTGGTTGCCAACACAACACGTCGCATGTCATTCTCTGAAAAGGCTGCTCCCACAGACAGAAATGGAATTGTGTCTAGGAAGGATTTCAGTACTACTATGGAGTTGTTGGTTTGGGTTAGCATCTGTAGATGAGAAATTTCAGTGCCTTCCTGTATGTAGCTCCTCTGGGTTAGGACTTAAAGCCAGGCAGGACTTGGGTGAAATCAGACAGGTGCTGTCAGGAGTTACTGGAGCTCTAGAAAGATGTTCCTTATTGGAGGGGCCCCAGATGGTTCAAGTGTGTGTACATGCCCATGTGTTAGCTGGCTGGGGAAAGGCATGGTTATACTTGACGTGGATTAAGGAGATAAATGGGTGAGGATATGGTATGCTGTCAGAACAAAAGAAACAGGTGCACCAATCACAAACCTTTCACAGGCTATTCAAGCATTTATTTCATGCCTACAGCATACTCTGCAAAGGGGATATAAAAACAGTATCTGTCCTCAAGGGGTTTGCATTCTACTAGGGAATAATTACATGTGCATGTAAGAATATCAGATCTATCAAGTAATTCCCTGGGGGAGGAAGTGGTATTGGGGATGAGCCTTGAAGAGAGATGGGAGTCCCACAACATGGAACTGAGGACAGAGGACACTCAAAGGATGGGAGACGGCCAATGCAAAGACAGAAAGTGGAAAATCTATGGAGCTGGAGCAATAAATGAACAGTTGTGCAGGAACCTGAGTGTGTAATGAGAATAAAGTCAAGTCAGTCCAGAGGCCATGCTTTGACCAACTTTTGGTGCTGACTAGGAGCTTTCTGTGTGTGATGGTAGTGATGAGGGAGTGGGGCTTCAATGATCTAAACACTTTCTGGAGCCCTTTGTCAATGCCAATAATTTTTTTCCTTTGAAAGGAGACTAGGCAGTGAAATTCTAATCTTGGTCTGACTCACCAAGGGGGAGGAACTGGTGGCTCAGGTGGAAGCTTTAATGTAGAAGTGACCCATCTGAGTTTGGGGTAAAGGAAAGGTAGGAAGAGTCTGACATGGATCCTTGGTTTGGGGAGAACAAAGGATTCAGCACGGCCTGAAGAGCAGGCTCCTCTTTGGAGCCCTTTGACCTTGGCGGAGGCATGTCATGATGCTTCTAGCTGCTACTCCCTTTGTGTATGGGTTGGACTCAGTAGCCTCTGAGGTGCCTTCTGTCTCTGAAATATTAAGGCTCTATGACATTTGGAAGCCATAAGCAGTTCTGATCAGAGAGACAGTGGAATGGAAATTTTCTGACGAGACTGATGTGGTTGGTTGTTCAGGGGACTCGCCTATCAACTTGGATTTCCAAATGGGATGTCCAGAAGATGGAAGCCAGGGCAGTTAAGAGGATGAATCCAAATGCCTAGCCTGCTCCTGCAAGAAGACTGTCTAGTGCTAAAGCTCAGAATGAGCAAGGCTGGTGAGGAAAGCGAAGGACAGCAAAAAGAGGGAGTTTCCTCCCCCACACTGGAGAAAGGAGGATCTTGATGCTGATGACAGAAGAGGTGGAGGGACTCTAGTCTTTGTGGCCACTGGGAATGATCTTTAGCTGATTAATTGGAAGTTAAAACCCAAAAGAAAACAAGCTAATAAGTGAGCACCTGGCAGTCTTTGGTGAATATGTCTCCTGACTCAAAGTATCCAGCATTAGGTATGGAAAGAATTAGCAGATGGGATTTCTACCACCACTGATCTGTCAGTCATCTTTGAGGAAGCATGAGGTTGGGAGAAGTACTGCCTGCAGGTATGGAGAATAGCTAACTTTTAGAAAAAGGAAGAGAAGGTAGTGGTGCCTTCCAGTTACAGACCAGTGAGTGACTGAGTCCTGGCAAAATTCTAGGATGTTATTAAAGGGATGCTTTAGGAAATGAAGTAGTATCTTCACAGCACCAGCAAGCAGCCTTCTCTAAGAACAACAGATCCTTTGTAGCATGCATTTTCCCATTTTGGCAGTTACCACATTGGTTGTAGGTAGAATTTACCCACTTTTTGACCAAGTATTTGTACAAAGTTTCATTCTGTTCTTTTGGGAAAGATCTAGAAATGTGATTTCAGAACTAAATCCAAAGAGTAATTAGGGGCATATGCTATAGATCTCTGCATGGCCCTGGGCAGTTTTCACATTTTTATCAGTGGCTTGGACAAAGGCCTGGCTGGACTGCAGCAAGCTTATAGAATTTGTGGATGACATAAAACTGGGAGAGCCCTGGGCTGAATCTAATCAAATGAAATATGCTTTAAATATTTCCAAAAATCAATTTAACCCTTACAAGATAGGAGAGATAAGGCTAGCTTTGTTAGCAGTTTATGTGGAGAAGATCTGGGGGATGGAGTGGACTGCATGCTTGGTATGAAACATACCAATAGTGTAATATGGCTGCCCCAGGCTGTATCATGAGATTCACAGCTTGAGGGTTAAATTAAATGGAGATCCTAGCTAGCCTCTTGTCCTCACGATGATCACCAATATATGTGCTTCTATTAGGCTGTAAGGAAATGCATAGACATTTGAGTTCTCAAGGTGAAATATGACCCCTCATTGGAGGGAGGTCTTTGAGCAGAGGCTGGTTGGAAGCTTGTCAGGGTTGTTTAATGAGGATTCCTGCTCAGATGTGGGTTGGACCAGACACCTCTGAGAATCCATTACAGCCTTGTGATTCCGAGCACAACAAATGTCCAAAGGGGGCTTCCTCAACAGAAGGATAAGCCCCCCTGCCCAAGGCAGATGGGATAGTGTCAATGGATGAACTAGATAATAAGTCCTTTTTCTAAAATTTTCCCCCTCCTCCCACAGAGAATCATCTCTGAATGGGCAGAAATGGATAATAGTGACTTGAAATCCAAGATAATTGAGGAAGTGTTCAGCACCCAACTACTTCTGATGAGATTGCTACCTGTTCCAGATGAGCTATACCTTTGGGGCTCAGACAACTGGGAGCTGTGATTTCCAAGTTGCTTGGCAAAATTGGCATGATAGTGCTTGATTTGGAGTGATTTGGGTTTGAGTCACATTGACCTATATCTGGAGTGGCTATGTGAGAATGGTCAGATTGCATAACTTCTTGGATTCTCAGTGTCTTTATCTGTAAAATTTAGAATAATACTTTTACTGTAGACCTGACTTTATGAGGAAAGAGATCAACAAATCTGAAGGTGGTGGTGGTGATATGGTAACCTTGGAGAATGAGAGAGGTCAAAAGTTATGTGGATCTCCCAAGAAAGCAAATAGAATCTTCACACTATAGGCCGGGGAGCTTTGTTTTGATTCCTGGCAAGATTGGAGACGGTGTCATTAAAGGGATGGCCAGTGAACTCTGGAAAAGGAGGCAGTGATCACAAAGAAACTATCATGGTCACAAGCTGATAGATCATGGGAATGTTACTGATAGCCTTTACCTAGATTTTGGCCAAGTGCTCGACATGAATAAGGTGGAGAGATAGGGGTTCAGGACTGGCTGAGTGACCAGACCTAAAGAGTAGTCAGCTTGGCAAGTCAGCTTGAAAAGAGGTCTCTAGTGAAGGGCCCTAGGGGTCTGTGCTTGGCCCTGTTGAATAGATCTATCAGCGACTTGGAAAAAGGTAGAGATGATACTGTCATCCAATTTGCACTTGGTTGACAAAGCTAGGAGGCACAGCTAACAAGTTAGATTTAACAGACATAGATTTAAAGTCTTATGCACTAGTTCAAAAAAATCAACTTTGTCACTATAAAATAGGGGAGACAGAGCTGGAGAGTTTTAGTGGAGAGTGAGCTGAGGGTAGAGTGGGAGAGATGGGGAGATCCTGGTCTGCATGGAGAGAGGTCCTGAGGAATAAGATGAGGTCACTCTGTGCTCTGCCTGGGCTAGACTTCAGAACTATTTCCGGCATTCAGGTTGACGAAGGAAGCAGAGTTGCCGATCATTCCTTATGGGGCCTGGCTGAAGGGACTGGAGAAGAGGAGGCTCCGGGGGAAGTTACCTTCAAGTATTTGAAAGGCCGCCACATGGAAGAGGAAGTTGGCTCTCTCTGCCTCACCCTAAAGGCTGGAACTAGAAGTGGGAGATAGATCCCAGCTTAATCTACGGAAAAAGCTTGATGACTTGAACGTCCAGGAGGGAGGGGGATCCTCCCTACTGGACCATTACTGGCCAGCTCTGGGAGAACTTAGAGCACCCCCTGGGATGGGTCCCTTCCACCTCTGGAACTGTGGGATGCCCCTGGGGACTGTCCAGGGGGTTTACATGAGGGCTGCAGAGAAGGGAGGGATAGTTCACACCATACAACCAACTCCTGGCTTTCCTTGCACTGTGTCAATCCAGTGCTCTATCTGGTGAGTGAGGCTTCCTCCTCTCTCTGAGCAGCATCTAGGGATACCTGGGTCATCTTGGGGTCCAGCAGTTTGGTCAGAGTGCCCTGCCTCTTTCTCAGATCTGAGGCAGAGGTTCTGGCAGGTGGGAGGTTGGAGGTGAAACCTGACAATGGACCCTTCTTTTCATATCAGCAGACTGGGCCCCTAGAGCAGATATAATGGGTGATTTATTAAACATCCAGGCACAGCAGGAAACAAGATTAATAAACATAAACTCCGTCATAGAAAAAAATAAATGCATTCCCATTTTGTGACCATGCATGGGCCCAGCATGGCCAAAACTGTCACTTGATTGAAAGAAGGAGAACTCTGATCACCTGCAGAGGGTCTCCCTCAGATAAAAGGCAAATTTGTTGTCAGAAGGATCATGATGGAGCCTGGGAGGCGGCCAGAGCAACTTGCCCCCAGGCAAGGGTAAGGGCTTACTCCACATCCAGGATGAGAGGAGTCATGTAGTCGGAATGCTTGATTCCAAAACTGAGGAAGGGGGCGCTGGGTTTGTTCATCGTCACCTGGGAGGAGACACAGAAGGAGGTCCTGGATTGTGAGGTACTGGCTCTCCTAGCCCGCACCATCCCAACCTGGCAGCCCTGCCCATACCCAGTCCTCAAACCTTCTCTGGGCTGTGAGCCCCTGGGCCTGGCTTCATTGTCTTATCTCCTACCGCCTCGATTCGGGCAGCCATGGTATACTGTGGGGCCTTGTACTTCACCACCTGGATATCAGTCTGTCGGTACGCAGCAGGGCCTGGAGTCTGTGGGAAATGACAGAGGCCAGTGGGATTGGTAGTCCAAGCACTGCTGCCCTCTTTAGGGAACTCCAGTCTGTGGACAGCAGCCCAGGACCACCTTGACCCTGGACCCCGGGCCTGTCTCTTTGTGGGGACTGTGCTGTTTCTTCCTCAAATGACTGCAGGAGGGTTTGAGACCCTAAAGTGCTGCTGGAGTGTGTGTGTGTGTGTGTGTGCGCGCGTGCGCTCGCCCACACTCCTGTGTAACCACTCTAAGTCTAACAAACTGGGGAGCAGAGTGCCCAGGAAGAGGTGGTCCCTCCGGAGAGACCCTCTCACTGTGACTGTATCCTGCTTTCCCTGATGTGGGGACATAGCTCAGTATTTCTGGCCATGCACTTGCACCTAAAATGTGACAGGGAAATGAGAGGAGTGGTGTTTGGGGCTGCTGAGCCCCTTTCAGGGGACCTGAGGTGTCAGGGGACCCAAAGGACCCTGGGGAGGAACTCTGAGGAGACCACTTGCCTTGTGAAGGTCCTGGCTGAATCCACCCAGTTTGCTCCGGCCCTTGATAGAGAAAGAGGGCTGGGAGACTTTGCCCACAGTGTGTGGGCCCATCACCATCGGCAGCATGTATGCAGCTGGACCTGAGGGAGTGGAGATAAAACACTAGCCCATCAGAATACAGACAGGCTCAACTGTCCCCATTCTAGAGCCGTTCTCCTCTGATGTACTGTGCCTCGCTCTTCAGGTGGCCACCTCTCCCTCACCCCCTCATCAGACCACTGGTCCACTGTATGCATCACTCAACTGAAACTCCTCTGAAAAGAACCTTTCACTACACAGGAGAATGCGGCCTTTGTGACTGATGCCTTGCTTTTAAGGAGCCCATGAAGAGAAAGTCAACATCTGCTTTTCATCCACAAAGATGGAGATGATGGAACCTCTCTTAAAGTTTGTGATCAAGAAAAGAGGTGATCCAGGCATGGTCTGACAGGCACTCTGGATCTTGGGGGAGCATTTTGGAAAAAGTCTTAAAATTCTGTAGGGTAGGGCAGTCTAAGAGGGATGGGCAAGGATCAAGAATAAGATTCTGAAATCAGTCAACAAACAAGAATCAAGTGCGTAATGTGTGCTAAGCACTGGGTATACAAAGAGAGGCAAAAGACAGCCCCTACCCCCCAGGAGCTCCCAGTCTAATGGGGGAGACAATATGCAAGCAAGTAGGTACAAATTGGAGATAATCAACAGAGGCCAGGCTCTAGAAGTAAGGGGGATCAGGAAAATCTTCCTGTAGAAGGTGGGCTAGAAGGAAGCCAGGAAGTGGAGATAAGGAAGGAGAGCATCCAGCCAGGGGAGGGCAGCCAGAGAATATGCCCAGAGTTCACAGATGGAGCACCTTATCTGAGGAATAGCATGCGCGGTTGGTGGGGCCAGTGTCACTAGATCCAACAGTGTGTGCAGGAGGCAGGTGGTATGAAGTATAAGGAGGCTAGAAAGGTATGTGTGTGGTGGGGTGGTGGTGATGAGGGCCTTTGATCCTGAGGGTAATAGGGAGCCACTGGAGTTTATTGAGTAGGGGATGACATTGTTAGACCTGCACTTGAGGCAGCTGAATGGAGGATGAACTGATAGGGGGAGAGACTTCAGCTCACAGGCTGTTACGGCAATAGCCCAGGCATATGAGGGCTTGCACCCAGGTAACAGCAGCATCAGAGGAAAGAAGGGGGCATATTTGAGAGATATTACAAAAGTAAAATTGATAGCACTTGGCAACAGATGGTGGGGGCACCCGGTGAGAAATAGCGAGACACCAAGGATGACTCCTATGTTGGGAGCCTGAGGGTCTGGCAGGATGGGGCTGCCCTCCACAGTGAGAGGGAAGGTGGGAAGAAGAGAGGGTTTGGGGACAAATGTTGAGCTCAGTTTTGGACAAGGTGAATTGAAGTTGTTTATGGAATGTCCAATAGCTAATTGGAGATGTGAGATTGGAGGTCAGCAGAGATGATTGGATAAGTAGATTTGAGAATCATCAGCATATGGTCGTTAAATCCATGGGAGCCCATGAGATCACCAGGAGAAGCAGTCTAGAGGGGGAAGAGCAGAGGGCCCAGGACAGCCCTGAGGGACACATGAGGTTAGCAGGCATGACCTGCATCAATTCACATCTTTCCAGGTTCTTCTGAAGTCATCCTGCTTATCATTTTATATAGCAAAATAGTATTCCATCACAGTCAGTGATGTTCCACTTGTTCGTTCTCCAACTGATGGGCATCTCCTCAATTGGCAGTTCTTTGTCAACACAAAAAGAGCTGCTATAAATATAGCATGGTATTCCTGGATCAAAGGGTATGCACAGTTTTATAGTTCTTTGGGCATAGTTCCAAATTACTCTCCAGAATGGTTGGATCAGTTCACAACTCCACCAATAGTGCATTAGTGTCCCAAATTTCCCACAGCTCCTCTAATATTTATTGTTTTCCTTTTCTATCATGTTAGCCCATCTGATAGGTGTGAGGTGGTACCTTAGAGTTATTTTAATTTGCATTTCTTTAATCAATAGTGATTTAGAGTATTTTTTTATACGGCTATAGATAGCTTTGATTACTTTGTCTGTAAACTGCCTGTTCATACCCTTTGACCATTAATCAATTGGAGAATGATTTGTATTCTTATAGATTTGACTCAGTTCTTTATATATTTGAGAAATGAGGCTTTTATCAGAGAAATTTGCTGTAAAACCTCCTACCCTTCCACCCCACCCCACCCCCAATTTCCAACTTTCCTTCTAACCTTGGCTGCATTGTTTTTTTTTGTACAAAAACTTTTAAATTTAATGCAATCATAATTATCCATTTTCAATCTTGCAATGCTCTCTATCTCTTGTTTGATCATAAATTCTTCCTTTATCCATAGATCTGACAGGTAAAATTTTTCATACTCCCCTAATTTGCTTATGACATCACCCTTTATGTCTAAATCATGTACCCTTTTTGACCTTATCTTTGTAGATGGTGTGAAATGTTGGTGTGTACCTAGTTTCTGCCATACTGTTTTCTAGTTTTCCCAGCAATTTTTGTCAAATGGTGAGTTCTTGTCCCAAAAGTTGGGGTCTTTAGGTTTATCAAATACTAGATGGCTATGGTCATTTTTCTACTGTATCTTGTGTACCTAATCTAGTGTGCTGATTCACTACTTTATTTCTTTGCCAGTATCAGATTGTTTTGATGATTACTGTTTCATAATACAGTTTGAGATCTGATATGGCTAGACTACCTTCCTTCACATTTAAAAAAATTCATTCACTTGATATTCTTAACCTTTTGTTCTTCCAGAAGAATTTTGTTATTATTTTTTCTAGCTCTATAAAATAATTTTTGGTAGTTTGATTGGTATGGCACTGAATAAGCAAATTAGTTTAGGTTGAATTGTCATTTTTATTATATTGGCTTAACCTGACCATGAACAATTGCTGTTTTTCCAATTGTTTAGATCTGATTTTATTTGTGTGGAAAGTCTTTTGAAATTGTGTTTATATTTCTGGGTTTGTCTTGGCAGGTAGACTCCCAAGAATTTTGTATCATCTACAGTTATTTTAAATGGAATTTCTCCTTCTACCTCTTGCTGCTGGACTTTGTTGTTGGTAACCTATAGAAATGCTGATGATTTATGTGGATTTATTTTATATCCTGCAACTTTGCTAAAGTTAATTATTTCAAGTAGTTTTTTAGTTGATTCTCTAGGATTCTCTAAGTATACCATCGTAGCATTTATAAAGAGGGATAGTTTTGATTCCTCATTGCTTGTTCTAATTCCTCAACTTTTTTTTTCTTCTATTATTGCTAAAACTAACATTGCTAGTACAATATTGAATAATAGTGGTGATAGTGGGCATCCTTGCTTCACCCCTGATCTTACTGGGAATGCTTCTAGCTTATTTCCATTGCAGATAATGATTGCTGATGGTTTTAGATAGAAACTGCTTATCATTTTATGGAAAGTCTCATTTATTCCGTTGCTCTCTCTTTTTAATAGGAATGAATGTGGTATTTCATTAAAAGCTTTTTCTGCAACTATTGAGATAATCATATGATTTTTGCTGGTTTTGTTTATTGATATGATCAATTATGCTGATAGTTTTCCTAATATTGAACCAGCCCTGCATTCCTGGTAAAAATCCCGCCTGATTATAATGTATGATCTTTGTGATATATTGTGGTAATCTCCTCACTAGTATTTTATTTAAAATTTTTTGCAGCAATATTCGTTAGGGAAACTGGTCTATAGTTTTCTTTTTTTGTTTTGGCTCCTCCTGGTTTAGGTATCAGTACCCTACTTGTGATGTAAAGTGAATTTGGTAGGACTCTTTGTATGCCTATTTTTCCAAATATTTTATAGTATTAGAATTAATTGTTCTTTAAAGGCTTGGTAGGATTCACTTGAAAATACGTCTGGTCCTATTTTTTTTCTTTAGGAAGCTTATTTATAGCTTGTTCAATTTCTTTTTCTAAGATGGGGTTATTTAGGCATTCTATTTCCTCTTCTATTAATCTGGGCAATTTATATTTTTAAAGTTTCATCCATTTCACTTAGATTATTTGATTTATTTACACACCATATGGTAAAATGCCTCCTAATAATTGCTTTAATTTCATCTTCATTGGTAGTGAATTCACCCTTTTCATTTTTGATACTGGTAAATTTGGTATTTTTAAAAATCAAATTAACCAATAGTTTATCTATTTTATTTCTATAAAACCAGTTCCTAGTTTTATTTATTAGTTAGATGGTTTTCTTACTTGCAATTTTATTAATCTGTTCTTGAGACTGGGGATTAATGAGACTGGAGACAATAGAGAGGGCAGTGTGCTGGAAGAGATGGTTGCAACAGAATGGGGCTTGTGCAGGTAGAGAGGGGTTAGCTTTGGCAAGGAGAAGGGCCACCCCTTTGTGTGAGATAGGAGTGAAGGAGGAGAGGTTGGCAGAAGGCATTAGGAGACAAGAAGAAAAGCCATCCCAAAGATGAAAAGGACTGCCACCTAATGAAGTGGATAAGTCTGAGCAGGGAACTCTCTAGCCAACAGAAGTTTTGAAGTGAAAGGGAGGCATAGAAGTCAGCGCTTCACTGTTTGGGGGTCTTAGCCCCCCCCTCCCCACGGCATGGTGGGCTTGGCGTTTGTGTGGCTGTTTGGTTCTGAGCCCACTTGGGGAAAAGGGGGCATTGACAAGGTGCCAGGTCCTTGACGAAGGGCAGAGTGACCAATCACAGCTGCTTGGCCCTTACTTCTCTTCTCCCTGGCCAGGAGAGAGATCTCATGTTGATCAGGACAGAACAGAATGTCCCAGCAGGGAGTTAGGTAGAGAAGACTTAACTGTGCTGGGTGAGCTGAAATGGCCAGGTTCAGAACTCTGAAAGAACCAGCCATTCAGCTGACCTCAGCTAGAAGAACTCGTACCCACCTCTCCTCATCTAGTTTAGTTTGATAGGGTCACTAGATTGGTTAGAGATGGGAGTGCAATTGGACGGAGAGAGAACTTGTGGTCATTAGTCCACTTGTAAGGTGATCTCCAGTGCAGTGCCGCAGGGATCTTTGCTTGGCCCTGCACTGCTTAACATTGAGATTGATCACTCAGATAAAGGCAGAGCTGGCCCCCTTATTCAATATGCAATGACACAGGGCTGAGCAGGGTGGCTGACCCAGTGGAGGAGAGTCAAGATTCAAAAACATCATGAAAGTTGCTAGTAGTTTCAGCCAAATCTAGAAAGATTATATCTAGAAGTGGTAAATGAAAAACCTTACCCTTGGGCTTTAAAAATCTACCTTATATGTGGGGGATTTGGTGGATTGCAAGTTTTGGGGAGAAATGCAGCATCCTCCCCCTGCCCTAGAGCACTGGTCTTACTCCTGGGCCCTTCCCCCGACCTCCACCCCCAGCCATCCTCCAAAGGCACAGTCTGGCAGAGAAGGGGTCAGACATCCCCACCAACTGCCCCTGACATGGAGGGCAATCTAGCCTAGTCAATACAGCAAGGGGAGGGGGAGGAGGGGAGGGGAGGGGAAGAGAAGGGAGGGGAGAAGAGAGAGAGGTAGAGAGAGAGAGAGAGAGAGAGAGAGAGAGAGAGAGAGAGAGAGAGAGAGACAGAGAGAGACAGAGAGACAGAGACAGAGAGAGACAGACAGAGAGAGAGAGACAGAGACAGACACAGAGAGAGACAGAGACAGACACAGAGACAGGCAGAGACAGAGAGAGGAGGCAGTACAGGACAAGCATGTAAAAAATCATCAGTGTCACCTAGGCCACTAACTCCTTTTGGACTTTGATGAAGACAGCCCAATATCCTGAGCCCAGGAGGGCCAGGAATACCAGTCTGCCGACCTCCAAGACTACCAGTCCTGCTTCTAGCCCAGCCTCAGCCTTCTAGCCATCATCCCAGAACCAGTTCCTATGATGATGTGAGGTGGCAGCTTCCTCTCAGTGGCTGAAGCCCCCATCTTGGTGATCACAGCCACTGAGGACCCAGAAAAGAAAGTTCCTTCCCCCAAAGTCCTTGGCAGTGTCAAGTGGTTCCTTATTAGGGAGTGGTTCTTTAGAGGCTATATTCCCCCCTGCTTTGCCCCTGCACCCTAAGGAACATGGGATCTCTCCGTTGTCCCTGAAGCAGAAACTCCCTGAGTGCTGTTCCTTACCCCCAACACAGACACACTTGAGAGTAAGCAGGAGCTATCTCTGCTTCTCCATGGGTATTTCCAGAGCTCAGCATATGGTACTCACTTCACATATGTTCATTCATTCAATATGTATCAACAGAGTGATATGACAGGCCAGACAACTAATGCTACCATGCCAAGAGGCCAAGGGTTTAGGAACAAGGGAGTGATTGCTCAGACCACTATAGAACTCAGACTACATCTAGATTCCTGCTTCCAGTTTTGGGCATCTTGGTTTAAGTAAGGCAATGATCAGGCATTGATTGGCATTTCCAGTGGAGGGCAACCAGGATACCGAAGGACATGGAGTCCGTGTCATGAAAATGGATAAAGAAGTGGAGATGTTTAGTCTGGAAAAGATTCAGGGGACAATGGGAGCTGACTCCAAGTGTATGGTGGGCTGTTGAGTGAAGGACAGAGCCAGGAGCCTCGAAGGAGGGGATGCCTGTCCTAGGAAGGCTTGGTTTCAGTGATCTCCAAAGTCCTTTCCAAGGTAGGTTTTAAAGAGGTTGATTTAGGCTTGTTATCAGGAAAAACTTCATTTCTATGAGACTTGTCACAGAGCAGAAGCGATTGCCTCTGGAGGTGGAGAGGGAGACAGAGAGAGAAAGAGGAAGGGAGGGAGACAGCCAGCCAGTCAACCAGCCAGCCAGCCAGAAAGTGACAAATACAGAGACAGAGTGTAGAGAGAAGGGAGCCTAGAAGAGAGCCCATTGCTTACTCCTGGCCTAGGATCTGGGGCTACGGTGGGAATTCTGAATAGATTCGAAAGAGTGGGAAAGCAGGCAGGAAGAGGAGAGAACAGTGTTTAGGAAGGGAAGGTCCATGGCCCAAAGTCCCACATGCTACAGAGAGGTCTGGAAGGAGAAGTCTGAGACCAATGTCTTGGGCTTTAGCAATGAAGAGAAAATGCCTACTCCCTGCTCAGGTGAACTCAGTGTGCCCAGTGTCTAGATGGCAGTGTGTGTTCGTCATCATTAAATAAACATTTATTAAGTGCCTACTCTATGCCAGGCACTGTGCTAAGAGCTGGAGATTCAAAAGGGGGCAAAAGACAGTCCCTGCCCTCAAGAAGCTTATAATCCAATGGGGGAGCCAACATGCAAATAACCATGTACAAACAAGCTACAGACAAGAAAAATAGGAAATAATTAACACACAGAGAGAGAAGGCACTGGAATTTAGAGGGGTTAGGAAAGGCTTCCAGTAAAAGATGGATTTCACTTGGGACTTAAAGGAAGCCAGAGAGGAGGAGGCAGAGCCTCCCAGGCATGAAGGATGGCCAGAGAGAATTCCTGGAGCAGAGAGATGGAATCTCTTGTTCATGGAATAGCCCGAAGGCCAGGGTCACTAGATTGAAGAGCAAGTATCAGGGAGGAAGGTGTGAGAAGACTGGAAAGGTGGGAGGGTCCAGGTTATGAAAGGGCTTTGAATGCCAAACAGCATTTTGGATTTGCTCCTGGAGGTAAAAGGGAGCTGCTGGAGTTTATTGAGAAGGGGGTGACATGATCAGACTTATAGGAAAATGGCTTTGGTGGCTGAATGGAAGATGGACTGAAGGAGAGGAGAGACTTGAGGCAGCTATTAAGTGGTCCAGGTGTGAGAGGATGAGGACCTGCACTAGAGTGGGGGCAATGTCAAAGGAGAGAAGGGGAGTACATGAGAGATGCTACAGAGGTGAAATTGACAAGAGATACTTAGAGGTGAAATTTTGCATCTGGACATGAGAGAGTGAGGGATGCAGGATGACTCCTAGTTTGGGAGCCTGAGGGGAGGGATGGGAGGATGGGGTGCCCTCCCTGCACAGTAACAGGGAGGGGTGGGGAGGGCTTAGGGGGAAAGATCATGAGTTCTATTTTGGACATGTTGAGTTTAAGAAGTCCATTGGACTCCCAGTTTGGGGTGTCTGAAAGGCAGTTGGGTTTTACGTTTATTCTTAAGGAAGGACCTATTACTATGTTCTAATATAGTGTGGAGATCCTGGGTCAGCTGCCCCCCCCAGACGCCCAGCAGTGAGTGACCAAACCTAGAGCCTCCTTTTGGGGTTTCTCTCTCCTCAAGGTCACCCTACCTTGAAACTCCAGATCCACCTGACTCTGTCCTTGTCCTCTACATCCCAACCCTGTCCACTCTACCTCTTTAGCATCTCTCCTTTGCCCCACCTTCCAGCTGAAACCTGCCCCTCCCTACAGTTCCACCTGTCAAAATATTTTGGAGCTATTCTGTTTTCCAGAGCTAAGGCCCGGCAAGCAGGTTGTGCCTTGAGTTTCACATATTGATAATTCTTTGCACCCTGGAACGATCTCACCCACTGACAAAAGGTATTGCATGGACCAGCACCAGTGTTCTCAAAGGAATTCAGCTCCCTTAATTTTCCAGGGCCATCCATCACATATTCACAATCCCTGTTTCTTGTCACTGACGAATACTGCACTCCTATTCCCATCACAAAACTTTGGTTCTGTGTCTTGCAGGGTGGCCACAACCCCTAAGACTTGAGATAATGACTGTTCCCACAGGACCCCAAAACACCTTTATTGTCCCAAGAAATGCTAACCATGAAAACTATCTCAAGATCTAAGAATGATTGTGTTGTGGGCCAACCACTTTCATGTGTATAAGTGGCCCCAGTCGTAGCCTCAAGTCCTGTTTCTTGGTGGGGGCTGGGGGGCTTCCATTTGTAAACATCATTTTCCTCACTCTGAAATTAATTAAATTACAGTTTGTCCTGACTCTCCTGTCTCTCGCCTGCTCTGTTTCATCTCCAGTCACCCCCAGGTTAGAGGCCCGTTCTGGTCTGGTTGACATGGCCATGTCACTGCCCTACTCAGCAAGGGCTTCCTCATTGCCCTCTGGCTAAGTCCACATTCCTCTGTCTTGAAGAGTTGAGGACCTCTGCTGTCTGTAGTCCCAACTCTCCCCATCCTTATTCACTAGCCCCCTTCTCCTCCCCTTGCTCTCACTTCACACAAATTCTCCTGGGTCTACTCACTATTCCCTTAACAAGCTATGTACATTCCCACCTCCATGCCGTTCCACCCTCCCGGAATGCCCTTTCTCTTCTCCCCTTTTCTGAGACCCTTTAAGACCAAACTTGAAGCTCCCTTCTTCCATGAAGCCTTCCAGGCTTCCTTTCTCCTTTCCTAGAACCAGAAACACATGTGATGTAAATGTCACACTTGACATTGCATTATTCTAATAAAGATTCAGCAAACCTGCATCCCCTCTGTAGAATGAGGCCCCTGATCCCAGCTCTGAGGCCTCTGAGTCTATTGTATGATTCCTCATCTAGACTGCATGCTCCTTGAGGGCAGGCACCATGTTGTCTCCTTCATATTGGTTTATCCAGTGCTTACAAGCCACAGGGCTTGGCACATAGCAGGTGCTTAACCAGTGCAGGTGAAATGAAACACATCTCCCTCCCTTCCCCACCCCTGCATTTTCTTACTCTCTTACACCTTGCTCCTTTTCCATGTTACCAGTCACCCTCTTGACACGCACACAAATACTCACTCTCACACACTTGCTCATACTCGTCTCAGACTTGCATTCTATCCTCCAGCACACTGAAGCGCACCTATTCCTTCCCCTCCCTACACAAGCCTGCCCACACTGACACTTTCTGCTCTAACTTCTGGGTTTATTTTTCCTGCCCTCCCTCTCTAGGAGAGTCCCAACCTTGGCCAGTGTCCTCAGAGTTATTTGAAAGTGCTTAATCCGGTGCCTGGCACATAATGGGTCCTTAATACACTCTTCTTCCTTTGCCCCTTCCTCTTTCTCCATGCCCAAGGCCCCACCATTCCTGCTGCCCCCAGGAAGGCTGTGTCCCAGGCTCCATAGAAAGATGTGTGTGTGTGTGTGTGTGTCTGTCTGTCTGTCTGTCTGTCTGTCTCTGTCCCTCTCTGCCTCTCTGTGTCTCTGTCTCTGTCTCTCTCTACTGATGACTGGTGATGAAGTGGATACAGTGCTGAGACTGGAATCAGGAAGAACTTTGCTCAGATCTGGCCTCAGACACAGACGAACTGTGTGACCTAGGACAAGCCACTTCCCCACTGCCTGCCTCAGTCTCCTTAATTGTAAAATGGGATTAGAAATAGCACCCACCTCCCAGGGTTGTTTCAAGGATAAAACCAAATGTTTGTAAAGCCCCTTTCAATCCTTCAAGCTTTATATAAATTTTAGCTAATAGCATCTTTCTCCTATCTCTCTCTCATTCCCCCTTCCCTCCCCTTTTATCTCTTGTCTCTGTCTCCCCCTTGCTTCCCTCCTCTCTCTCTCCTCTCCATCTCCCTCCCCTCCTCTTCCCTCTCTTCTCTGTCTCTTCTCCCTCCCCTCTTCATCCCTGTCTCCTTCCCTTTCTCTTTCCTTCCTGTATCTCCTTTCCCCTCCCCTTCTTTCCCCCCTCTCCTTTCTGTCTCACTCCCTCTCCCCTCCTCTTTCCTCTCTTCTCCATCTCCCTCCCCTCTTCATCTCTGTCTCCTTCCCTTTCTCCCTCCTTCCTCACTGTCTGTTCTCCCTCCCCACTGCTCCCCTCCTCTCTCCTCTCAGCTCTGTCTCTGCCTCAGTTTCCAGGGTCCCTTCCTCTGTGCTCTGGTGCTGACCTGGGGTGCTGTCCACACGGAAGGACTTGGTCCTGGCAGAGATGGAGTGGCTGGGCGCTGAGTTGAATACATATTTGATGGATTTCTCTGGAGAGTATTCTCCTATGAGGGAAGAAGAGGGAAAACATCCCATGTTTGTGTAGCACCTTGAGGCAGCCAAGTACTTTCCTCTGGGGCCACTGAGCACTTTGCAGACCCCCAAATAAGGCACTCAGAAGTTAGGGAGGTGAAGGTCAGGAGCAACACTTGAACCCAGGTATCCTGACTCAAGATGGAGGGAGGGTCCCAGGAAGGCAGAGGGAGGAGGGGACTAATTGAAGTGTTGACCACTCCCTGCATGTGACTCACCAGGGCCTGGTGTTGTGATGGTCTTGGTCTGGTAGCGCCCCAGGATAGAGTAGGCAGGGCCCATGTCCTTGCCTGTCCGGAGTATCTTGGGATTCACACTGTATCGGGGCCCAGGGGAGTAGTTCTCTGATAGGACCATGGGGGCCCCACGGAAGCTGTAGGCTGGGGCCCTCGGCTTGGTTGGAGTGTGCTTCACAAAACCTGCAGATTGGGGAGGGAAGAACTTCACACTCACTCTCCTTTGCACCCAGTTAGCCTGGGACCCCTCTGCTAAAGTCCTCCTCTGACCTTCCTGGCCTTGAGAAGGCCCAGCTGGACCTTGCTTTGCAAAGCTGAGGGCTTGAGGGGACTGAGGAGGGTTCCATCTTCAGGACCTCTTAAACCTAAAGAGCAAAGGAGCAGACATCTGTGCCTGGGAGGGAGCCTTTCCATGGCTGGGCTCCCTTAGAGGCTGGAAAGATTGAAGCCTATGAAATATGGACCTTTCTTCTCATGGGGATGCAATATCCTGACCAGGATCCTTACTCGGCCCCCATTCTAGCTCCCTCCCCACCAGGTCTTTCAGTCTCCCCCTCCACTTAGTTTGCCTCTGGCTACCTGTGGTTCCTGGGATCATGTACTTGGGGCCTGGGCTGGTGTACAGGGCCATGATGGGCCCCCGAGGGTGGTGGGGCCGCCAGGAGCCCACCCATATATCTTCAGCCATGGTGTCCTCTGTAGGGTTTCTGTGAGAAGAAAGCAGAGGGAGGGGTGGTTAGCCCCAGAGTTGGGTGGTGAGCAGAGAGGGACCTCAGCATCATGAATAACTCTAAAAGTGCCCTGGTCATTTTCAGGAGGAAGGTGACATAGTGTGGGATCCTGGAGGGAGCCACCACAGTTAACTGAGTAAGGGATGGCGAGATCCCACCTGTGTCCTCTTTGACAGCAGATTGAGAAAACTGAGGCCACCAGCCAGCAGCAGCCTAAAGCTATGAGACTGTTATGTTAATGCTGTGATAGACTACTGACCAGCCAAGGGCTTGCCCCGAAAGAGAGGAGGGGATTCCTGGCAGATTGGATGTTGGGGTGAGAGAGGGGGAGGTGATGATGCAGGCCATGCTGCATTCGTGCCTTCTTAATGTGTCCCACCCAGAATGAAAAGTGGGGCAGCTGGCCTAGAAGCCGGGAAGTTGGGAACCAGTGCACACTGTGAAGGGTGGGAGGGGTGTGTGTGTGCTGGTTAGGAGCTGTGAGCTCACTTCACTGCCCAAGGTGAGAAGCAGAAGGTGCCTGGCCTAGTGCTGGCTGTGGGAGTGGGGGAGCCTTTGCCCCGGGAGGTCCTGGCCCCTTGCTGTGCCCCACCCACTTCTCCCATCATCCAGTGCCTGGACCTTTGGTGCCTTAGTCCTGCTTGTTGAGCTCACTCCTGCTCCTACTGTGGGATCCCAGGGCCCCCAGAGCTGTAGAGTGGATGGTGCTCAGAAACAGACCAGGGAGGAGCCTTCCCACCCCATCTTGACAGCCATCCACCAGCACCAGGAGGTAGTACAATGAGTACAGGCGGTCATGTGTGTGACCACCCAGGAACGAAGGGGCTGGACCTCCATCATCCCATCTGGCTCTTGATCTGTTGCCCTCTGGTCCCAGCTCTAATTGTGACCTTGACCCTGACCCTGACCCCAATGACTGGCTCTGTGCCTCCCCAGCAGACACCAAACCTTAGCAGCTAGGGAGAGGAGACCTTGTCTCCAGCAGTCGTGGTGCATGGTGGGGCCAGACCTCACCTCTCTGGTCCCAGGGAAGGTTAGGGATTCGGCAACTCTAGTCTCATGCAGGGCAACCACACCCAGGTCCTGGTCACTCAGCTCCCCCTCCAGTATCCACCAACTGGGACATCCAGCCCCCTCCCTCTCAGCCACCTGGGGGAGACCTCTGAACAATCTAGTGCTAGGTAATGCTTCTGAGTTCTAGAATCTCTTTGTGTGATGGAGACAATTGCTTCCTGGGGAAAGTTCCTGGCACCTGAGTCACTGGGGTCTCCAGGTCGAGGGCCTTGGGGGCAGCAGCTCAGCTCTCTGAAGGCCAGCCTCCCTCCAATACCTTCTCATCCCTCCTCAGGCTCCAAGTAGACAGAGGGAATGGGGAGGGCAGAGTCTAAGGAGAGCATGGGAGGTAATAGAACTTATCTTTCCCCAGCTCAGTCAGCCCAGCCAGCCCAGCCAGCCCAGTCCTGCTTGGCCAGCCCAGTCTTGCTTAGCCTAGCCAGACCAGCCCAGCCCAGTCCTGTCTAGCCTAGCCAGACCAGGCCAGCCCATCCCAGCCCAGCTCAGCCTAGCCTTGCCCAGCCTAGCCAGCCCAGTCCTGCTTAGCCTAGCCAGACCAGGCCAGTCCAGCTCAGCCCAGCCTAGCCCAGCCCAGCCAGCCCAGCCCAGCCCAGCCCTGCTTAACTCCCCCCAGCCCAGCCTAGCTTAGCCTAGCCTAGGGAGCCCAGCCCACCCCATCCCAGAATGATTTTAGAGTCAAAGAGAGTGGCTATCCAAAGAGGATTTAGGTAGTGAAAGGGAGAAGAAGGAACCAAGCCCCAAAGCATAGGTGGTGGGAAGGTGGCAGCTACGGGGGCAGAGTTGTGGCATCTTCCCACCCCTGTCTTTGGCTGGCTTGTGCAGCCTTTGCTGGCATCTTGGTCCTCATCTTGGTAGCTGCAACTGCCCCTAGGGACCATCTAAACCCCTTCATTCGGCCCTCTAGCCCTGGCACTGTTAGACTCTGTTTTGGCCAGCCTGGTATTGACCCCAAGCTATGACTTGGACAAGTGCTCTGGCTTCTGTTCCCAGCTCAGGGCACCTGGGGATAAGAAGACCTCCCCACCTTCTGGCCCTCCCCAGGCCAAAGCCTCCCCACCCCCTTCCTTCCTCCTGGAGAGTGTTGGCCAGGTGGGGGCAGGAGGGCTGGGGAGGTTGAGCCTCTCTGCCCAGGACAGCAAATGATGGGGAGCCCAGGTTGGTGACTGCCTCCTGTCTTGCCCAAAGGCTTATCACAGATCCCAGGCTGAGTCTGGGAGTTGTCTCAGTTCTCAAGGTGTCTTGGTTACTCCTAAACTCCTGATTAAGGTCTCTGCCTCCTCCTTTGGACTTTTGAGACCTTCCCTCTCATCTCCCTGGGATTTGTCTCTTCCTGGTTTTGTCTGGGCCACCCCAACTCTGATCCTTGGAGCTGGCGGAGGAGACTTGTGTGCCCCCATTCCACCAGCATAAACTTCTTTTCAAAAGAGGGTTTTCCTTTGTCCAGGGAGGGTGAGACTTTGCAGGGAGCCTGTGTCTGTCTGGGGGGCTCAGAATGTGAAGTGATTTGTGTACAAAGTGTTGCATGTTGGCAGTTGACCTGTCCCCAGGAATCTGGCCTCAAGAATTCATTGTTACCGTTGGGCTTGTGCCACCAACCCTTGGGCCCAAGATCTTGACTCTTCCCCAAACCCCATGCAAGAATTTTCCTTAAGGCCACCTGGAGGGTTTGAAACAGCAGCTGGCTGTTTCATTCTTGCCTGGGAGAAGTGGGGCCGTGCTGCAGTGCCAATTTCCTTGTCTACAATGCCCATCTGGATAGCTGTGCCCTCATGTCTGTCTAAGTACCTGAGGGTCTCAGACAGAGCTAATGGGCTTGGGGTTTGATTTCAGTGTAGATGCCTTACAGAGTAGGAGGAGCTGTTATTCTGGAGGGTGAGAGGGCCTCCAGCTCCTTATTTTCCATTCTCTTCCCTTTGGGCTCTAGAGAGAGCCTTGGACAGGGTGAGGACAACATGCCCCGTTCTCTCCCTCCACCCCAGACCTCTCCATTCCACCACTAGGCTGGACAGAGGGGACACAAGCCAAGAACAGCCCACTGAGATTTTATTGATGAAGTGATCTGGGACAGGTTTGTCTGGAGGGGGATGGAGGTGGGTGGTGATAGCCCAGGAACATTAGGAGAGGGGCAAGAGAAGAGGAGGGTCTGGTGAGGATAGGAGCTGGGAACAGCCAGGAGAACAGGGGCAGAGGCAGAGTAGAGGTCTTTCAATGCTGGCTTGGTCTTCTCAACTGCTCCTAGGCATCACCCCCATGACTGTCCAATACAACCACCTAAAATACAGATGTGGAAGTTGGGGGGGGATGCTTCCTAATTTGAGAAAAAGCCCACCCAAACCTGATATGGTGAGGCCCTGGGAGGGTCACTGAGAACCTTACTCCCCACAATTCCTATAGATGGACAAACTGAGGCCAAGAGAGTTGGTCAAAGATGAGACTGATGAGCTCTTGGCCTGGGATGGGGGGATGGGAGCCAGGGAGCCACAGAGGCAGGAAATCTTGGGCCTGGGTCTTGTGGTCCAGGCAGGGCCAGGAGACACACTAAGGGTCTGGGCCTTGGGGGATTGAGGAGCTGGGCGGGGTGGGGCTCATACCAGAAGCTTGACCAGTTCAGCCTTGTGCATGGGAGCTAGGTTATCAATGCATGATTTGAGCTCAGACATGGCACCCTTGGCATCGGGATTGATATCGTAGGGGGCCAGTGGCCCTTCGTAGAGTTCTTCCACGGACCCAACCAGCAGTGTCTGGAGAAACTCCAAGAAAAATTCATTGTCTGAAGCCATCCCTGGAGGTAGGGAAGGGAAGGGGGAATGTAACAAGGGGCCTCTTTGGATCCAGGAGATTACTGTATACAGACCTGCTCATTGGACCCTTCAGACCCACTGCACCTTGGTGACCACCATGTGTGGAGGGGAGGGGGACCTGGAGTACCAGCCCCTTCTAATGATTGTGGTCCTGGGATCCATCTGACTGCACTCAGGCTACCAGCCCTACTGCCCTTCACTCTCACCCCATACCCCCAATCATGGGAGACACACTCACCCAAAGACCAGGAAAGTACAAAGGAAAGGAGAAATAGCCTCATGGTGGTTGGCCCTTTCATGGTGCAGAGAGGGCTGGTCAGCCCTGGATGTTACACCCAGCTGCTCCCTCTCCTGCCCTGTGGTCCAGAACTGGGAGTTCTAGTCAGCTTGTTCCCTGGGCTTTATGTAGATGGAACTGCCCACCCCCTAACTTCCCCCCAGGGCTCTGGTGACATCGGATTATTCTGTGGTTTGGCCAAAGCCCTCCTGGGTAGGGGAGGAGGGCAGAGGGAAGATGGACTGATGAAGCCTTTGGGACAGCTCAGCAGGCCCAGAGCAGACTGAATCTCACAAGGTCATTGGCCACAAAGTGTGGTTTGGTGGAAATAATTGCCCAATTCTTCGAGAGCAGTCTGAGTCTGACTTATCCCTGGCCCCAGGGAGAGGAGGGGAATGTCACCCAAGGGACTCTCCAAGGGACTGATGGGAACCCTGAGCACCCAGGGGGTTTCCTGGGGCCTGCGGGCTGCTCAGCCTTCCTTGATTTGGGGGGGGGGGTCCTTCAGTCTGTAGTCCTGGCATAGTTGGTTAGGATTCACAAGGACAAAAGACACCAAGTGGCCCAGCCAGGTCCTTCTGGTGTTTGTGACATCAGAGGCTTTTAGTCACATTTTTGTGCCGCTTTTAGGTCATGTGGGTGAGTCGCATATGTGACTCACCTTTGACCCTGAACAAGATATATAAACCCAGAGTTTGGCTTTCTCCTTTGGAGCTCTGAGCCACAGCAGGAGTGGCGTGTGACTCTGGGCGAGCCATTGTTATGAGCTCCCCAGCTTTGGAGAAACTTCTCTGGTAACTGTATATTGTGATTTTGTTAGACAAATCTGTCTGTTGATTCATGTTTATTTGCTCTTTTTGTATTTGCTCTGAAGCTCAGGGTACTGGCTTTTCCCCCTGAGCTGAGTGAATGATATTTGTATATTGGATTAAAGTAAGATTGTTAACCCCTTAAGGTTGCTTTCTTTAGTAAAGCAGACCAATGAAACTGTGTTGTTGGGCTTGTGTTGGTTTTTTACCCCCACAGCAGCTGCTAGCCAAATTATTGAAACACCAGGAAGAGATTGATGAATTGGGAGTGTAACTAAAAAAAACAAAAAACAAAAAAAAGCAAAATAGCCCCCCCCCACCCCTAACCAACAATATAGAAATTCTGACAATAAAAGAGGTGAACAAAATTCAAAGCAAAATCAACATTGAATTTATAAATAAATAGAAAGGCATTTTTTCAGTTCTCATAAGACAGATAAAGCTAATGCTAATCTGATAAAATACCACTATCAAAAGGAAATTCCTAAGAATTGAGAAGAGGTAAAAGAAATTATTAGAAATAGCAATGCCAGATATATGCCAACAAAATCTGTAAAATTAAATGGGAGAATATTCACAAAAATGTAAAATATTCAAAAGAACTTAAAACAGAATTTCAACACTGAAATCTCAGAAAAAGAGATGAAATAAATTGGAAGTGAAAGCAGATTCATTGAGTGCTACTATAAATCAAATACTGTGCTATGTGCTGAGGGTACAAACACAAAAGTGAAGATTGTTTGTACCCTCAAGGTACTTACATGATAGTGAGAGGAGGGAGCACTGGTAGGTGTAGGTGAATCCAGCTCTAACCACTCGAACCTCCAACTGCCTATTGGGCATCTCCATCTGGGTGTCCTGTAAACATCTTAAACTTAACGTGTCCAAAACTAAACTCATCATTTTCCCTTACAAACCCTCCCCTCTTTGCAACATTTTTACTGCCCCCCCCCATCTTCCTGGTCCCTCAGGCTTAAACCTAGGGTTGACTCTGGATTCCTTGCTATCTCTTACTCATCAAATCCTACTTGCCAAAAGTTGCCAAAGCCTGTAGATTTTACCTTCATAACATTTCTCGTGCTTAGGGTCATACCAATCAAACTACCAAACATTTACTTCACAGAGCTAGGAAAAATTTATAGTCAATAGGCCAAGTCAACAAGTCAAGCCACTTGACTTGAATAAAGATGGAGAGGAATCTTTGAAGGAAGGTGTTAGTAGCTGGGGAGAGTGGGAAGGACCTCCTGCAGAAGGTGGGATGTGAATCGAGTCTTGAAGGCAAACAACTAGACCAAGAGGTAAAGAGGAAGGGGCAGAGCACTCTAGTGATGGAAGACACAGAGTCTAAAGATGGAGTGTGATGTACGGGGAGCAGGAAGTGGGTCACTCTTAGGTTTGACCCAGAAGCCAATAAAAAAAGGCTTGTTATCACTATGAATAAGCTGACCAGACAGTTAGGGAATACCAGTCCATCTTCTGAATCAGGGACAGGATTTACACCACGATTTCCAGTTGTAGGCTTACTGAGCCACTACCTCTATTGATACCAAGCAGAGATATTGTGAATGCTCTAAGAATTGGGCTCTCATTGGTCATTCTCCCTGATTACAAGGGGATAGGTTAATAAAGCTGGCAACATTCAGCTTGAAGAAGACTCAGATGAAACAGGAAAACTGTCTTCAGGTGTCTGATTGGATTTGTTCTCCTTGGCCCCAGAGGGCAAGAGGAGCAGTGAATGGGGAGGAGTTACCTCAAGCTTGATGTCAGCTGGAATTTCCCCAAAGTGTCCCCACAAGACTGGCCTGCCTCAGGAAGTGAGGGACTCGCTCTCCCCAGAGGCCTCCAGGCTCAGGCCAGAAGGTCACTCGTTGGGGTTGGATGTTGTAGGAAAGGGGATTTTGGGTGGCGTTTGGGTAGGACCAGAGGCCCCTTCCAGACCAGGGATTCTCTTCTCATTCTGTCCTTCGATGGCACTCTCAGTTGCTGTGACTTAATCAGAGGGCTAGAGTACTTCTGCAGGGGTTTCTACATTCTCTTCCTGTCAACTAAAAGACCAGCCCTTCCTTCCATTTCCCCTATGCACCAGCTCTTGTGTCAGCTGACCTCCAGTGGCCAGAACCTGCCAGGCTCCCTGGTGCTCTGCTGTCACCTGGCGGCCACTTCAACTCTAACAAAAATTTCAGTGCCAGGAGGAAGCCCTGCATTGGAAGACAAAAAGATTCAGACTGTCCTCGAGGAGTTTTTGCTCTAATGAGGATGGGTGTGGATGAGAACACAAGATATAAACTAATAATATGCAAGGCAAAGCTTCATGGGCAAAGGAGAGACCTGGACAAAGTACTATAAACACATCTGAGATGGGGAAAAATTACTGAATCGGCGGATGTCTATTAACCCTTAATGCACTTACTCTGATTCTCTAGTCGCTAGGGACAAAAGACAAAAATAAAAACAGCTCAAGTTTGCATCATATTACCAAAGACAATATGGACAGAGAAGGGTCGCAATACCCAACAAGCTTGGCTGAACGCAGAAACCCAGGACCCCATCGACCCTATTCCAGCTCCAGACTCTCAGTTGAAGGAACAGCCTCAGGCCCAGCCCAGCTCTCTCTGGAATGCTCTCTTGGAGACTGAGCACCTCTCTCCCCATCTACCACCCGCTGTCACCTCTATGCCTTCAGTTTCTCTACTTCTTTCTGTGTAGCAAGAGGTTGTCTCAATATGAACACGGATCTGAGAACAGATAGTACTAGAATCTATTCCTTCTACAAGGGAGACTTTAATTCCTGCCAGGAGGGGCAGCAGGAAGCTGGAGCCAGAGGCCATCATTCTGCTCTCTTCAGAAAATAGGGTACCCCACTAGACATATCTATCTGCTCCCTTATAGATTGTTACTCTAGAGGAAGTAATTTTAATCTTCCAACTAAGCTCCTGGTCACTATTCATTAATGGCAGTGGGGGCCCCCAAGATTTATAGCCAAGGCTTGACCTCCCTGCCCACCAAATACCAGCTCCACAATGAACACTCACATAGCAAATTGAAAAGAAACCTACTTGTCCAAGTTGATAGCAAAGTAGGAATAAGAGAAAGTATATGTATGAGTATATATGCCAGACAGTGCAGAGTGGAGGATTGCTCCCAGTGGGAGCAAGGGAACTCAGTTCCACCGAGAATGTCCCAGATCTCACCTAAAGGTAAATTATCCACAATCTCTAATGTGTAAGCTAGTAGTGGGTCCATGACTGAGTTACACATGTCTCCTTCTTCCCAGAGTCATTCTCTCTTCAGATGGGGAAAAGCTGAAGAGGAGTTGAAATGGCCCATCTTCTTTCTCAAAGCTAGAAACCCGAAGTCTGAAGAGAGCAGATTTCTCTTCTCTCTCACTCTTCTCAACTTTTTCCTGCCCCTTATGCAGGCACAGGACATTGATCTCCACTAATGATCAAAGAGCTCCACACCAACAGGCTTTGGGATTTAGATTTCTTGTTGTTCAGTCATTTCAGTCATGTCTGGCTCTTCATAACCCCATATGGGTTTGGGGTTTTTTTGGGCAGAGATACTGGAGTGGTTTGCCATTTCCTTCTCCAGTTTAGCACATAGTAGATGCTTGGCAAATGTGCATTGATTTATTGATTTGTCTTTTGGCCTGTCTCAATCTCTTTATCTCTCTGACCCAGTCTTAATCTTTCTTTGTCTCTGTGTCTCTTTCTGTCTGTTGGTCTTACTTCATCAACTTCCATTGGTTTAACTGTCATATCTATGTAGATGACTCCCACATCTATCTAGTCAGCCTGTTTCAACAATCTGGCTAGCAGCTGCTGTGGGGGCGAAAGACCAACACAAGCCCAACAACAAGCATGCTACCAGCACTCTGAAAAAGCCCAGGTTCTTTTGATCTGCTTTAGTAAGGAAAGCAACGTTAAGGGATTGACAAGTTTACTTTAATTCAGCATACAAATACCATTCACTTAGCTCAGGGGAAAAAGCCAGCACTCTGAACTTCAAAGCAAATACAAACAAATTACAAACATTGACAGACAGACCAAATACAATTCATAGTTACCAACATCTGAATTCAGCTGGGGAGCTCACAACAACGGCTGGCCCAGAGTCACTCGAGCCACTACTGCTGTGGGTCAGAGCTCCAGAAAAGGAAAGCCAGCCCCTGGTTTGATATCTTTTTCAGGGTCAAGGGTGAGTCACACATACGACTCACCCACATGACCTAGAATCGTCACAAAGAGGCGACTTAAACCCACGTGGTCTAAAAGCCTCTGATGTCCCAAACATGTCACTCAAACTCATGTGTAAACTAGGCCCTCTCCTGAGGCAAGGAGGTCACAAGGACTCCCAAATCTAATCAAGGAAACAAAGGCCTAACTCTTCAAGGGCACTTGGTTGAACTGAGTGCTAAGAGCCCATTTTGTTTACCAACACACAGCCCCAGGATCTCCTTGGACCTTGCAAAATGGATGTCCCAGAAACTCCCCACTCACCTTGCTCCATGCAGTATAGGTGGAGTTGCCAAATCTTATTATTTCTAACTTCACAATTCCTCTCATGCCCAACCTCTTTTCTCCAGCCACATAACCAGCTACTACCTTGGCTCTGTCCTCCTGTTCCCTACCTGTTGGTCTCTCCTCACTCCAGGCCATTCTACCTACTGTTACCAAAGTGTTTTTCCTTAAGTACAGACCTGCCATGTTACTGCACTACCCAATATATGGCAGTGGTTCTCTACTATGTCCAGAATAAAATAGAAATTATTTTGTTTAACTTTTAGAGCCCTCCATGGCCTGGCCCCAATCTATTCACGTGCTGATCCAGCCATACTGCTCTTCTCTCTGTTCCCCACACCACAGGCTCCACCTCCCATCCTCCCAAGCCTGGTTTGCTTTCCTTCACAGAGTTCTTATCTTCCTTCAGATGCAGCTTGGGCCCCACCTTCTGCATGAAACCTTCTCAGACCCCGTTTTTCCCCTTTCCCACACAACTGCTAGTGCCTTCCCTCTCTAATTGCCTTGCATGTAATGTAACATGTATGTGTGTGTGCATGTATGCAACTTTGTGTTTATGCTGGACCTATGTTTATATGTGTGTAATGGAGGGGGGTGGTGTCTAGAACATGCACATACCTCAGCAGCTTGCTTTGTTGATGCAACCTCTCCATGTGAAGGATGCATCCAAAGGGCCTGCTTCCAAGAAGGTTGGGATGACAAGGAAGGAAGTGCTTGTAGAGACTTGTAGAGAATGTGTAGACATTCTATGACTGTGTCCAGCTCTCCATGGTGAAGGAGAGGCTCTTTCATTGACTTTGGAGGCACCTGGGAGGCTTGGGTCAGCTTCAGCTACTTCCGCTTTGTCTTTCTTCATTTCATTTGGTGACTCCTTCCTTCACACATCACACAAGAGACATCCAGTAAAGAGGACAGTCTTAGAGCCTTCTTCCCCTATGAGGCCAAATGGCTTCTCCCCTGAGAAATGGGTTAGAACCTTTGTTATTGCCTTTCCCATCTAGGTGGAAAGGGTGGAACCTCACAACTCAGTGAATTCAGAAAGTTGTCGTGAAGAGTCTGCAATATCCTGACGTCATGGAGCCTGGGGATCAGGCCAGGTGATGAAGCCAGCTCAGTGCCAATGACTCAAGGAGCAGGGCATGATCTTTATGCACCACCTGCTGGACCCTGAAACAAAGGCTCATCTAGCAGTGATGCTACCTTTAGATTACACTGGGAGTCTCAGAGACTCGGAGCTCCTTGAGGGCAGGAACTGTCTTTTGCTTTTCTTTGTATTTCCAGCACTCAGCCCAGTGCCTGGCACACAGTAAGAGCTTAATAAATGTTTGTGGACTATTGACACTCATAAGCCATATTTTCGTCCACTTTCCCCCATTGAGGGGGAACCTTTAATTTCCAGTTCTTAGTCACCACAGAAAAAGAGCTGCTATCAGTAGATTTTGAACATATGGGTCCTTTTTCTCTTTCTTTGATCTCTTTGGCATAAAGGCCAGTGGTCTTGTTGGGCCAAATGGAACGCACAGTTTAGTAACTTTTTGGTCATAGTTCCAAATTGCTTTCTAGCTGGGAATGAGTTCCATCTACAATGCGCTGATGTGCCCGTTTTCCTACAACCTTTCCAACATTTGCCATTTTCCTTCTTTGTCAGCTTTTTTGATCTGATAGGCATGAGATGGAGCCTCTGAGTTACTTAATGCATATGTCTGTAATTATTAGTGACATGAAACATATTTTTATTTTGCTGTTGGCAGCTTGGATTTCTTCCTTTGGGAATTGCCTGTTCCTATCTTTTGATTGTTTGTCAATTTGGGATTAGCTGTTATCCTTATAAATTTGAATCAGTTAATTGTACATCTTGGAAGTGAAATCCTTATCAGAGAAACTTCCCGCAAAAGCTTTCCCTGGCTAATTGTTTCCCTTCTAATCTTAGCGGTGTTGGTTTTATTTGTGCAAAAATATTTTTAATTTTATGCAATTAAAATTGTTCACTTTCTGTTGCGTGATCTTCTTTATCTATTATTTAGACTTGGATTCTTCTCCTGCCCATAGATATGAAAGGTAATTTCTTCCTTTCTTCTCTAAGTTGATTATAATGTTGTCTTCCATTAAGGGGATTTGATGTGTGAAGTTTGGATTCAGTCAAAGGGCTGCACTTGAGGACCTAGAGGACGACATGTAGCCTTGAGGCTGCAGGTTCCTCACCCTGATCTAGGTCATGTATCCATTTGATTCTGATCTTGCTGAGAAACACTGAGAGTGTTCCCCTTCCAGACTGATTTTTTTTTTAACTAGGTAAAACTAGGTAAAAAAAAATGACTGCCTCATTTCCTACCTTGCCTTAATCACTGAATGGGCACTGCCTCAGTCAAACTGAGACCTATTAAAGACCTTAACCTGAAAAAGCCACAGTTCCCCACTGCATCCAGGGCTGTCTCTAGTTGTCCTGATCTATATCTGGCAGCTGTACCCAGCTGACTCCGGAGGAGAAAGTGAGGCTGGTGACTTTGCACTGCCCTGCCTCACTTAAATCCAATTCACCTGCATGTTCTGACATCACCTCTCTGATGTCATGGTCCCCTTTGAGAACAAAAGACGAACAGCAACAGTGATCTTGGTAAATGGTGTGAACTGCTGGTCTAAACCCAATTTCTGCCAGACTCCTGTCCAGTTTCTCCAGCAGTTTTTATCAACTATCAATTCTTATGCCAGGATCCTGGGTCTTTGGCTTTATCAAACACTAGGCAATTGTTTGCTAAGTACCAAACATATTCCATTTATCACCCTGTATTTCTTACCCTGTACCAAATCATTTTTATGATTACTGCTCCATCTGGCATTGCCAGTCTCCTCCCTTCCCTCTTGTTTTCATCATTTCCTTGTCATTCTTGAATTTTTATCTCCACTGAACAATTTTGTTATTATTTTTTCTGGCTTTAGATAGTAATCCTTTGGTAATTTGATATGGTTACCAAAGTATGGCTCTGAATAAGTAAATTGATTTAAGGAGTATTGTCATCTTTATTATATTGGCTCAGCCTACCCATGAGCAATTAATATTTTCCCACTTATTTAGCACTGTTTTTATCATCATAAACAGTGTTTTGTAGCTGTGTTCATATAATTCCTGCATTTGTTTTGGCAAATAGACACCAAAATATTTTAAACATTCTGTAGTTATTTTAAATAGAGTTTCTTTTTCTTTTTTAGTCTCTGCATGAAGAATTTTGTTGATAATATATGGAAATGCAGATTATTGGAGCCACTTTACACCTTTCTCCAAACAGCTCCTTGATTATCATTTCTAGTCTCAATCAATCGACAATCTAATGAGGGAGACACCTCCCTCGAATATACACAAAGAAAGCTACATGTAAGAGAAAATAGGAAGTAATCATCAGAGGAAAGGCACTAGGAGTAAGAAGAGTTTGAGAAGACTTCCAGTAAAAGAATGGACTTTTGTTGGGCATCAAAGGAAACCAGGGAGCTCAGTGGTCAGAGCAAAGGAGGAAGAGCATCCCAGGCATGGGGGAGGGTCAGAGAGAAAATGCCCAGAGTCAAGAGATGGAGGGTCTTGTTTGTGGAACATCCAGGAGGCTGGGTTACTGGATTGAAGAGTAAAGTGTAAGGAGACTGGAAAGGGAGGAGGGGCTGTGTTATGAAGACCAAACAGAACATTTCGCATTTGCTCCTGGGGGAAATAAGAAGTCACTGGTGTTTATTGCAACAGGGGGTGACATAGACCTGTGCTGAATGGAGAATGGACCAGTGGGGCAGGCAGACCTCCCCAGAAGCTATCGCCATAGTCCGGGCCTGAAGCGATGGGGGCCTGCACCAGGGCAGAGGCAGTGTCAGAGGAGAGAAGGGGGTTTAATCCTAATAGTGGTTCTATAAATTCTACACTTCCAAGCTCTAAGGACAGTCACATGCAAATGGGCTGATGCATCAGAATGTTCTACAGTCACGGGACCACAGCAGTCACTTCAAATAGTCCTCTCAGCTCATTGGTCTGGGGGGCAGTTTTCTCTCTGGTCCTCAGGACAGTCTATGTCTCTCCTTTACACATAGAAAGGTGGTGTATCTTTACAAGTGGATTTTGTCACCAATTTAGCAACAAAAGGGGCAGCACCGTATATTTAAGAAGTTGATGAAAGTGGAAGGGCGAATCAAGACAGGTTTCATGCAGAAGGTGAAGGAGGGAAGATGGATAGCCATTCATTTAGTCAATCAATCAATTCACATTTTAGTAAGTGCCTGCTGTGTGCCAGGCACTGCCTCTACAAAGAACTGGGGGTACAAAAGGAGCCCCTGTCCCAAAGCCCGTTGGCATATGACTCTCCTTATTGGTGGAGATGAATGCCCTGCCTTTGTGAGTTGGAGAGGAGAGAGCTCCAACCTTTCATGAGTCCCACCCCTGTTGAGTCCCCTTTTGGGACCCCTCAGGACCAGTCTCTTTGGGGATTAGCCAAGCTTTCAGTCTTCCTTGAACATGAGATTGCTTTGGATGCTTCCAGAGAGAAGATGGAGGAGGCCGACCCCACTTCAGGCTGCTGAAGGGAAAGACTCTGGAAAGACATGTGGGAAGCTGGTGGTCTCCATCATCCTTATCGTTACTCAAGAGACTTTGAGGAGTTTCCTCTTGGGGGAGACCCAGAACCCTCTCTCTTGGATGAGCTGAGCTGCTTCATGCCCAATGAGACAGCTCCTTCCCTCTGTATTGGCTGGTACATATTTCTGTTTTGCTACAATTTGGTTAAATGTGGGTGTTTTTTTTTTGTTTTGTTTTGTTTTGCTATTTGCTATGTGTGTGCATTGTGGAACTGGTATTAATTAGGTGGGGAAGGAGTCAAGCCTTGGATATAGAGCTTGGGGTCTCCTATCCCCCAAATCACAGGGTCATCAAAGGTTAGACGAAATCTGATCATATCCCCTAGATGAACAATATTTAAGGGAGCAGACAGGTATACTTCTAGCCTGGTACCCCCTCTCCCCCACCTCCTGAGTCTCCCTTGGAAGAGGGTGGCGGGAGAAGCTAGAAATGTCTATTCCGCCTCCAACCCTTTGAGCCACACATACAGTGACAAGCCTCCTTGCTACATGCAACTCTCTCCACACATGGCGTCCTCACTACACGTGTGGGAGTCCTTCCTCATTTGCTACACAAAGAAAGGCAAAGGACAGTCTTGCCCCCAAGGAGCTCACAATCTAGTAGAGAAAACAACCATGCACAAACAAGCTATAGACAGGACAAAGGGAAGGTATTCGCCAGAGAGAAGATGCTGGTATTACAAGGGAGTTGGGAAAGGCTACCTGTAGGTTTTATCTAGGACTTGAAAGAAGGAAGGTAGCCAGAAGGTGGTGATGAGGAAAGAGAACATTCTAGGCTTCGGGGAAGATGCCTAGTATTGTACAAGGGACAGCCAGGAGGGAGGCCAGTGCTCTTGGACGGAAGAGTGAGGAGCCTGGAAAGGTAGGAGGAGGCCAGTGATGAAGGCTCTTAAACCCTCATCATCCTGTAAGATCTCATCTGACTGGTGGGTGGACCCATGAACCCCCAAACCTCCACTTAAAGGGGAGCCCTGGTCAAAGCATTTCCTCATTTCTCACCTGGCTTTGCTGCTTTGGGATTTCTCTGATTTTCCCACCATGCCCTGCACAAGGTGCCTTCTCTGCCCCCACCCCTGCCTCTACTTTTCACCTTCCTTTTGTGCACTGTCTGCCCTGTTAAACTGTAATCCCTCTGAGGGCAGGGGCTATCTTTCTTTTTTCATAGTAGTGTCCCTAGTGTTTAGTACAGGGCTTATTGACTGACTGAATTAAAAGCTGACCAGAGAATTTTATATTTGATCCTGGAGGCAATAAGGAGGAACGGTAAAGGTACCCAGATGGCAGCTGGTGTCTGTGAAGACCTGGGAAAGGTCAGTTTGGCTGGACCAAAGAATAAGATATACTAAGCCTGGAAAGGGAGGCTGCCCTCCTTCTGCTGTGTTTGCCCCAATGTCCCTCTCCAGCAATGAGTGTCCCAGTATCATTTAGCCAATTAACATCAATTAGCTTTCGCAAAGAGATATTTCCAGAGAAGATATAGCAAGCACAAAAGTACAGACACTTATTTCCCTCAAACACCTGGGATATGATCTTCTGTCTACCACCTTGGTCCCCAGGAAGATGGGGCTTCAACTTAAGGCAGGCAGTCAGTCAGCTGATAAACATTTAAATGCCTACTGTATTCCCAGGCACCATGCTAAGCACTGGGGATACAGAAAGGAACAAAAGACAGTCCCTGCCCTCAGGGAGCTCATAGTGTGATGGGGGAGATAACAAGCCAGCAAACATACAGGATAAATAGGAAATGATCCAAGGAGGGGCATCACCAGAATTAAGAGGGGTTGGGAAAGACTTCCTACAGAAGATGGGATTTTAGTTGGGCCTTGCAGAAAGCCAGGGAAGCCAGGAGGCAGAGGTGAGCAGGGAGAGCCTCCAGACCTGTGGGCTGGTGGGTCAGTAAAAATCTTGAGTGTGGAGATGGAGTATCCAGTGTGATAGCAAGGAGGCTAGTGTCATTGGACCCAAGAGTGTCAGTGGGTATAAGAAGACTAGAAGGGGAGAAGGTGTAAAGAGAGATCGTTGGAAAATCAGTTGGGGCTGGAAGCCAGGAAGAGCCATGGAGAGAGTGGGCTGGTGTCCTTGATGTGTCGGGGAACCTTGACATGTCGGCAACACCTGATGGCCTTTGACCGCTTCTAGTGAGACTCTGTGGGGACAAATAATATTTCCCGAGAAAGCCTAGAAGTCATCACAAAAGTTATGACCTCCTGCATTAGAGATGGAAACCCTTGGGGATCACAGCTGGTATCTTCCTGGAGACTTCTCACTGCCCTAGACCTCTCTCTGGCAATGTGTCTTGGCTTGGGTAGAGAGAATTTCCTCTCTGGCTGTTAACCTAAATTAATGAAATGAGGCCCAACCTTCCACCTCCCTTCCACAGACATCTGCTTATATGTCTCAAGGTGCAGAAGGTTGAGGTCCATAGGTCTGCAATGGCTCTTTGAGCTCCCTGCCCTTGGAGGGGTACTGACTTCCCACTCCCTGCCAAGTAAATGGAGAAACAAAGAAAGAGAGCTGGAGCAAAGGCCAAAGTCAAATTGGAGGGTTAGTCATTAACTCCTCTTTGTCAATGATTACCCAACCTTGGTGCCCAGTGGCTAACCACTCCCAGGAGGTAATACCGCTGGGAGTGACTACATGAGGAACCGAACACCCCCAGGAGACACCACCCAAGGGACTGACCATTATCAAAAGGGATGAGCCAAAAGAGTGACTATTCCCAGGAGGGACAAAATGAGGGAGTGACCATTCCAAAGAGGGATGACCCAAGGGACTGATCACCCCTAGGAGGGACCACTCTCAGGTGAGGTCAGAGACCATCATCTAGGTTGCAATTCCCTTCCTCCCCTTCTTCCAAGGTAACTTATTTGCCCAGCTTCATCCCTCTACCTGGGCTAACCCTAACCCTACCTGGGCTCTGCCCAAGATAATGACTGCTACTTCCTCCTGGGCCCCCCCCTTTGTCCTTTGAGCCCTGGTGACTCTGCATAGCTCCTCAGACCATGTGGGAGGACCACCGACTTCCTTGAAGCAGCAGTTGACAGTGAGGTGGGCGCCATGCCGCAGCTGAAGCTGGTGCCCCGGGCCCTCATCTCCCTGCTGGGCCTGCTCCGGCTGCTCCAGGTGGTCCTGTGCTGTGCCACCTTCAGCCTGGCAGCCTCTGGTCCCAGCCTGGACTCCCCATTCGGAGTGTGGTGTATGTGTTCTTGGTGTCTCTGTTTCTTGCTGTCACTGGTCGTCTTGGGGCTGGAGGTCCTGGGTTTGGACCAACAACTGCCCCTGTCCTGGGAGAACTTTACTTCAGGGGCAGCCATGCTGGCCACCTTGCTGACCTTCACTGCCTCCATCATGTACCCCATTGTCTTTGTGCCAAGGGACCCAAGGGGCTGGCACTACCAGGCGGTGGCCATAGCCACAGCCCTGTCCTGTATATGCTTTGTGATCTATGCGATGGAGGTGGGACTAACCCGGGCCAGGCCTGGCCAGCTTCGGGGTTTCCTATCCACTGTGCCTGGCTTGCTGAAGGTGTTTGAGGCCTATGTGGCATGTGTGATCCTGGCCCTGGTGGATGTCAACCACATGTATGCCCAGAATGTGGGGTGCCGGTGGTGTATGGCTGTGTTTTGTCTCTGCTTTGTGGGCACGCTGCTCATCATAGGGCTCAGCATAGGGCAGCGGCTGGGCACCTTGCCCTTGCCTGTGGACAAAGTACTGGTGGTCCTCACAGGCCTGGCCTCACTGCTCTATCTCTCAGCTGCCATCACATGGCCCATCTTCATCTTCAAGGATACTCTTCTAGGTCGTCAGTTCAGCTCAGCAGTGGGAGCCACTGTCCTCACCTACATCAACCTGGTGGTCTACACTGCTGACCTTGTCTTCTCCTGCCGCATGGTGTTCTTCGTGGAGTCCACATAGCCCTCCTGCTGTCCCACCCTGCCCAGGAGAAGCACCAGGATTGGAATTTAGGCCTGGGAAGTCAGGGATACCTTCAGTGCTGCCTCCCTACTGGGGAGGTAAGGATCATTGTCCCCAAACAGCTGAATTTATCCTTCTCTTGTCTCTTCCTCACTCCCTGTTCTAGAGGGGAGGGATTGCTGGTTGTCTTCTCTGGGAGGAGGGGTATTTCAGGACACTGTTTTAGAGAGGGGGGCATGTCAGGGGTGATGGAACTGGGGCCAAGTCATCTATCTCCAGGTGATGCCAAATCTAGGTAGGGAGATCAGGGCTAGCAGAAGTCACCCAGGGATCCCCCCCTCCCAGGTGACACATAGCAGGGTAGACTTGAAGGGGAAGAGAACTCTCCAAGGTGGTAGGGGAGGGGTGGGAACTTTTCTGGGCAATAGTTGGTGGACCAACCACGTTGGCAGAGAGACAGCTACTTCTTACTAGATTCCTGGCTGCCCCACCTACCCCCCATGAGGCTGTGTCTCAAAGCAGGTGGGAGCCATCGAATTCTGGATACTCTGTGGCCCTGGGCTTCCTCCATAGGGGGTGGGGGGGTGGGGTGGGCAGCAAGGATACAGATGGGGGAACTTGGAGGTACTGTGTGGACAGTGGGGTGGGCCTGTTGGAGCCAATGGCCCTGGGGGATACACTTCCTTCCCTGTCCCAAGCCCCCCACCCTAAAGCAGGTCAGGCAGTTAAAAGACCCTCTGTGCAGGGGGACACCCCCATCCTGTAAATGTCTGGGAGGATGGCAAGCTCTAACACAATGGGGGAAGTGGAAGGGGGGGTGGTCTGTTTCAAGGGTCACAGTGGCCAAAGCAGGCCTGACTGAGAGTTTAGCAGGGGTCTCTGTGAGCAAGGTTGGGCATTAGATAGTCCTGCCAGAGCCAGGTCAAGTCCTGGCAGCCTCTGGTCCCAGCCTGGACTCCCCATTCGGTGTGTGGTGTATGTGTTCTTGGTGTCTCTGTTTCTTGCTGTCACTGGTCGTCTTGGGGCTGGAGGTCCTGGGTTTGGACCAACAACTGCCCCTGTCCTGGGAGAACTTTACTTCAGGGGCAGCCATGCTGGCCACCTTGCTGACCTTCACTGCCTCCATCATGTACCCCATTGTCTTTGTGCCAAGGGACCCAAGGGGCTGGCACTACCAGGCGGTGGCCATAGCCACAGCCCTTTCCTGTATGTGCTTTGTGATCTATGCGGCGGAGGTGGGGGTGCTGAGTGGTAGTGGTGGTAGGGATGAGGGTGAAGAGAGGCCATTGGACAATACTGGAAGCATTGCAGACACTGATGCCCTTGGAAACTGAAGGAGGCCCATTTGGGTCAAACGTGTCTGAGTCTTAATTCAGACCATGGGGAATAAATGTCCAGGCTGGCCTCTGAGGGACCCTGGGAGACCAGACTTTCCTCTGTGATTCGAAGGAGCTCCTGTGGTGAGCAGAAGTGTCACCTACAGGGCCAAAGCCTGGACTAAGAGTCAAAAAGATCTGGATTCAAGTGCTGCCTAACCCACTGTGGGCACCACCAAGTCATGGAACTTCACCCTGCCAGGCGTCTGTTCAGATAAACCAGAAACACTTTACCAGCCTGAATCAGTGGAGGGAATTTCCCCTACTAACGAAATTGTGGTTCGGGCCTACACCCATATTCCCACCCACAGCCCACAGTATCCCGTGGTGGGGAGTGGTACAGTCCCTAGAATTCAATCTGTTCCATTGAACAAACATTGGTACTCTGCCAGAAATGGTGCTAGATGTGTGTGTGTGTGTACGTGTGTGTGGGGTAATGAAAATAAACAGGGTCTGCTGAAAAGGGTCTTGAGTGCTGCAGTAAGGGGTCTGAACTTGATCCAGTGGACACCGGGGAGCCAGAGAACTTGCAGGAGTGATGGAGTTAGAGCTGTACATTAGGAAGTTGTCCTATTCGGAGAAGGGAGAGCAGAATGAAAGGGTCTGGTCTCTGCCCCTGGAGGTCCTGTCAGACCAAGTGTAACCAAAATGGCCTTTGTTTTCTTTGAATAACTCAGCTTACCTCATTGAGCCTCTGGACGCTGTGGCTTGCTCTTCCGGGGCAGGAAGCCCAGAGAGCATGCCAGGAAGCAGTGAACTTCCTGTGTGATGAGTCATGGGGCTGGCTGAGGGGAGGTGTTAATGTCTACACTAGGGGGGAGGGGCCAGCTCAAGAACCAATCAGCCCTGGTCATTCAGGCGGCACTTGATGATGTCAAAAACCCTATAAGAGGGGAGAGGGCAGCTTGAAGTGCTCTCTTTCCTTTTCCGGTTGGTGTGGGAGCAGCGGCAAGCAAGCGTGACTCTGGGCCAGCCCTTGCTCTCGGGCCGAGCCCAGATGTTGGTAACTATGAATTGCATAGGGTCTGTCTGTTGATATTTGTAATTTGTTTGTATTTTGGTTTTGAGGTTCGGACTGCTGGTTCTTTTCCCCTGAACTAAATGAATGTTTTGAACCTCAGGGTGCTGGTTTTTTCCCCTAAAATAACTCAATGAATCTGTATTTGGTCTGTCTCTTGATGCTTGTCTGTATGCTCCCCTGAACTAACTGAATGCTAACTGAATGCTGGCCTTTTCCCCTGAACTAAATGAATGTTGTCTGTTTGCTAACTGAATGCTGGATTAAAGTAAGCTGGTCAACCCCTTCACCGTGCTTTCCTTGTTTAAGCAGATAAAAAGAACCTGTGCTTTTCCGGCATCCCGGCAGTGTCCTGGGTGCATCTTACGCCCCCACAGAAGCTGCTAGCTGGGTTGTTAAAACACCAAGCTTTCTCGGCCCTCCCAGGAGGTTCTGTCTTGGTTCTGGGGCAGCCTCAGAAGAGGCTACTAAGGGCCTTCTGTGGCTCAAGGTGAGGCTTGGAACATGGGCATTTGGCGGGAAGCCTTGCCCGCTTCCGTCTTGCTGGTCTGCTGTGGCAGAGGCTTCCTTCGGGGACATGGGAGTGGAGGGTTGGGCCATCCTGCCCCAGTTCGTGCTAGTGGCAATGGGGGCGGCGGCTGTGGCAGAAGAGGAGGCGGAGTGAGAGACAGTGAGAGACATTCTGAATAGACAGGGCAGGAGGCTGCTGAGAGCGAGGCTTGTGCCTCCTATGGGACAGAAGCCCAGATCAAGAAGCTTATGACGGGTGGGGCTGAGTAATGAGGGGCCCCTCAGACATTTCATGGGATTTGGGTGTGGTCAACAATCCAGAAGCTCAGCTCTCTTGGGAGACAGAATGTTAGCTCTCCCCAGCTTGATGCAATTAGCCGTGATTTAAAAAACCAGTTGTACAGCACAGAGACAAGCCAGAGTTCTGGGGCACTCCACTGCGGACCTCCCTCCAAATTGGCTAAACTATTAATGCTTTGGGTCTGGCTATTCCATCAATTCCTCGTCCCCATAGTTGTCCTTTCCTCTCGCCCCTCCCCCTCCAGGGAAGCTTGAGGCCTTTGGGAGTTCTCCAGGAAGCCAAGTCAAGCTCACTGGCCTGTCTGCAGGCCTGTGGCTCTGCCTATACTTCCCCTGATCTTCCAAATGGTTCATGTAATGGGCCATGGTTCAGCAATGAGGTTGGCCCATTCTGTCAGCACCTGAAGACTGTGCTCAGCCATCCTATAACTGGTTGAAGGGGGATTGGGTCTTGGCAAGGACCCTCTTCCCTTTTTCTGAAGGAAATTGACTAGTGGGAAAGTCTTGTATGTGGGGGGTGAGGTGGGGGGTTGGTGTCTGTGCAGCACTTCACAAAGCCTGAGGGAAAAGCACAGCATCTTGTTGCCACTAGTTCTGACCAGCCCAAAGTCAATTGGGGCAGACACCTAGTCTAGTGAACCATGAATTGCCCAGTATGGGAGGACACTGAGAATTTTTAAGATGAAGGTCCCAAGGAGGCAACAGTCAGAGGGGAGAAAGTCAGAAAATGAGCAATAGGAGGAAATAAGGTGAGGGGAGACTAGAAGTACCAAAGATCTCCGGAAGAAGAAAACTCAAAGACTTCATTTCGATTAATTATTTATTTATCTGCCTATCTACTACTTTATTCATTCATCCATTTATTTATTTGTTTGTTTTATCTCAAGGACTTTGATCATAAACAGATACACCAACCAGGAAAACAGGAGCAATAGGAAGAACTATGGCCTCTAGATCTAGTGAGTTCAGGCATCTATGAACCAATACTGAAAAATGAAGGAAAATGATCCAACACCTGAGGAGACAGAGGACCCTGTAGGATGTGAGGAGAACATGTCTCCTCAGTGATTTTGATGGGATGACAGGACCTGGACCCCTAAAAGGAAAAGACCTTGTCTCTGAAAGCAACCCAGCCCCTGAACTTTCCTACAGCAGCATTTTGCCTGAGGCATCTGGCCCAACCCAGTTACCTAGATACTCAATAATCCTTTTAACTGTCCTTTCCCAGTGGCTCTCAGATCCAGCCCAGACCACTTTCGTTTGTCTGCAACTGGCCCACCCCAGGCTATTTATCAGTCCTTAATCCCATCCAGATCTTCTCACTGTCTTGTCTGGTATATGTCTTTTATATATCAGTCATATCCCCACCAAACCTCAGATTTACTAGAAATCTTGCCTGCCATACTGGTGAGTGGGATGGTGAAGGTCTCTCATAAAATCTAAACCCCAGCCTTTCTGTAAATTGAGTTCGATAAATAAAAGTGAAGACTTTTCAGCATGGCTCAGGGCTTCTGACTCACAGCTAGGCCTGAGTTTCAAATCACCTGATCCGTAGGAATCTGAAATTTAGAGCAGTCTGACCCCCCCCCTCCCCGCCCCCACCAGTATGAGCCTTGCCAAATAAGGATAAAAGTGTTTCTAAGAGTTGGCATTGGCTAAATTAGCATTTGCTTGTTCCTTGATCTGGGGTAGATAGATTTCCGCATTTAGATTGTGAGCCTGAACTCCACCAATGAGAGTAAAAAGGTCAGTGGTCGGTGGGGGTTGCTGGATTCTGCCCTCTGGGTGCCACCTCTCCCTACTGATTGTCTATTGGTTGGGAGATCACCCTTTCTCCCTAAATAAAGACTCCTTTTTCTCCTTTTTGCTTCTATGAGGAGTCTCTGAATATTACTTGAGTTGTCTCACACACTGGTGTTATAATAAAACCTCGCTACTTTGCCTGAAAGAAGGCTTGAGTGGTTGAATTCTTTTGAGGCAGACTTGACCTGTACCCATACATTTTGGAGATCCCAGTACCTCAAACCACAACAGTTTAAAAGAGAAATGAGAATTATGTGGACAGAGTTTATGTCCTGTATAGCAAAAATAATGCGCAGAATAGAAACACTTGAATTTGCCGTGGCAAACCTCACCAAAGAAGCAAAAGAGAACTATAGATTGGGAATCCAAATACACAGAAGTGAAGGACAGCCTAGGAGAGGAGTAGCAAAACCCAAGAACATCAAAAGAAAATCGGCTCACTATTAATTTCTGTCTCCAAGATAAGGTGTATAGAGGCAACCTAAGGATCATAGGTCTCCCATAATAACATGACAGAATGGAAAACTTTATCACCATAATGAAGGAAATAACAGAAGAGAGCTTGGGTGGGAGCAGGGGTTCCCACCAATGGATGCTCCTATGGGTGAAGAGAGATAGGCAGTGAAGGGGAGTGAGGACCTTATACTGGGTGAGGTCTGGGGTATTTGATGCTTGAAAATTCTATTCGTCCTGGGAGCAGGGAGGGATTTGGTACCCTGGAGGCAACTGGTGCCTGGAAGGGTGGGAGAGCATGGACACGGGGAGGAGATTTCCAGGCAAATGTTAAAAAAAAAAAGGTCAACAAGAGAAGGCTGAGATCATTGGTAGGCTGCATAATCAGGGACATGGTAGGGGAGGGACCCTACCATGGGCCAGTGACAGGTAGCTCAGTGGTTAGAGAACTGGGTCTGGAGTCAGAGAGACTCACCTTTGTGGATTCAAATCTGAACTCAGAACCTTACTAGCTGTGTGACTCTGGGCAAGTCACTTAACCCTGTTTGCCTCAGTTCTTCATCTGTAAAATGAGCAAAGGAAACAGAGGGAAGGAAATGGTGAACCACTCCAGGATCTTTGCCAAGACAACCCCAAAGAGGTCAGGAAGAGTCAGACATGACTAAAAAATGACCAAAATGGAAATGTTAGCTATTATTATTATTAATGGTGATTAATAATAATGATAATAGGCATTGCTCTGGAAGAGAGGTACAATGGGAAAGGGGAATCCATGGGGTGAGCCCTACAAAGCAGTGGCAGAAAGCACCCAGAGGAGGAACCTTAGAATGGATTCCTTGGAAGTTTTGATAGCAGGAAGGAGACAGAGAAATGAGACACCAGAGAATTACAAGGGCTGTGAAGCAGAGAATTGCGGTCTAGACTAGACAGGAGGAAGGTGGAGAAAGGGCACAAAAACCAGAATTTTATAAACTAAGTAAGAGCTGAAAGGGAAGAAAGGGAGGGTAAACATGGAATGAGAAGATAGGCTCAGGAGGGAGGGAAAGAGGGAAAGATAGTTGGCAAGAACAGTCAACCTAAAAAAAACTGAAGCAAAGTAACTGAAGGAAAATAATACTGTACTTACAGCAGAAAAGGGAATTTGAACCTGAAAAACTTCTGCACAGATATCATTCATACAATTAAGGTAAGAAGGGAAAAAAAAAATCAACCTCTGTATTTATCAAATTTGTATCAAATTTCTCTGATAAAGGTTTGGTATCCAAGATCTATAAACAATTTATATCTATATCTATTTATCTATATCTATCTATCAGACTAATGGCCATTTCCCAATAGATAAATGGTCAAAGGATATGAACAGTTCTTAAAAGAAGGGTTACAAAGTACTCACAACTATGTGGGAGAAGTCCTGTACTCCTGATGTGGATCTCTAAAGATTAAAAATAATATTAAGGGTTGCTTTTTCAGTACCTTATGAGGCCCCTCCTGAGCCTGAGGTCATCCTAAAGTCTCCTCCCCTTATCTTTGAGTTACCACATAACTCCCCCCTTATCCTGGACCAGGGAGCTCCTTGTTTCCTGTCCCACTCTGGGTCATAAAATGTCTCCCTTATCTTGTGTCAATTGTTGTCCTTATTCTGTAAGGCTTATCCTATCCCTAAATCTCCAACCCCCATAAGAAACCCTAAAATCATCCCACAGGCCATATAGCTTTTTGTCTATATAAGTCTGGTTCCTTCCCTACATCAGTGCCTTTGTTTAGCTCCTTGCTAAATCTCAGGCCCCCTGCTTTTGTGTCAATAAAGCTCCTGATGGCTACAGAGAAGGTCTTAGTGAATTCTTTCACATTTGATGAACCAGCTCTCCTAACTCTGACCTCATCACTCTGAGTTATTACTCTACCAGAAAAAATGTTTTATTAATTTAGATTAAATGAATTCTAAGCATTTCTGCCTAGAGAGAGAAGGGGTCCCAAGGATAGGCAGTCACCCTCCACCTTTGAAAAATCTCTCCCACCCAAGCTGTATTGTAGTTCCCACTTATAATACCCTTAAACAATCAGCACATTTCCTCAGTCAAGGGTGAGCAAGTGTTTTGAGTTTAGCTAATAACCTCCAAATAACTACCTTTAGATGTTGATGTGCCCTAAAACTCCTTGAGTGCTTGTCATCTGAGGACTATTCCTTCCACCAGGTCAAATGTGAATGCTAGAAATCCTTCTAAGCCTGAAGCAGTTTGTGGGGTTGCAGATTAGTCACCTTCCATTTCACCTTGGTTTTGCACTGTCCTGCTAACGGTACAGGTCCTCTGGTAAGTCAGAGTTGCTGGGACTTGTTCCCCTTTCTTCCAGTCAGAACCAGGCAAATGACAAATGATGTCCACACCCCTCAAACTTGAAATTTCACTACCAGTCCTAGGGGTGCTACAATTCATCTTGGGAGTAGATGCACTTTCACCTAAGATCAAGGAAGAACAAATATCAGGGAGTCAGGCCCAGGCTCAGATTTGGTTAGGCAGGACACGGGCTGTAGATGCCATATGCTCATGGTAACGTGTGGTGAGGTTCTAAGAAAGGGTAAACTGTCCTTCTCTTGATCCTTTTGAAAAGCATCTTGAAACAGTGCCCATGATCCAAAACCAGAAAGGAAGGGACCACAGAGGGTGGGGGGAATGATCCTTTAAAATAAACACTGAGTTTTCAGCTCTTGCTGCTCAGGGGACAATATGGGAGTATCTGATCATCTCTTCAGTGATGAGCAGGCCACAGCTGGGCAACTTGGGTCCACTTGTGCTTCACATATGTCCTGCTCATGCCCTTGTACACCCTGGGATGCCTTCTTGGCCTCATTTCTATCTCCCCATTAGCTCCTGTAGTAATGCTTTCACCTCACTCTTCTAGAGGGAGACCTTAAGGTTCTGGGGGTGCCCCAAAGAATCAGGGTGTCCTTCTCTAATGCTTGATCTGCCATTCCAGTGTCCCTTCCCTAACTGGCTGCCAGTGGCTAACTCCCTGGTTCTATTGAACCAATCAATGAACATCAATTAGCTTTTCCAAGGGTATATTTATTTTGAAGCTATAGCAAGAACAGAAGTACCAACATTTGTAGTGGTGCCTTCTCCCCTTTACTGCCTCAGTCCCTGGGGAAAAGAAAGGGGATTCAGACTTCATATGGTTCCTACATAGCCTTAGTCCCACCAAGGTCACATTTAAATACAGCATTACTGCTGGATGAATCTGCATATCAGCTACTGTTGGGCTGGGTCCCAAAGATTGTTCCTTGGAGTTTGGATGCCAGCTATACTAGTTGACCACAAAATCTAGCTCCTGCTCCTAATCCTCAGATAGATCACTTTCCTGACTTGGTTAGCAGGCTAAAACCCATTATAGAATGTCAGAACACATTCCGAAACAGGGAGTAAGACCCTTCCATCCTACTTCATCACTCTTCTGAAGCAGGTTTTCTGGCCTCTTCCCCTTTCCATGAGCCCCTTTACTTCTACCCCCATGTTTTTCTTTTCATGTCTGAGCTCGTGTCCCCTCTTACAAGAAGCCCCTGTTGGAGAATTTCCTGTTGTAACAATTTGGCTAGCAGCTGTTGTGGTAGTGAAAGACCAACACAAGCCCAACAACAAGAATGCTGCCAGCACAGGTTCTTTTGATCTGCTTTACTAAGGAAAGTAAAATTAAGGGGTTAACAATCTTACTTTAACCCAACATATACATATAAACTCACTTAGTTCAGGAGGAAAAGCCAGCAACCTGAACTTCAGAGCAAATACAAACAAATTACAAACATACATAATATAAATAGACCAGGTCACAATTCGTAGTTACCAAAAGGCATCAGCATCTGGGTTAATGAGCCAGGGAGCTCTTAACAGTGGCTGGCCCAGAGTCACGCACCACTCCTGTGGCTCAGAGCCCCAAGGGAGAACGCCAACTTCTGGGTTTATATATCTCGTTCAGGGTCAAAGGTGAGTCACACATGTTACTCACCCATTCGACCTAAAAGCATCACAAAAATTCGACTTAAATCCACGTGGTCTAAAGCCTCTGATGTCACAAATGTCATTCAAACCCAGGTAAACTAGGCATTTCCTTGAGGCAAGGAGGTCATCAAGGACTCCTAATTTAATTAAGAAAACAAAGGCCAAACTCCTCAGGGGCACTTGATTGAATAAGCGCTAAAAGCCCACCTTAATTACCAATATATTTCCTCATTTCTTCAAAACCATACCGTGTTTATTTTGTGAAAATCTCACATTTACTTCTCTGTGCACAGTTTTTCTCTCAGTTGAATTCCTTGAGAACAGGGACAATTTTATTTGTGTCATTTATTCCCAGTGCCTAAAGTGGTAAGTGCTTATTAAATGCTTCTTGAGTGGAAAAAGTGAAGTGAATCAAGATGTGGACCTGGGAAGTGCGAGATGACACCACAAAATTGAATTCATTATATTTTAATGGACAAGAGATGACTGATTACTGGTGTGGGACTGATGAAAATCAGTTCTTTGTATGCTTCCTGACCATCAGCTTGTTAGAGCAAAGTTCAGAGTCAATACTAAATTATAAAAAATAAAAATGAGATGTTATGGTATACAGTAAAGTAACTCTAACCTGACCTGTTCAAACAAACTGTTGACACTCCAAAGTGGGAAATGGATAAATGAATTGTTATAGACACAGACTATTAACATTTCCTAAGGAAAGGTAAGCAGTAAATCAATTGCCACAACGAGGAGGCAAAAACAGCTTAGGAACCACCTCAGCCTCCAAACACTCAATCTCTTTGCCAAGAGTAGAGACATGGCAGCTAAGAACAACACTGATCTAGAATACAGGCTTTTGTATTGTCTTACCAAAGAAGACGATGATGGTAGAGTATGAACCGTATCACTTTATAAAACTGAGAAGCAACAGAAGGGGGAAAATTTACAAAAACTTTGTCAAGAGGCCTAAGCCAGATTATCCCAAGGATGCATATTTAGAGATGAAACTAGAAAGAGGATAATGTGCACATGAAAAATTGAAATATGCAAATATGTCTATAATATAAAATAATATGATATAAAAAAGATACTTTTCACCACCAGTTGTGGTAGAGCCACCCTATTTGGATGTGCTACATGAGGAAGAAGAAATGGCACTAACCCTAACACAATGGGAAGAGCAGCAGAGTCCAACCAAATGTCCATACACAGACGCTGGTATGTTGGTAGGTTGTGTCAAAAAAGTGTGAAGATGATGTGGAATGATCCCTTCTCAAGCTATGTGAAAGAAGGGCACCAAATGCTTGGAATATCTTCAACCTTATTACTTTCCAATGGCAAGCCCAAGCCACAACTAGTGACTGAGACACTTTCACAAAATTTTTATGAGATGAATCTACAAATTTATGAAGGGCATTCTTGATGAACATGTGGGAAGAGAAGGGGCAGTTTTTCAGAATATTCTACAACAAACCATTTCTTTACAGTCACACAATTGACAAGTGCAAGTGCAGACAAGGTCCCTAAGCATGCTTATTATTTGTTGACTGTCAAAATCATTTACCTTCAGAGTCTGCTTCAGTGGGCTGCCTCATATGCATGTATAGAAGTCTTGTGAGAGTCCCTGAAGGATACAACAATGGAGATAACTTTACCCAAGAACCTTTCAATTACGAACACCAAGGGAGGGCTACAATGGGGAGAAATATTCTTGTTGACAGTGGGATTGTATCTGGGAAATTTTTCTTAGCTTTTAATGACTTCAACTTCTCCCTGAACTAAATGGGCTCCAAGAGCCCATCACCAAAGTTCTCCTGAACCAAAGGTCCACGTACTTAACTGGGTGGGACCAGATACGCCAAGAGCAGCTAGGTCAGGCTGCCTTGGATTGAGGAAGAGAAGTGGAAGATTAATTAGCCTGCTAGGGATCCCATCTAACAATACCCAGGGGGAGGTTGAGATTTTAAAAATTTCTGCCTAGTTCCCTTGTAATGAGACCAAGGGGAGATGACCCCAAGGGTCTCATTCTTTCCTTAGCTTATAGTGCTCCCAGGAAAGGAAGTCCTAATGGGACATGTGCTGTGGCAAGGGACCTTGTTAGCCAGGCTGGGCTAGAGTTGGATCTCAGTCCCATTCTCTCTCCAAGGAGGTCCAGTTTCTTCCTAAGACTCTAAGCTAACCTTTTGTTTTCACAGTCATCCTTCATGTCCCAGGCCCCTTCATTCTCTTCCATCCAGCCTACCCTCAGAGAAGGACTTGAGATCACTTCTTCGTCATCTCCCTTGTCAGTTAATCCACTCAGTCAGCAGACTGGCAGTGATTGTAGGCTGACAAGTCTAGTCCCCAAAACTTTAAAGAGCAGGTGAATGAGGCCGAGGGAGGGAATTGGACTGCCAATGACCACATAGTTGTTATTGGCCAGTTGTGTTCATAACCCTATGAAGGGTTTTCTTGGAGATGGATTCTAATAATTATTTATAATAATATAATATATAATATAAATATATTTCTTGGAGATGGATTCTTCAGAGATTCTGGATGGCTTTGCCATTTCCTTCTGCGGCAGGTTTTACATATGGGGAAAGTGATACCAGCAGGGCAAAATGACTTGCCCAGGGTCACATAGCTAGGAAGTGTCAGAGGCTGGATTTGAACTTGCTGACTCCAGGTCAGTGCTCTATCCCTTGCACCACCTAGCTGTCAAGGTTGAAAGGTCCTGATTTCTGTGTTCAGTACACTGTGCTGGACATTGAGGGCAGAAAACGAGTCAAACTTGGCTAGTAGGGGAGATAAGACAGGTACACATATAATTGGTGGAGGATGATGAATGTGTTATGAAAGGTCAGGGCAGCGCTGTGAGGGTTCAGAGGGGGAAGACCCTAAGGAATCATAGGAGTCCGAGCTGCAAGAGGACTTAGGCACCCTCTAAACCTAGCCCCGCCATTGTACAGAGGACACTGAGGGTCACAGAGGGAAAGGAACTAGCCTCAGGTTAGTAGTAGATGGGAGCCAAGAGATGACTCTCTATGAAGCCGAGGCCGACGCTTCGCCCTCCCAGAATGCTTTGGGGGGCCAGGGCCTCCTCTCGGCCATCTTGTTGACCTGCTCGCTCTGGCTCGCCACGGGGCCCATCCTTGAATGAGGAGGGTTGCGAGGCGGGCACCGTGAGTGCCACCCTTCCCCTGACTCATCAGGTCCCTTGGCTCCCAAGCCTGTGTCCCACAGCGCGCTTGATTGCAGCCTTGACCTCTTTGTTTCGGAGTGTGTAAATGAGTGGGTTGAGGAGCGGTGTGACAGCTGTGTAAAGCACAGCCACCACACGGTCCTGGGACAGGGTATGTCGCGAGCGGGGGCGGAGGTACATGAAGCCCGCACAGCCGTAGTGGATGACCACCACGGTCAGATGCGCAGCACACGTGGAGAAGGCCTTCCTGCGGCCATCGGGAGAGTTGATGCGCAGAACAGCAGAAACAATGAGCACGTAGGAGAGGAAGGTGAGGGAGAAGCAGCCCAGGACCAGGAAGCCAGTGACGGCGAAGAGAAGGAGTTCATTGATGTGAACGTCCGAGCAGGCCAGCTTCAGCAAGGGGGCGATGTCGCAGAAGAAATGCTGAACTTGCCGGCCTCGGCAGAAGATCACACGACTCATTAGGACCGCGTGCAGCAACGAGTGGAAGAAGCCGACCGACCAGATGAGGCAGGTGAGCGCCAGGCAGAGGGGCCGCGTCATCAGCAGCGGGTACTGCAGCGGACTGAAGATGGCCAGGTAGCGATCGAAGCCCATGAGTGTGAGCAGCATCGCCTCTGTGCTCCCCAAGAAGTGGAAGAAAAACATTTGAGCAAGGCAGCCCTGGCGAGAGATGGCCTGCGCCACTGCTAGGAAGTTGGTGAACATCTTGGGGACGGTGGTGGATGAGTAGAAGATGTCAATGAAGGAGAGGATACTGATGAAGAAGTACATGGGGGTGTGCAGCCCCCGCTCAGTCCAGATCACCAGCATGATAGTCACATTCCCCACCACATTGGCTGAATAGATGAGGAGGAAGATGAGGAAGAGGAACTTCTGCAGGTCTGCTGAGTCTGAGAGGCCCAGGAGGAGAAACTCAGTCACCAGCGTCTGGTTGCCCTCCTCCATCTCCCTCACGCTGGGCAAGGGCAGGTGATTCTGGGAGGATGGAAAGATAGCGGATGGAAAGGTCAGGAGCCTGGGGGCCTAGTGAGGGATAGCTCTGCCCCAACTCTGCCCTCTGTCTCCTTTTCCATAACAGGATGGGCTGGCCTCTCTCCCAACTGGACACTCACCTTTCAATTATTTCTTTGAGTCACTCTCTCCCTGCAATGGACATAATCTCCTAACCCCTCCCCCTTTTAGCTTCCTGCTGAGAAACTTACCCTTTCCTGGAAGCCTTCCCCGATTTGTCCCATGTAGCAATGATTATTCCCTTCCTTGGAGAGTTTCTCACATTCTGTGCAAAGGAAACTAGTAGGCAGCACTGAAGTATGGCCGGGGACAAATCTGGTCCTGCCACTGTGACTTCTGACTAGTCCATGAATGTCCCCTTCTCATTTCTAGAAGGTAGCATTTGGAGATGATTTCTATCCCTTTCGTCTCTAAATCCTATTACTCATTATTAAGAGGGCAGTAACTCAGTCTGATAACGTAGTCTTGGTTTGTCTCATTTGGAAGTCCGTGACTCATTGCCCAAAATGTGTCGTTCAGTTAGGATCCCACTAGCCCAGACTCCCAAAGGGCTTGAAGGCCTGGAGCATCTCAGAGTGAACCCAGTAAGATGAGATTTCACAGAGACAAATGCAAGGTCTCAGGTTGGAGTTAAAGAATCCATTTCCAAGCCCAACACAGGGGAGGCTTGGTTAAAGAGAAGTTTGTCTTAGATAGATCTGAAAGTTTTAGGGGATGGCAAGTGTGGGATGAGGCAGCCAACAGGGAAGGCGATCTTGGGTTGCCATGATAGAGCTCAAGCTTTTAGGCAAAAGGAGGTAGGCGGGGGGGGGGGGGGGTCCCTTAGTATCCTTGGCCCGGTCAAACCATATCTTACATATTTTGTTCATTTACGGGGGCCACAGTGTTGTAAGTGCTTTGAGCGATGGGATGCTGAAGTACTTTGAATCTATGTTAGATGAGAGTCAATGAAAGAACTGGGACATTTAGCCTAGAGAAAAGGAGACTTCAAGTCCTTGTGGAACAGGGATTAGCCTTGTTCTGGTTGGGCTCGGAGAGTAGAACTAGGAGCAGGGATAAGCCAGGAGGCTTGACCATGAGAGCTTTCCGGAAGCAGAACGACCCACCCTGAAGGTTGGGAGTTCACCCTCATAAGAGAGCAGAGGGTGGGAGGGCTTCCACAAAGGCTAAATGGCTTCTTCGGGGTGGGATGTTGGGAATGGAATCCCCATGCAGGTACAGGATAGACCAGCTGGTACAGAAGAGGAGCCCTCAGATATCTCTAGTCCACCCCAGACCCAAATGAGAATCTCATTTCCTGCCTCCCTGACAAGCTGCCATCCTGCCTTTGCCACCTGCAGCAAGAGGGATGCTACTTCTTCACAAGGCAGTCCATTGTGAACCGGGGTGCCTCGAAGGATCAGGAATGTGCCTCTGGGCAGCTTCTTCTTGCTACTCCCAATTCATTCCTCTGGGACCAAGCAGAAAGAGTCTAATCCCTCCTCCAGGAGACCACCCTGGATATCCAAGACAGACACCAATTCTCCCTTAAATCTTTTCTTCCTTAGGCCAAACACTGATGTTAACTTGGAGTCTAAACTGAAATTCTTTCACCCTTTTGATTGCCTTCCTCTGGATGCTCTCTGGTTTTTCTCTGTCCCTTTCAAAATGCAATGCCCAGAAGCAACTAGAATTCTCTAGTTGGGTCTGAACAGGGAAGGAAAAATTGGAAATGTCCCTTCCCCAACCCTGGACACTGTGCCTTCCTTCCTCCAGTCCAACATGACATTGAGAAACATCACTGTGTATCATGTGGTAGGGTGGTCTCCAGGTCAGGCAGCCCTGGCTCCAGCCCAACCTTTTGTACACATTGGCCATCACCCTCCGGTCAAGCATCCTAACCTTTCCATACCCTAGACAGCCCTCTGAGCCCTGAAGATGTAGAACATCTGTTGGTCTGTGTTGGTAGAGTGAGTTTCCTAACCAAAAGTCTCTCCCTTTGCCAATGAAATAAAAACCGCATTAGCTCTCCTGGGTGCCATGTGATACTACTGACTTGTACTGAGCTTGCAGTTCCCTAAGACTCCCATGTCTTTTTCAGCTGAACTGGTAACCATGTCTTAACTGTCTTGTACTTGTGAAATTAATTTTTTTGGACCCAAGGGTAAGTCTTTACCTTTAGCTTTAATGTCACCATATTCCATTAGACTTAGTCTTGATATAAGAAAACATTTCCTAAGAGTTAGAGCTAACCAACAGTGGAATTGGTTGTCTTGGGAGGTAGAGGGTTCTTCTTTACTTCTTGTTGTTGTTCACTTATTTTCAGTCATATCTGACTCTCTGTGACCCCATTTGGGGATTAATTGTCCAAGATACTGGAGTGGATTGCTATTTCCTTCTCCAGTTCATGTGGAAACTGAGGCAAACAGGATGAAGTGACTTGCCCAGGGTCACAAAGCTAGTGAGTGTCTGAGGCCAAATCTCACCTCAGGAAAGTAACAGTGCTCTATGCACTGTAGCCCCCCTAGCTGCCCTTCCTTACTAGAAGTCTTCAAATAGAGGCTGGAGGACCACATTGTGGCAATGTCCCCTGTTGCTTCTAGAAAGAATGCCTACTCCTCATCCTGGCATTTGTAGCTCTCAATCTGCCTCTGGCAGGATGTTGGGAATGGGAATGGGAACTTTGTCAAGCTTCATGCCCATCACTTTTCTCCTTACACTCCATGCTTCAGCCAGACTAGTCTCCTTGCCATTTCTCAGTCTCTTGTCCCATTGTCTCTTGCCTACAGGCCTTTGCGCAGGCTATTTCCCCATGCCTGGCATTCATCCCTTCATCATCCCTTGGAGGCTCAGGATACATGCCACCTCTTATGGGAAGCCTTTCCTGTTCTCTCTACTATCGATATACCCTTCCTCCTCAAATGTTCTTGTTTTAAATGACGTGTGTGTGTGTGTGTGTGTGTGTGTGTGTGTGTGTGTGTGTGTGTGTGTTGTTTCTCCAGGAGAATGGAAGCCCCTTGAGGGCAAGGCAGCTTTACTGTTGTCTCTGTATCCCCAGCACTTAGCACTGTGCCTGGCACACAGCAGACAGTTGATCAATCCTTGTTGGATTGGATTGGAATGTGATTTTTTTCAAATGTGAGTCAGGACTGGTGCCCTTTAATACTGAGATTCGGGGGAACCTGAAATCAGCAGACCCGCTGCATTTGTTGGAGTGCTCAAAAGCACGTACCAGGAACAGCACATGGAAAGGGGGGGGGCGCAGTAAGTAAACCTGGGTTTGGCTCTAGGCCCTGACATGACTTGAGCACTTTTGCACAAGTCATATAGTGTCTCTGGAACTCAGTTTCCTTATCTGTTATGCAGGGGCACTGGGCTTGATGGTCCAAAGGGCCTTCTCAGCCAGAAGCCTGTGACAGATCTTGGTGTCTTCCCAGCCTAACCCCAGATCCCTATGTGTTGTGGTTTCTTAGCAAATATTTGTGAAATCAGAAATGATAACAGCTTCAATTACAAAGTGCCTTCTTCCCAACAGTGCTGTGAACTAGTTAGCATAAGAAGTGCTAACCCATTTTACCGAGGCACAGAGGAGGTGAGGGATTTGCCCAGGGTCATTTAAGAAGTGTTGGAGTTAGCTTGGTGCCTGCCTTCTGCCCCCAGGGGGAGGGCTGATAAGAGCCTCTCTTTGGGGCTTCAAATGCAGGGGTAGCTGGTCCGCTTACCAGATTTACTTGTCACCAAACTGGAAGGAGCTAGGACTGGATGTGTATTCCCAGAGACTTCTAAGATACCTGAACAGCCAGCTATTGCTAGAAAAACCCTGCCCCCAGCCCCTAACTAAAAAACCCCAGTTTGTGTAAGAAAATCAGACTTAGTTCCTGCCGTTAGGCATTCAGTGGGTGTCCTTGACACCCCCCCCCCCACCCCGTGACTGTTCTGGGAGTATGGAGTATGGCCAAGGGAAGGGCCTGATGCTTAGCAATCTCTGTTTCTTTCCTGAGTGGGCTGAGAGACATCTCTATCTTGTGTCAACAAACCCAGCTGGAGCGTCCCTTGGCCTGCCTATGGCCTTGAAGGATGAAGGCCTCAGTCCCAGACATTCTCTTGAATTCCTTATTCTTATCTTATGTTGTGGGATGTAAATGGCAAATTGAACAGAGAGATCCTGGGTTGTAATTCAGTTGACACTTTGTCAGCAGTATGATATGCTGTACTTGCAGTCTGTTAGGAGGTTCCTCTTCATGTATCATGATCACAAAGGTGGAAGAGGCTTGCCAAGCCTGCTAAAATAACATATGCAAGTTTCAAGAGATAACTAACCACTGCTCTTTGATCTACTGTATAAATTTGACTTCTCCACCCCAAACTCTTGGTCATTTTGATTTGGGTTGAACCCGAATGACCGCCGGCTAATAAATTCTCCATTTAAAACTTATACTCTGTGGAGTGTCTCACTCGCCTCTGGTATAACACTTCAAGACTAGAACGATGGGTCAAATCGATTGCAATGGAATTGAACAGAGATAAATGTAAGGTCAAAAAAGTAAATATAGGATGGGGGAGTCCTAACTGGACAGTGCTCCTTGTGGGAAAGACCTGATTGTTTTAGGGAGCGCTTTTAGAAATAATGATCACTGACATTTAAATTGTTTCAAGGTTCACAGAAACAAAAAAAATGCTAAAAATAAAATGTCAGAGTGCATTAGTGGAGTACCCAAGGCAAAAGCCTTAGGATAAAAGAATAGAAAAGATTTCATCTCCAGTCAGAGGGCCTGGCTTCACAGCCAGAAAGGCTCCTGGGGTGAGGCAGCCTCTCCTGGACTCAATTTCCTCATTTGCAAAAGGAGAGGCTAGGCAGATGATCTATCTGTGCCTTGCTCACATAACATCTGGGATCAGGTCCTCAGTTTTTAGTGCCACATTTTGGAAAGTACACCAACCAGTCAGGGCACACACTAAAGACAGTGGCCACATGAGTGAAGGGTCAGGAAGCCATGCCATGTGTGGAAAATATACTATTTTATATAATTTTTAATTTCAACTAGACCCAGAGCCTGAATTAATGAGTAACTGGAAAAAGATCCAGGACCTGGGCTTCTTTGTTCTCTAAAAGTTTGCTCAGGCAATACCCTTACCTCTGTCAACAAGGCCAGATTAGACTGACCTAAGGACATTCTTATCCCTGTTAGCCATTAAAGGATGAGACCCTAACCCCAAGAAAGGCTACCTTGCTTAATATTAACTGACCTTTGTCAACATTCTTTACAACCCTATTCCATTAAGGAAAATCCTCTTCTTGTATCATGGTTAAACATACATGGGGGTCATAAACGTGAGGTAATACAGGCTTGCTGGGTCTGCGAAAATAACGTATATAAGTTTTCTCATTCCTTTGTTCAGAGAGCCAGAGTTTATGCTCTGACTCCTAGTACGTACAAGTAAGCTATCCTAGCTATGCTTTAAGGGAAAATAATACACAACATGGATTTTCCTATCACCTAACTCTGTTGTGTCCTTCAACCAAATTTTCAGGTTTAACACATGCTGGGAGTAATTGGAGGAAATGGGGATAGTTTTGCCTGGAAAATAGAAGATGGGGAGGAGGGTCATGATATCTAACTGTGAAGGATCTTCTCCTCAGTGCTAAGACCAATGACTGACTGAAGGAAGACATTCCTCACCCCTGAAGCTGTCTAAGCCCAGGCACTGAACTCCCCACAACTTGAATTTAAGTGGAAGTGCAGAATGCAGGCATGAGAGAAGGAACAAAAGTGCTGGGCTGGTCCAGTCCATGCTTTTCCAGTCTTGGGAAGACTGGTCCAGGGTAAGCATGGAAAGTGTGTGTGTGGGGGGGGGGGGCGGGGGTGCTGTGGTGGAGCTTTCCCACAAGGCCAGCATAGAGCATTCCCTTGGGGCAATGTTGGTACCTAGGAGGGTCTGGTCTGGGAGGCAGGGAGAATCCTGAGCTTTAATCATATCTTAATTCCATGTGCACTGTGGGAGGACCTGGCTGGGCTTCTGGAGAGGGAGATTCTGGGTATGCTTCTACACAGAATGAGTCTCTGGATGTCCATGGAGACAGAAAGGTGCCATCCCTTATGGGAGCCAGGAGGGCACATGGTCATATTACTTGGCTTCTCCCCTCTTAGAACCTCTCTGTCGCTGCCCAATGCCCACCTGGACATGGGGGTGGCTTACCAGAAGATCTTTTGGCCATTTACAGCCCTGAAGAGGCTCCCTGGCATGTGAAGCCCTCCACAATCTTGTTACAACCTTCATTTCCAGTTTTACTCCATGGTCTTGTCCTGGTCCCACTCTGATGCAGCCAGGTTGCCCATCCAGCCATTCCCTCTGGTTCTCCCTCCCCCTATGACCAGCCATGCCCTGCTTTCTCACTTTCACCTCTTAGAATCCAAGCTATCTCAGGCACCACCTCCCAGTCTGAACGACCTGGATGCACCCTACGTCCTTCCCTCCTCCATCCCCAAGGCCCTTTATATATCCAGCTCCTGCCACAGTCCCTCATACATCAAAGGTGCTTAATCTATGCATATTGCAATGAACTGAATTGTCTTCCCCCCACAACTCCCACCCAAAATCACTGCCTTTCTAGTCAGAGCCCAGAGAGCTGAGTAACCCAAGTTTTTGTCGGGGAGGCCTATAGAGGTCCTGTCTGTTTATTCCTGACAGGAGTTTGGGCTTCTTGCCTTAACTGTATTTCTGTGTCCCATTGCTCCTTAGGGAGGGTCAGGCTGTGTTCCTTGCTTAGAGACCCCTTAGGGATGTGGTTGGGATGGAAAGACCTGACGGATTTGGAGCTGACAGATCTGGCTTCAAGCCTCCTGCCAGCTAGGGGGCCTTGGCAAGTCACATCTACTTCCTGTGCCTTGGTTTCCATATCTACAAGGAGAGGATTGAGCAAGATGCTGTCTTCTAGATCTGACCTTCTCTGGCTGGATGACTGGCTGGGGTGTAGGGGGAAGAGGAGACAAGGAGGGTGAGGGAGGCCTCCTCAGGCCATACACACTGTCCTTAACCCCCTCCTCCCAGCCCCCATGATGCCTTAGCATGAGCTAAGCACTGGCTGGACTTTGCTATGGAACTCAGGTTCCAGGGCTCAATAAAATCACCTGCCAGGCTCTTACCTCTTCCTAAGTCTTAAGAGTTGGCTTTGCTTTAACTGTGTGGTGTTAGGGTTAGAGTTCAGGATATGGTCATAGGAGGCTTGGGTTCTTGTGTGATCTCTGCTGGTTTAGGCACCCCTCTCAGTTTTGAGCTCCCACAAAATCCAAGGAACTTCCCTAGTTCCATGAGGAAAAAGGTAGAGTGCCCTCAGGACCATGCTGGGCACCATGTATGTACCAGAGATAAGAGTGCAGCTAGTCTTTGTCCTTCCTGGGAGATCTCATCCTGAGACCCAAGGGCAAGGACTGGGAAGGATGTGATAACACCTGTGAGCTGCTCAGAGTAGGACAAGGTCACATCTCTGTGAGGGGGGTCAGTGTTAGGGTTAGGGATAGGGTGGGGAAATGTCAGGAGTGCTGGAGAATGAAGTCAGTTCCACACTGTCCCTAGTGACCCACACCAGTCCTGTGGGGTGCGTGGGCAGCTGCAGCTGCTCCATTTTATAGGTGCAAAAACTAAGGTTTCAAGAAAGGTACTGCCCTGCCTAAGGTTGTCCAGTGAAGTGAATGGAAGACATCTGCCAGCCCTTCCCCTCTGAGTGTTGTCCATGGGGTGGACCCTTGGCTAACAGGGACCACATGGTGGGGATGACTTCTGAAATCCCTTCCAACTCTCAGTTGCATGTTCTGTGATTCTATGCTGGGAAGCTAGGATTCTAACCTCTAGTTTGAAAGACTATCATGGGAAAGAGGGATCAGAGGCATTGGACTCCCGACACTGGAGGCAGAAGGGATCGCAGAAATCATCCAATCCACCCTTCTCATTTTTTTTTGGTGGGGAAATTGAGGCGTAGGGAGGAAAAACAATGAGTGTGAGGTCCCACCGCTTGTTGGTAGATAGTAGAGGGAGCTCTTGGGGAGTCAGATTTCCGCTCAATAAAAAGGAAGAGTCTAGCTGTCTAAAAGTGAGATGAGCATCAAAGTATGGTAGTGAGTTCACCATCACTGGAGATATTTGAGGGGAAGCCACATGACAATCTATCAGGGCTGCTGTAGAGGTGATTCCTACACAGGGCAGGTGATTGGAAAAGGTATAGTGATTTCATACACCATATGGCAAAAGTCAGAATCTTAGAGGTGACAAGGCACTCAAAGTCCAGCCCCCTTGTTATGTAGAAGAATAAGCTGAAGCCTCCAAACATACAGAGTCACATGTAGAGTTAGGGTAAAGCCATCTTTTGTGCTCTAAAAGAGCTGAGTATTGGTGCCTGCTCGTAAAGCAGGGGTCTCTCTTCAATCACCATAGGAAATCCCAGGCTCCAGACCTGGGAGGAGTAGGGAGCTTCTCTCTGGACCTTAGCTTCTCCATAAGTACATTAAGGCCATGGGAGTCTGAGGGAACAATGGGCATGCATCAGAGGGGCTCTCTTGGAAGGATGGAGAGACCAGGATACTTACCTCATATTTCTATCTGACCATCTGTGTGGATCCAGGACCGGAAACTCAGGGGAAGAAGATGGGTCTTCCTTTCATTTTTCCATCCTGAGCTCTGAGGGACCCTAGGCTGGGGTTCAGAGTGGGGGCATATAAAGGAGGAGATGCCTGGGGGGAAGAGACCTTGGTTTCCGCTGGGGAGCTGGTCTCTATGGAGTCTGCTGGAGCCAGGAGAGAGGACCATTAGGCTCTATAGAAAGTGTCAAATGCTACCTCTAGAGAAACCCCTCCAAAGAGCCCCATGGAATGATTCTCCAGAGTATTAGAGGCGTCTTCTGCAGAATCAGACTCTCAGGTGGAAAAGAACAACCCGACCTCTATTTTACAAATGAGGAAAACATGTCTCAATAGAGGAAGGGACTTAGCCAAGGTGAATGCAGGTAGTTGGTAGTGGAACTGAGCTTCCAATTCTAACTTCTTTGTTTTCAGCACACAAGATTTTTAGTATGATAAAGTTGTTAAATGTCAAGACCCTGTATAATAAATTAGTGAGATGCTTGATTCTTTTTCTTATTGAATAATGAATGATGATAGCTAGTATTTACCAAGTGCCTACTATGTGCCAGGTGCTGTGTTAAGTCCTTTACAAATATTAGCTCATTTGACCCTCACAGCAACCCCATAAGGTAGGTAGTGCTATTCTCCCCATTTTACAGAAAATGGAGATAAATAGAGGTTAAGTGACTTGCCCAAGGTCACATAGCCAGTCAGGGCTTGAATTCAGGTATTCTCTACTCCAGGCCCAACATTCTAGCCCTGCACCACCCAACTACCTTATTAATCAATAGTTTATTTTCAATTTAGTGTTTGAAAGGGATGCCTAAATATCACATTCAGCCTCTGATTTGTTTCTCCCTTGGAATTTGATTGGAAAAAGCACTGAGAATGCTGATTCACAGAGATAAGTCATCATAAATGGAATGAAAGCCTTCTGAGCAGGTTACGTAAGAACAGAACGTTTGTCCAAGGATACTCCCCAAATGTTGTGATTCCACTGATGGCAAATCAATTCAGAGTTTCTGGTTACTGCAGACGTCAATCCCATCATCTTTCTCTGGGTCATTGTTGATGACTTTTTCTTAGTTCAGTTTGGAAAATGTCTCAGATCTCTAAACCAGCTGCTTGCCTTCTGCTCAGTAAGAAGTTGGTCTGCATCTTTCTTTTTCATGATTTACGGATGTTTTGTAATTATCTTTCCTCTCATTCCCCTCACCCTGATTGTTCTCTCTGGAATCCACTTTTTTTCCCCAGTAACACTACTACTTTTTCAGTATTTCAATAGGACAACATAATTATTTACCAAATATTCCCAGTGTTGCTTTGACAAACTTCCCATATCACTTGGGGTCTCTCATGCCCTAGGTTGACAACCCCTGGTGGGGAGGATATAGATTATTAAAGTAAGCAATTAAATATATTATAATAATTAAATGAGCAAATGCCCAAATCATCAGATAGCAATGTCCAAATTTCTAAAGTTTGGTGGCTCTTTGAGGGAAGTTTAAAGATGTTTTCTGGCCTTCAAGTTTAATAATGTAAGAGGGTATCGTGAAAAGAATCTGAGTGCTTAATAAGTCAGTGACTTCTAAGGATAAAGGGGAAAAAACCCTTTGTCTTGCAGGTTTTCATACCACAACAAAACATAAGAGAAACAAAATGTAAAACATAAAATAAGAGAAATCTCATGGTTATGTCACCAAAAATACATCTTAGAAGTATTCAGAATTATAGGATTCTGTGGCCATAGGTTTTATGACCATATAAGTTTTGGAAACTTGTGGTGTTGGTGTTGGGTCAGTTCCATTCAATTTCTAGGTACGTACACCTCAATACCTCTTCATCTCTCTCTTCTTTCACCTATCTGCCTACATACACACATACATATTGTATGTATTATATACAAAACAGGTAATATGCATTATATGTTACATGAAACCAGTCTTATAAATTAAAGTAAAAAACAGAAAAAATACATTTTTATCTTAAGATGTGAGTCGTGCATATCTTCATTTTGTCCAGCTCTGCTGACCTTGTTTCAGGAATGACATGCTAGGGCATGTTCAGAGAAGGACATTAGAATATGCCATATGAGAATAGCTTAAGGGATCAGGGAATGTTTAGTCAGGAAAAGAGAAGGCTTAGGGCATGGAGGCAAGATGGCAGCTGGAAAGCAGGGACTTGCATAAAGCTCTCCCCCAGGACCCTTCAAAAACCTATGAAAATGGCTCTGAACAAATTCTAGAACTGCAGAACCCACGAAATAGCAGAGGGAAGCAGGGCTTCAGCCCAGGAAAGCCTGGAGAGTTACTGGGTAAGGTCTATTGCACAGAGCTGGGAGCGGAGCAGAACAGAGTCCAGAGTGGGCTGCTCCTGGACCAACCAGACCAGGAGCCTGGCGAAACAGGCCCTAACCCCCTGAGTCAGTCAGCTGTGGCAGTTACCAGACTTCTTAACCCACAAACACCAAAGACAACAGAGAAGATTAGTGGGAAAAACTGCTAGGACAGAGGGAAAGGAGTTTGTGGGTTCGGCCACTGTCCCAGGGGGCAGTGGAGATGGTGCAGCTCTGAGGCAAGCTTACAGAACTACAGCTGCAGTTGCTTCTGGCCCCAGGCCCACCTGGTGGGAGGAATTATGTGGCAGATCAGAGTGGGAGTGCAGAGCTTGCTTAGAGCTGAGTTGCAGTCGGGGTTGGCGGTTCTTGGGGGTGGAGGAGTGCTGGTGTGGCAGAGCTGGCTATATAGAAATAGCTCTGAAAACAACAGCACAGACCCTTAAGCTTGGGACAAAGTACTCTCTACTCTACAAGCAGTCTTACCCCGCTGAAAAACTCAAGCAGTTGGCTGGGAACATGGCCAGGCAGCAAAAACGCCCTCAGATTCTGTCTCAGACTTTGTAATCTTTCTTTGGTGACAAAGAAGACCAAAACATACAGCCAGAAGAAGTCAACAAAGTCAAAGAGCCTACAACAAAAGCCTCCAAGAAAAACATGAATTGGTCTCAGGCCATGGAAGAGCTCAAAAAGGATATGGAAAAGCAAGTTAGAGAAGCAGTGGAAAAACTGGGAAGAGAAATGAGAGTGATGTGAGAAAACCATGAAAAACAAGTCAATGACTTGCTAAAGGAGACCCAAAAAATACTGAAGAAAATAACACCTTAAAAAAATGGACTAACTCAAATGGCAAAAGAGCTCCAAAAAGCCAATGAGGAGAAGAGTTCTGCCTTGAAAGGCAGAATTAGCCAAATGGAAAAGGAGGCCCAAAAGACCACTGAAGAAAATACTACCTTAAAAATTAGATTGGAGCAAGTGGAAGCTAGTGACTTTATGAGAAATCAAGATATTATAAAACAGAACCAAAGGAATGAAAAAATGGAAGACAATGTGAAATATTTCATTGGAAAAACCACTGACCTGGAAAATAGATCCAGGAGAGATAATTTAAAAATTATTGGACTACCCGAAAGCCATGATCTAAAAAAGAGCCTAGATATCATCTTTCAAGAAATTATCAAGGAGAACTGCCCTGATATTCTAGAGTCAGAGGGTAAAATAGAAATCAAAAGAAGCCACAGATCACTTCCTCAAAAAGATCCCCAAAAGAAAACTACTAGGAATATTGTTGCCAAATTCCAGAGCTCCCAGATCAAGGAGAAAATACTGCAAGCAGCCAGAAAGAAACAATTTGAGTATTGTGGAAACACAGGATAACACAAGATCTAGCAGTTTCTACATTAAGGGATCAAAGGGCTAGGAATATGATATTCTGGAGGTCTATGGAGCTAGGATTAAAACCAAGAATCGCCTGCCCAGCAAAACTGAGTATCATGCTCCAAGGCAAAATAGAGGACTTTCAAGCTTTCTCAGTGAAAAGACCAGAATTGAATAGAAAATTTGATTTTCAAACACAATAATCAAGAGAAGCAAAAAAAAAAAAGGTAACAAGAAAGAGAAATCATAAGGGACTTACTAAAGTTGAACTGTTTCATTTACATTCCTACATGGAAAGATGATGTGTATAATTCGTGAGACCTCAGTATTAGGGTAGCTGAAGGGAATATACATACATACATACATACATACATACATACATACGTACATATATATATATATATATATATATATATATATATATATATATATAAAGACAGGGGGCACAGGGTGAGTTGAATATGGGGGGATGATGTCTTAAAAAATAAAATCAAATTAAGGGATGAGAGAGGAATATATTGAGAGAGGGAGAAAGGGAGAGATAGAATGGGGTAAATTATCTGGCATAAAAGTGGCAAGAAAAAGCAGTTCTGTAGGAATGGAAGAGGGGGTAGGTGAGAGGGAATGAGCGAATCTTGCTCTCATCAGATTTGACCTGAGGAGGGAGTAACATACACACTCAATTGGGTATCTTACCCCATAGGAAAGAAGGAGGGAGGAGATAAAAAAGAGGGGATGATAGAAGGGAGGGCAGATAGGGGGAAGAGGTAATCAAAAGGAAACACTTTTGAAAAGGGACAGGGTCAAGGGAGAAAATTGAATAAAGGGGGATAGGATAGGAAGGAGCAAAATATAGTTAATCTTTCACAACATGAGTATTGTGGAAGGGTATTGCATAATGATATACATGCAGTCTATGTTGAATTGCTTGCCCTCTTAGGGAGGGTGGGTGGGGAGGGAAGAGGAAAGAGAATTTGGAACTCAAAGTTTTAGAAGCAGATGTTCAAAAAAAAGTTTTTGCATGCAACTAGGAAATAACATATACAGGCAATGGGGCATAGAAATCTATCTTGCCCTACAAGACAGTAAGGGAAAAGGGGACGGGGAGAGGGGGGTGACAGAAGGGAGGACTGACTGGGGAACAGGGCAATCACAGCATATACCATCTTGGAGTGGGTGGGCGGGTGGAAATGGGAAGAAAATTTGTAATTCAAAATCTTGTGAAAATCAATGCTGAAAACTAAAAATATTAAATAAATAATTAATTTTAAAAAAGAGAAGGCTTAGAGGGTCAGCAGAGCAGTCTTCAAATGTCGACTAGCTGCAATGTAGTAGACCAACTCAATCTCATTCACTGTCCTGTTCGCTACCATGGAGCACAGCTGTACCAATGGGTAAAGTTGCAGAGAGATATATTTTGACACAATATAAGAAAAAAAAATTCCTAACAATTAGAAATAGTCCAAAAATTGAATGAATATTCTTGGTAAATTATGATTTTGACTCAGAAGTCTTTTTTTGTTGTTTTAGTTAATTTATGTCTTTTTAGTTTTCAACACTCACTTCCATAAGTTTTAAATTTTCTCCCCCCCCCACCCCCAATTCTAACTTCTAACCCTAACCTTTATTTTGTCACAGGGTCACAATCCTTTGTGCAGCCTGGAGGTATGGTGGACAATTGGGCTTAGGTAAATAACTTTCCTAGCTGAGCTGAAGACCTTTCTATTCATATTCACTGTCCTCACTGATTCAGCCAGTGGGATGGGGGGTGGGGAGGTGACTCCCACCACTGACTGGACACAGTGGTTCCTACACATGCCCATGCACTTCTTCAAGCCTTGGCAAGGCTGGGGAGACAGAGAACTGCCATGCTGGGTGCTTGCTAGGAGCTGAGTGATCCCCAAGAGGGCTTTGCAGAATCCTCTAACTTGAGGGTTGGGTAAAAAGACCACAAGAAGCCCAGAACTAGAGGCTTCCAGTCCAACTGGAACCTACCCAGGAATAGCTGTCACAACATGGCCCCTGTGGAACATTTTATACCATTTTATATCATTTTTGTGATTTCAATGAAGGGCCAGGGCCTGAATTAATGATCAGCTGGAAGAAGACCCTGGACCTGGGCTTCTTTGTTCTCTTAAGTTTGCTCAGAGGATATCTTTTTTTCTGTCAACAAGGCCAGATCTGGCTGACCTAGGAACATTCCTTCCCCTGTTAGCCATTAAAGGATGAGATCCTAATCTCGAGAGAGATTACCTCACTTAATATTCTACAGGTATATATACTTTAACTGACCTTTGTCAATACCTTTGTCTTTACAAACCTATTCCATTAAGGAAAATCCTCTTCTTGTAACATGGTTAGACATACATGGGGATCATAAAAGTGATGCATGTGAGTTTTCTCATTTCTTTGTTCAGGCAGCCAGAGCTTATGCTCTGACTCATTGTACTAACTGTTAAACCTGAAAGTTTGGTTGAAGGAGGCAAACAAGCTAGGCGATAGAAAAATCCATGTTGTTTATTATTCTCCTTTAAAGCATAGCTAAACTAGCTTACTTGTATGTATAAGCTCTGGCTACCTGAACACAGGAATGAGAAAACTTATATATGTTATTTTTAGTAGACCTATGTTACCTCACTTTTATGATCCCCATGTATGTTTAACCATGATACAAGAAGAGGATTTTCCTTAATGGAATAGGTTTGTAAAGACAAGAGTATTGACAAAGGTCAGTTAAAGTATATATACCTGTAGAATATTAAGTGAGGTAGTCTCTCTCGAGATTAGGGTCTCATCCTTGAATGGCTAACAGAGGAAAGAATGTTCTTAGGTCAGCCAGATCTGGCCTTGTTGACAAAGAAAAGATATTCTCTGAGCAAACTTTAGAGAACAAAGACACCCAGGTCCTGACTCTTCAAGTGGGTCATTAATTCAGGCTCTGGGTCTTATTGAAATTACAAAAATGATATAAAATGGCATAAAATGTTCCATAGTACAAGTAAGCTAGCTTAGCTATGCTTTAAACGAAAATAATAAACAACGTGGATTTTTCTATCACCTAGCTTGTTTGCTTCCTTCAACCAAACTTTCAGGTTTAACATCCCCACAGGTCATCCCTTTCAAGTGGTGGGGAGCTCAGTGCCTGGGCTTAGACAGCTTCAGTGGTAAAGAATGTCTTCCTTCGGTCAGTCATTGGTCTTAGCACTGACGAGAAGACTCTTCACAGTTAAATATCATGACCCTCCTCCCTATCTTCTGTTTTCCAGGTGAAACTATCTCCATTTCCTCCAATTACTCCTAGCATGGCATGGCTTCCTGACCCCTCACTCATGTGGCTACTGTCTTTAGTGCATGCCCTGACTGGTTAGTGTACTTTCCAAAACATGGCACTAAGAACTGAGGACCTGATCCCAGATGTTATGTGAGCAGGGCACAGATAGATCATCTGCCTAGCCTCTCCTTTTGCAGATGAGGAAACTGAGTCCAGGAGAGGCTGCCTCACCCCAGGAGCCTTTCTGGCTGTGAACCCAGACCCTCTCCTTTTCTACTCTGTTATCCTAAGGCTTTTGCCTTGGGTACTCCATTAATGGACTCTAACTTTTTTTTTTTTTTTTAGCACTTTTTTGTTTCTGTGAATCTTGAAACAATTTAAATGTCAGCGATCATTGTTTCTAAAATCACTCCCTAAAACATCAGGTCTTTCCCACAAGGAGCACTGTTCTGTTAGGATTCCCCCAACCTATACTTACTTTTTTGACCTTACATTTATCCCTATTCAATTCCATCGCGATCGACTTGACCCACAGTTGTAGTCTGCTGAAATCCCTGTGAATACAAATCCAGTCCTAGTTCCTTCCCAGTTTGGTGACAGCAGTAAATCTAGTAAGCGGCCAGCTACCCCTGCATTTGAGGCTTTTGCTATCCTCCTCCCAGAGAGGACAAGAGGATGACCCTGTCATCGGAAGGGCTTTCTAGCCTAGATCTCAGAGCTCCCTCCATTCAGGCTTAGGACAATAAGAATGGTCCACCTGCCCTGGCCCTAGTCAGATCACATCTGGAGGACAGGCTTTCATTCTGAGTACCACTGTAAGAAATAACCCAAAGGGGCAGCTGTGTGGCGCAGTGAGTAGAATTTTACCTGAAATCTTACACTGAAGTCACTTAACCCCAATTGCCCTGCCAAAAAAAAAAAAGGTCCCTTCAAGAAATGAACCGAGGTTTTGTTTCCACAGAAAATGTCACGTTTGTTGGGGAAGGCAGGAAAACGAATGGATTAGAAAGTCTTGAAAATGCTGATTAACTCTCCACTCCACAAGGACGTGGGCGCCTGCTTATTCACATATCTATAAAGGAACGACTCCTGCTCTGTACTTTAGATAGAATCTACAACTTCAAAGGCCAAAGGAGAATTTCATAACTCTTCTTCTGTTAACGGTGAAGGAAGCTTAAAACATCCTGAGTTTGGCCTCTAATCAATTAAGGGAATTCCTTTCAGGTGTGGAGACTCACATGTGGGGTGGGGTTTAGTGAACCCCAATGGGGTTCAAGGCGAGAAATTCGAATCTGGCTGAATTATAAAATAGCTTTGTGCCTAGTTTAAGTGCGCTTGGACCTAGGAAGAGACCCTTCATCACAAAGGCAAAAAAGGCCAAGTCAGCCGTCAAATAATGATGTGAAATAAACATGTTTTTTCTTTCTAAATTCACTTGTGGCCAAGTGAAATTTTTTTTGTAAGGTGATTATTTCTAACACTACAGCTCAGCACGGAGGTCACTGCCGATCTGGGGAGTTGCCAGCTGGGTTTCGAAATCATTTCCTAGGGGATAAATCAGAATTTGGAGAACAGAAGAGCTTTCTTCAAGTGTCTGAAAGGCTTTCACTGGAAGGCAGGGCATATTTGCCAGACCGAGGAGAAATAGGAGGAAGTTGCCATGAAGGCATCTTTCTGTCTGTCTCTGACTCTCTTTTTCTGTTTTGCTCTTCCCTCTCAAGCTATTTCCAGAGTGGAGGAGTGGTTGCCCCACCTCTGTGTTCTCAGTAAACTAGGTGAGGCTAGGATTGCCCCAGTGAGTACAAATCAGTACGAGTAGCAGGAGCTCAATGAAAGGAGTAAAGGCTTTTTTTTTCTTCTAGCAAATACCACTTCCCTCCGAAAGAGAAAACAAACACAAGAATATATCCAAAATCCGAGCCAGCCAGGAGTCGAACCTGGAATCTTCTGATCCGTAGTCAGACGCGTTCTCCATTGCGCCACTGGCCCTAGACATCTTCCCAACTTATCATGACGGGGGCCCCTGAATACAAACTCTGGGCCTTTGGGCCCAGTGATTCTGCCAGTCCCAGACCGCAGACCAAGCCCCGCAGAAAGCTGCATCAGCACCACGATCAGGGCCCCGCGTCTAGGCTCAGGCTCTTGTCCCCTTCAGACTCCTCTGATGCGAGGCTCCCCGTCCAATCCACGATCTTGCCCAGAGGCTGCAGGACCCGCATCTACTGGATCGGGACCCTGCCCCTGGCCAGTCCCCCATCCCCCTCCTCCTTATCAGACTCAGCTGTGGGGTCTCATGGGCCGCTGGACAACGCCTTGGGCCCCCTTGGATCAGGACTCTCGTGGGTCCCGCCTAGCCTCTGGCTCCTTGACTCGGAGCCCACACCCAGCTGCCCCGTGGGGTCGTGTCCCCGAGGGACTCCGATGAGCGGGGGCCCCATCGGAGCCTTCCCTATCTGCCCACCGCCGCGCAGACCTGAACCCCTGAGAGCCCAGAAGGCCATCCATGGCCAGACAGGCCGCGGCGGCGGGGCAGGGGCAGGCGGTGCTGGGAGACCGCGCCTGCCTCCTTCCCGCTCCGTGCCTCGGGGACTCTTCTTTCTTTGGGGCTGATTTATTCCGATTTTGGTTTTGACGCTTTAAAATCCTTCGAGCTCCCGAGCTTGGGCCGCCAGGCCGGGAGGCTTGTCAAGGCTGAGCGGGAAATGCGGTGGGTCCCACACGCCTCCTCCTCTTCTCTGGGACCCCTGAGCTCACTGTCTTTTTCTCGCCCCTTCCCTCTGTTTCCATCGCTGTGTCTCCTTTGCAAGCTCGTGGCCCTTCATGCCCACCCCCCAGCACTTAGTAAGCTCCTACTGTGTGCCAGGCCCCGCACTGGGAGCAAACACAAGCTTGGCCTCCCGGAACTTCTCTTCCGTCTGGGGAGAGCGGTGAGAAGTGCGTCCCTAGTGGGCCCAGAGCGAGGACAAAGCCACAACCGCGGGAGGTAACGGGGAGGGAGATCGGGGGACTCGAACACCGGCGCACGGGAGACCGAGGACAAGACAGAGGCCCTGTGAAAAGAGAAGACGTCAGCTGTCAGGATGGCCGAGTGGTCTAAGGCGCCAGACTCAAGCGTGAGCTTTCCCTATGTGAGGGAGTATTCTGGTCTCCGTATGGAGGCGTGGGTTCGAATCCCACTTCTGACAGTTGATTTTTGGCGCGGGGCCTGGCACAGTATACCGGCCCTGCCTCGTGCCCCTTCCAGCTCTGGATAGCCTCAAGCCACCCTCCTTGCGCTGGGACTGCAGCTCGGAGTCCCACCCCTTCGCCGCGGGTTACTCAGCTGTGCGCGCCCTCCCTCCTCATTTTCAGGCGGGCTCTCCCTGCACTGCTGGATAGAACCTCCTCTTCCTCCGGGCTCCGGAAAGGCTGCAGCCACTTCCCGGGCCCCCAAGTTCCGGGTTCCTCAAAGCCGTTTTCTAAGGCCGAAGGGCAGGCTGTGGAACGGAGAACCCACGCGCGGGCTTCATATCGGCCTGCCAGTCTCCCCGCCCAGCGTGGAGCCGCCGCTTCTAATTTGTCTCCTACACTCCAGCTAGTTGTCGCGGGGGGAGGGGGGAGGGGGTGGTGGTGGTGGTGCGGAGTGGGGGGGCGGGTTGGAGGCGGGGCTTAGTGCCCTGGGAAGAGGTCGCAGTCCTTAACTGCAGTGTTTCCATTCCCTGCGCAATGGTCTGCCTGCTCCTAACCCTCCCTGCAGCACCACAGCGGACAGTGCACGCTCGAATCTCATTGTGTGGATCCGCTTTTGTTTTCTGGGTTACCTCGGCTTAAAGATGAGTCCCACTGGAACCTCAAAAAGCTGTCTCAGGAGACGGAGGTCAGGGTATTTCCTAGGAAACCTTCACCTCCACTCCAGTTCTGGCAAGTCGTACCCTGGTCCCAAGCTCACTCTGCTTTTTCGAGAGACTGCTCACCCTAAAAAATCTGGGGCAAGCGGGCTGTGATGATCGAGGAGGGGACCATTCCACAGCCCCTTCTGGGTTGGCCTCTCCCTCTCCCTAGACCCCCCTAGCCCTTCTCCCTTATCCTTCTCTGCTGAACCGAGATCGATATCTAGAGCTCGGTATGTAGAGCTGGTGGCTCTAGTCCCCTGTCCCCACTCTTGCTACCTGGTGACTGTGTCTTGCCCTAGGTTTGCCTCATCTTCCTCCTTATAGGAGCACTTAATGCTGCCTGAGGCCTGTTAAATGATGCCTCCCAGTGGAGCCGGTGTCACCCTGCCTTGCTTCTGACTCTCCAGTTCACTGCCCAGCACTTCCTGGGGAGTGGTTGTTTTCGAGTTTCATTTTTGGAAGGGCTTCCTCATCTTGTGGGTGCCCTGTCCTTCTTTGGCGGTGCCCTGGGAGGCCTAGGGGCCACTTGTCAATCCAATCCAATCCAACAAACATTAAGCACTCATTCAGTGTGTCTGACTCTTTGTGACCCCATAGACCACAGCAGGCCAGGCCCTTCTATCCTTCATTGTCTCTCAAAGTCTGTCCCAGTTCATGTTTGCTGTTTCCATGACACTATCTACCCATCATCCTCTGCCACCCCTTTCTCCTGTTGCCTTAAATCTTTCCCAGTGTCAGGGTCTTATTCAGTGAGTCCTTATGGGACCAAAGTATTTAAGCTTTAGCTTTAGTATTTGACTGTAGAATGAATAACCCGAATTAATTTCTTAAAAGTATTGACTGATATGACTTCCTTCCTGTTCGACGGACTCTCAAAAGTCTTCTCCAGTATCACAATTCAAAAGTGTCAATTCTGTGGCCCTGTATCACCAAGGCAATATTCACTACAGTTGCTATTGCTATCAATATGCTGACTTGGTTCTGTATTGCAAAATATAAGAGACTCTCCATATAAAAGAAGTAAAACATTTATTCAGACACCAGAGAACCAAAACCAGAACCCAAAACCATTAAGTCCAATCCATTATAGCAGCAAAGAAGTTAATAGACATTATCACAACAGGGAGCCACTCCATTTCATAGCCTTGCCACCTGCTGGGGGCCTTCCACAAACACTCACAAATCCTAGCTGACTCCTTGCCTGTCCTCTCCTCCCCCCCTTTCTAACTCTCTGAGCATTTCCAGTTCCACCCTTCTAGTTCAGCAAGCTCCTTCCACCACATGTGACTTAGGCTTCCTGTGACATAAGCAGGTCACATGGGCCTATTAATGGATGGGAAGATCTTCATATTTATTTTACCATTACAGGCCCTCAGCTTTCTTTATAGTTCAACTCTCATAGCCACACATCATGACTGGAAAATAGCTTTGACCAAATGGACCTTTGTCAGCAAGATGATGTCTCTGCTTTTTAGCCTGCTGTTCAGATTTGCCAGAGTTTTCCTTTGAAGGAGAAAGAAACTTTTTAAAATTTAATTTATTTTATATATTTAGTTTACAGCATTGATTTTCACAAGAGTTTGAATTATGAATTTTCTCCCCATTTCTACCCTCCCGCCCACTCCAAGATGGTGTATATTCTGGTTGCCTCATTCCCCAGTCAGCCCTCCCTTCTGTCACCCCACTCCACTCCCATCCCCTTTTCCCTTCCTTTCTTGTAGGGCAAGATAAATTTCTATGCCCCATTGCTTGTGTATCTTATTTCCTAGTTGCATGCAAAAACTTTTATTTTTGTTTTTGAACATCTGTTTTTAAACTTTGAGTTCCAAACTGCCCTCCCTACCCACCCGTCCCTAAGAAGGCAAGCAATTCAACATAGGCCACATGTGTATTATTATGTATAACCCTTCCACAACACTCACGTTGTGAAAGACTAACTATAATTTGCACCTTCCTAACCTATCTCCCTTTATTAAATTTTCTCCCTTGACCCTGTCCCTTTTTGAAAGTATTTGTTTTTGATTACCTCCTCCCCCTATCTTCCCTCCCTTCTATCATCCCCCCTTTTTATCTTCTTCCTCCTTCTTTCCTGTGGGGCATGATACCCAATTGAGTGTGTATGGTATTCCCTCCTGAGGTCAAATCCGATGAGAACAAGATTCACTCATTTCCCCTCACCTGCTTCCTCTTCCCATGCTACAAAACTGCTTTTTCTTGCCACTTTTATGTGAGATAATTTACCTCATTCTATCTCTCCCTTTCTCCCTCTCTCAATATATTCCTCTCTCATCCCTTAATTTGATTTTATTTTTTTAAATATCATCCCTTCGTATTCAACTCACCCTGTGCCCTCTGTCTATATATATATATATATACACATACACATACACACACACACACACACACATATATATATATATATGCATATTCCCTTCAGCTACCCTAATACTGAGGTCACATGAATCATACACATTATCTTTCCATGTTGGAATGTAAACAAAACAGTTCAACTTTAGTAAGTTCCTTGTGATTTCTTTTTCTTGATTACTTTTTCATGCTTCTCTTGATTCTTGTGTTTGAAAGTCAAATTTTCTATTCAGCTCTGGTCTTTTCACTGAGAATGGTTGAAAGTCCTCTATTTTATTGAAAAATCCATATTTTGCCTTGGAGCATGATACTCAGTTTTGCTGGGTAGCTGATTCTTGGTTTTAATCCTAGTTCCACTGACCTCCGGAATATCGTATTCCAAGCCCTTTGATCTCTTAATGTAGAAGCTGCTAGATCTTGGATTATTCTGATTGTGTTTCCACAATACTCAAATTGTTTCTTTCTGGCTGCTTGCAGTATTTTCTCCTTGATCTGGGAGCTCTGGAATTCAGCGACAATATTCGTGGGAGATTTCTTTTTGGGATCTATTAGAGGAGGCAATCTGTGGATTCTTTCAATTTCTATTTTGCCCTGTGGCTCTAGAATATCAGGGCAGTTCTCCTTGATAATTTCTTGAAAGATGATATCTAGGCTCTTTTTTTGATCATGGCTTTCAGGTAGTCCAATAATTTTTAAATTATCTCTCCTGGATCTATTTTCCAGGTCAGTGGTTTTTCCAATGAGATATTTCACATTGTCTTCCACTTTTTCATTCCTTTGGTTCTGTTTTATAATATCTTGATTTCTCATAAAGTCACTAGCTTCCACTTGCTCCAATCTAATTTTTAAGGTAGTATTTTCTTCAGTGGTCTTTTGGACCTCCTTTTCCATTTGGCTAATTCTGCCTTTCAAGGCCTTCTTCTCCTCATTGGCTTTTTGGAGCTGTTTTGCCATTTGAGTTATTCTATTTTTTTTTTTTTCCTTATTGAACAGGGAGATAGTTTAATGTCATAATCGTAACATCCAGGTTTCTTTTTTTTCTTTTTTTTAATTAATTAATTTATTTTTAGTTTACCACACACGGTTCTACATAATTTTGAGTTCCAGATTTTCTCTCCTCCCTCCCCTCTCCCTCCCCAAGACGGCCTGGAATCTCATATAACTACCATGTATAACTTCGCATTGAATTAATTTATACACTAGTCAAGTTGTGGAAAAGAATTATGACCAATGGAATGAATCATGAGAAAGAAGAGACAGAACCAAAAAAAAAAAAAACAAACCCAAAAACAAAAAAAAAAGAGAAGCAAAAAAGGCGAGCATGTAGTGCGCCTCCATCTGTATTCAAACTTCACAGTTCTTTCTCTGGATGAAGATAGCATTCTCCATCGTGAGTCCCCTGGAGTTGTCCTTGTACCTTACGTTGCTGAGAAGAGCGAAGTATGTCAGGGTTGGTCCTCACGGAATCCATATATCTATGGTTGTGTACAATGTTCTCCTGGCTCTGCTCTGCTCACTCAGCATTATGTCGTGTAGGTTTTTCCAGGTTGTTACGAAGTCCGTATCATCCCCATTTCTTATGGCACAATAGTATTCCATTACGTTCATATACCACAGCTTGTTCAGCCATTCCCCAATTGATGGACATCCCTTTGTTTTCCAATTCCTGGCTACCACAAAAAGAGCTGCTATAAATATCCTTGTACATATGGGTCCTTTTCCCGCTTGTGTGATTTCTTTGGGATACAACCCTAGAAGTGGTATTGCTGGGTCAAAGGGTATGAACATTTTTATAGCCCTTTGGGCATAGTTCCAAATTGCTCTCCAAAATGGCTGGATCAGCTCACAACTCCACCAGCAATGTAACAATGTTCCAATTTCCCCACATCCTTTCCAGCATTTATCATTTTCCTGTTTTGTTATTTTAGCCAATCTGACAGGAGAGATGTGGTATCTAAGAGTTGTTTTGATTTGCATTTCTCTAATCAGTAGTGATCCAGAGCATTTTTTCATATGCCTATAGATAGCATTAATTTCTTCCTCTGAAAACTGCCTGTTCATATCCTTTGACCATTTCTCAATTGGGGAATGGCTTGTGTTCCTATATATTTGGCTCCGTTCCCTGTATATTTTAGAAATGAGGCCTTTATCAGAGATACTAGTTGCAAAGATTTTCTCCCAATTTTCTGCTTCCCTCGTAATTTTTGTTGTGTTGGCTTTTTTGGTACAAAAACATTTCAATTTGACATAATCAAAATTATCCATTTTGCATTTTGTAATGCTCTCTATCTCTTGTTGGGTCATGAATTCTTTTCCATAAATCTGATAAGTAGACTATTCCTTGATTTCCCAAATTACTTATAGTATCAGCTTTTATTCCTAAATCATGAACCCATTTTGACTTTATTTTGGTATATGGTGTAAGATACTGGTCTATGCCCAGTTTCTGCCCTACCATTTTCCAATTTTCCCAACAGTTTTTGTGACATAATGAATTATTAGCCCAGAAGCTGGTCTCTTTGGGTTTATCAAAGAGTAGATTGCTAAACTTGTTGATTTCTCCTACTTGTGTACCTATCCTATTCCACTGATCCACACCCCTGTTTCTTAACCAGCACCAGGCAGTTTTGATGACTGCTGCTGTGTAATACAGTTTAATATCTGGTATCGCTAGGCCACCTTCTCTAGCATTTCTTTTCATTAATACCCTATATATTCTAGACCTCTTGTTTTTCCAGATGAATTTTGTTATTATTTTGTCCAGCTCAGTAAAATAATTTTTTGGTAGTTCGATTGGTATGGCACTGAATAGATAGATTAATTTAGGTAAAATTGTCATTTTTATTATATTAGCTTGGCTTAACCATGAGCAACTGATATTTTTCCATTTATTTAGATCTGATTTTATTCGCGTGAAAAGTGTGTCATAGTTATGTTCATATAGGCCCTGGGTTTGTCTTGGCAAATAGACTCCCAAATATTTTATAGTGCCTTCAGTAACTTTGAATGGAATTTCTCTTTCTATCTCTTGCTGTTGGGCTTTGTCAGTAATGTATAGGAATGCTGAGGATTTATGTGGGTTTATTTGATATCCTGCAACTTTGCTAAAGGTGTTTATTATTTCAAGTAGTTTTTTACTTGATTCTCTAGGATTCTCTAAATAAATCATCACATCATCTGCAAAAAGTGATAATTTAGTTTCTTCTTTTCCTATTCTAATTCCTTCAATTTCTTTTTCTCCTCTTATTGCTACAGCTAAAGTTTCTAGTACCAAATTGAATAATAGGGGTGATAATAGACATCCTTGTTTCATCCTTGATCTTATTGGGAATGCATCTAGCTTATCGCCATTACAAATCATGCTTGTCGATGGTTTTAGGTAGATGCTATTTATAATTTTAAGGAAGGTTCCACTTATTCCTATGCTTTCTAGTGTTTTTAATAGGAATGGGTGTTGTACTTTGTCAAAGGCTTTTTCTGCATCTATTGAGATGATCATATGGTTTCTGCTGGTTTTGTTGTTGATATGGTCAATTATGCTAATAGTTTTCCTAATATTGAACCAGCCTTGCATTCCTGGAATAAATCCTACCTGGTCATGGTGTATTATTCTTGTGATGAGTTGCTGCAATCTTTTTGCTAATATTTTATTTAAAATTTTTGCATCAACATTCATTAGAGAAATTGGCCTATAATTTTCTTTCTCTGTTTTGACTCTACCTGGTTTGGGTATTAGTACCATATTTGTGTCATAAAAAGAATTTGGTAGGACTCTTTCTTCACCTATTTTCCCAAATAGTCTACAAAGTATTGGAATTAGTTGTTCTTTAAATGTTTGATAGAATTCACATGTAAAACCATCTGGCCCTGGAGATTTTTTCCTAGGGAGTTCATTGATGGCATGCTCAATTTCTTTTTCTGAGATGGGGTTATTAAGAAATTTCACTTCCTTTTCTGTTAGCCTGGGCAGTTTATGTTTTTGTAGATATTCATCCATATCTCTAAGGTTGTCAAATTTATGGGCATACAGTTGGGCAAAATAATTCCTAATTATTGTTTTGATTTCGTCTTCATTAGAGGTGACCTCACCCTTTTCATTTTTGATACTGGTAATTTGATTTTCTTCTTCCTTTTTTTTAATCAAATTGGCCAAAAGTTTATCAATTTTATTGTTTTTTTTCACAAAACCAGCTCTTTGTTTTATTTATTAATTCAATAGTTTTCTTGGTTTCAATTTTATTAATCTCTCCTTTGATTTTCAGTATTTCTAATTTGATATTTAATTGGGGGTTTTCAATTTGCTCTTTTTCTAGCTTTTTCAGCTGTATGCCCAGATCATTGATCTCCTTTTCCCCTATTTTATTCATGTAGGCATTTAGGGATATAAAACTTCCCCTAAGAACTGCTTTTGCTGCATCCCAAAAGTTTTGGTATGTTGTTTCATTATTGTCATTCTCTTGAATGAAGTTATTAACTGTTTCTCTAAATTGTTCTTTGGCCCACTCATTCTTTAAAATTAAATTATTTAGCTTCCAATTAGTTTTTAGCTTATTTTTCCATGGTTCTTTATTAAAAATGATTCTTATTGCATCATGATCTGAAACGGATGCTTTGACTACTTCTGCTTTTCTGCACTGGATTGTGAGGTTTTTGTGCCCTAGTACATGGTCAATTTTTGAGTATGTGCCATGTACTTTTGATAAGAAAGTATGTTCCTTTTTATCCCCATTCAGTTTTCTCCAGAGGTCTATCATATGTGCCTTTTCTAAAATTCTGTTTACCTCCTTAACTTATTTCTTATTTATTTTGAGGTTAGATTTATCAAGTTCAGAAAAGGGGAGGTTGAGGTCTCCCAATATTATAGTTTTGTTGTCTATTTCTTCCTGTAACTCCCTTAACCTCTCCTCTAAGAATTTGTATGCCTTACCAGTTGGTGCATATATGTTAAGCAATGATATTGCTTCATTGTTTATGGTGCCTTTTAGCAGGATATAATGTCCTTCCTTATCTCTTTTAATTAAATCTATCTTTACTTTTGCTTTTTCTGAGATTATGATTGCTACACCTGCTTTTTTTACTTTATCTGAGGCCCAATGTATTTTACTTCAGCCTTTTACCTTTACCCTATGAGTATCCCCCTGTTTCAAATGCGTTTCTTGTAAACAGCATATTGTAGGATTATGGTTTTTAATCCATTCTGCTATCTGCTTCTGTTTTATGAGAATGTTCAACCCCTGCACATTCAGAGTTATGATTTCTATCTGTGTCTTTTTCTCCATCCTAATTCCCCCTGTTTATGCTTTTATTTCTCCCTTTCTCCTTCTCCTCCTCAACAAAGTTTTGCTTTTGACCGCCGCCTTCCTCAGTTTACCCTCCCTCTTTATTCCCCTCCCTTATCTTACCATTTCCCACTTGCTACTTCTCCCCTCCCTTCTGACCACCCCCCTCCCTTTTTCCCCCCTTCCCCTCCTACTTCCCGTAGGACAAGTTAGATTTCTAAACTTATCAGGGTATGTTATTCCCTTCTTGAACTATGTCAGATGACAGTAAAGCTCAAATACTGCTCTTCTCCCTCCCTTCTTTCCCTCTACTATAATATGTTTTTGTGCCACTTCATTTGGTGTAATTTACCCTTTTCTACTCCCTCCTTACCGCTTCTCTCATAGCCCTCCCTTTATATCTCTTACTTATATTTTATATCTTTACATCAGTTAATTTATACAGGCATTCACAACCTATGTATATCCCTTTCAATTGTCATAATAGCTGTACCATTCTCAAGACTGACATATATATATATATATACATATATACATATAAAACACACATAAGATGATATAATCCCACATAAAGATGTAAACAACCTGCCCTTATTGGTTAATAAGGTTTGTGGGGTTTTTCCCCCTGGTTACCTTTTTATGTCTCCCTTGAGTTTTGTATTTGGAGATCAAATTTTCCATTGAGTTCTGGCCTTTTCATCAGGAAGGTCTGGAATTCCCTTATTTCATTGAATGTCCATTGCCTTGCCTGAAAAATTATGCTTAGTTTTGCTGGGTAGTTGATCCTTGGTTGTAGTCCCAGCTCCTTTGCCCTTCGGAATATCATATTCCAATTTCTCCTGTCTTTTAATGTGGAAGCTGAGAGATCCTGCGTGATCCTGATGGTAGTTCCATGATATTTGAATTGCTTCTTTTTGGCTGCTTGCAGTATTTTCTCCTTGAGTTTATAGTTCTGAAATTTGGCTATAATATTTCTTGGTGTTTTCAGTTTGGGATCTCTTTCAGGGGGTGATCGGTGAATTCTTTCAATGACTATTTTGCCCTCTGGTTCTAGGACCTCTGGGCATTTGTCTTTGATAATTTCTTCGAAGATACTGTCAAAGCTCTTTTTTTCATCGTGGATTTCCGGTAGACCAATAACTCTTAAACTGTCTCTCTTGGATCTATTTTCCAGGTCAGTTGTTTTGCCAATCAGATATTTCACATTTTTTTCTATTTTTTCATTCTTTACATTTTGTTTTACTACTTCTTGATGCCTCATAGATTCATTAGCTTCCATTTGCTCAACTCTAATTTTTAATGAGTTAGTGTTTTCATTTTGCTTTTGAGTCTCCTTTTCCAGTTGGTTGATTTTGCCTCTCAGGGTGTCATTTTCTCTCTCTAGATTCTGAATCTCTGTAGCCATTTCGCCAATCTTATTCTTTAGGGACTTTTCCATTTTTTCCATGTTTTCTTTTACCTCCCTAATTTGGTTTTTAAAATCCTCCTTTAGCTCTTCCAGCAATGCTTTTTGGACTGGAGACCAGTTCACATTGCCTTTTGAGGTATCAGACATGTCTATAGTGTCATTACTGTCCTTTTCCATATTGGTATTTTGATCCTGCCTGTCTCCATAAAAAGAATCTATTGTCCTCGGGTTTTTTGTGTTCTTCTTCATGTTTGTTGTTTTGCCTTTTCCTGGCTTTTCAACAAGTTTCTGTCTATGGGGCTCAGGACTCTCTGTCCCAGTTTTCTTATTCTGGCGATTGTGAGTCTAGAATTATAACCTTCAGTTTCCTGAGGTGTGGGGGAGGGGTCTGGCTCCCTAGCGTCTCACTCCCTATGGGTGCTCTCCAGCACTTGCTTTTCAGCAATGGTCTCAGCTGTTTGTTGTTTGAGCTGATGTCTGGCACTTCCCCTGGGGGAGCAAGATTACGTCTGGGCCCCTGGCGTTGACCCCTGCCGACTCTGCCCCTCTGGGACTGATGAACTTCTACTATTTGACCAATGAAGTCCCACTACTTTCTGCTCAGTTCCAGCGTTCTTTTTTTTTTTCCCTGAGGAATTCTCTGGGTGGGGAGGGGAGGCATTATAGCCATTTACCTGGACATTATGCCTCCCGGAAGTTCAAGAATCCGCGTTTCATTCCTTTGGGCTGCAAGCCTCAGGAGTAGGTGTTTCACGGTTGGTGGCGTTGTGCTGCCTCTCCTCGCTTCCACAGACTGCCGTCCTGTGTTGGGTGGCCTGGGGATCTCCGCCGGTTTCGGGCACCCAGCTTTCTCCCAGCCTGTCTCCCACATGGATTTCCCAGCCAGCCGCCTCCTCTTTGGTCTGGAGCAGCTCCTCACCGAGCACTCTCCAAGCCTACAGGTTCGTGCCTTCGGCCTTTCAGACTCTCCTGGCTTGGAAATTTGCCCCACGCAGACTGCTCACGGTTTCTGACTCTCTGAAATCTGCTCAAATTCACTTTTTTATAGGAATCTGACAGACCTTGTGAGAGAGCTCCGGTAAGACGCTGCCTTCATGCGGCCATCTTGGCTCCCGAGTTAGTCTATTTTTTAAGGTGTTATTTTCTTCAGTATATTTTTCAGTATTTTTTTTGGGTCTCCTTTAGCAAGTCATTGACTTGTTTTTCATGGTTTTCTTGCATCACTCTCATTTCTTTTCCCAGTTTTTCCTCTGTTTCTCTAACTTGCTTTTCCAAATCCTTTTTGAGCTCTTCCATGGCCTGAGACCAGTTCATGTTTTTCTTGGAGGCTTTTGTTGTAGGCTATTTGACTTTGTTCACTTCTTCTGGCTGTATGTTTTGGTCTTCTTTGTCACCAAAGAAAGATTCCAAAGTCTGAGACTGAATCTGGGTGCGTTTTTGGGGCCTGGTCATGTTCCCAGCCAACTTACTTGACCCTTGAGTTTTTCAGCGGGATATGACTGCTTGTAGAGTAAAGAGTACTATGTTCCAAGCTTGGGGGGATGTGCTGTTGATTTCAGAGCTATTACAGCCAGCTCTGCCACACCAGCATCCCTCCTTCCCCAAGAACCCACAACCCGGACTGGACTTAGATCTTCAGCAGGCTGTGCACTTCTGCTCTGATCCGCCACTTAATTCCTCCCACCAGGTGGGCCTGGGGCCTGAAGCAACTGCAGCTGTAGTTCTGTAGCTGCCCCACCTCGGCTGCCCCTGGGGTGGTGGCTGAACTGGAACTCTATCACCTTGTCCCCAGCAGCTTTTCCCACTAACCTTCTCTGTTGTCTTTGGTGTTTGTGGGTTGAGAAGTCTGGTAATTGCCGCAGCTCACTGATTCAGGGCACTAGGGCACACTCTGCCCGGCTCCTGGTCTGGTTGGTCCATGCCACCCACGCTGGGCTCTGCTCCGCTCTGCTCTGCTATGCTCCCAGCTCTGTGTGTGAAAGACCTCATCCAGCGACCATCTGAGCTGTCCTGGGCTGGAGCCCTGCTTCCCTCTCCTATTTTGTGGGTTCTTCAGTTCCAGAATTGGTTCAGAGCCATTTTTTATAGGTTTTTGGAGGGACTTCGTGGGGAGCTCACGCAAGTCCCTGATTTCCCGCCTCCATCTATGGAAAGGGTTCTTATAGAAGGTGGGATTTTAGTTAGGTATTAAAGGAAGACAGGAAAACCAGGAGACAGAGTTGAGAGGTCAGGGAAAATGCCAAGGACTGGGGTCTGTCAAGTAGGATGAACATAAAGGAGGTTGATTTTTACTGGATTTAAGAGTTGGTAGAGGGTGGAAGGTGTAAGAAGACAGGAAAGTTAGGAAGGGCCCAGATAGTGAAGGACTTTACAAGCCAAACAGATGATTATATGTTTGATCCTGGAGGTTACACTGGAGCAGCCACTGGAGTTCCTAAGGGGGGGTGGTGGTGTGTGACATGATCAGATTTACACTTTAGGAAAATCACTTTGTTTTTTATGGATTGGAATGGGGAGACACTGGAGGCAGGTAGATCGTCTCATAGCTATTGCAATTGTCCAGGTGAGGTAATGAGAGTCTCCTTCACAGTGGAGGCAATGCCAAAGGCGAGAATGGGGGCATATTGGAGAGAGCTGCAGAGGTGAAATTGTCAGACTTTGGCAGCAATTTGGATGAGGGGGAGGGGTAAGAGACAGTGAGGAGTCAAGAACAACACCTAGGTTAGGAGCTTGAGGGATGTAAGGGTGGTGTCCCCCTTTATAGTAATAGGGCAGTTTGGAAAAGGAAATGATTTTTGGGGAAAGAGGATGTGTTGAATTTCAGATGTCTACTGGACATGCAGTTGGAGATGTGAGATTGGAGTTCAGCAGAAGGTATATAGAAGTAGATCTGTTAGAATGTCCAGACCGACCCAATTCAGTTCCTCCAGCAGCTTATGGACGTGTTCAGTCCACAGGGATTTCACATTTAGAGAATCATCAGTTAGGTTAGTGCCCAACACCTGCCTGATTCTTAGCACCCTTTCCCTTTTTCCTACCAAGGGAGAAAAAACTTATTAAGCAATGTGCCAAGCATTGTGCTAAGTACTTTATAAATATCTTCTCATTTGATCTTCACAACAACCCTGGGAGGTGGGTGCTGTGGTTACTCCTATTTTACAGATGAGAAAACTGAGGCAGACACAAGGTGACATGACTTGCCCAAGGCCACATAGCTGGTCAATGCCCAAGGCTGGATTTGAACTTGGGTTTTCCTGGGAGCAGGGATGCCTAAGATACAAACCTCACATACAAGCAGAGCCTAAAAGAAAAACAGAGTTTGCTCACAAGATCAATTAGAATTCCTAGAGGAGATGGAGCATGAGTTTTAAAATGGTACTTCAATGAAATGGAAGAGCCACAGAGCAGGGAATTGGGAAGAGAATGAGCAGTCTGACCCAGAAGAAGTAAAACCTCACCCAAGCAGCAGACTTCCTGACACTTAGAATAGGCTGAGGAAGTTAATGACTCCAAGAGACCACAAGAAATACTAAAACAAAGTCAAGAAGCTGAATAAAAAGATAGAAGGTAACTCACCAGACCCCCTGAGGGCCAACTAGATGATGCCATAGTGTACAGAGGGCTGACCTTGGATTCAGGAAGACTCCTCTTGCTGAATTCAAATCTGTCTTCAGACACTCACCAGTTATATGACCCTGGGTGAGTCACCTGTTTGCCTCAGTTTCCTCATCTGTAAAATGAGTTAGAGAAGGAAATGGTGAACCTCTCCAATATCTTGGCCAAGAAAACCCCAAATGGGGTCACCAAGAGTGAGATGAGACTGAACACAGTTAGAATTAATTACCTGAAAGCCTTGACCAAAGAAAGATCCTGGACACCAGATCTCAAGAAATCACGAAAGAAAACTGCCCAGATCTCTTAGAACCAAAGGCAAAGTGAGAAAAAAAAAGAATCCACCAGTAAATAAGTAACCCATTGAAAGAAACCTCAGGGCTTGGAATAGATGGCTGAATGTGGCAAAAAATTACCTGGCTTTCCCAGATTCCCCCCCCCCCCCATAACTTAAAATAATGCTTCAAAGTGAATTTTAGAAATAATTAAAAGGCAGGGTAGAGTAGTTGTCCAGCCTAAGACAACTTGTAAGGTTGTTAGGAAAGACCTGACCTCTTAGGGTGGTGGTCTGGCTTGATGGAAGTGCAAATACCTCTAGACAGATAGCATTGAGTCCATAAACAGCTTTGGGTGAGAAGAAGGAGCACAGGCTTGTGAGTGGAGTCTCCCAGAGGGGTGTGGGTCCTACTGGCTGTGGTCACTTGAAGGAGAGCAGAGTCCCTGGTTTCAGTTCCAGGGCACACGGGCTACATGAGGTTTGCAGATGCCTGAGGAGAAAGAGTGGCCATGGTGGTAGTGATTCTGGGGGCCCTGGTCAAGACTCAGAGGTAGAGAGGAGTACCTGAGGTCACTCATAGATCAAGGTGTGAGTGGGAGGAGCAATGATCACACTTGGCCTTGTATCATAACACGTTGGAAGAACCAAAGAGTCAAAGACCTTCAGATAGAGTCCTGAAAACAACAGTTTGAAAAACCTGAAACCTGAGACATTATTCCCCATGCACTGGGAGCAGAACCTGACCCTAACATAAAGTTAACAGTAAAGAAATAGAGTGTTTAAAAAAGAGCAAACAGCAGAAAAAGAACTCAACCATAGATATTTACTATGGTGATAGAGAAGATCAGGGATCAAACTCAGAAAAATATAATGAAGTTAAAACAACTACTAAAAGTTCAAAGAAAAATGTAAAATGGTCGCAAGTACAAAAAGAGTTTTTAGAACTTAAAAAGGACTTTAAAAATCAAATAAGAGAAGTTGAGGAAAAATTGGTGGGAAAATGAGTAATACAAGGAAATCAAGAAAAGAAAGCCAACCAATTGAAAAAAGAGATACAAAAACTTGCAGAAGAAAATAACTCTTAAAAAAATTAGAATCTGAAAAAGAAACTCTAATGACTTTATAAGACACCAAGAAATAAAATAAAATCAAAAGAATGACACCATACTTCAAGAAATTATTAAGGAAAATTGTCCTGATGTTTTAGAATTAGAGAAAAAATAGAAATTGAAAAAATCCATGGATCATGGCCTGAAAAAGGTCTCCAGATGAAAACTTACAGGAACATTATAGTTAAGTTTCACAGCTCCCAGATTAAGGAGTAAATATTACAAGCAACTAGAAAGAAACGATTTACATATTGTGGAGCTAAAGTTAGGATAGCACAAGATTTAGCAGCTTCTATATTAAAAGACCAAAGGGCATGGAATGTGATATTCCAAAGAGCAAAGAAGCTGGATTTGCAACCAAGAAAAACTTACCCAGCAAAGCTGAGTGTAATCCTGCAAAGGAATTTTTAAATGTGTTTTTTGTAAACAACAATATGTTGTTTACAAGAAACACACTTAAAAATGAGATGCATACAAAGAGTAAGAATAAAAGACCAGAATAGAATTTATTATGCTTTGGCTGATGTTAAAAAACAAACAAACAAGCAAACCAGGTAGCAATCATGATCTCAGACAAAATTAAAGCTAAAATAGATTTAATTAAAAGAAATAAACAGGGAAACTACATTAGTAATATCAGCACTAAACCTATATGCACTAAATGCTATAGCATCCAAATTTGTAAAAGAAAACATAAATAAACTACAGATTGACATAGATAGCAAAACTATAATAGTGGGGAACTTCAACCTTCCTCTCTCAGAACTAGATAAATACAGCACAAAATAAAGAAGAAAGAAGTTAAGGGTATTAATAGAATCTTCTATAAGATAGATATAATAGACATCTGGAGAGAATATACCTTTTTTCTCATCAGTACATGGAACTTTACAAAAATATGGTAGGCCATAAAAACTTTATAGTTAAATGTAGAAGAACAGAAATATTAAATACATCTTTTCCAAATCATAATGCAATACCAGGGATTCAACTAAAAAGTGAGTTTAAACAATTAATACTTTTGGTAAAGTAGCAGGATATAAAATAAACCCGCACAAACTGTCAGCATTTCTATATATCACAAACAAAACCCTGCAAGAAGAGGTAATAAGAGATACCCCACTTAAAATAGCCACAGACAGCATAAAATACCTGGGAATATACCTGCGAAGACAAACCCAGAACTACATGAACATAATTATAAAACACTTTTTATGCAAATAAAGTCAGATTTAAATAATTGGAGAAATATTGATTGCTCATGGGTGAGCAGAAGCAATATAATAAAATGGCAATTCTGTCTAATCTACTAATTTAATGCCACCCCAATTAAATTGCCAAAAGTACTTTACTGAGCTAGAAAAAATAAAAACAGAATTCATTTGGAATAACAAAAGATCAAGAATATCAAAGGTATTAAAGAAAAAAAAATTTAAAGGAAGGAGGTTTAGCATCATAAGGCAGCAATTATCAAAACTATCTGGTACTGGCTGAAAAAAAATAGAAAGGTGGATCAGTGGAACAGAGTAGACATACAATACACAGTAGTAATTGATTATAGTAATCTAGTGTTCGATAAATGTAAAGATTTTAGCTTTTGGGATAAGAATTCTTTATTTGGTAAAAATTGTTGCTAAGCTTGGAAAACAGTCTGGCAGAAACTAGGTATAGACCAGTATCTTACACCATTTACCAAGATAAGGTCAAAATGGGTCCATGACCTAGGCATAAAGGGAGATACCATAAGTAAATTAGAAGAACATGGACAATATTACTCATCATATTTATGGATAGAAAATTTTATGAATAAAGAAGAGATAGAGAGCAGCATGAGATTTACATTACATTAAGTTAAAAAGGTTTTGTTCAAATAAAACCAATGTAGCCAAGTTAAGAAGCAAAGCAGAAAGTTGGGGAAAATGTTTATAGCCAGTTTCTCAGATAAAGGTCTCATATCTCAAATGTATAGTGAACTAAGTCATACTTATGAGAATATGAGTCATTTCCCCATGGAAAAGGGTATGAACAGGCAGTTTTTGGAAGAAGAAATCAAAGGTATACATAGTAATATGAAAAAATGCTCTAAATAATTATTAATTAGGGGCAGGTAGGTGGCACAGTGGGTAGAACACTGGCCCTGGAGTCAGGAGGACCTGAGTTCAAATCTGACTTCAGAAACTTGACACACTTACTACCTCTGTGACCTTGGGCAAATCACTTAACCCCAATCGCCTTCCCTTCTGCCCTCAAAAAAAAATTGTTGATTAGAGAAATGCAAATTAAAACAACTCTAAAACAGCAACCACCTCACACTTATCAGATTGGTTAAAATTATTGAAAACGAAAATGAAAAGTTGGAGGGCATGTGGAAAAATTGGGACACTAATACAGCATCGGTGGAACTGTGAACTGATTCAACCATTTTGGAGAGCAATCTGGAATTATGTCCAAAGAGTTATAAAACTGTGTATACCCTTTGACCCAGCATACCACTATTAGGTCTCTTCCCAAGGTGAATGGGAAAAAGGAAAAGAACCTATATGTTCTAAAATTTTGTTAGCAGCTCCCTTTGTGGTGGCAAAGAACTAGAAATTGAGGGATGTCCATCAATTGGGGAATGGCTGAACAAGTTGTGTTATGTGATCATGACGGAGTACTACTGTCCTATGAGAAATAATGAGTGGGATGATTTTATGGAAAAAAAATAAGGAAAGATTTGTATAAAACAATCAAGAGAAAAATGAGCAGAACCAAGAGAATATTGTATACAGTAACATGTTTGAAGAATAATTGTGCATGGTTAAGTTATTCAGAGTGTTATAATCAAATCAAGTTTAAAGGACTTATGAAAGAAGATGCTATTCACCTCCAGAGAAAGAACTGGTATATGGGAGTATGTACTGTTTAGTTTTACACATATCTGTGTCAAATGGTGGCCTCTTCTAGTATGGGATAGGGAGGGAGGGAGAGAGACAGCTCAATCTCAAAATGTAACAATTTTTTTTTTAAACCAGAGAAAGAAATAAAGAAACCTCCACAGAAAAGGAAAATGATAAATACTAGAGATGTGGAAAACTTGGATCACTAATGCATGGTTGCTGGAGTTGTGAAGTGGTCCAACCATTCTGGAGAGCAATTTGGAACTATGCCCAAAGGGCTATTAAACTGTGCCTACCCTTTGGCCCAGCAATACCATTACTAGGTTCATCCCCCAAAACAGATCAAAGAAAAAGGACTCACATTTGCAAAAATATTTATAGCAGCTCTTTTTCTGGTGGTAAAAAAAAAAAAAGGAAAATTGAGAGGATGACCATGAATTTGAGAATGGCTAAACAAATTGTGGTATGTGACCATGATGGAGTACGATTGTGCTATAAGAAATAAGGAAGAGAATGGGTTCAGAAAAACCTGGGAAGACTTATATGAGCTAATGTAAAGTGAATTGAGTAGAATCAGGAGAACATTGTACACAGTAACAGCAATATTATAACGATGATCATCTGTGAGAGACTTAGTTACTCTGGTCAAGACAATGATCCAAGACAATTTTAAGGGACCATGATGAAAAATGCTGCCCACCTCCAGAGAGAGAAGTTAGGAACTCTGAATGCAGATTGAAGTGTACACTTAAAAAAAGCATCTTTATTTTCTTGGGGGTTTTTTTTTTTTTGGTTCCAGCATGGATAATATGGCAATATGTTTTGCTCACATGATTGACTAATATCATATTGTTTGCCTTCTCAAGAAGGGGGGAAAGACGGGAGAATTTGGAACTCTTTTTTTAAAAAACGAATGTTAAGTTTTTTACATGTAATTGAGAAATATTTGACAAAATAAATTAAAATATATTAAATGGGAAAAAGATAGAAGCTTCGAAATGAAAATTTACAGGAACATAATTGACAAAATCCAGAGCTTGCAGGTGAAAGAGAAAATACTTTAAGCCGCTGTGCCAGCCCTGGAGTCAGGAAGACTTGAGTTCAAATTTGACGTCAAACGCTTACTAGTTGAGCCACCTTAGGCAGGTCACTTTACCTCTCTGCCTCAGGTTCCCCATTTGGAAAATGGGGATAATAACAGCACCTACCTCCCAAGGTTGTTTTGAGGATCAAATGAAATATTATTTAGAAAGTGCCTGGCACACAGTAGGTGCTTAATGAAGGCTTATTCTCTTCCCCAGTAAAAAAGGAATTTAAGTCCGCAGGAGCCACAGTCAGATCCCACAAGATTTAGCGGTTGCCGTTGGATTGGAAAGATGGAATACGGTTCTCCAAAAGGCAAAAGACAGACCTTAAAACCCCAAAATGACACCCAGAAAAACTGAGTACAATCCTACGTGGGGGTAGGGGCGGGAAATGGGCTTTTAATGAAATTTGAGACTTTCGAGTCCTAATGCAAGAGGCTAGAGCAGTGGAGAAACTGAAAGGTAAGCGGGATCAAAGAGAGATCCAAGATAAATAGAAGGAAAGGACCTTACGAGAATGAAGTGCTACATTCTGATGGGGGCAGACGAATAGCTTCAAGTTTCCCCCCAAAAAAACAGTGATGTCAGCAGGGGTCGTAGAGGGACCCTAATTTGATGGAGAGCTTGGGGTTGATTTTTCGATCTTAAAAAGAGAAAGAAAAAAGGAAGAGGTAGAGCAAACTAGGAGGGAGGGGTTAAGAACTGGGGAGACGTCATCTCACATAATTGGGGGATGTAAACAGAAATACAAATGAGGAAGGGGTGAGAGGAAGAGTGTCTCGAAAGAGGCCCACTTCTAACTGATGTGGAGGGAGGGCAGCAGAACCTCACCCTTAATGCGCCTCCTACTCGAGCCCTAATTGTGCGGTAACAGCAAGGAAGACTCAAGGACAGTGAGCAACCCCCGGACCCAGTATTTAGAATATGAGAAAGGCTCCTTCCTTCCTTCCTTCCCACCCCACTCTTTCCGCGACCACACCGCGACCGCCTCGCCTTCACCATCACCTACAATGATGGGCAATGATGGGTTGTGGGAGACCGAAAAAGTCTCTCTCTGCCTTGGGCCCCAGTCCCTGGAGCTCCCAGGAAGTCCTCACGCCGAGATGGCTTCAAGGTTCGGATTCACAACCCTCCAAGGTTTACTGGGATGGACGAGCGACACGCTTGTCCCCATGACAACAAAGGAGCCAACTCTCCATTAGTCTGCTGGGTGAGGTAAGAGCGCTTTCGAAGTAGTGGTGCGGCGAGGTTGAGGCCTGGCGCGGGGTGGGGGGCCTGTCGGAGCTCAAGCCCCTAGGACCCTAGGAGGCACCCCTTCGGGCTGGAGCCGGAAGTGGGGACAGGGGGTGTGACTGGTCTTTCCGGAGGCCAGAGGAAATTCGCTGGAGCTGTGCACAGAGACCCCACCTCGGGACTGTTTGGTGCGCCGCCGAGGTTCTCGCGGCAAAGGGCTGGGACTCCGAGCGGCCGCCCCAGCGCACGGAGGGTGGCTTGAGGCTATCCAGAGCTGGAAGGGGCACGAAGCAGGGCCGGTATGCCGTGTCAGGCCCCGCACCAAAAATAAACAACTGTCAGAAGTGGGATTCGAACCCACGCCTCCATACGGAGACCAGAATACTCCCTCACACAGGGAAAGCTCACGCTTGAGTCTGGCGCCTTAGACCACTCGGCCATCCTGACAGCTGACGTCTTCTCTTTTCACAGGGCCTCTGTCTTGTCCTCGGTCTCCCGTGCGCCGGTGTTCGCGGCCTTCCCGAGTCCCCCGATCTCCCTCCCCGTTACCTCCCGCGGTTGTGGCTTTGTCCTCGCTCTGGGCCCACTAGGGACGCACTTCTCACTGCTCTCCCCAGACGGAAGAGAAGTTCCGAGAGGCCAGACTTGTGTCTGCTCCCAATGAGGGGCCTGGCACACAGTAGGCGCTTACTAAGCCATGGCACGAAGTGCCATGAGCTTGCAAAGGAGACACAGCGATGGAAATAGAGGGAAGGGGCGAGAAAAAGACAGTGAGCCCAGGGGTCCCAGAGAAGAGGAGGAGGCGTGTGGTTCCCGCTCAGCCTTGACAAGCCTCACGGCCTGGCGGCCTGGCAGCCTGGCTATCCTGGAGGCCCTGGCGGCCCGTCTTGGGGGCTCAGGGCATTTTAAAGCGTCAAAACCAAAATCGGAATAAATCAGCCCCAAGGAAAGAAGAGTCTCCGAGGCACGGAGCGGGAAGGAGGCAGGCGCGGTCTCCCAGCACCGCCTGCCCCTGCCCCGCCGCCGCGGCCTGTCTGGCCATGGATGGCCTTCTGGGCTCTCAGGGGTTCAGGTCTGCGCGGCGGTGGGCAGATAGGGAAGGCTCCGATGGGGCCCCCGCTCATCGGAGCCCCTCGGGGACCCCTCGGGGCAGCTGGGTGTGGGCTCCGAGTCGAGGAGCCAGAGGCTAGGCGGGACCCACGAGAGTCCTGATCCAAGGTGGCTCAAGGCGTCGTCCAGCGGCCCATGAGACCCCACAGCTGAGTCTGATAAGGAGGAGGGGGATGGGGGACTGGCCAGGGGCGGGGTCCCGATCCAGTAGATGCGGGTCCTGCAGCCTCTGGGCAAGATCGTGGATTGGACGGGGAGCCTCGCATCAGAGGAGTCTGAAGGGGACAAGAGCCTGAGCCTGGACGCGGGGCCCTGATCGTGGTGCGGACGCAGCTTTCTGCGGGGCTTGGTCTGCGGTCTGGGGCTGGTAGAACCACTGGGCCCAATGCCCCAGAGTTTGCATTGTGGGGCACCATCATGAGACGCTGAGAAGTGTCTAGGGCCAGTGGCGCAATGGAGAACGCGTCTGACTACGGATCAGGAGATTCCAGGTTCGACTCCTGGCTGGCTCGGCTGTTGAGATTCGTTTTTCTCTTTTAATTTTTCCACCTCCGTCATTCGTTCGTTCGTTCGTTCGTTTGCTCACTCCCTCCTAACCCTAAATGCGCACCCTCCTTTGTTCATTCAGTCATTTTTCTGACGGAGGAAGTATTTCCTGAAACAGTAAGCATTTGTTGAGCTCTTGCTACTTGGCAAGCCCCTAGCTAAGCTTGTTGGGACTTAAAGGTGTCATTTGCACAACAGTCAATTGTCCCAGGTGTCCTTAAGGTTCCCTCTCCGAACTTTTCCACCACCTGTTCCTTCTGCGCCCTGAACTTGAAGTCGTGGAAAGGTACGGAACTGAACCTGACTGGGCCTCTCTTCTGTCCAGGAGGACAGGGCAGCCTTTGGAGCACGAGCTGGAGCTGTCCAGCTTCAGTGAGGGCACCCCCTTCATGCCTGGGTTGCTTTAAAACAAAAATGGGAAAATAACAGCTAGTAAGCATTTATGAAACGTCTACTGTGGACCAGGCACTGTGCTAAACACTGGCGACTCTCCCAACCCTCGAGAGCTCCCAATCTAATGAGGGAGAAGACAGGAAAACACTTATGTACAAATAAACTTTAGCAGGAGAAATTGGAAATAATGAACAGAGGAAAAGCAGCAAGGACAGCAAAGATTTCCTGCAGCAGGTGGGATTTGAGCTCAGATCTGAAGGCAGCCAGGGGTAGCCAGGAGGAAGAGATGAGGAGCAGGCACGGGGGCGGGGAGGGGGGACGGGGAAGGGGCCAGCCAGAGCAAGAGAGCAAGAGGGTTTGGTTTGAGGAATTGCCAGGAGGCCAATGTCACTGGATGGAGGAATGAGGTAGGAAAAGAGTTGTATGGGGCCAGGTTATTGAGGGCTTGAATGCCAGAGAATTTTGTGTTTGATCCTAGATGCAATCAGGGGCCACTGAAGCTTATTGAGTAGGCAGTGATATGGTCAGATCTGTGTTTTAGGAAATTCCCTTTGGTGGCTGAATGGAGGGTGGAGTGAAGTGGGGAGAGACTGAGGCAGGCAGACCTATCAGCAGCAACTGCAGTGATCCAGTCATGAAATCATGAGGGTCTGCACCAGGGCCATGTCAGTGTCAGAGAAGACAAAAGGAGGTTCATTCAAGAGATGGTACAAAGATGAAATTGACAGGCCTTGGTGCCAGATTGGATATGGGGAGGGATGAAGGCCAAGGAGGAGTCCGGGATGGTGGCTGGGTTGTAGGACTGGGAGGATGGAAGTGCCCTAGACTGTACTAGGTAAGGTAGGAAGAAAGGTGGGATGAAGGGTTTGAGGTTTGAAAAGATAATGACTTCCATTTTGGACATGTTGAGTCTAAGACATTTATTTGGAGATCCAGTTTGAGATGTCTAATAGGCAGGTGGAGATGACAGAGGTGGAGGTCAGCAGAGGGATTAGGACCAGAGAGGTAGATTGGAGAATCATCAGCATAGAGATAACTCTATAGCAGGAGTGGGGAGTCCACAACCTCTAGGTCCTCTAGTGCTGCCCTTTGACTGAATCTAAACATCACTGAACAAATTCCCTTAATAAAAGGATTTGTTCTGTAAAAGTTGGACTCCATCAAAAGGATACACCCAAGGACCTAAAAGGTCACATGTGGCCTGGAGGTGGAAGGTTCCCCACCCCTGGTTTAAAGGATCCTATGAGATCACCAAGTGATGTAGTATAGAGGGAGAACAGAAGGTCCAGGGCAGAATCTTTTGGGACACCTGCAGTTGGGTGGCATGACCCAGAGAGATCCAGCAAAGGAGAATGAGAAGAAAGCCTAACAAGGAGGAGGAGAGCCAGGAAAGAAAAGTGCCCTGAAAATTTAGAGAGAAGAGAATGGACTTTCATATCATGACTCTGTATTTGCTTACTTGTGTGCCATATCTAGGCCAATTACCCCATACTATATACATCCAGTCGAACCAATGTTTCCAGGAGTCAGGCCTTAGGTCACAGGGCTATTTCTGGAAGGTGTTTCACCCAAATAGGGCACAAAGAAGCAGGCTTAGGCAGCTAGGTCATGCAGCTGCCTATAGAAGGAGCCAGGCCACATACAGGTCCCAGGGAGTTTGGGCCTAGGTTAGAGGTGATAGGGATAAGACCAGGAGTGTGCTGGAATCTGATTGAACTGGCTTCCAAGAGATGATTGTTCTATTTTCAGTATGAGCATTGACAGGTAAGAAATAGGCAAATAGGACAAATAAGGGCTTGGTTTATTGTTCTGTTGATTGTCCAGATTTAAGAAAGCAATGGAAGGGAATAAACATATTCTCTGTCTGTTTATCTATCTATTTATCTGTCTGTCCATCTGCCTGTCTGTCTGTCTGTATCTGTCCATTCATCTATCTATCTGTCTGTATATATCTGTTGGTCTGTCCGTCCATCTGTCTGTCCGTCTATCTATCTCCTAATCTATTCATCTCCTAATCTATCTCTATTTCACCTACTACATGCCAGGCACTCTGCTAAGAGCTTCACAAATATCTCATTTGATCCTCACACAACCCTATGAGGTAGGTGCTGTTATCCCCATTTTACAGTTGAGAAAGTGAGGCAAGTGTTAAGTGACTTGTCTAGGGTCACACAGCTAGGAAGTGTCTGTGGCTGAATTTGAATCCTCTACCCCACAGCGCTGCTTTAAATGGAAGCATTTCTGATAGAGAAAATCTTACTGATGCAGAGTGAACTCTGTGCCATGGCTTAGGGGAGCCTGATCACAGATCAATCCCAGAGGGGCAGAGCCTTAGGCGTGTGTCATATAGATGTGTCTAGAGACCAAAAATAAATAGAAAGCTCTAATTTTAACTAAGCAATTAGCCACAGATCCATGACAAGGGGACAGAGTGAGGTCAGAGTTTGGGAGTGTCATTTGAGACGTAGAATGCACCTTTGTTTTAATTGCTTATTTGAAAGGTGTTAAGTACACCTGCCTTTCTTGGTATCATGAAGATACCAAGCATGGAGTAGCACATAATAGGTGCTTAATATTTGTTGGCTGGTGTCCCCTTTCTCAGAATTAAGTTGTATGTTGGTTTTTTCCTCTACAAACTGTTAATAGTATTAAGATAGTCTTTGTTCTCTTGGAATGTATAAAAATCTTTCTGTGAATGTTACTCTGGGGAGAAAGATGGTCTAGTCTACATTCTAGCCTCTGGTTGTCCTCGCACACAAAATTTGAATAAAGACTTGCCTTTGATAAATTCAGTGTTGTGACTTTACTTCCTTAATGAATTGGGACTGTTTCCTTAACTTCAGGAACAGAGAGATCCCAGGGACACAGAGCATCTGGAAGATGCACAGCCACTTAGGGAAGCAGTCTAATATGACCCCATGGTTCTGACAGTCTGCTGCTTGGACCACACTTGGCCTGCCTTTGCTAGGGCTTTTTGCTTCTGAGTGTTGACCCAGATAGGCCAGGGGGTGGGTGGGGGCCAGGGCTGGCATGCCTTGTGCTGGGATCTGGAGATGATCCAGAGATAGGCTCTCTCTTGATGGTGACTGACACTTTGCCATAGCTTGGTCCACCCGGGGAGGCTTTATAAATGTCATCTCTAATTAGGCTTGCGTGTCAATTCAGAGAGTTCTAGGAAATGACTCAACCTTTCACAATCATGTTATCAATAGTCATTTGTTCTAAAGGAGGCTGGAGGGATTCTCTCAATCTGTTCTTTTGTGTGTCCCAGGAAAAACTCTCCAGGATGTGGGGAGGGTTCATTGACTAGATTATGAGGCCAAAGAGATATATTCTTTTAGAGATTAGATTTTATTTCTAGACAATGAACAAAAAGCAGAATTAAAAGTTCCCCTTGGGTTTACTGACCACGGGAGCCTAGGAGTCATGGTCACCTGTCTCACTTCCAATCTAGGCCTTGGTTTTGGCCTAGTTTGTTAAGGGAAGCCACCTACATAACTGCAATCCAGGACCCCCAGATCTACCCAGGGAAAAGGCTGCTTCTGGAGGCCCTAAGGTGTGACCCCTGCCCAGATGACTTCAGCGTCATGTCCTCTTCCTCCAATGGCAGTAAGTCTGGAGAGAGCCTTTGTTAAGTGACCAGCACCTTTTTGATCAGTTCCCAGTTCTGGTACCTAATCCAATCCAAGCTGCTCCTCCATGGCTCTAGGAAGAGGAACTTTGTGCACTGTGGGTGGAGGCACATGGACCTTGGCTCAGTTATCCCACTGCTAAGGCTCCAAAGAGATCAAAGGGGAAAAGGAACTAGCCGTACCAAAGTATTTACAGCAGGCTTTGTCATAGTTACCCCAAAATGTAAACTAAGGGGGTGAGACTTCTTGGGGAATGGCTAAACACACTTTGGGATGTGATTGCAATGGAACATTATTGGACTGGAAGGAATTCTCCACTTATATATAGTGAGTGCTTAATATAGTAAATTCTTGCTGACCTGACTTGGCTCGGGGACATTTGGGGCACTCCCTATGTGGGCTCAGTGCTGCACTCTTTGAGCCCACAGAGCGGAGAGCAGCCAGATAATCAGTCACCCTCCTCAGAGTCTCTGTGATGGGAATGTCTGAGAGTCTCTAGCATCTTCACAAGATGCATTTCAAAGCAAGCTACACACTCCTGCTGACAGAGTTCTAAACTTAACCCAGGAGGATGAGATGAAACATTCCTCAAAAAGAGAAAAAAAGGTAAAGAAAGGTCTGGCCTGGCCCCAGAGCCAGACTCTTCCCTCTTGGCCCTCTGGGAAGGTGCTGGGAGGGAACTGGGCTCTGGGACCCTCTTGCAGCACCAGGGCTCCTGAGGCTTCTGAACGGATGACTTCAGGTTGGTCTGGATTGCTTCCTCAATGCTAGTCCTAGCCAATCTGGACTGCCTGACCCACAGAAATAGCAGCCTTGGTCACTTTCAGCCTTAGCCTGGCCATAGCTACTGCCTACTCTTACCCCACCCAATTGTCAAGGGCAAAGTAAAGAAATAATAGGGAGCCCCCTTTCACTCCCCCACAAATTGTCACATTGTCATATCTCACAATTATGTTTCCCTCTACAAGAATTAATAAATTAATTAATAAACGACAAGAAGTAATTTCCCACAGTAAAGAAACACCTTGCAGGCAGTGATAAGGGTGAGGGCACTGGCAGTGGGGGTCAGGGAAGGTTATTCTCTAGGCTTGGCCCCTGAGATGCATGTTCCCTGGCCAGCTCACAAAACTTCCAGTGTGAAGCATCCTCTCTAGATCCAGAAGTTGCTCTGGCTGATGGCTTCTGGGAAGGTTTCTTGGGAAAGGAGGGACTCCTCAGGACCTAGGTGACCAAGTTCCCAGCAAGGAAGTCCACGGTTGTGGTGAGCACTGGGTCTTCCTGGCTCTGGGGGTGAGATACAGGAATGAGGAATCTCATTCCAGGAAACAGAGGAGTGAAAGGATCCTTTCTTAGAGGGCTTATCAGAGGGTGCTTTGTTGTTCTGCCCTGACATGAGGGGGGAGCTGGTAAATATTTAACAACTGGCTGTCTGAAAAAAATGTATGCAGGACACACTTTTAGGTATAATTTGCATTATTAACATTTTTTCTATCACTTATCTAAAAATCAACAAGACAGTCAATCAAGCCCTGCTTTGTAACATTTGCCGATTTTAGAGACATACATGCTCACACAGAAAGCTGAACAATTGTCTGCTATGAGCCAGTAGAAGCTGACTCCAATCCCCCTTTCCCGCTGGACAGGAGGGTGCCCTCACTCTAGATCATCTGGTACATATTCTTCTATGGAGACCTTCTCTGATTTCTCTTTTGCTGCAATGTAGTTAGATGGGTTTCTTTGCTATTTGCTACATGAGTGCATTGTGGAATTGGAATTAATTTGATGGGGAAGGTCAAACCTTGGATATAGAGGTCTCTCCGCTCCAATCACACAGTCATCAAAGCTAGGTGGAACCTGATTCTATTCCCTAGACAAACAATATTTAAGGGAACAGAGAGTTATACTTCTAGCCCAGTATCTCTTCTCTCTGAGCAGAGCAGAGTGGTGGCTTCTAGCCCCAACCTCCTGGTTTATCTCATGGCAGCAATTAAAGTCTCCCTTGGAGAGGGTAGGAGGAGAAGAAGCTAGAGATGTTGATTCTGCCTCTCTTTGAGCCAAACCTTGATGACACTGGTGGGCTCTCTCTACACATGTAGGGCCTACTCTCTAGCCTTACAGAAGTAAAGAAGGGGTCTCAGCTGACTCTGGAAGGTCACTTGAAGGGGAGGCTGAGTGGCCTCTGGGAGGTCCCTCCAAGACTGATATTCTGTGGTCCTGTGGCAGAAATCAAGGTTGAAATTGATGTGACCTCCAAAGATAAGATGAACACAAAGGCCTGGTCATGGGGTTCAGACCCTAGGGATCCCCAGAGACAGCATCCAGTCAGTTGACTCACCCTCCCTTGCTCCAGGCCCCCATGGGGCTATGATTAGGGGCCTGTGCTTTGACCAGCTTCCATATTGGTGCCTAAATGAAAAGGAGGAAGAGCAACCAATCTAGGGTCTCTGCAGAGCAGAGGAGGCATGAACAGCAGAGGACAGGCCATCAGTAGGAAGCTGCTCCCAGTAGGAAGTTAGGAAAGGATGCTGCTTCTTCCTCCCTCCCATGGCCAGATGCCCATCTGGTGGTCAGACTGGTTCATTCTGGTTTGCTTCTGGCCATCTTGACATTTTCTGTCAGCTCCTTTCCTATATATATATATATATATATATATATATATATATATATATATATATATATATATATATATATATATAGATATATAGATATATATCAGGCAGACCCAGGACCAAGATATATATAGATATATAGATATATATATATATATAGATATATATCAGGCAGACCCAGGACCAAGATATTACCAAGATATCACCAAGCAGGACCCTGATACTTCCTGTGTTCGGGTGAGCGCCCAGCTTAGTATCTTGTAGATCTCCTCCGCAGCCTCTCCTGGGAGTGCTGACAAGAAGTGCCTACCCAAAGGCACCACACCGCTGGGGCTCCTGACCCCTGGGTTCTTGGCTACTCTTCCACATCTTTATTCTCATCCACATGACCCAATCCCTGAGCCTTCCCCTGACCCTTCACTTATGGATAGAGCCCATTTAGATGGCTAGAGACCTTGGGGGGGGACACCCTGGAGGAAGTTTCCACATCTCAAGCAGGATTGAATCTGTTTGGTTTCTCTGTAGGGATTGGAAAGGATGGGGCTGATCTCCTTGAACATGTCCTGCCTCTTCCTTGGATACCTGTTGCTCAGCACTTTTGGGGAAGGTAAGTCTCCAGTGTCATGGAGAGGAGACTCCAGTAGAGGGGATCTTGCCCCACAGGTCCTTGGAGGGAGCCTTCTGGGTCCCACCCTTTCCCTTTCAGATTCTGGCTACAAAAACTGTGCATACAACTTGGGAGCATTCCTCCCCACCTTGCTTTGGGGCACTTCTCAGGGACCTAAAAAACTGGTGGTGGAATTGGCTCAAGATTTAGATCATTCTCATTGCTAGTAAATATATTCTGGTCTGTGAAGCCCTCTGACCATGGACCTCTCTGTGTGTCATGAGGAGAGAGAGAGAGAGAGAGAGAGACAGAGAGAGAGAGAGACAGAGAGACAGAAAGACAGAAAGAGTGTGTGAGAGAGAAAAGATAGAGAGAGACAGTAGAGAGAGAGAAAAAGAGAAAGAGAGTGAGAGAGAAAGGAAGAGAGAAAAAGAGACATAAAAAGAGACAGAGAAAGAAAGAGGAGAGAGAAGGAGTGAGTGAAAAAGCAAGAAAGATAGAAAAAGAGGAAGATAGAGAAAAAGAGAGAGACTATGTTCACCTGCAAATGAGATTGGTTGAACAGCTACATGTGCTGGCATCTTGTTCCTCTATGGGTTATGTGCACAGTCATCATCCAGTAAAAGTGAGCTGCCCTTTTCACTGTGTTCTGCATGGTTTCCAAAGGCACACAGCGGATCAGTGAACAGAAGCTATCAGTAGGCAGAGAGCTAATTGAAATAAGCACAGGGGAGGGGGGAGTGGACCTCTCAAGAAATGAGCTACCCAGATGTGGAAATGGCTGTGTCCAAAGGCAGCTTCTCTGCCCAGAGAGCTCACAGCATAACAAAGCTAATGACTTTGGATGATTACTGACCCTGGGTTGGGTACATTACCCTGGGCCTGGATGTTCTCTGACTTCCCTTGCAATTCTCATTTTTGGAGATTCGGTAATTCTCTATTTAAAAAGAGGAGGGCGGAGTGTTGCATGCTCTATCTGAGGCTCCAAGGAGGGAGAGTATAGCACCCTTCCAGGTCACCTGCTCCACCCTGAGACAGGGTTAATTGTTGAAGTTTGTCCTCTTTGCAGCCTCCATCATTCTTGGACCTGCTCTTCTAAGGGTTGAAAGCTTCTCCTGGACATGTGAGGCATGAGCTCATCTTAACACTTTGAGCCATCTGCAGAATTGATAAGCATGCTTTTGATTCCATTATCCAAGTTATTGACAGAAATACTAAATGGCCTGGAGTGACCCTAGCTCCCGGGGACAATGCCTTGGAAGCCTCTGTCCAAAGACAGCTAGAGCATGAGCATTGGTCTGGCCATCTGACTGAGTCTGAATCCACCCTGGAATTAGGGCTGTCAGCACCTCATCTCCTCCATCTCATTCAGAAGAATCACACCAGCAACATTGTCAAATGCTTTGCTAAAGCCAGGCAAGCTCTGTCTGTAATGTCTCCATGTTAACAGAACAGAGAGCCTGGGAGAGAAGGCAATGAGGCCTATTTCTGATGAGGTCAGGCTGTCTCTCTGTAATCACTGCTTCATTTTCCAGATGCTCCCCAATGGTCTCTTTCATAATACATTCAAAAATTATGTCTTAAATTCAGAGAAAGAGGAGTTTTCCTGAAATTTGGAGGCTGAACTTTCCTCCCTGTTTTGAATATTGTACAAAGGAGCTCTGTGTTCCTCGAGCTGTGTTCCTGAAAATTGTTCGATGGGACTGGACTCAAAGCCTCTGCTGGCCGTTCTAGCTCTGGGTTCCTCCGGTTGGGCAATTCCTCATCCTGGCGTCCATGGACATAGATATCTGGCATTTTTTCTCTTCTAGCTGCTGTGGCAAACAAGATGAGTGTCTGGTCCAAGTGCCCTGCAAGCGCCTTACCCTTCGGTGACTACTGCTTTGAGATATTTGAAGACTCTCTGTCTTGGGCAGAAGCTTATGTAAGTTGGTTTGTGGCATGTTGACATTAAGGGGCCAGTGGGCCAGAAGCAGGGCTGAGAGCAATGTGCTTAGCATGGGGCCAGATCAGCCTTCATCTGCTCATGTACCATGCAGAGAGAGCTCAGGAAGGAACAGACATAGGGGAGCACTGAGCAGGAAGGCAGAACAGAGGAAACATGTCAAGACTTGGGTCACACTTGCACCTGCTCCACCCCCTGCAGTCACCAGCTACCATAGGTTCAAGGAGATTTTGTGGGTCAGCAGGTGCCTCAGACTATGGCTCATAAGGCCATGTAGTAGTGAGTCATTTAGTAGACCAATCAGATAACCAAGCAAAATATATCTGAATAGGGCACATAGCAAAGTATGTGGAGGGAGAAAGGCTTACCTATGTGAGGGGTCTCACTGGTCTGTGGACTGCCACATCACTAGTAGGGGAAGGGAGATACACGAGGGACCTTAATGGCCAAGGCACTCACCTGGAAGAGCACAGAGCAGGGCATACAAAGGGATAGAGGGATTGCCTGTGGTCTGAGATCAAGTGTGGATGTGGGTCATGGACTGGAGAATAGGCAGGTCTTGGGAACATTGTGAATCTTCCCTAGCAAGCACTGAGGAGGCAGAGTATCTGGTCTCCTCATTTGATGTCATTGAACGGCTTGCATCAGGGATGCTCTGCTTTCGTTTAGTTGCTGGTACCAAGCATGACTCCTTGGAGTCATAGGTTGGTCCTCACACATGATGCCTCTTCATCCCTGCAAGGAAAGGCATCTTCTAGCTCTGGCCAACAGATTGGGAGGCAAGTGATCTAGACCCTTTGTGATGCAGACCCCAGAGAGGGCCCCACACACATCTGAACTTCCAGAGAGCCTTTGGAGTGAGTGAGGACCAGGGCACCACTAAGGGCCTGCCCAGATGGAAGGGGCAGGGTGGAGTGAGCAATTCTTTGATCCTCATTCTTGCCAGCTGCCAAATCACTGTTCTGCCAAATGAAATAATAGATTGAAAGTACTTTTCAAAGCTTGAAGCCTATGTAACTGTGTACTGGTATTGAATGTTATCTTGCCAAGTGAGGGAGGGAGGGAAGAATGGGGCATTGGGACAAGCCAGTCAGTCAATAAACATTTATTAAGTGCCTACTATGTGCCAGGAGCTGGGGTTACAAAGAAAGGCCAAAGAAAGTCACTGCCCACAAAGAACTCATATTCCAAGAAGGCAGACATCATACAAACAAGATATAGACAAGATAAATTGGAAATAATCAACAGAAGGAGGGCACTAGAATTAAGGGGCATTGGGAAAGGCTTCCTGTAGAAGATGGGATTTTAGCTGGGATGTGAAGGAGGCCAGGGGAGTCAGGAGGTAGAGATGAGGAACAGCATTCCAGGCCAGATGGATGGCTGGAGAAAATGTCTGGAGCTGAGAGATGGACATGGAGTGCTGTTTGTGAGGAGCAGTGAGGAGGCCAGTGTCACTGGGTGGAAAAGGACATGGGGGAGGGGTGTGGAGTATAAGAAGCCTGGAAAGGTTATGAAGGTCTTTGAATACCAAGCTGGAGATGACTGAGTAGGGGGTGACATTGTCAGGTTTGCATTTTAGGAAGGTCACTTTGGTGGCTGAGTAGAAGATGGACTGGAATGGGGAGAGGCTTGAGCAGGCTGATCTCCTGCCCAGAAGATATAATAATCCAGGGGTGAGGAGATGACAGCCTGCACCAGAGTGGGGGCAGTGTCAGAGGAGAGAAGGGAGTATTTTGGAGAGATGTGCAGAGGTGAAATCAACCAGAGATACTGCAGAGGTGAAACTGGCCAGAGATGGGCAGAAGTAAAATTGAGCAGAGATGCTGCAGAGGTGAAATTGACAGGCCTTGGCACCATCTTGGGTCTGAGGGATGAGAGAGTGAGGGGACCAGGATGACTCTGGTTGGGAGCCTGAGAGAATGGGAGGATGTGACTGTCTTCAACAGGGATAGGGAAGGTGTGCATGTGGGCAAGGGGGTGGTTAGAAGGAAAGATGATGAGTTCCATTTTGGACATGTTGAGTTAAAGATGTCTCCTGGACAGCCAGTTTGAGATGTCTAAAAGGCAAATGGCAATGCGAGACTGAAGGTCAGCAGAGGTTAAGGCAAGATAATCGAATCCATGGGAGGAACGACAGGGCACGGGAAGTAGAAGGAGCATTGGGCTGGTAGGGATTCAGAGGACATGGGGGAAAATCCCACCTGTGACATGCCCACGTGATGGCAGATGAGTCCCCCCTTGGCCTTGCTCTCCTCCCATTTGAAATGATGTGTTAGATGTGATGGCCTCTGTGGTCCATTCCCTCTCTATAGGCTCCATGAGCCTCTGGCCTTGGTGGGGAGGGGAGACCTGGAGGTGCAATGATTGGCATGTCCTAGAACTGGTCTGAGACTCTTTTCAGTCCTTGTAAAGTCAGGAAGGTAACACTTAGTCCTTAGGGTTATTTGGGAGGAATGTGAGGTGTTTGTATGAGGCAGTAAAGGGGAGTGAAGACAATTAGTGGTTTAAAACATGTTTTATTTTTGCCTGGGGAGCATGAGATCTGACCCAGGAGAAGATCAGGACAGTGAACGGCGGTGTCCCTAGGCTGGAAGGAGGATGCTGACAGTGGGCAGTCACACGTAGAGCAGAGATGAGGAGCACGGTAAACCCACCTAGGGGTCATGTATGAGGGGCACACACATGGGCAATACATGCAGAGCAGAGATGAGGAGGACAGCAAACGTGCTTAGGGATCATATATGAGGGGCACACACACAGGAAGTCACATGTAGAGCTGAGATGAGGAGGACAGTAAACATGCCTAGGGATCTTGTATGAGGGGCACACACAGAGGCAGTACACACAGAGGAGGGAGCATCTATCCTGGGCTTGAATGGGCAGAAGCCAGAACAGCTTAAGTGAAGGAAACATTGGGGAAAACGCTGGTGATAGAGCAGGGATAGGCGCAGCTGAAGGCAGAAGGCCTGGTCCAGGAAGGGGCTGGAGAGAAGGCCATTCCTTCTCTCTGCAGTGGGAGTGCCAGGAGCAACAATTCCAGTGGGTGAGTGTTTGGATTCCTTCAGACAGACAGACAGGCCCAAAGGTGGGGGCCTGCAGGGCTGCTGGGGGTGGAACAGCTGTGAGCACAGGACGGAGCAGGAGGGGCTGGCAGGTATTCATCGGGCAGGTGGGGAAACAGCCTGGACTTTTCCAATGGAGAGGCAGGGGTGCATCTGAAGGGACAGAGCAGGGTGAGGAAAAAGTTTTGGTCTAGGTAGGGACTGAGGGAGCCCCTGGGGCCAGAGAAGAAGGGGGCTGAGTTGACTTTTTCATTGGCAGAGTGTGTGTGCATGCCTGAGAGGAGGGTCTTTCCTGGCTACCATCACAAATGAACTGGAAATGACAGCCTTGACCAACTTTATGAGAGCCTTCATTGATGAGGACAAAGTCTAGATAGGCCTCAGCAAAATACCAGTGAGTCTGTGGGAGCTTCCTTTTGGGCCTCAAGTCTCCCCTGGCCCTCTGGTCCTAACAGCATCTTTGCTCTGCAGGGTCAGCGCTGGAGATGGGCTGATGGGTCCAGATACAAGTATGAAGCCTGGGATTACCAGTCAGACTTTGAAGAAGTCGCTTGCACAGTGATTGATGTCAGCAGTGCTAAGTGGTGACCTTCTGCCCTGAAATTCTGGCCTCTCTGGCTTTTCTTCCTCTTGCCTTTGGGCACATCCTATCTTTGCTAAGGCTCAGCTTCTCTGCTTGGCTCCTCTTGCCTTCCTTGGCCTTAGAGGAGGTCCTTTGGAGGTCATGAGTTTTATCATGGGATCTCATGGTATCCGGCCTCCACTTTGGTTCCTGACACTTCTGGGCCATCTTCGGGGCCCAGGCCAGGTGCAAAATGGACTGGGGACCAGACCCTAATGGATGTTAGCTACATGTCAGGCCAAAGGAAGTCTACGGACAATGGCTCCCATGTCCCCACTTGTGTGTTTCCATGTGCTCTCCAGGGGACAGCACACCAAAGGTGTTTAAGGAAGCAACCCCTTATAGAGATTTGCAATGAAATGGACCCCTCAGTTAGTGGAGTTGCATGCTTTTCCAGAGATAGCTGCACTAGGAACAGGAAGAGTGAGCTTGCTGAGGGATCATGCATGAGGTGTAAACATATGTGGAGCTGGGAGCCACTAATCAGCCTTAGACATTGAATATCTGTGTGACCCTGGGCAAACCACCTCACCTCTTTTTACCTCAATTTCCTCAACTGTAAAGTGGCGATCATTTAGTGAACACCTACTTCCCATGATCAAAAGAGATCATAATTGTAAAGCACTTACTCAGCACTTGTCTGGCGTGTAGATCTTATAGAGATATTCTTTCAATTTGATAAATGTTTATGAAGGCCTACTATGTGTCAGGCATGGAGTCAAGCACTGGGGATACAAAAAGAGGCAAAAGACAGTCCCTGCCATCAAGGAGCTTACAAGACAAATATGCAAATAACTCCATACCAAACAAGCTCCATACAGGCTAAGGAGGAAAAAATGAACAGAGGGAAGGCACTCGAAGTCAGAGAGATTGGGAAAAGCTTCCCATACAAGGTGGGACTTTAGTTGGGCATCAAAAGAAGCTAGGGGGGTCAGTAGTCAGAGTAGAGGAAGGAGAGCATTCCCAGCCTGGGGGACCACCAGAGAGAATGCCCTGAGCTGAGAGATGGGAGGCCTTGTTTGTGAAACATCCAGAAGTTCCATTCCAGACCTTGGTGCCTTTTGGGGATGTTGTGGTATAGGGCCTGCTCCTTGATGACCCCATTGCTCTGTTGGCCTCAGCTGGGCTTGGTGTCTTTGGCAGCTAATGTCTGTTCAGGCCTGGGGGAGACCTCTTAGCTTCAGCTTCCTGGGTATGGTGCCTAGAACCTCTCCCTGACTCTGTAGGCTGGCTTGATGGCTTTTCTCATCACAGCCAACACAGTCTGCTGACCAGTTGGGCGACCAGGCTAAGATTTGCTCCTTCTTCTTAACCCTTGTGTGGGGCAAAGATTAGGTTACAGATAGTTATATAACTCCAGGATAGACATTCCCAGCCTCTCCATTAGGTCCCCTAGAACACAATGGGAGCTGAAGAATCAGAGTCAATGTGCTCCAACCTGGTTCCTTATTGGCAATGTTCCCCATCAAGAGAGATCAGGGGACCTTTGGGTAACAGAAAGCTGTAAGTTTCCAACCTGACTCAATTTGACCAATGTGTTGTTCTAGGCTGTCTTGGTCAACTGTGGGAAAGGTTAGTAGGGTTCTTGCTTAGGGATGCAGAAAGCAAGAAATACAATTCCCCTAAAAAGTATGTGCTTGAATGTATTAATGAAGTTTTAGAGAAAGGGAGATGAGGAATAGGAGAAGGGAAAGGAATTAAGGCAAGGAGAAGACGCAGAGAAGAGATGAGTGAGGTCATTATGGCCAGGGTCGGCTCTGAGTCCCTGACCACTCTGTCACAATTCCATTTTTCTCAACCATCTCTGTCCAGTAGCATTTAGGGTTATGGCTGGCGTCCCCAGTCTGAGTTGTAGCTCTGGTCCCAGCCTTCATTTCTAGGAAAGGTATCCTGGACTGGGCCACACAACTGACGAAGGCATCTCTGTAGGTGATTCCCACTCACTGCACCAGCCAGGTCCTGAGTGAGTCAGGGTGCTTACTACTGTGTGTCAGGGCCTGGGCTAAGAGCTGAGGGGCAAAGAGACAATTCCTGCCCTCAAGTAGCTCATAATCTAATGGGGGAGACAGCATGAAAAGAGCTAGTCACAAAAAAGTTCTAGACAGGACCAATGGAAGGTGCTGGCACCCAGGGTTATTTGGGAGGAAACAAGATGTCCCTATGTATCATGGCACAGCTAGGGCACGGAGAGAGCTCACTCTAGGAAAATATGCAGGGATTCTGGTCATTGAAAAGGTGGCTCACCATTGAACACTGAAGCAGATGGCCCATCCAAGACAGAATGCTTTTAGGAGGGTGATGAAGAGCCTAGGTCAGGAGGCCCTGGGACAGCAGACAAAATCTCCACCAACAAGATGTGCATGAATGACTCACAACTCCATTACCCACTGGGTAGGAGAAGCTGCAGCCAGAGTGAGAACAGAAGGCTGGAGAGAACAATATTCTTGATGGAGGGTCTAAGCCAGCCTCTGCTGCACACTCACAGTGTACCAGACACAGCCCTTGGCAGTTAATGATTATGCTGTGTTAATAATGCTGGTTGACTTGGGCAAGTCCCCTTTGTTCACCTCTGTTAGCACATTTGCAAAATGAAGCAGTTGGGCTGGTGCAGGCCAAAGATCCCTCTAGCCTGGAGAGGTGATTCTCTGAGGGTGATAATGTCCTAAGTGTTAAGAGTGAATTCAAGGCTGCCAGCCATAGTAGACTAAGAAAAGGGAGCCCTCAGTCTGTGCCTCAAACCTAGTCAGCGCCTCTGATCCTAGTCAGGCTTGATGGATGAAAGGAGGGGAGATTGTCTGAGTTCTTTGGGGAGCTTCAGTGATTGCTCCAATCCAGGAGTTGGAGAGGAAGGACGTGTTAAGTCATGTTGGAGATCCAAGGGCAGGGGAAGAGAGGAGAGGCAGTGATGTCAAGTCCCTTGAGGGACAGGGAGGATCAGTGATGGATGCACAGAAGGCTTGGTAGTAGAGTCCCAGCTGAGGTTGGGGTTGGGGATGGGAATGGAGGACAGATCATTCCTGGTAACATCAGACACTGAGCTTTGGGGAGAGTCAGACCTCTTGGGTCATCTTGTGATGCCAAGGAAAGGTCCGCATCTGCATGCATCCCCTGCCCTTGGCACAAAAACTGAAGAAAAAGTCATGTTTTCCATCAGTGGGGATTGTGGGAGGGCTCAAATCTGGTTGTTTCTCTTTGCAGGCATGCCAAGGTGGGTGGCCAAGCCCTGTGACAACCTCTACCCTTTTGTTTGCAAATTCATACCCTAGAGAAGCAGAGCAGAGCCTGGAATTCCCCAGCATACTGGGACAGAGACCTCACCTAGACACTTCTTCCCTGGGGAGTGTCTGTTTAGTTCTACTTCTGGCTCTTGCATTTTCTCCTGGACGGGTTTGTATACACTCACAGGGCTATTTGCTTAAATCCCTGTTCCTTACTGAATTTCACTCTGTGACCTGATAATAAACTTTGTCTGAGCAAACAGCTCCAAGGACTCCTTTCTTGTCCCACAAAGACACACATGAGTTCTCCAGGGCTAGTATGTGTATTAGGGAAGCAGAGAAACCCATGAGTTTGAAACAGGGTCAGAAAATGAAGATAGGATCAATCAATTAATCAATCGATCAGCAGGTTTCAAGTGCCTGCTCCACGCCAGGCACAGGGCTAAGCACTGGGGGGTACAAGGGGCGAAAGGATGTGCCTGCCCTTCATGAGCTCGTCATCGAATGGGGGAGACGCCAAGCAAACCAGTAAGTACAAACAGACTCGAGACAGGATAAACAGGATATGATGAAGAGAGGAGAGGCACTGAAATTTAGAGGGGTGAGGAAAGACTTCCTGCAGAAGGTGGGATGATGGCAGAGAGGAGGATGGGGAGCCTTCCAGGCATGGGGGACGGCCAGAGAAAACATCTAAAGCCAAAAGATGGAGCATCTTGATGATGGAACATCCAGGGGGCCAATGATGCCTTGGAACAAGGTGTAACAAGATTGGAAAGGCATGAGGAGGCTTTGGATTCCAAACAGGGATCCTGGAGGATCCCTATCTGGGCAGCCTCAGCAGTTTATTACAATAAGGGACTGATGTGGTCAGACATTCACTTTAGGAAAATCACTTTGGTGCATGAATGGAGGGTGGCCTGGAGTGGGGAGAGACTTGAGGCAGGCAGATAAGCCAGCAGGCTCTCCAACCCAATCTAATTCTCTCTCCACTCTTTGATAAGACAAGCAGAGTCAATCAAGATCTCCAGCCTTGTTCTAGAGAAGACCCTTATCCTCTGATGACGCTCCCTACTGTTCTGTGGGGATGTTAGCTTGGCTCCTGCTCACAAGCTCTCAAGAGTTTTCTTCAGAAGATCAGTAGGGAGGGGGCAAAGATGTTTTTGGGGACTGTTTTTTTTTACTTTTCCTAAATATATTAGACTCAAAAGGACCTTGGGTGATCTGAATTCATCCCCAAGCTCATCAGAAGATGTGAGTGCAGTGGACTCCAGTGCTGGCATCACCAGGAGAACATCCTTCTAACCAACCTTGGTGAAGCCTCACCAGGGATGCTCAGAGGACATTGCCATCCTGCTCATCCTCTCCTCTCTCAGTGCAATTCAACCAACATTTTAAAGTGCTCATAAAGTGCCAGGCATCCTGCTAAGCATGGGGGGCACAAATAAGAAAAAGAGAGACAGTCCCAGCTCCCAAAGAGCTTACAATTGACTGGGAAGAGTCAATAGGAGGCTGAAAAAGAGGGAAAACTGGGGTGTGTAGGTCAAAGAGGCATGATGTTCCATGCATTCACAATAAGCATAGCCTCTGATGGACAATGGAGAGTTATCTGGAAAGTCCTGGCAGCCTTTCCTCCCCTTTCCACTTGGGTACCTTGGCTTCTTGGGGATTCCTTGCTGGGCAGGCTGGTTGGCTGTCTGTCTGGTCTAGAATGCTGACTCCAAGGTCTCTGGCTTCAGTCCAGGTCCAGGGGGTACTCCACCTCCCGTGCTTAGAACTGGAAAGGTCAAAGTCCAAGCCAGGTTCTCAGGGCTACAGAGTAAAAGGAAGAGAGGAGTGGGGAAGACTACGTGGTGAAGTCTACCTAACTAAACTTAACCCTTCTCCACCCTCACCAGCTCAGTTCATGGCACATATGCAATGGATGAACTCAGACCTTGACCCTTTCTGGATGCCATGGAAAAAGGGAGCATGGCTGTCCCAGCCTGTCACTTCAAAGTTGCTACAAAGCCAATGCACAGAGGCTCTTCCCACCTACATGGTAGAGAAATGCACTGTGTCTTCTCCCAGAAGCATCTCCCCATCATCTCCCATGATCTAGACATGCTCAGGAAAGCCTCCATTATATACATATTTAAAATACCTTTTTCAAATCCTCTGCTTTGGGGGTCAATAGTTACTTTCCACATCTAGTTCTTTTATTACCTGTCTCTGTTCTTCACAGTCTTACCTTCTTTCTCCATCTCTTCATGCCTCTGCCTCATCCTTCCCTGTCTCTGTCTGTCTTTCTGTCTCTCTCCCGCTCTCTTTTTAAAAATAATGTTTAGTTTGTCTATAAATCTATCAATCTAGCTTGTTCTAGTGACTCATCATTTTCTTTATTTGTATAAAACAGGGAATAATCATACCCTGGATGACAAAACAAAACAAAACAGTGGTTTATGGTTTAAACAAGTCCTTCTGTCCTGAAGTATCATTTTGAAGGCTTGGGACTAGTAGCTTTAGCCCCAGCATCTTTGGGTTTTGTACTCTTGGGGTCAGTAGGCTTAGCAGCCTTGGAATCATTGGAATTTGTGACCTTAGAATCAGACCTTGGGGTCAGACTTGGTGACCTTTGGGGCAAACTTGGTGACCTCGAGATCATGTTTGGTGACCTTGAAATCAGACTTGATGATTTTGGGGTCAGTGGGCTTGGCAGCCTTGGGGTCGGGCTTTGTGGTCCTGGGGTCCAGACTTTTGGTGCTGTCCCTAGGGTCTGGTTGCTTGGTGGCCATCTTGGCATGTTGGGCATTGGCCTTGGTGCTCAAGGTCTTGGAGGCTTATGCTTGGACCCTGATGGCTTTGGTGCCCATGGCCTGCATCTTCTTCAGCCCTCTGGTCTTGTGTTTCTTGCCAAAGTATGTGTTTCTCAGCTGCTTGGGACCAAACTCTTTAAGAGACTTGTATCTCTGTGACCTAAGTTTCTTGTGCCATTTTCATGATTGCTTCTTGGACTTGGCCATCTTTATACCACAACCTACACTCACATGGCCCGGAAGAGGCCAAGAATGAGAGAGACTAAAAATAACATTTAAAAACAGTCTTTGTGAAGGTTCTTCCTTACTTCCTTCCTCTGCCTCCTTTGTCCTTTGCCTTTATGTGACTCTTGCTCTCAGCCTCTCAGTGTCTCTGTTGATGGCTCTCATCTCAACTAGTTTCTCATTCTCTGTCTCTTTGTGACTTTGTCTCAGGATCTCTCCCTGTCTCTCCATACCAGGGTCTTATTATCCTGTTTCTGTCTCTCCAAACTGAATTCCAAATTTTCCTCCCCTATCCCTTCCCCACCCATTGAAAAAGCAAGTGGGATGATATCCATTGTACATGTGAAGTCATTCAAAACATGTTTCCATATTAGACATAAAAAAGAAGAAAAATAAAGGAAGTAAAAATATGCTTCCATCGGCTCTCAGCATTTATCTCTCTGGAGGTAGAGAGTATTTTTCATCACGAGTCCTTTGGAATTGTCTTGGACCACTGTATTGCTAAGAATAGCTAAGTCATTCACAGCTGATCATTACACAGTATTGCTCTTACTGGGTACAACGTTCTCTTGGTTCTGCTCACTTCACTTTGCATGAGTTCATGTAAGCCTTCCCCAAATCATCCTGCTTGTCATTTCCCACAGCACAATCATATTCCATCATGATCATATACCACAACTTGTTCAGCCGTTCCCTAATGGATGGACATCCTCTCAATGTCCAATTCTTGGCCACCACAAAGAGAGCTGCTATAAACATTTTTGTTCAAAGAGGTCCTTTCCCTTTTTGTTTTTTGTTGTATAGACCTAGTGGTGGTATTGCTGGGTCAAAGGGTACGGACAGTTCAATAGCTTTTGGGACATCATTCCAAATTAATTTCAAGAATGGCTGGACCAGTTCACACCTCTACTAACAGTGCATTAGGGCACCTATTTCCGCACAGACAGAGGGGCTAAGTTTCTAGTTCTGTCCCTTAGAAGTCCCTAACAGACAATTTGGGCTTGAGCAAAGACATTTTAAAGCAAAGGCATTTATAGAATAAGCCTGGGTGCAGTGGTTAGAGAGCTGGCCTCAGAGCCAGAAAGCCTTGGGTTCCAGTCCTGCTTCTAATACATATTGCTTGCGAGAACCTGGATAAATCACTATCTCCCAGCACTCTGGCCAAAGCCCTAAGAATATCCATTTCAATGGGGCAGCTAGGTGGTGCAACGGATAGAATGCCAGGCCTGATGTCAGGAAGACATCTTTCTGAGTTCAAATCCAGGCTCAGACACTCACAGGCTGTGTGACCCTGGGCAAGCCACTTTCCCCTGTTTGCCTCAGTTTCCTCATCTGTAAAATGAACTGGAGAAGGAAACAGCAAACCACTCCGGTATCTTTGCCCAGAAAACACCAAATGGGGTCACGAAGAGCCGGACGAGACTGAATCACCACCACAACAACAATCATTTCAAAGAAAATACCAACCTGCATTGGTAGAGAGTTTCCTTACTAGAAATTATCAATTAAATCATATTCCTATTCCTATTTACTAATAAGCCATAGTATCAACAGTAATTGCAAAAACATCCCCTGCCCCAAAAGAGGATGGTGCTCTCTCCCACACCCAGGGTCTATGGCCACAGTAAGGACAAACTCAAAGTTAGGAAGGCAGATAGGACTCCTAAAGTCCTCCTAAAGAAGAGCAGAGTATTTGAGAAACACAAAAACCTCCACTACTGGGGTGAGGACTCACTGTTTCACAAAAATTACTCAGAAAACCGAAATCTGGCATCTCACACAACATACTAAGAGAAGCTGCCGATGGACACATGACCCAGATGTAAAAGGTCACACCATGAGCAAATTAGAAGGGGCACACTTTGACCCCTACTCATGACCCTAACCCTGCTGTTCTGCCTCAACATTCCAGTGTCGGGGAACCCTTGTCGTCTCAGCTTTGTGGCGCTCATTTATTCGGTCAAGGCAGTTGCAGTACAGCAGGGGTGGGACAGCTGGCTCCCAGAGAGAGGGATCCCTCGGCTGTGCGCTCCGCTTCCACTTTCCTCACTCCACCAGCCTCTGTCACCTTGCCTCAGGTCTCCCCATCCTCCCCTTCTTTCTTTCCCCCTCCCCTGCTCCTTCTCACTCTCCCTGCTCCTCTCTCCCTCCTCCCATCTCCCCCTTCTCCCCTCTCCCCCTTCTCCCCCTACTTCCTTCTTTCTCCCCTTCCCCTCCTGCTTCCTTCCCTCTCCCCCTGCTCCTTCTCACTCTCCCTGCTCCTCTGTGCCTCCTTCCTTCTTCCCCTTCCCCTCCTTCTTCCTTCCCTCTCTCCCTTCTCCTAAATGCTCCTGTCCCTCTTTTTCCCTTTATTCCCCCTTCTTCCCTCTCTTCCTCCTCCTCATCCACTTCCTTTCTTCTCCTCCACTCCTGTCCTTCCTCCTCCTTCTCTCCCTCTCTTCCTTCCTCCCTTTTCTTGTCCCAGCTTCCTTCTCTCTCTCCTTACTCCCTGACTTTCACCCCAGATCCTCACTCCTATCGTGCAGATGGGGAGACTGAGGCCTCAGGGTCTTTGGCCTACAGGAATCTCACTCTCTTTGCCTCTTGGTGTATGTCTGTCTATTTCTACCCCTAGTCCTGGGACCAGAAGCTGGTTGGGGACATGAATGGGGCCTTGAGCTATGGAAACACCTCCAAACAGCTGAACGTTGGTTCCATCATTCTGAATGCATTGCTCCTCATCATCTCCATCATCTTATTTTTTCTTTACCTGGTTCCTTGGATCCAGGCCATGTCCAATTGTCAAAAGCCTCACTAGGCCCCCACCCTGCACCCCTCAGGGACACCTGCAGGCTGCCTCAGTCCTGCTTCCATGGAGACCCACAGCAGGCAGATCCCCTCTTGTCTAGCCCCACTCCCTTGTCCAGTGGGGCAGCCCCGGTGTCCCCTCCCTCCCACAGATGCCCAGAACCCTCAGTGCCTGGGTCAGAGTGGGCAGTAAATAAATTCAATAAAAGAATTGGTTTCTGTCTCTGTCCTGTGTGTCAGGGCCTCTGGCTGTTAGCAAAGTTTCTATAAATGTCAAAGAGTCAGACATGGCTGAAACGACTGAACAACCACAACAAAAATGTCTCTGAGTCTCTCCAATCCTCCCTCTGTCTCCCACAAATCCCCAGAGTTCAAATCATCCTTTGGGGGACTGGAGTAGGATGGGGAGAGGGGGAATGGGAAGTCTGGGAGGAAAAGGGCATTTTAGGCATCAAGTTGAGCAAAGGAAAGGGCCAGAGAAAGTCAGGGAAAGGAGGGAGACGTCCAGCTTGGCCTCAAAGTGGGGGATGAGGAAGAGCTAGACAGGGATAGAGTTAGGGAAGGAAACCATGATTGGCTAGAAGAATTAGCCAGCAGCAGCACCAATAGCAAGACGTCTTTCCCTGGCAAGGAATTAAATGTGGCCATTGAAAAGGGGCTAGGACTGGGAATGTGTTTTCTGTACCTTGTTCTCCTTCACATGTGAAGATCACACCGATTGACACAACATCACTAATGCATTCCCTTTGATGCTTTTCTGATAGAGGTGAGAGACTGGTAGCAGTTCCCCCATCCTTTCATGCTGTATAATGAAGACAGAATTTATAATTTCAAAGAGAATCATATGTATGTCTGAAAGGTTCGGAACTGCAGGATATAAGGAATTCTCAAGGTAAGAGGCAGAAGAATCAAAGCATGTATTTAAGCTCCAGAGTAACAGATCCACAAACCAGCATCCCCATTTTGATATTTGGATCAAAAGCCTCCAGGCCCAACAAACCCACCTCACAAGAGTAACCAGGAGGCCACACAGAAGCATGATGGTATAAAGAAAAATCATATACATGCTTCCCCTCTATGGTAAAAAGATTACCCACTGGCCTCAAGTCCTTGCTCAGCACTCCTCGATCCACACATAGGTCAGCTCTGCTACAAGCAGCTCCTGCTTCAGCTTCAGCTGTAGCTGTCTCTGGCTCCAATGGAAGCTGTTTTTAACAGTCCAGCTAGCAGCTTCTGTGGGGGAGTAAGACCCACCCACAGCTTCTGCTGGCATGCCGGGGAAGCACAGGTTCTTTCGATCTGCTTAACCAAGGGAAGCAAGGTGAAGGGGTTGACAAGCTCACTTTAATCCAACATAGGCCCTCCCTGGAGTTAGCTCTACCCCACCAAGCACCCAGCAAGGCTCAATGAGATAAACTGAGTCATTCAAAGAAAACAAAGGCCATTCTGCTTACACATGCTGGGCCTTCCTTGGGAGCAAAGTCCTGCATTCTACAAGAAGACTGGCCAGGGTCTGTTTATGACCTACGATTTAGCCACCTGGCTCATCAAAGGGTTGAATCACAACCCTATTACCATTCTCCACAGACCAACTGAGCTATCTGCTTAGAGATTCTTTGTTCTTGCTCACTTTAAGTTGCTTGTTTTGCTGTGGTTATTTGTCCTTAAACCTTTATTTTTTTCTGTTATTTTCCTCAATGATATTTTGTCATTAAAAATAGACATACTTATCAATAGGCTTTTAAAAAAAGAGGTTGAAAAGAGGACAAATATCTCTCTTTTTTCTCTGTTTCCAACACTGGCCATATTGGAGATTGATGTGATGAAAGACAGATGCAGAAGTTAATTGAAAACTGAGGTTAAAAATGATTGGAAACCAAATTGGTGAAGAAGGCATAATGAAATTTCTTTCACTACTAAATTATAATTTGGATGTCTTTGTATTTTGATGCACTTATAAGTTACTACCAAACTCTGTAGAGTTTAATGAAAATAACAACAAAATTCATGGATCAGTTATTTCTTAAAAGGGACCTTTTAAATGATTAGGGATTGATTTAAAGCCAAAGTTTGCATTTTAAGAACTGTCTTAATAGTCATGAGATAAGGAGAAATTCAGTGAAATAGGAATTCAGGGATGTGTTAAAATAAGAAAAACTTAGGAAATAGCAAAGGAGAGCTTCAATAGTCCCACAATTCAGAATTTTAAAAGGAAACACCTTTACTAAGCCTGAAGAAGTTTCAGCTAGCCAATCTCTAAGTCTGCAGCTTTGGAGTATCAATCTGTGAAGTGGGTTTTAATTTTAGGGTAGAATAAAGGCGTACTTAAAATTGGGATAAGTTTATCATAGGAAGGTATTTTTGTTATTGGAAGGTAGAATAAGGGAATTTTAGCCGATCTTCAGAAAAGAATAAAAGTGGGTAGAAGTAGGATTCATTTACCCTTCTGCTGTTTGCTTTTTTCAAACAACCAGCCTGAGGGCACCATGTGAGTCCTGATTAGGGACCCCAGTTTGAAGGTGATTCCCAAAGTGCTCTCCCAAAAAGAAAACTTGTTTGGAGATCAGAAAGCAACTGAAGGTAAGTGAAATTTAACGATACTACTGCAGTTTATATCACTTGTTTAGGCAAATTAGAAACACAGTAAAACTTGTGTTGAAATCAACTGTTTAATGAAAATAAGTTCAAATAAAGCTATAGAAAGTTAGGAAAAACATCGTTAAAGATATAATTGTTTTTAGAGGGGGGAAAGCAGGGCAATTTGGGTTAAATGATTTGTCCAAGGTCACATAGCTAATAAATGTGTCAAGTGTCTGAGGGCAAATTTGAACTCAGGTCCTCCTGACTTCAGGGCCAGTGCTCTACTCACTGCTCCACCTAGCTGCCCCAAAGATAGAATTAAACAAGACTATGTATGTAAAATTAGATTATAGGAATAAACTAAGTACATGCCCACCTGATAGAAGTGCCCCTAGGCAGGATCTCCTTGGGGAGCTCCTAGTCTTCTGAGCCTGGACACCAAGTCTGTGACTAGATCTCCAGAAGCCTCTCATAAAGGCTGAATGGGATTAAACCACATGACTCTTCAGGACAGGGACCCCCTCTTTCCCAAACCCTAAAATATACAAAGAATAGTTTAGTTTACATAAAAGGGAAAGGAGGAAGGGTGAATGGCTGAACAAGCTGTGGGATATGAAGGTAATGGAATACTATTGTGCCATAAGAAATGGGGATGAAACGGACTTCATAATAACCTGGAAAAACCTACATGATATAATGCTGAGTGAGCGGAGCAGAGCCAGGAGAACATTGTACACAACCACAGATATATGGATTCCGTGAAGACCAACCCTGACAGACTTCGCTCTTCTCAGCAACACAAGGTGCAAGGACAACTCCAAAGGACTCACGATGGAGAATGCTATCTACAGCCAGAGAAAGAACTATGAAGTTTGAATGCAGATTGAGGCACACTTCATGTTCACCTTTTTCTTTTCTCTTTTGTTTTTGTTTTTGTTTTTTTTTGGCTCTGTTTCTTCTTTCTCACGATTCATTCCATTGGTCATAATTCATCTCTGCAACTTTACTAGTTTATAAATTAATTCAATACGAAGTTATACATGGTAGTTATAGGAAATTCCATGCCATGTTGGGGAAGGAGGGGGGAGGGAGGGGAGAAAATCTGGAACTCAAAATTATGTAGAATTGTCTGTTGTAAACTAAAAAAAATTATATATTAAAACAGGAGCATATTGATGGTATTGGGCCACGGAATTTGAAATCTTGGCAGTTAATGGCCTTGGTGGAAGTTGAGATTTAAAAAAATATTACTGAACCATTTTTCATTCAGGTGAATTCAAAGTTAAAGTAGTGTCATAAGGATTTATGTTCATTTATAACTGAGTCAAAGGCTTTAAAAAAAGTTATTCCCAGTAGATATCATGGGATCTCATATGCTCTACCTGAGCCAAGATATGTGCTTTGGAACTATTTTGCAACATCCTTCCCTTTCTCTGTTTTTAATAGAATCCGTCCTATAGGTGTACAGAGACTATTCTCATAATCATTTTGCAAAGAGGGAACAACAGGCTGGTGGGTAGCTGACAGTGACTTTTGTCTTCTTTATTGCTTTTATTTGGCATGGTGGTGGCAAAATACTCAGAACTTTTCAATTCTTTGGGAATCTTCCTCAATTTGAAGAAACTTAACAATTGAAGCTTCCAGGAAAATAGCACCATAAGAAGTCACAAGGGAGTCCATCTAATGCCACAAAATGGTTATCAAAACAGCAATAAAAATGACAAAAGAAGCAAAAATGTCAGAAATTCTCAAGAAATAAAATGTGAAACACAAGAAGAAATAATGGGCATCATTATTCCATTATTCCAGATTTGAATGGCCTGGGATGCAAGGCTTGCTGGCCCAAGTCTGCTACTAGGAAGGTCAAAGCTGGCAGGATTCAGGCAGGAGGAGGAAGAGGAGGAAGAAGAGGAGGAGGAAGAGGCACTTAAAACAATGAGAAAAAAATGAATCAGAAAAGCAGTGGCAGCAACCAAAAAAGCTAGATATTTCCTAAGACACAATAAAAATCACTGAAGGAATTAATGAGACAAATAGAATTAGGTAAAAAAGAAGAAAATCATTAAAAGGCTATGGGAGGTGTGTGGTCAGGTTGGACAAAATTTAGGTGACTATTCAGGTGACTTCCAACTCTGATTCTGTGATGGATTCTTTGAATAACATAGTCATTGAGTCCCAGGAACAGCTGAGAAATCTCTGGAAATGAGGAAACTAAGTCATTTGGAAACTAAGGTAGAAAAATGAGTTGAAAATAGAAACACAGGTGTGATTGATGTCAAGTAGAGTGATTTTGCTGGAGGGCATCCTGGCAGGAGGAATGAGGAAAGCAGAACAATATCATGGTGAAAGGACTAAAGATCCAAAGAAACATGAGGCAGGCAAAAGTGACAGATTTTGAGGACAGATCAAGGAGCAAAGCATCTAAGAATTAGTGAAGATCCTTTAATATTACTTAAAAGTAATCCATTTGGGGCAGCTAGGTGGCAAAGTGGGTAGAACACCAGCCCTGGCATCAAGACGACCTGAGTTTAAATCCAGCCTCAGACACTTGACACCTACTAGCTATGTGACCCTAAGCAAGTCAAACAGTTAACTCCGATTGCCTCCCCTCCAAAGTAAAGTGTTTACAAGTCTGAATCATTTCTATGGGATAATGTCCTCCCAATTCTTTCCACTGGGAAAGGCTGGACAGCTTTCCAGGTAAAGCAAAATGCCACCAGGTAGCATTTGGCCCAGACATGCAAAGGAATGAGTGAAATGCTCACTGGTGGCCCAGGATGGAGAGCCGGGGTAGAGGTGGCCAGGCAACACAGCAAGTCCTTCCTATCTCATTGGTTCTTTCTGTCCCTGGTTGCAGGGCTTATGAAGACATCATGTGTTTCTCTCTCTCAAGATGCAGAAGGTCTTCAGGGCTCTGGAGGTCGGTATATCTTTTTCTCAGAAAGCTCTGCCAATATATCCTAGTCAGCCACATAAAGCCTCCCAGGGTCTCTCTCTTTACATTCCGAGATTCTTGTACCTCACAACACCATAGTGATCCAGTCGTTGTAACCCCTTTCTTAATTAGTGGTGGACTTTGTCTTTTAAAAGCTAAATTATAGGGGCAGCTAGATGGTGCAAAGAATAGAGTACCAACCTTGGAGTCAGGAGGACCTGAGTTCAAATCTTACCTCAGACACTTAATACTTACTAGCTGTGTGACCTTGGGCAAGTCACTTACCCCCAGTTACCTTGCCTTCCATGCTCAAGAAAGAAACTAAATTATATTTCAATTATCTTTTTAATTAAAATTTTAGAATAAAAATTGTTCCAATTATCAAAAATTTGTTTTTTTTCTTCCTCCTACCTCCCCTAACTCCCCCCCACCATAAATAAGAAAGCAAAAGCCCTTGTAATAGACATAACTCAAGCAAACAAATTGCCCATATTGGAGACGTTCAAAGATGTGTCTCATTCTGAAGATTTAGTCCATCATCTGAGGTGGATAGAATTCTCCATCGACGGTCCTCTGGAATCAGGGTTGGTCATTGTATTTATCAGAATTTGCAAGGCTTTCAAAATTGCTTTTTTACAGTGCTGTTCTGGTACAAACTGCTCTCCTGGTTCTGCTTATTTCACTCTGAGTATTTTTATATTTAATTTTTTTAATTTTCAGTTTACAACACTTAGTTCCACAGGTTTTGAGTTCTAAATTTTCTTCCCCTCCCTCCCCTCCCCCCTCCCCCGAGATGGCATAGAATCCAATATATGTTCTACATATACCTTTGCATTAAACATATTTACACAATAGTCAAGTCTCAAAGAAGAACTATGGTCAATGGAGTGAATCACGATAAAGAAGAAACAAAACAAAAAAAAAGATATAGGAAAACAAGAGAGAGTAGATAGTTTCCTTCAATTCGCATTCATACTCTGATGTAGATAGCTCTTTCCACCATGAGTCCTTTGGAGCTGTTTTTGAGCCTTGTATTGCTGAGGAGAGCCAAGTCTATTAAAGTTAGTCATCACAGAATCAATATGTCTGTGGTTGTGTACAATGTTTTCTTGGTTCTGCTCCTCTCACTCAGCATCAGATCATGTAGGTTTTTCCAGGTTATTGTGAAGTCCGTATCTTCCCCATTTCTTATAGCACAATAGTATTCCATTACATTCATATACCACAACTTGTTTAGCCATTCCCCAATTGATGGGCATCCCCTTGATGTCCGATTATTTGCTACCACAAAAGAGCTGCTATAAATACTTTTGTACATACAGGTCCCTTTCCCACTTGTGTGATCTCTTTGGGATACAGCCCTAGAAGTGGTATTGTTGGGTCAAAGGCTATGCACATTTTTATAGCCTTTTGGTCATAGTTCCAAATTGCTCTCCAAAATGGCCAGATCTGTTCACGACTCCACCAACAGCGTAACAGTGTTCCAATTTTCCCACATCCTCTCCAAAATTTATCATTTTCCTGTTTTGTCATGTTAGCCAATCTGACAGGAGAGATGTGGTACCTAAGAGTTGTTTTGATTTGCATGTCTCTAATCAATAGTGATTTTGAGCATTTTTTTATACACCTATAGATATCTTTCATTTCTTCCTCTGAAAACTACTTGTTCATATCCTTTGACCATTTCTCAATTGGAGAATGACTTGTAGTCCTATATATTTGACTCAGTTCCCTGTATATTTTAAAGATGAGGCCTTAATCAGAAGGGTGTAAAGATTTTACCCCAAATTTCTGCTTCCCTCCTAATCTTTGTTGCATTGGCTTTGTTTATACAAAAACCTTTCAATTTAACATAATCAAAATTATCCATTTTGCATTTTGTAATGCTCTCTATCTCCTGTTGTGTCATGAATTCTTTTCTTTTCCATAAATCTGATAGGTAAACTATTCTTGCTCTCCCAAATTGCTTATAGTATCAGCCTTTATTCCTAAATCATGAACATATTTTGACATTAATTTGGTATATGGTGTAAGATATTGGTCTATGCCCAGTTTCTGCCCTACCACTTTCCAATTTTCCCAGCAGTTTTTGTGAAATAGTGAATTCTTAGCCCAGAAGTTGGATTCTTTGGGTTTATCAAAGAGTAGATTGCTATAGTTTTTGACTACTGCAACTTGCATACCTATCCTATTCCACTGATCCACCACTCTGTTTCTTAGCCAGTATCAAATAGTTTTGATGACTGCTGCTTTATAGTACAATTTAATATCTGGTATGGCTAGGCCACCTTCCCTAGCATTTCTTTTCATTAATTCCCTTGATTTTCTGGACCTTTTGTTCTTCCAGATGAACTTCGTTATTATTTTATCCAGCTCTGTAAAATAATTTTTTGGTAGTTCAATTGGTATGGCACTGAATAAGTAAATTAATTTGGGTAAAATTGTCATTTTTATTATATTAGCTTGGCCTAACCATGAACAACTGATGTTTTTCCATTTATTTAGATCTGACTTTATTTGTGTGAAAAGTGTCTTGTAATTGTGTTCATATAGGCCCTGGGTTTGTCTTGGCAGGTAGACTCCCAAATATTTTATAGTGTTTAAAATAACTTTAAATGGACTTTCTCTTTCTATTTCTTGCTGTTAGGCTTTGTTAGTAATATAGAGGAATGCCTAAGATTTATGTGGGTTTATTTTATACCCTGCAACTTTGCTAAAGTTGTTTATTATTTCAAGTAGTTTTTTACTTGAATCTCTAGGATTCTCTAAGTAAATCATTATATAATCTGCAAAGAGTGATAACTTAGCTTCTTCTTTGCCTATTCTAATTCCTTCAATTTCTTTTTCTTTTCTTATTGCTAGAGCTAACATTTCTAGTACCAAATTGAATAATAGGGGTGATAATGGACATCCTTGTTTCACCCCTGATCTTATTGGGAATGGATCTAGCTTATCCTTATTACATATAATGCTTGGTGATGGTTTTAGTAGATGCTGCTTATAATTTTAAGGAAGACTCCATTTATTCCTATGCTTTCTAGTATTTTTAATAGGAATGGATGTTGTATTTTCTCGAAAGCTTTTTCTGTGTCTATTGAGATGATCATATGGTTTCTGCTAGTTTTGTTGTTGATATGATTAATTACTCTGATAGTTTTCCTAATATTGAACCAGCCCTGCATTCCTGGAATAAATCCTACCTGGTCATAGTGTATTATTCTCATGATAAGTTGCTGTAATCTTTTTGCTAACATTTTGATTTAGAATCTTTGCATCAATATTCATTAGGGCAATTGGCCTATAGTTTTCTTTCTCTGTTTTGACTCTTCCTGGTTTGGGTATTAGTACCATATTTGTGTTATAAAAAGAATTTTGTAGGACTCCTTCTTCACCTATTTTCCCAAATAGTCTACAAAGTATTGGAATTAGTTGTTCTTTAAATGTTTGATAGAATTCACATGTAAAATCATCTGGCCCTGGAGATTTTTTCCTAGGGAGTTCATTGATGGCATGCTCAATTTCTTTTTCTGAGATGGGGTTATTATGAAATTTCACTTCCTTTTCTGTTAGCCTGGGCAGTTTATGTTTTTGTAGATATTCATCCATATCCCTAAGGTTGTCAAATTTATGGGCATACAATTGGGCAAAATAATTCCTAATTATTGCTTTAGTTTCCTCTTCATCAGAGATGAATTCATCCTTTTCATTTTTGATACTGGTAATTTGGTTTTTTTTTTTTTTGCATCAAATTGACCAAAGGTTTATCAATTTTATTGTTTTTTTTCATAAAACCAGTTCTTAGTTTTATTTATTAGTTCAATAGTTTTCTTGGTTTCAATTTTATTAATCTCTCCTTTGTTTTTCAGTATTTCTAATTTGTCATTTAATTGGGGATTTTCACTTTGTTCTTTTTCTAGCTTTTTCAGTTGCATGCCCAATTCACTGATTTCCTTTTAATCTATCTTATTCATGTAAGAATTTAGAGATATAAAACTTCCCTTGGGAACAGCTTTTCTTGTATCCCATAAATTATGGTACGTTGTCATATTATTTTCTTTCTCTTGAATGAAGTTATTAATTGTTTCTATGATTTGTTCTTTGGCCCACTAGTTCTTTAGGATTAGATTATTTAGTGTTCAATTAATTTTTAGTTTGTCTTTCCATGGTCCTTTATTACAAATAATTTTTATTTCATTATGATCTGAAAAGGATGCATTGACTATTTCTGCCTTTTTGCACTGGACTGTGAGGTTTTTAATGCCCTAGTACATGGTCAATTTTTGAGTGTTTGCCATGTACCACTGAGGTCTATCATATCTGCCTTCTTCTTTGCCTATCTATCCTTAACTTCTTTGTCACCAAAAAAAGATTATATAGTCTGAGTCCCTTTTCAATGCCTGATCATGTTCCCAGCGAAGTACTTGACGTTTTGTCAGGTATGAGTGCCTTCAAAGTGGAGAGTAGTTTGTCTCAAGCTTTAGGGGCCTTGCACTGATGTTTTCAGAGCTACTTCTACTCCATTCACCACAAGCTCTGCCACACCAGCACTCCTCCTCCCCCAAGAACCGCCAACCTGGACTGGACTCAGATCTTAAGGAAGTTCTGCACTCCCACTCTGATCTGCCACTTAATTCCTCCCACCAGGTCGCCCTGGGGCCAGAAGCAACTGCAGCTGTAGTTCTGTAGCTGTATCATCTCCACTGCCCCCCAGGGCGGTGGCTGAACTCCTTTCACTCTGCCCCCTGAAGCTTTTCTCACTAACCTTCTCTGTTGTCTTTGGTGTTTCTGGGTTAAGAAGTCTGGTAACTGCCACAGCTCACTGATTCAGGGTGCTAGGGCCTGTTCTGCCCAGGTTCCAGTCTGGTTGGTCCTGCCACCACCCACGCTGGGATCTGCTCTGCTCCCAGCTCCGTGTGTGATAGACCTTACCCAGAGACCATCCAGGCTGTATTGGGCTGCTAATTCATGGGTTCTGTAGTTCTAAAATTTCTTCAGAGACATTTTTTATTGGTGTTTGAAGGGTCCTGGGGGAGAGCCCTAGGCAAGTCCCTGTTTTACAGCTGCCATCTTGGCTCCGTCCTTGAATTGATCTTTTAAAAGAGTGTGTTAAAAATGTGATAATTTAAAAGTGTTATATTGGGTTATAAACAAGTTAAAATATTACAGCAGGTTTTCCATTTGAAACCTGGGATTTATTTTTTATGAAAACATATATGGTGGTTTAGGGTGATAACTTCCATGTGTTGGTAATGAGATGAATGACTCCCTGTGTAAGGACACTTAGAAATGCATTCACCTAAATTGATAATGAGGTGTTTCAAGTTTTAAATTACATATATTCAGACATATTGTTGAAAAAATAATTTATTTTACCTAAATGTTAAGAATTGTACTGTCAGAGAAAAATGATGAATGGGTTAAAGAACTGTTCTATTCAACCACTGCTGTAACTTAAGAAATTATAAAATTTCCAAGTTTAGTCTTTATTTAAGAGGAAGTTTCAGTTAAAATTGTTTTGCTATAAATCAAGCATTTATAAAGCTATGTTTGTGAAAGGAAACCTGGTGATTATACAAAGGTCTTGTTTGAGATCTCCTCTTGTAATTTCTGTCAATTCAGGATAAAATGTAAATTGTTAAAAAATAACAAGGGAAGGAAAACGTACTGAGTGGATTTTGGAGGCCTGATAAACTTAGCTGTTGTGATAGGGCTAGTTTAATGGGAACTGAACTCCCTTCCCAAGATAAACACCTTTTGGCACTTGGGAATCTGTGAATGAATCTTAATGTTTAAAGGTTTATTTTTGCTTTAAGGAGGAGAGAGACACTTGTTATTTTAGAGCTGTCCAACTGATTTTCTTCATGAAAGTTTGAGATATTATTCCTCTTAACATCAGGATAAAATCTGGAACTATTTTTAAAGATCATTTGTTGTAATAACTTGATGTTGAAAGTTTATATTCAAACTCCCTGTGAATTTTATGAGTTTCTTGGTGGGACCCAGATGTCTGGGAGATATGCTTATTGAGGACAGGATGAGGAAGGCACAAGATATAGGAGATGGAGATTTTTATGACCCTGGATGGGAGGAGAGACAGGAAATTCTATGGAAGGAGACTTTGGGATGCCTTCCGGTTAAAAAGTTGGGACTGCTAAAGTTTTTGTTGTTGTTTGAAATAGTGTCCTTACAGTGTCCTCATTCCCTTCCCCTACTCCCCCTCTCCTCCTTAGTTTAGATAAGAAGAGAAAGCTTTACCTTTTCCCACCTGTGTTGCAACAATTCGGCTAGCAGCAGCCGTGGGGGTGAAAGATCAACACAAGCCCAAAAACAAGAATGCTGCCGGCACAGGTTCTTTTGATCTGCTTTACTAAGGATAGCAACCTTAATGAGTTGACAATCTTATTTCAATCCAACATACAAATATCATTCACTTAGTTCAGGTGAAAAAGCCAGCACCCTGAACTTCAGAGCAAATACAAACAAATTACAAAGATACATTATGATCAGACCAAATACAATTCATAGTCAACAAGAAACCATCAACATCTGGGTGAGTCAGGAAGCTCTTAGAGTGGTTGCCCAGAGTCCCTTGCTAACACTCCTCCAAGAGTGAGAGCCTCTAGCAAATACTTCTGTTCTCTCTTTTTATACACTCTTTAGCCATCATCAAAAGTCATCTGAGCCACTAGAACTTAGGCTCCTACTATTGGCTCTGGTCTTAGCAACTCCCCTTAGGATCCTGAGGGCTTCATGCCCACATAGGCTTAGCACCTAGTAGATAGGGGTTTGGGTCTGGGGATTTGCACCTAGTGAGGCTCAATCAAAGACTTAATTTAGCATTTAAAGCAGTAATAAACTCCCACCTTAATTCCTAATACAACCTGGCAGAAGGGAAGGAGTGGGGAGGGGTATCAGTAACTGGAATTTCTCTTTGTAAGCTGGGAAAGCCTAGAAATTTTACTCAAAGAGGGAGATCAGCAGGGTCAGAAACCAGCCAACCTCCAAATCTGACTTTGAAAGTCAGCAGAACTGATTTCTAGTGATTGGTTTTTAGGATAAAATTAGAATTTAAGATGTGAGTCTTGGTGAAGTTTTGATTAATGAGATTTGCTATATGATGTAAAAGAACCCACCCTCTGGGGAAGAGGCCATTAATTACTCAAGAGAGAACAGGTAGATGTGATGTTTTCAATTTTTTTTATGGCAGGTCTCTGTAGTCAAAACAGGGGCTGGTGATGGAGGGAAAAATCTCTGTTGGAGGTTGTTACCATCATGAAGTGAAGTTGTGGTACCCAAAGACCTAGAAGGTTTTATGGGGAGAAATAGAAAATTTGATTAATGCAAATATGTGAAATCTTACTGTTTTCAATCAAATAATTGGGTAAATTGGTACTCTTGTATAGTCATGTGAAAGATGACATTCTTTCTAAATATTAATGGGAATAATTAGATAAAGGAAAAGAAATAGATACAAATGCAATGTGGAATCATTATCCATAGACGAAGACTGGGATTTAAAGCCACTGTGTACCTATATGGAATAAAGTCCTTACATATTCCAAAATGATGTAAGAGCAATTGGGTATTAATACAACTGACTGAATTAATTAGTGGAACTAAATCAGAGACATCTTCAGTTTGGGGAAAAGAATTTCAGTGTAAGTTTCTTAGAGGGAAATAACTTGTGGAATACTTTTGCATTGATGGGGAAAATTAAAAGTTTCTGTTTTGATTTGCATTCATTCCATGATTTAAAAACATAAGACAAAGTCAGTATTTGAACCTATCATATTTATATGGTTCAATTTTTGATGTAGGTCTCGTTCTTTCAGATCGGGCATAGTAAGAGGAGATTAGAAAAACTTGGGAAACAGATGTGAATCTATTAGAACAATAACTTATCATCTTAATGGGAAAATTTTATAAACAAGTGTAAAAGTGCATGCAAGCTATTTAAGGTTCACTTTAAAGACATTCCTTAACCAATGTGAAAGTATAGTTCTATCTCAAATTGATTATTGGAACTTGCTATGCAAAGACCCAATGGGACAGTTAACTGACTGGTTTTTTTGAGTTTAACTCCAGGTATGGATACTAAGAAAGACTGTCTGAGCCACTGATCCATGGTACTAGCAGCCCTGTGAGGGGCAAGTATGAACTTCAGGTTGAGAAGGCAACTGTTCTGCATGTGCTGAGGTGGGACTCTCTTGACTTGATTCCTTCACTGAAACCTGGCAGACTTTAAGCCTGGCTCAATGCAGTTTGAAGTTTGCCACAACTTCTGCCTGGAGTTGACATGAAGTTGGGGAAATATTGTTCCCTTACTATTAAAGGTAAGTCCCTAATCTTAGTGGGAATTTTCTATAATCAAAGGATTTTGTAAGCATAATAACAAATTTATTAAATGATTGATTCTGCAACATCCTAGGTTAAGGTTGAGCTGTTAGGCTCCTAAGCCCAAACAACAACTAGCTATTGAGGCTTGACATATGTTACTAGTACATATGCATGCATGTGTGTGTATACATACATACATATATATATATATATATATATATATATATATATATATATATATATATATATATATATATATATTCCTGTATAAGTTAGGATCCTTTAATTCCTTCTAATAGTATGGAGACAGTTGGATCAAGGGCTTGTGAGAATATTATTTTGTTGCTCAGTTAATACTTGTCTTAAGTTTTGTTACAATTAGTTAATGTTCAAAGAAGAATGGCTTGTGGTTTATTTTGTAAATGCCTTAAAAGAAACATGGCATGATTAGAAGTTTATGGCTTAATATGTACTGTGCTAAAAATTGCTGGGGAGCGGAGCCAAGATGGCCATGTGAAGACAGTGTCTCACAGGAGCTCTCACACAAATTCTGTCAGATACCTCTAAAAAAGCGAATCTGAGCAGATTTGAGAGAGTTAGAAGCCACTAGTAGACTGAATGTGGCAAATTTCCAAGCCAGGAGAGTCTGCAGGGTCAACAGGACCGATGGTCAAGTTGGGAGAGTGGCCAGGGCAGAGCTGCACCAGACCACACAAAAGGTGAAGCAGCTGCGGAAATCAGCCGACAGTCCAGGCTGGGAGAACTCTGGGCACCCAAAACTGGTGGTGACCCTTAGGTCTCCTAGCCCAGAACGGGAGTCTGTCAGAGGTACAGGAGGAAGCAGAATAGCACCTGAGGCTGCGAGAACAACTACTCCTGAGGGTTACAGCCAACATTCTAAAGATTTGAAATTTGCCTTCTTGAACTTCCAGGAGCCATAACAGTCAGCCAAAATGACTCTCATCCCTCCCTAACCCAGACAATATGCCCTTGGGAGAAACTCTGAAATAGAGGAGGCAGAAGTGGAGCTTCAGTAGCCTTTTAGCTTGAGAAGTTGGGGAGAGGGCCCTTCTTGTGGTAGCAGAAGGATACTATTGCAGGAAGAGAGGTGTCCCAGCAGGCCCCACCTCAGCAGAACAGTGGGAGCTCCCAAGTCTCAGGGGGGTGGAGCCAGCAACCTTCCATACCAGGACCCCTGACATGCCTTCACACAGCCGGAGAGGTGGCAGACGTCAACACAGAAAAAGGCTGTACCATAGCACTAAGGGAAGAGGAGATTTCCAGCAAAAAGACCACCCCTCCCCCACACCTAATTAAACCAGAAGCCATAACACACAAAGCCAGTAACTACACCCACAATTCGCAGAACAAGAAGCCTGGGACAGAGTCCCTTGAGCCCCAGAAGCAGAAATTCACTTTAAAGCCAGGAAAAAGTTAACCAACATGAAGGAGAACTCTAGAAAACCAAGGACTATAGATTATTTTTATGGAGACAGGGAAGATCAAAATACCAATTCGGAAGAGGACAGCATGGACACTATAACCACATCTGAAACCTGAAAAGGGAATGTGAACTGGTCTCAAGCCCAAAAAGCATTCCTGGAAGAGCTCAAGGAGGATTTTAAAAAACAAATTAGAGAGGTAAAAGAAAAAATAGAAAAAAAATTCACCGATGAAAACAAAACTTTAAAGAGTAAAATTGGAGAAATGGCTAAGGAGATTCAGAATCTAGTTAGAGAAAATGATGTCCTGAAAAGTAAAATCAACCAAGTGGAAAAGGAAGCTCAGAAGCAAAATGAAGACAGCAATTCATTAAAAATTAGAATGGAGCAAGTAGAAGCTAATGATTCTATGAGGCATCAAGAGTCAGTCAAACATAAACTAAAGAATGAAAAAATAGAAGAAAACCTGAAATATCTGATTGGAAAAACAACTGACTGGGAAAATAGATGCAGGAGAGACAATCTAAGAATTATTGGTCTACTGGAAAGCCATGATGAAAAAAGAGCCAGGACAGTATCTTCCAAGAATCATCAAGGATAACTGCCCCAGCTCCTAGAACCAGAGGGCAAAATAGTCATTGAAAGAATCCATTGATCACCCCCTGAAAGAGATCATAAATGGAAAACTCCAAGAAATATTAAAGCCAAATTCCAGAATTATCAGGTCAAGGAGAAAATGCTGCAAGTAGCCAGAAAGAAACAAGAAGAAATAGTCAGCAAAACCATACTAGTGGGGGACCTCAACATCCCCACCTCTGAACTTGATAAATCTAACCTCAAAATAAACAAGAAAGAAGTTAAGGAGTTGAATGGAATTTTGGAATAGGTAACAGCCACCAAACACAACCCCCACACACCCCTGCCAGGTCTTCCTAACAATCGCCCCTTGCTTGGGCCTCTTCCTTGCCTCCACTGCCCCCTCTCTGTCCTCTAGTTGATGGATAGCAGTGTGTGGCCAATCCACAAAGCAAACGCTGAGCTCTGTCTTGGATAGTGATAAGACTGGAACCTGGAAAGAATAGGGGTTGATGGAGGCAGTGGAATCATGCTATGGTCCTGGTGGGGAGAGACTCTGGGATTGTGGATGGGCTTCTGTGTGGGGGTGGGTGCATGCATGTGGGTGTGCTGGAGAAGAAAGTGAGGCTGGTGACCTTGCACAGCCCTCCCTCACTCAAATCGAAATCAGCTGCAAGTCATGTCATTGTTTCCTCCATGGCATGGTCCTCTTTGAGAAGGAAGGACAAACCCAACCTGGCCCTGCCTCTGCCTCCTCTCTGTGCTCCATTTCGATGGCCGAAGGCTGCCTCCTTAGCTTTGTGTTTACTGGCTAGATTTCTCTCTCAAAAACCTATAATGATAATAAAAAATAATAAAAACTGTAATGATTTCTAATAAATGTGATATGTTCTAAAGAAAATTATGTGAAAAGTCTGTGAGAAGCTGACAGGTCACAGCATTCCAGAGGCAAAATGTTTAATGTGATCACTTAAAAGAGAACAAACAAAGAAAAGATCTGGTTTGTTTTCTGAATGGCTGAATAGAGTCTTATCTGGGTGAAAACATGAAGGGGATTCTAAAGAGATACTCATTGGAGTCTGGACTGTGGAGAATTGTAGGAGATGGTCCCCAGCCAAGTGAAGGAGAGTTATCTGTTGTTACTTTGGGGCTTGAGGTCACTCCGGAGATGGTGTGTCATAGCCAAAACAATTTATGCTTTTGCTTTATGATTGCTTTCATTTCTCTATGATGTATATTCCTTAATTATAAAATTATCTAGAAATAAAAGTAATTATGATGAAAGGCAAGCTAGGTGGTGTAATGGATAGAGTACTGAGCTTGATATTAGGAAGATACCATCTTCATAAGTTCAAATCTAGTCTCAGAAAGTTACTAGCTGTGTGACCCTGGACAAGTAACTTAGTCCTGCTTGCCTCGGTTTCCTAATTTTAAAATGAACTAGAGAAGGAAATGGTAAACCACTGCAGTATCCTTGTCAAGGAAAACCCCAAATGGTTTATAAAGTCTTGAATGTGACTGAACAGCAACAATGATGGAGAGGGAGTTTCCTTCAGTGCTTTTAAAAAAAGCAATATTCAATTAACTTGGGTTTTGTTTGACTTAATTCATCAGAAAAAAAGGTTTTTGTTCCATTAAAAGTGGTTGATAGGAAAACTGAAGTTTTGCATTTAACTGAGAGGAACACTGAATTTTTTTCTAACTCATAAGCTTCTTTACCCACAGATTACTGTTGTTGGTGCTTTGTTCTCAAATAAGACCAATGATATCAGGGGGGTGATGTCTTTACTTGCAAGGGAATTGGATTTAAGTGAGGCAGAGCTGTGCAAAGTCATCAGCCTCACTCTCTCCTCCAAAGTCATTGGAATCCAGTGGCAAGACATAGGTCAAGACAACTGGTAACAGTCCCCATTTCTATCTAATCTATAAACCTATCCACAACTGACAGATTTTAGGGTCCCCAAATTGTGGTTCCACCATTGATAGCAAAAACAGATGACAAAATTATAAGATTTTATGAACTAATTTGTAGTCCAGTTGGGGGTCACCTTTGGCAGCTACCTCTCCATTTGTCAAGCAAGTCAGATGTTTGCTGCTCTGCACTTTCTGAACTCCCTTGGTCTCCTCTGTTGGGATAATTTACATTGCACATACTTTGCACTCAGAAATTGTATGATAAGAAGAGAAGGTGAGCTGGCCACATGGTAAGGAAGAGGGCTGCTAGGTGGAGAGCCAGAACAATCCACAAGTCCCCTTGAGATGTCAGGAGAAAGTAAGGAAGGATTCCATCATACTGAATGGATCTCCTGTGGTGAACTTATGTGAGGACATAGGCAAGAGTCACACAGGATGGAGAGAGAGACATGGATGGTTTGAGAACTACATTACTAGAAGGAGCTTCCACACTGAAGAGATCACAGATCTGGCCATTGGGGTATTTGAGTGAGTCACTGTGTATGGTGGGTTTCTTGGTTTTGCTAACTTCAATCTCAGTTCATTTATATATTCTCATGCTTCTCTGAATTCTTCTTATCCATTGTTTCTTATGGCACAATAATATTCCAATACATTCATGTGCCACAATGGTTTAGACATTCTCCAATTGATGAGCATCTAGTTTGTTTCTCTTTTGCATCTACTTCATTTTTGCTGCCCCCCCCCCAAAAAGCACGGCAATGAATATTTTAGTGTAGACAGAATCTTTCTTTCCCTGACTTCCTGAAAGTTTACGCCTTTCAGTGGCATCTCTGTGTCCTAAACTATGGGAATTTGATCACCTTTTATTTTTATTAGTTTAATTTTTTAGATCTTTTTATTTTTAGTTTACAACACTTGGTTCTACACAATTTTGAGTTCCGTATTTTCTTTCACCCCTTTCCCCCTCCCTCCCCAAGAAGGCATGGAATCCGATGTATCTTCTACATATAACTTCGCATTGAACTTATTTACACAATAGTCAAGTTGTAAAGAAAGATTATTACCAATGGAATGAATCATGAGGAAGAAGAAACAAAACCAAAAAAAAAAAAACAAACCCCCAAAACACAAACAAAAACAAGTGAGAAAAAAATTAGAAAAAAAGACTAGCATAAAGTGTGCCTCAATCTGCATTCAGACTCCATAGTTCTTTCTCTGGATGTAGATAGCATTCTCCATCATGAGTCCTTTGGAATTGTCTTTGCACCTTGTATTGCTGAGAAGAGTGAAGTCTATAAGGGTTAGTCATCACAGAATCCATATATCTGTGGTTGTGTATAATGTTCTCCTGGTTCTGCTCCACTCACTCAGCATTATATCGTGTAGGTTTTTCTAGGTTATTATGAAGTCCGTATCTTCTCCATTTCTTATAGCACAATAGCATTCCATTACCTTCATATACCACAATTTGTTCAGCCATTCCCCAGTTGATGGGCATCCCCTTGATTTCCAATTCTTTGCTACTACAAAAAGAGCCGCTATAAATATTTTCGTACATATGGGTCCTTTTCCCACTTGTGTGATCTCTTTGGGATACAACCCTAGAAGTGGTATTGCTGGGTCAAAGGGTATGAACATCTTTATAGCCCTTTGGGCATAGTTCCAAATTGCTCTCCAGAATGGCTAGATCTGTTCACAACTCCACCAGAAATGTAACAATGTTCCGATTTTCCCATATCCTCTCCAGCCTTTATCATTTTCCTGTTTTGTCATTTTAGCCAATCTGACAGGAGAGATGTGGTACCTAAGAGTTGTTTTGATTTGCATTTCTCTAATCAGCAGTGATTTTGAGCATTTTTTTCATATGCATATAGATAGCTTTAATTTCTTCCTCTGAAAACTGCCTGTTCATATCCTTTGACCATTTCTCAGTTGGGGAATGATTTGTATTCCCATAAATTTGGCTCAGTTCCCTGTATATTTTAGAGATGAGGCCTTTATCAGAGACATTGGGTGTAAAGATTTTTCCCAGTTTTCTGCTTCCCTCCTAATCTTGTTGCATTGGCTTTTTTATTCAAAAACATTTCAATTTAACACAATCAAAATTATCCATTTTGCATTTTGTAATGCTCTCTATCTCTTGTTGTGTCATGAATTCTTTTCTTTTCCATAAATCTGATAGGTAAACTATTCCTTGCTCTCCCAAATTGCTTATAGTATCAGCCTTTATTCCTAAATCATGAACCCATTTTAACTTTATTTTGGTATATGGTGTAAGATATTGGTCTATGCCCAGTTTCTGCCCTACCATTTTCCAATTTTCCCAACAGTTTTTGTGAAATAGTGAATTCTTAGCCCAGAAGTTGGATTCTTTGGGTTTATCAAAGAGTAGATAGCCATAGTTGTTGACTTCTCTGTCTTGTGTACCTATCCTATTCCACTGATCCACAACTCTGTTTCTTAGCCAGTACCAGGTAGTTTTGATGACTGCTGCTTTACAGTGCAGTTTAATATCTAGTATGGCTAGGCCACCTTCCCTAGCATTTCTTTTCATTAATACCCTAGATATTCTGGACCTCTTGTTCTTCCAGGTGAATTTTGTTATTTTATCAAGCTCTGTAAAATAATTTTTGGTAGTTCAATTGGTATGGCACTGAATAAATAAATTAATTTAGGTAAAATTGTCATTTTTATTATATTAGCTTGATCTAACCATGAGCAACTGATATTTTCCCATTTATTTAGATCTGACTTTATTCATGTGAAAAGTGTTTCATAATTATGTTCATATAGGCCCTGGGTTTGTCTTGGCAGATAGACTCCCAAATATTTTATGGTGTCTACAATAACTTTAAATGGAATTTCTCTTTCTATCTCTTGCTGTTAGGCTTTGTTAGTAATGTATAGGAATGCCGAGGATTTATGGGCGTTTATTTTATACCCTGCAACTTTGCTAAAGTTGTTTATTATTTAAAGTAATTTTTTTTAAATTTTTTTATTTTTTTATTTTTTTTTTTTTATTTATTTTTAGTTTACCACACACGGTTCTACATAGTTTTGAGTTCCAGTTTTTCTCCCCTCCCTCCCCCCTCCCTCCCCAAGACGGCATGAAGTCTCATATAAATGTCATGTATAACTTCGCATTGAATTACTTTATGCTCTAGTCAAGTCGTGGAGAAGAATTTTGACCAATGGAATGAATCATGAGAAAGAAGAAACAGAACCAAAAAAAAAAAAAACAAAAAAAAACCCCAAAACCAAAAACAAAAGAGAAGCAGAAAAGGCGAGCATGTAGTAGTGTGCCTCAGTCTGTATTCAAACTTCGCAGTTCTTTCTCTGAATGAAGATAGCATTCTCCATCGTGAGTCCCCTGGAGTTGTCCTTGCCCCTTTAGGTTGCTGAGAGAAGCGCAGTATGTCAGGGTTGGTCCTCACGGAATCCACATATCTGTGGCTGTGCACAACGTTCTCCTGGCTCTGCTCTGCTCACTCAGCATTATGTCGTGTAGGTTTTTCCAGGTTGTTATGAAGTCTGCATCATCCCCATTTCTTATGGCACAATAGTATTCCATCACCTTCATATACCACAGCTTGTTCAGCCATTCCCCAATTGATGGGCATCCCTTTGCTTTCCAATTCTTGGCTACCACAAAGAGAGCTGCTATAAATATTCTTGTACATATGGGTCCTTTTCCCGCTTGCGTGATTTCTTTGGGATACAACCCTAGAAGTGGTATTACTGGGTCAAAGGGTATGAACATTTCTATAGCCCTTTGGGCATAGTTCCACACCGCCCTCCAAAATGGCTGGATCAGCTCGCAACTCCACCAGCAATGCAACAATGTTCCAATTTCCCCACATCCTTTCCAGCATTTATCATTCTCCTGATTTGTTATTTTAGCCAATCTGACAGGAGAGATGTGGTATCTAAGAGTTGTTTTGATTTGCATTTCTCTAATCAGCAGCGATCCAGAGCATTTTTCCATATGCCTGTAGATAGCTTTAATTTCTTCCTCTGAAAACTGCCTGTTCATATCCTTTGACCATTTCTCAATTGGGGAATGGCTTGTATTCCTATATATTTGGCTTAGCTCCCTGTATATTTTAGAAATGAGGCCTTTATCAGAGATACTAGTTGCAAAGATTTTCTCCCAATTTTCTGCTTCCCTCCTAATTCTTGTTGCATTGGCTTTTTTTGTACAAAAACATTTCAATTTGACATAATCAAAATTATCCACTTTGCATTTTGTAATGCTCTCTATCTCTTGTTGGGTCATGAATTCTTTACTTTTCCACAAATCTGATAAGTAAACTATTCCTTGCTTTCCCAAATTACTTAGAGTATCAACTTTTACTCCTAAATCATGAACCCATTTTGACTTTATTTTGGTATATGGTGTAAGATATTGGTCTATGCCCAGTTTTTGCCCTACCATTTTCCAATTTTCCCAACAGTTTTTGTGAAATAGTGAATTATTAGCCCAGAAACTGGCTTCTTTGGGTTTATCAAAGAGTAGATAGCCATAGTTGTTGACTTCTCTGTCTTGTGTACCTATCCTATTCCACTGATCCACAACTCTGTTTCTTAGCCAGTACCAGGTAGTTTTGATGACTGCTGCTTTACAGTGCAGTTTAATATCTAGTATGGCTAGGCCACCTTCCCTAGCATTTCTTTTCATTAATACCCTAGATATTCTGGACCTCTTGTTCTTCCAGGTGAATTTTGTTATTTTATCAAGCTCTGTAAAATAATTTTTGGTAGTTCAATTGGTATGGCACTGAATAAATAAATTAATTTAGGTAAAATTGTCATTTTTATTATATTAGCTTGATCTAACCATGAGCAACTGATATTTTCCCATTTATTTAGATCTGACTTTATTCATGTGAAAAGTGTTTCATAATTATGTTCATATAGGCCCTGGGTTTGTCTTGGCAGATAGACTCCCAAATATTTTATGGTGTCTACAATAACTTTAAATGGAATTTCTCTTTCTATCTCTTGCTGTTAGGCTTTGTTAGTAATGTATAGGAATGCCGAGGATTTATGGGCGTTTATTTTATACCCTGCAACTTTGCTAAAGTTGTTTATTATTTAAAGTAATTTTTTACTTGATTCTCCAGGATTTTCTAAGTAAATCATCATATCATCTGCAAAAAGTGATAAATTAGTTTCTTCTTTGCCTATTCTAATTCCTTCAATTTCTTTTTCTTTTCTTATTGCTAGAGCTAACATTTCTAGTACCAAATTGAATAATAGGGGTGATAATGGACATCCTTGTTTCACCCCTGATCTTATTGGGAATGCATCTAACTTATCCCCATTACAAATAACGCTTGTTGATGGTTTTAGGTAGAAGCTATTTATAATTTTAAGGAAGGCTCCATTTATTCCTATGCTTTCTAGTAGTTTTAATAGGAATGGGTGTTGTATTTTGTCAAAGACTTTTTCTGCATCTATTGAGATGATCATATGGTTTCTGTTAGTTTTGTTGTTGATATGATTAATTATGTTGATACTTTTCCTAATATTGAACCAGCCTTGCATTCCTGGAATAAATCCTACCTGGCCATAGTGTATTATTCTTGTGATAAGTTGCTGCAATCTTTTTGCTAATATTTTATTTAAAATTTTTGCATCAATATTCATTAGAGAAATTGGTCTACAATTTTCTTTCTCTGTTTTGACTCTTTCTGGTTTGGGTATTAGTACCATATTTGTGTCATAAAAAGAATTTGGTAGGACTCCACCTATTTTCCCCAATAGTCTATAAAGTATAGGAATTAATTGTTCTTTAAATGTTTGATAGAATTCACATGTAAAACCATCTGGCCCTGGAGATTTCCTAGGGAGTTCATTGATGGCTTGCTCAATTTTATTTTCTGAGATGGGATTATTTAGAAATTTTACTTCCTCTTCTCTTAACCTGGGCAATTTATGTTTTTGTAGATATTCATCCATATCCCTGAGGTTGTCAAATTTATGGGCATACAAGTGTGAAAAATAATTCCTAATTATTGTTTTGATTTCTTCATTAGTGGTGAATTAATCCTTTTCATTTTTGATACTGGTAATTTGATTTACTTCTTTTTTTTTTTAAATCCAATTGACCAAAGGTTTATCAATTTTATTGGTTTTTTCATAAAACCAGCTCTTTGTTTTATTTATTAATTCAATAGTTTTCTTGGTTTCAATTTTATTAATCTCTCCTTTGTTTTTCAGCATTTCTAATTTGATATTTAATTGGAGATTTTCAATTTGTTCTTTTTCTAGCTTTTTCAGTTGCATGCCCAATTCACTGATTTCCTTTTAATCTATCTTATTCATGTAAGAATTTAGAGATATAAAACTTCCCCTAAGAACTGCTTTTGCTAAACAAACAAAAAAAAAGAACTGCTTTTGCTGCATCCCATAAGTTTTGGCATGTTGTCTCATTATTGTCATTCTCTCGAATGAAGTTATTGTTTCTCTGATTTGTTCTTTGGACCACTCATTCTTTAGAATTAGATTATTTAGTTTCCAATTAATTTTTGCTTGTTTTGCCTTGGTTCTTTATTAAAAATAATTTTTATTGCATCGCGATCTGAAAAATATACTTTGACTACTTCTGCCTTTCTGCACTGGATTGTGAGGTTTTTATGCCCTAGAACATGGTCAATTTTTGAGTATGTGCAATGCACCGCTGAGAAGAAAGTATATCCCTTTTTATCCCCATTCAGTTTTCTCCAGAGGTCTATCATATATGCCTTTTCTAAAATTCTGTTCACCTCCTTAACTTCTTTCTTTATTTTGAGGTTAGATTTATCAAGTTCAGAAAGGGGGAGGTTGAGGTCTCTCCCATTATTACAGTTTTGCTGTCTGTTTCTTCCCGTAACTCCCTTACCCTCTCCTCTAAGAATTTGCATGCTATACCACTTAGTGCATACATGTTAAACAATGATATTGCTTCATTGTTTATGGTGCCTTTTAGCAGGATGTAGTGTCCTTCCTTATCTTTTTAAATTAAATCTATTTTACTTTTGCTTTGTCTGAGATTAGGATTGCTACACCTGCTTTTTTTTTACTTTAGCTGAAGCATAATACATTTTACTCCAGCCTTTTACCTTTACCCTGTGTATATCCCCGTTTCAAATGTGTTTCTTGTAAACAGCATATTGTAGGATTATGGTTTTTAATCCATTCTGCTATCTGCTTCCGTTTTATGGGAGAGTTCATCCCATTCACATTCACAGTTATGATTACTATCTGTGTCTTTTTCTCCATTCTATTTCCCCTTTGTTTATACTTTTATTTCTCCCTTTCCCCTTCCACTCCTCAACAAAGTTTTGCTTTTGACCACCGCCTTCCTCAGTTTACCCTCCTTCTTGATTCCCCTCCCTTATCTTACCGTTTTCCACTTGCTATTTCTTCCCTCCCTTCTGACCACCCCCCTCCCTTTTTCCCCCCTTCCCCTCCTACTTCCCGTAGGACAAGTTAGATTTCTATACTTATCAGGGTATGTTATTCCCTTCTTGAACCAAATCCGATGAGAGTAAAGCTCAAATACTGCTCTTCTCTTTCCCTTCTTTCCCTCTATTATAATGTGTTTTTGTGCCTCTTCATTTGATGTAATTTATGCTTTTCTACTACCTCCTTACCTCTTCTCCCAGGACCCTCCTTTTTCATCTCTTATTATGTTTTTTATCCTTATGTCAGTTATTTTATACAGATTTCCACAGTCTATGTCATAATAACTGTACTATTCTCAAGACTGACATATGTATGTGTGTATACATATACATATATATATTATACATAACATACATAGGATAATATAATCCTATATAAAAATGTAAATAATTTGCCCTTATTGATTAATAAGGTTTGTGGGGTCCCCCCCGCCACCATTTACCTATTTATGTCTCTCCTGAGTTTTGTATTTGAAGATCAAAAATTGAGTTCTGGCCTTTTCATCAAGAAGATCTGGAATTCCCTTATTTCGTTGAATGTCCAACTCCTTGCCTGAAAAATTATGCTCATTTTGCTTGGTTGTAGTTCCAGCTCCTTTGCCCTTCGGAATATGATGTTCCAATTTCTCCTGTTCTTTAATGTAGAAGCTGAAAGAACTTGCGTGATCCTGACTGTAGTTCCATGATATTTGACTTGCTTCTTTTTGGCTGCTTGCAGTATTTTCTCCTTGGTTTTGTAATTCTGAAATTTGGCTATAATATTTCTCGGTGTTTTCAATTTGGGAACTCTTTCAGGGGGTGATCGGTGGATTCTTTTTAAAAATTTATTTATTTAATTTATTTAATGTATTTAGTTTTCAGCATTGATTTTCGCAAGAGTTTGAATTACTAATTTTATATCCATTTCTACCCTCCTGCCCACTCCAAGATGGCATATATTCTGGTTGCCCTGTTCCCTAGTCAGCCCTCCCATCTGTCACCCCACTCCCCTCCCATCCCCCTTTCCCTTCCTTTCTTGTAGGGCAAGATAAATTTCTATGTCCCATTGCCTGTGTATCTTATTTCCTAGTTGCATGCAAAAACATTTTTTTTGTTTTTGAACATGTTTTTAAAACTTTGAGTTCCAAATTCTCTCCCCTCTTCCCTCCCCACCCACCCTCCCTAAGAAGGCAAGCAATTCAGCATAGGCCACATGTGTATCATTGTGTAAAAACCCTTCCACAATACTCATTGTGGAAGACTAACTATATTTTGTGCCTTCCTAACCTAGCCCCCTTTATTCAATTTTCTCCCTTGACCCTGTCCCTTTTTGAAAGTGTTTGTTTTTGATTACCTCCTCCCCCATCTGCCCTCCCTTCTATCGTTCCCCCTTTTTATCTTCTTCCTCTTTTCCTGTGGGGTAAGATACCCAACTGAGTGTGTATGGTATTCCCTCCTCAGGTCAAATCCGATGAGAGCAAGATTCACTCATTCCCCCTCACCTTCCCCCTCTTCCTCTTCCTACAGAACTGCTTTTTCTTGCCACTTTTATGGGAGATAATTTACCCCATTCTATCTATCCCTTTCTCCCTCTCTCAATATATTCCTATCTCATCCCTTAATTTGATTTTGTTTGTTTTTTCGATATCATCCCTTAATATTCAACTCACCCTGTGCCCTCTGTCTATCTATCTATCTATCTATCTATCTATCTATCTACATACATACATACCCACACCATGCATACACACACACACACGTGTGTGTGTGTGTGTGTGTGTGTGTGTATACATACATACATACATATCTATCTATCTATCTATCTATCTATATCTATATCTATCTATCTATCTATCTATATATATATATATATATATATATATATATATATATATATATATATATATATACATATTCCCTTCAGCTACCCTTATACTGAGGTCTCATGAATCATACATCATCTTTCCACGTAGGAATGTAAACAAAACAGTTCAACTTTAGTAAGTCCCTGGCGATTTCTTTTTCTTGATTACCTTTTCATGCTTCTCTTCATTCTTGTGTTTGAAAGTCAAATTTTCTATTCAGCTCTGGTCTTTTCACTGAGAAAGCTTGAAAGTCCTCTGTTTTATTGAAAGTCCATATTTTGCCTTGGAGCATGATACTCAGTTTTGCTGGGTAGGTGATTCTTGGTTTTATTCTTAGCTCCATTGATCTCCAGAATATCGTATTCCAAGCCCTTCAATCTCTTAATGTAGAAGCTGCTAGATCTTGTGTTATCCTGATTGTGTTTCCACAGTACTCAAATTGTTTCTTTCTGTCTGCTTGCAGTATTTTCTCCTTGATCTGGGAGCTCTGGAATTTGGTGGCAATATTCCTAGGAGTTTTATTTTTCGGATCTTTTTCAGGAGGCGATCTGTGGATTCTTTCAATTTCTATTTTGCCCTGTGGCTCTAGAATATCAGGGCAGTTCTCCTTGATAATTTCTGGAAAGATGATATCTAGGCTCTTTTTTTGATCATGGCTTTCAGGTAGTCCAATAATTTTTAAATTCTTTCTCCTGGATCTATTTTCCAGGTCAGTGGTTTTTCCAATAAGATATTTCACATTGTCTTCCACTTTTTCATTTCTTTGGTTCTGTTTTTATAATATCTTCATTTCTCATAAAGTCACTAGCTTCCACTTGCTCCAATCTAATTTTTAAGGTAGTATTTTCTTCAGTGGTCTTTTGGACCCCCTTTTCCATTTGGGTAATTCTGCCTTTCAAGGCATTTTTTTCCTCATTGGCTTTTTGGAGCTCTTTTGCCATTTGAGTTAGTCTATTTTTTAAGGTATTGTTTTCTGCAGTATTTTTTGGGGTCTTCTTTAGCAAGTCATTGACTTGTTTTTCATAGTTTTCTCTCATCATTCTCATTTCTCTTCCCAATTTTTCCTCTACTTCTCTAACTTGCTTTTCCAAATCCTTTTCGAGCTCTTCCATGGCCTGAGACCAGTTCATGTTTTTCTTGGAGGCTTTTGATGTAGGCTCTTTGACTTTGCTGACTTCTTCTGGCTGTATGTTTTGGTCTTCTTTGTCACCAAAGAAACATTCCAAAGTCTGAGATTGAATTTGAGTCCATTTTCACCTCCTGGCTATGTTCCCAGTCAACTTACTTGACCCTTGAGTTTTTCATTGGGGTATGACTGCTTGCAGAGTAGAGAGTACTTTGTCCCAAGCTTGAGGGGTTGCGCTGTTGTTTTCAGAGCTATTTCTATACAGCCAGCTCTGCCACACTAGCACTCCTCCTTCCCCAGGAACCTCCAACCCAGACCTGACTCAGATCTTAAGCAGGCTCTGCAGTCCTGCTCTGATCCACCACTTAATTCCTCCTATCAGGTGGGCCTGGGACTGGAAGCAACTGCAGCTGTAGTTCTGTAGCTGCACCACCTCCACTGCCCCCTGGGGAGGTGGCTGAACTGCAAACTCCTTTCACTCCCTGCAGCTTTTCCCACTAACCTCTATTGTCTTTTGTGTTTGTGGGTTTAGAAGTCTGGTAACTGCCACAGCTCACTGATTCAGGGCTCTAGGGCCTGTTTTGCCCAGCTTCCGGTCTGGTTGGTCCTGCCACTGCCCATGCTGGGGCTCTGCTCTGCTCCCAGCTCTGTGTGTGATAGACCTCATCCAGCGACCATCCAAGCTGTCCTGGGCTGGAGCCCTGCTTCTGTCTGCCTTTTTGTGGGTTCTGTATTTCTATAATTTGTTCAGAGCCATTTTTAATAGGTTTTTGGAGGGACTTGGTGGGGAGCTCACGCAAGTCCCTGCTTTCCAGCTGCCATCTTGTCTCTGCCCCACTGTGGATTCTTTCAATGAGTATTTTAACCTCTGGTTCTAGGACTTCTGGGGAGTTATCTTTGATAATTTCTTCGAAGACACCGTCAAGGCTCTTTTTTTCTTCGTGGATTTCCGGTAGACCAATAATTCTTAAACGGTCTCTCTTGGATCTATTTTCCAGGTCAGTTGTTTTTTTCCAATCAGATATTTCACATTTTCTTCTATTTTTTCATTCTTTACATTTTGTTTTACTACTTCTTGATGCCTCATAGAGTCATTAGCTTCCACTTGCTCCATTCTAATTTTTAGTGAGTTGCTGTCTTCATTTTGCTTTTGAGTCTCCTTTTCCAATTGGTTGATTTTACCTCTTGGGGTGTCATTTTCTCTATTTAGATTCTGAATCTCCATAGCCATTTCACCAATCTTATTTTTTTAAGGACTTGATTTCATCAGTGTTTTTCCCCATTTTTTCCTTTTTTTCTTTTGTCTCCCTAATTTGGTTTTTAAACTCCTCCTTTAGCTCTTCCAGTAATGATTTTGGCCTTGAGACCAGTTCACATTCCCTTTTGAGGTATCAGATGTGGCTATCTGATGCTATCCTCTTCCAAATTGGTATTTTGATCATGCCTGTCTCCATAAAAAGAATCAATGGTCCTCAGTTTTTTTGTGTTCTTCTTCATGTAGGTTAGCTTTTTCCTGGCTTTACAGTGAATTTCTGCTTTTGGGGCTCAGGGCTCTCTGTCCCAGGTTTCTTGTTCTTAGGACTGTGAGTCTAGTTACTGGCTTTGTGTATTATAGCCTTCAGTTTCCTGAGGTGTGGGGGAGGGGTCTGGCTGCCTGAAGTCTCCTCTTCCCCTGGGGCTGCTCTCTAGCACTGTTGCCCTTCAGCAATGGTCTCAGCTGTTTATTGTCTGTGCTGGTATCTGCCATTTCCCCTGGGGGTGCAAGGGTACGTCTGGGCTCCTGGGGTTGACCCCTGCTGGCTCTGCCCCTCTGGGACTCAGGAACTCCCACTGCTCAGCCACTGAAGCTCCACTTCTGTCTCCTCTATTCCAGCATTTTTTTCCCAAGCTATTCTCTAGGTCGGGGCGGGGGGAGGGATTAGAGCCATTTACCTGGCCATTATGTCTCCCGAAAGTTCAAGAATATGCATTTCATACCTTGTGGCTGCAAGCCTCAGGTGTTGATGTCTCAGGGCCAGTGGTGTTGCGCTGCTGCCTCTTGTCGCTTCTACAGACTCCCATCCTGTGTTGGGAGGCTTGGGGATCTCCACCGGTTTCAGGTGCCCAGTTTTCTCCCAGCCTGGGTGGTTGGTTGGTTTCTGCAGCTGCTTCCACTTTGGTTCTGTTTCAGCTCAGCACACTGAGCACTCTCCCAGCCTACAGATCCATCCAGTCAACTTTTCGGACTCTCCTGGCTTGGAAATTTACCCCACTCAGACTGCTAGTGGCTTCTTACTCTCTCAAATCTGCTCAGATTCAGTTTTTTATAGGTATCTGACAGAGTTTGTGAGAGAGCTCCGGTAAGATGCTGTTTTCATGTGGCCATCTTGGCTCTGCCCCCCACTCTCTCTTCATCCCCTTTTAATAAATCAGAATTCCCAATGACTTTCCAGAATAGTTGGACCAATTCACAACTACATACATTGTATTATTGTACCTCTAATTCTCAACTTCATGGACATAAGTTTTAACCTCAGAGTTGAAACCTTTCATTCTTAAAAGCATGGTTTTATTTGGCCAAAACTGTTTTGGGGACCAAAAAATATCCTCCTCTTCCCCCTTCCTCTTCCCACAGTGTGGGAAATGAAATAAGGTGGGTGTGGCCAAGTGGGTGGGCATGGAGTAGTTTGTAAACTCTTCTGGTTGCAGATGCACTGTCCCATTGGGAGAAATAGTTTTCATCAGAGGATTGTGGGAGAGTCCGAATAAAGACTGTGGATGCCATTGTCACAGGCATCAGAAACATCTCACCAGTGTTGAGAAGGAAATTATTAATTTGGGTTTTTCCACCCTGATTAATAGGCAAAATTCTGGGCAAAGAGAATTAGAAGGATTTTATTATAAATAGGTCAAAGTAGCAACAGGTTGATGGACGGATGGCTGAAGATCCCATGGCTTCAAGGTGGGGCCAGCTTCTATAGGTAACTTTCAGCCCATTCAGACAGGGCTACCTCAGCAGAGGTGGTGGGGGCCCTAGCATCTAGGTTCCTCCCCAGGCAGCAAGAATTTGGCAATCTGCAGGTAAGGATACTTGACAAAGAGCAGGTAATGTAAAAAGCTGCAGACTCTGGTCTTTTCCCCAGCAGAGCTTCCCCCCAACACTGATTGATAAGCCAGGATACTGACATTGGGATACTGAGTCAACATCACTTTGAACAGTTCTCCCATTTGGTGCTAATGATGCATACAGAAATGACTGAACAAAAAAACCACAATGTATATGGTTTAGCACCATGCACCTTTATTCAGTTCCAGGACATCTGTTGTTATAGCTACCAGCCAGAATCATGCCATTCCTGAAAATATTGTCTCTGGGTGTTATTGTACAATTAGCAGAAATTCATCCTAATCTGCTGCTGATTCTGCCAACTCAGTGGCTATGAGCTAGGGAACTGAAACTCACAACAGGAAACAAGTGTCACAAACCATAATCTCATGTTTCCACCATGGCACACAGTTGAATAACCTTTGATACAGAGGCCCAATCTCAGGTGTCTCCCGAGGAGACAAGCTTTGGTAAAATGAGCCCCATAGGCAAACCGAGGCACATGACACATCCAGCCACTTAGAAAGTGCACTATGTCCTCATTTTGGAGAGGAGATGTCCAGATCGGCAAAATCACCAAGAAAACTCAGCACAAGTGATACAATAAGGCAAGTCCTTGTAACCTGGTAAGCCACTCTCAAGGTTCAGTTAAGCACAACATTCCTCCTGAGTTCCAGTTGTCCCATGCAGCTGTCTGCCTCCTGGGGACATCTTCCTCTGGACGTCCCAGAACAGGTCTTCCCCTCCTCAGGCAGCTCTGGAGAGATCTCTTTCCAGTGGATTTGCTTCTCTGGCCTCAAGTCTCCTGCAGAGTCCTAGGAGATTCTAGGAAAATCTTTTGCAAAACAGATCTTGGTACAATTTAGTCACCCTCCTAAATTTGCTGTTTCCAATCACTAGGTCATATGGTGAAAACCAGCTCAAGCCTCATGATTCTGGTCATGGTAACAATAGAGCCAAAAGAACATCAAATTTAAGAATTCATAGTTCATTTGAAACTTTAGAAAACTGCAGCTCTGCCAACAGGGAGTAACAATGTCATGAAACTTATCTGAAAATGTAAGGTCCGGAAGTCCCCTGCCTAGGGAATCCTGTACCTCCCCCATAACCATGGGGTGTTCTTTTTAATACCCAAAGGAAGAGGCCAAGTGTCTCCATACTGATTACAGGGAGTAGTTTAATCAACCATTAGGAATACTTACAAATAGCTGCAATCTGCAGTGTGGGGCAACAGCCAGACAGTTCTGTGGATCCCGGCTGAAGAACCCTCAAATCCCCATGGTCATTCTAGAAAACAGACAAAGGCAGAAGGAGCTAGAGAGTGCATCACCACTGATGGGTGGATATTTTTGGTTTTCTGCTTCATAATGGGCTTGAGAGTTAAGCCAATGTTATGCCCAAAGATGAGTTTGTTTATTGATCATGTCCAGGTCACAATATAGTATCTTAAGTTTTGACTCAGTTTAAGTTATGATTTAGTATCTAAGTTATGATTTGTAAACAAGTCACCATGTTCAGCCGTCTACCTTTCACAAAGTTTAAGTTTTTCTTATGACTTTTCACTTATTACTCTATTTTAGGGCTTTTTCCCAATTTGAAACCTACAGAAAACCAGGTTTATTACAAGAGAAATGAATATGCATGTGGAACCCAAAGAGTTCATGATTCATACAGAAATTTGCTTATTAATGACAGCAAGACAAAGGAAGGAGGAGATATCAGGAAGGGGCGTGGCATGGGAGGGGAAAGGTGGGAAAAGGACAAAACCCCTTCTGAAGCAGAGGAGCAAGGGGATGGCAAAAGCTGCATTCTTTTCCCTTGGGAACTGAAGATAGGAGGGTCCACTCATCTGTAAAGGACCCCATCTGCACAAGTATTTTCCCAGCCAGGCACGGACGGACTGGTGCCTGCCTTGCTTCCCAAGGACACACAGGGAGTCCAACAAATTATGTCAGCTGGGGGTGGGGGTGGCGGTGGGGAATGACTTCATCCTTGACACAACCAGGGCCTCCTGCATGCTCTGGGTCCAGTGTTTCTGGAAAATATGGCAACTAAAAAAGACAAGTACAAGGGACCCTTTAACAGTCCTTAACAGTCAAAATATACCACTTGCTATTTCTCTTTCTTCTTTACAATTATCAATGTAACTTTATATGTAAAATCCTAAACTCCCAATTTCTAGAATTTAGTAGCATTACATGCTCAAAGCCTCTTCAGAACTTGTTATTAGAACATGCTCAAGGCCTAAATATTCCATTAGAATAATTTATTTGACATATGAATCATCTCATATTGTTGCTTTCTCAAAAATTTCCATTTTCACTAATTTCCCATTTAGGACTAGAAGATTCTTTCAGGATCTAATCCCATATCTGAATATATAGCTACCAGTACTCATGATAAGTAGATACTTTTCATCCCCACGTTCAACATCACACAAACGATTTTGCTTTAAGATGCTTAATAACCAGCAACAAAAGACTTGGGATGGGATGTGTAAATATAATCATCCCAAATGGAATACAGAGAACAGTTTATATGAAATGAGTTTTCTATAGTAAAACACATTCAATGGACATAAACATAAACTACTGCTCTCAGAACTCATTGAAACAATGTGAACATTTTTAAATATTATTTTATTTTTTCTCAATTACATGGCAACACAATTTTTAGCAGTCATTTTTACAAGATTTTGATTTCCAAATATTTCTTCCTCCCCCACTTCTGAAAATGGTAGGCAATTTGATATTAGTTGTATATGTGCTATCATGTAAAGCATATTTCCATATTAGTCACAGTTTTGAAAGAAGATCAAAGAAGATCAAAAGGGAAAAAACATGAAAAATAATAAAGTATGCGAAAAATAATATGCTTTGTTTCTGGGCCAAGATGGCAGAGTAAGCAGTAAGTCACTCTCACTCTTCAATGAATGACTCAATGACCTTAATGACCTCTAAAAATCCAGAAAATATTGCCCCAGGAAAAATCCTGGAACAGGGGAGCTAGCAGACAGGGTACAGCTGTCTTTTAGCCCAGGAAACTTGGGGGGATTAACAGGAAAGGTCCCTCTGACTCTGATGGAAGGGGAGCAGTACAGGACTGGAGGTGTCCCAGCAAGCCAGCAGCAAGCCCCACTTCAGCCAACCAGAGGGAGATCCTGAGCCCCAGGGTGGTGGAACAGGCAAGCACCAACACCAGGACTCCCACATACCTTGGTATAGCCAGGAGAACCAGCACATTCCAGCTCAGAGAACCACCACATGTCCTGAAAAGCAGGTGTCCTGTGTTTCAGCACAGCCCCAGCCAAATAGATTCCTCCAGCAGCCAGCCCTCCATGTGCTTCAGTGCAGCCCAAGTAAGCAGGCATCTTCTAGCTGCCAGACCGACCTCCTCACCCCCATCCTCAATGTAGCCCCAGGGACAATGCAGAAAAACCCCACCTGTTCTCAGTACATGCCAACCACCAACACTAGGACCCCAGCTCAGCACCAGGTAAGCTATCAGACCCCTACAGCCTCCAGCTGCCAGCATCTGAGGCCCTAGCACACAAAGCCTGTGACCAGGCCCCAGGCTACCAGAACAAGAAGCTTGGGACGGAGTTAAGCTCAACTTAAAAAGCTAGGAATTGGCAAACATCACGAGCAAAAAACCAGAAATGGACACTGACCACGGATTCTTTCTATGGGGACTGGGAAGATCAAAACACAAATTCAGAGGAGAGCAACATTGTCAATATACCTATATCTGAAACCTCCAAGGGGAATATGAACTAGTCTCAAGCCCAGGAAAGCCTTTGTGGAAGAGCTCAAGAAGGATTTTAAGAGTCATATAAGAGAAGTAGAAGAAAAGTTGGGAAAAGAAATAAGAGGTATGCAAGAGAGAGTCAATAGCTTGGGAAAGGAAGGACAAAAATTGACTGTAAAAAAAATTCCTTAAAAAATACAATTGGCCAAATGGAAAAGGAGGTAGAAATGCTAATTGAAGAAAACAACTTGTTAAATTTTAAAATTGGGCAAGTGGAAGCTAATGACTCAAGGAGAAATCAAGAACCAGTCAAACAAAATCAAAAGAATGAAAAAAATAGAAGAAAATGTAAAATACTTCATTGGCAAAAATGACTGACCAGGAAAATAGATCCAGGAGAGATAATTTAAGAATTATTGTTCCTTCTAAAAGTCATGATTAAAAAGAAGACCCTGGACAGCTTCGTTCAGGAAATTATCAAGGGAAACTGCCTTGAGGTCCCAGAACCAGAAGCTAAAATAGTTATTGAAAGAATCCACCAACCACCTCCTGAAAGAGATCACAAATTAAAAATGCCAAGGAATATCATAGCCAAATTCCAGAATTATCAGGCCAAGGAGAAAAGAGTGCAACAGCCAGAAAGAAGCAATTTAAATATTGTGGAAGCACAGTCAGGATTACACAGGACCTTGCAGCTTCTCCATTAAAGGATCAGAGGGCTTGGAATATGTTATTCTGGAAGACAAAGGAACTTGGATTACAACCAAGGGTCAGCTACTCAGCAAAATTAAGCACAATATTTCAGGGGAGGAGATGGATATTCAATAAAATAGAGGACTTCCAAAGTTTACTTATGAAAAATCCAGAGCTGAACAGAAAATTTAATCTTCAAATACAAGACTCAAGAGAAGCATAAAAAAGCAAACAGAGAAAAAACATTTTATTCAATAAGGTTAAACTGTTTACATTCCTACATGGGAAGATGATCTTTGTAACTCTTGAGAACTGTGTCTTTATTATGACATTTAGAAGGGGTATACATAGATAGAGGGTGTGGATATAAGTTGATTTTGATGTGATGATAAAAAATTCAGGGGTAAAAAAAAGATCATACTGGGAGAAGAGGAAAGGAGGAGGCTGAAAAGTGTAAGTTACATCACATGAAATGGTGCAAAGGCCTATTACAATAGAGGGAAAGAACAGAGGGAGGCAACCATTGTTTGAACCTTACTCTCATTGGATTTGGCTCAAAGAGGGAATATCATACATACTCAATTGGGTATAGAAATCTATCTTACCTTATAAGAAGAATGAGGGGAAAGGGAGAAGAAAAGGAAGGAGGTAGATAGAAGGGAGGACAGAAAGGAGGGAAGAAGTAGTAGGAGAAAGGAAAAAAGAAAAGGGAGGGGTGATAGAAGGGAGGACAGATTGAGGGAGGTGGTGGTCAGAAGCAAAACAAAGGTGAGGAGGAAAAGGGAGAAAGGAGAGGGAGAAACATAAACAGGGGAAAAGAAGATGCAGATAAAGATTCCTTTCTCTCTCCATTCAATTTTCTCCACAGCTCTACCATATTTAACTTTTCTAAGATTCTATTTATCTCCTAATTTCTTTCTTGTTTATTTTGTGGTTTGGTTTATCTAGTTCTGAGAGGGGGAGGTTGAGGTTCCTCATTAGCATAGCTTTGCTGTCTATTTCTTCCTGTAACTCACTTAACTTCTCCTCTAAGAATTTGGAAATTATAACACCTGGTGCATATATGTTTAATATTGATATTTATTTTCTATGGTACCTTTTAGCAGGATGTAGTTTCCTTCCTTATCCCTTTTAATTAGATGTATTTTTGCTTTTGCTTTGTCTGAGATCAAGATTGTTACCCTTGCTTTTTTTTTTACTTCAGCTGAAGCATAATATATTCTGCTCCAGCCTCAGATCAGGAGGACCTGAGTTCAAATGTGACTTCAGAAACTTGACACACTTGCTAGCTGTGTGACCTTGGGCAAATCACTTAGCCCCAACTGCCTTCCCTTCTCCCCTCAAAAAATGGTTGATTAGAGAGATGCAAATTAAAACAACTCTAAAACAGCAACCACCTCACACTTATCAGATTGGTTAAAATTATTGAAGAGGAAAATGAAAAGTTGGAGGGGATGTGGAAAAATTGGGACACTAATACAGCATCGGTGGAACTGTGAACTGATTCAACCATTTTGGAGAGCAATCTGGAATTATGTCCAAAGAGTTATAAAACTGTGTATACCCTTTGACCCAGCATACCACTATTAGGTCTCTTTCCCAAGGTGAATGGGAAAAAGGAAAAGAACCTATATGTTCTAAAATTTTGTTAGCAGCTCCCTTTGTGGTGGCAAAGAACTAAAAATTGAGGGATGTCCATCAATTGGGGAATGGCTGAACAAGTTGTGTTATGTGATCATGACGGAGTACTACTGTCCTATGAGAAATAACGAGTGGGATGATTTTATGGAAAAAAAAATAAGGAAAGATTTGCATAAAACAATCAAGAGCAAAATGAGCAGAACCAAGAGAATATTGTATACAGTAACGTTTGAAGAATAACTGTGCATGATTAAATTATTCAGAGTGTTATAATCAAATCAAGTTTAAAGGACTTATGAAGGAAGATGCTATTCACCTCCAGAGAAAGAACTGATATATGGGAGTATGTGCTGTTTAGTTTCACACACATCTGTGTCAAATAGTGGCCTCCTCTAGTATGGGATAGGGAGGGAGGGAGGGAGACAGCTCAATCTCAAAATGTAACAAATTTTTCTTTTAAAACCAAAGAAAGAAATGAAGAAACCTCCACAGAAAAGGAAAATGATAAATACTAGAGATGTGGAAAAATTGGGTCACTAATGCACTGTTGCTGGAGTTGTGAAGTGGTCCAACCATTCTGGAGAGCAATTTGGAACTATGCCCAAAGGGCTATAAAACTGTGCCTACCCTTTGGCCCAGCAATACCATTACTAGGGTCATCCCCCAAAACAGATCAAAGGAAAAGGACTCACATTTGCAAAAATATTTATAGCAGCTCTTTTTCTGGTGGTAAAAAAAAAGGAAATTGAGAGGATGACCATGAATTTGAGAATGGCTGAAGAAATTGTGGTATGTGACTATGATGGAGTACGATTGTGCTATAAGAAATAAGGAGAAGAATGGGTTTAGAAAAACCTGGGAAGATTTATATGAGCTAATGTAAAGTGAATTGAGTAGAATCAGGAGAACATTGTACACAGTAACAGCAATATTATAACGATGATCATCTGTGAGAGACTTAGTTACTCTGGTCAAGACAATGATCCAAGACAATTTTAAGGGACCATGATGAAAAATGCTGCCCACCTCCAGAGAGAGAAGTTAGGAACTCTGAATGCAGATTGAAGCGTACACTTATGGCAATATGTTTTGTTCACATGAATGACTAACATCATATTGTTTGCCTTCTCAAGAGGGAGGGGAAAGATGGGAGAATTTGGAACTCTTTTTTTTAAAAAAACGAATGTTAAGTTTTTTACATGTAATTGAGAAACATTTGACAATATAAATTAAAATATATTAAATAGGAAAAAGAAACTGTGAAGTGAAAATTTACAGGAATATAATAGACAAAATCCAGAGATTGCAGGTGAAAGAGAAAATACTTTAAGCCACTGTGCTAGCCCTGGAGTCAGGAAGATCTGAGTTCAAATTTGACATCAAACACTTACTAGTTGAGCCACCTTAGGCAGGTCACTTTAACTCTCTGCTTCAGGTTCCCTATTTGGAAAATGGTGATAATAGCAGCACCTACCTCCCAAGGTTGTTTTGAGGATCAAGTGAGATAATATTTAGAAAGTGCCTGGCACACAGTAGGTCCTTGATGAAGGCTTATTCTCTTCCCCAGTAAAAAAGGAATTTAAGTCCACAGGAGCCACAGTCAGATCCCACAAGATTTAGCAGTCACAGTTAGATTGGAAAGCTGGAATACGATATTCCAAAAGGCAAAAGACAGACCTTAAAACCCCAAAATGACACCCAGAAAAACTGAGTACAATCCTACATGGGGGAAGGAGTGGGAAATGGGCTTTTAATGAAATTTGAGACTTTCAAGTCCTAATGCAAGAGGCTAGAGCAGTGGAGAAACCGAAAGATAAGCGGGATCAAAGAGAGATCCAAGATAAATACAAGGAAAGGCCTTTATGAGGATGAAGTGCTGCATTCTGATGGGGGCAGTGTTTCAACAATTCAGCTAGCAGCTGCTATGGGGGTGAAAAACCAACAACAACCAGCTCACAGAACACTGCAAGCCCAGGTTCTTTTGATCTGCTTTACTAAGGAAAGTAATATTAAAGGGTTAACAGTCTTACTTATTCCAACATACAAATATCATTCGCCTAGTTCAGGGAAAGAGCCAGCACCCCGAACGTCAGAGCAAATACAAACAAATTACAAACATAGACAGAACAAATACAATTCATAGTTACATCTGAGTTCAGCTGGGAGCTCGACAAGGGCTGGCCCAGCGTCACACAATACTCCTGCTGTGGGTCAGAGCTCTGAAGAAAAGAAAGCCAACCTCTGGTTTTCTATCTTTTCCAGGGTCAAGAGTGAGTCACACATGCGACCCAAAATTGCCCCAAAAATGTGACTTAAACCCATGTGGTTTAAAGCCTCTGATATCACAAACATTTCAGTCAAACCCATGTAAACGAGGCTTTCTCTTTAGGTAAGGAGGTCATCAAGGACTCCTAATTTAACCAAGGAAATAAAGGCCAAACTCTTCAAGGGCACTTGGTTGAATTAAGTGCTAAGAGCCTATTTGGGTTGCCAATATGTTCCACCCCTTCCAGGTCTATGGCCTAACAAAAATCTAAATTAAATGGCCATGGATCCTGAAACAATAGAAGCATTATACATTGTGATCTAATCAAGCAGGAAACTAAAACATATCATTCACAACAAAGCAAAACATATCATTCAGTGCCATTCCCAAATACTTCTTTAAAATTCAAATGTCCACCCCTAGGTTAAAGCAAGTTAATCTCTTTAGCTAATACAGAGTGTCCAAATAACACCCTCCCAATTGGGGGAACAAAAAAATCCAAATAAATTCTCTTGGGGATGTCTATTTCTCCCCACACTGCAGTTGCAGGCTTCCTCTTGGTACCCAAAGTCCCAACTCAAAGAAAAGTCCAAAGTTCTGTTGGGTTTCTGTCCTCTTCATGCTGTTCCCGTTGCCACTTCCAAGTCCTGAGGGGTGGCTGGGCAATAAAGCCAACAGGGTGGGGTCCCTGGGGGTCCAAGGCACTTCCCCCACCCCACCATAAACAAATCTACCCCTCCTTCCTGGGTCCCAAACAGTTCTGGGGGGAGGCAGCACAGAAATACACTTAGCTCCTTGCTGCAAACCTTCCATCTTGCCCCAGGGCTGAATTCCAAACTCCTGGGTTCCAACTTGGGCTGGCCATGCCTGGCTTCTGCCTGGCCTTTCCTGGCTTCTGCCATCTCACCAAAGTCAGCTCCAAGGCAGCTCAGTGCTTTCAGCTTTCCAAAGTTCCCATGCAAGCAGTCCTCCATGCTGTCTGGGTTAATATGTAGGCAGCCACCATCAGCTTTTTCTTTCTCCTCACCAGCTGCTCCCACCAAATCTGCATGAATGCCATTCTCTGCTTTTTCTCTGAAGTCTGTATGAAGAGTTCTTTGCTCCTCTTTTAAAACTCTGCATACAATACAGTCTCAAAACATTCATCCTTTCAGCACAGTCCTCCGGGGCCAGCTCGAGCTCGAGCCCTCGCTCCATCCAACACTCCCCCATGTGTGGGCTTTTTCTCCCACAGCCTTTGCTCTGGGCTGTGCCTTCCTGAGTGCTAGTACTGTGGGGAGAGGGAAGGAGGGATTATCTCCCAGATTATCTCCCACTTCCACCGGCATGTTTTCCTTCAGGCTATTGTTACTCCTGGGGCTCCATAGAACCATAGCCACCCAAAGTAAAAAGAGCAATCCAAAAACTGGGAAACATTCAACCAACACAGTATCTCAAAACACCATACTTTCCTTTTAAAATGCAGATCTTGCCAACCTATGCCATTTGTTTCAACAATCCTGCTAGCAGCTGCTGTGGGGGTAAAAAATCAACAACAACCAGCTCAGAGAACGCTGCAAGCCCTGGTTCTTTTGATCTGCTTTACTAAGGAAAGCATGGTAACAGGTTAACAATCTCAATTTAATCCAGCATACAAATACAATTCACTTAGTTCAGGGGAAAAATCCAGCACCATGAACTTAAGAGCAAACAAACAGATTACAAACATAAATAGACAGACCAAATACAATTCATAGTTACCAACATCTGAGTTCAGCTAGGAGCTCTGACCCACAGCAGGAGTATTGTATGACTCTGGGCCAGCCCTTGTTGAGCTCCTGGCTGAACTCAGAACTTGGTCTGGGGCTGGCAGAACCACTGGGCCCAAAGGCCCAGACTTTGCATTCAGGAGCCCCTGTCATGACAAGGTGGAAAGGTGTCTAGGGCCAGTGGTGCAAAGGAGAACGTGTCTGATTCCGGATCAGAAGATTCCAGGTTCGACTCCTGGCTGGCTTAGATTTTGGACATATTTTTGCGTTTCTTTTCTCTTTCAGAGGGAAGTGGTATCTGCTAGAAGGATAAAAAAGGTTTTACTCCTTTCATTGAGCTCCTGCTACTTGTACTGGTGTGTACTCACTGGGGCAATCCTGGCCTCACCTAGTTTACTGAGAACACAGAGGTGGGGCAACCACTCCTCCACTCTGAAAATAGCTTGGGAGGGGAGAGCAAAACAGAAAAAGAGTCAGAGACAGAGAGAAAGATGCCTTTCTGGCAACTTCCCATTTCTCCTCGGTCTAGTAAATATGCCCTGCCTTCCAGTGAAAGCCCTTCAGACACTTGAAGAAAGCTCTTCTGTTTTCCAAATTCTGATTTATCCCCTAGGAAATGCTTTCAAAACCCAACTGGCAACTCCCCAGATCGGCAGTGACCTCTGTACTGAACTGTGGTGTTAGAAATAATCACCTTACAAAAAAAAATTTCACTTGGCCACAAGTGAATTTAGAAAGAAAAAACATGTTTATTTCACATCATTATTTGACAGCTTGACTTGGCCTTTTTTGCCTTTGTGATGAAGGGTCTCTTCCTAGGTCCAAGTGCACTTAAACTAGGTACAAAGCTATTTTATAATTCATCCAGACTCGAATTTCTCACCTTGAACCCCACTGGTCAGTATTTCAGGGTTCGCTAAACCCCACTCCACATGTGAGTCTCCACACCTGAAAGGAATTCCCTTAATTGATTAGAGGCCAAACTCAGGATGTTTTAAGCTTCCTTCACCATTAACAGAAGAAGAGTAATGAAATTCTCCTTTGGCCTTTGAAGTTGTAGATTCTATCTAAAGTACAGAGCAGGAGTTGTTCCTCTATAGATATGTGAATAAGCAGGTGCCCATGTCCTTGTGGAGTGGAGAGTTAATCAGCATTTTCAAGATTTTCTAATCCATTCGTTTTCCTGCCTTCCCCAACAAATGTGACATTTTCTGTGGAAACAAAAGCTCGGTTCATTTCTTACAGTGGTACCCTGAATGGAAGCCTGTCCTCCAGATGTGATCTGACCAGGGCCAGGGCAGGTGGACCATTCTTATTGTCCTAAGCCTGAACGGAGGGAGCTTTGAGATCTAGGCTAGAAAGCCCTTCCGATGACAGGGTCGTCCTCTTGTCCTCTCTGGGAGGAGGATAGCAAAAGCCTCAAATGCAGGGGTAGCTGGCCGCTTACTAGATTTACTGCTGTCACCAAACTGGGAAGGAACTAGGACTGGATGTGTATTCACAGGGATTTCAGCAGACTACAACTGTGGGTCAAGTCGATCGCGATGGAATTGAATAGGGATAAATGTAAGGTCAAAAAAGTAAGTATAGGTTGGGGGAATCCTAACTGAACAGCACTCCTTGTGGGAAAGACCTGATGTTTTAGGGAGTGATTTTAGAAACAATGATCACTGACATTTAAATTGTTTCAAGATTCACAGAAAGAAAAAAAATGCTAAAAAAAAGTTAGATTCCATTAATGGAGTACCCAAGGCAAAAGCCTTAGGATAACAGAGTAGAAAAGGAGAGGGTCTGGGTTCACAGTCAGAAAGGCTCCTGGGGTGAGGCAGCCTCTCCTGGACTCAGTTTCCTCATCTACAAAAGGAGAGGCTAGGCAGATGATCTATCTGTGCCTTGCTCACATCACATCTGGGATCAGGTCCTCAGTTCTTAGTGCCATGTTTTGGAAAGTACACCAACCAGTCAGGGCATGCACTAAAGACAGTGGCCACATGAGTGAGGGGTCAGGAAGCCATGCCATGCTAGGAGTAATTAGAGGAAATGGAGATAGTTTCACCTGGAAAACAGAAGATAGGGAGGAGGGTCATGATATCTAACTGTGAAGGGTCTTCTCCTCAGTGCTAAGACCAATGACTGACCGAAGGAAGACATTCTTCACCACTGAAGCTGTCTAAGCCCAGGCACTGAGCTCCCCACCACTTGGATTCAAGTGGAAGTGGGATGACCCTTGGGGACCATGTTGTGAAAGCTATTCCTGGGTGGGTTCCAGTTGGACTGGGAGCCTCTGGTGTTGGGCTTCTTGTGGTCTTTTTACCTGACCCTCAAGTTAGAGCATTCTGCAAAGCCCTCTTGGGGATCACTCAGCTCCTAGAAAGCACCCAGCATGGCAGTTCTCTGTCTCCCCAGCCTTGCCAAGGCTTGAAGAAGTGCATGGGCATGTGTAGGAACCACTGTGTCCAGTCAGTGTGGGAGTCATCTCCCCACCCCTCCATCCCTCTGGCTGAATCAGTGAGGACAGAGATTATGAATAGAAAGGTCTTCACCTTTCTATTCATATTCTAAAGTTATTCACCTAAGCCCAATTGTCCACCATATCTCCAGGCTGCACAAAGGACTGTGACCCTGTGGCAAAATAAAGGTTAGGGTTAGAAGTTAGAATTGGGGGGGGGGGGGCGGAGAAAATTTAAAAGTTATGGAAGTGAATTTTGAAAACTAAAAAGCATTAAATTAACTAAAACAAAAAAAGACTTCTGAGTCAAAATCACAATTTTACCAAGAGTACAGTCATGGGAAAGTCAGACAAGTACACTCAGACAAGTACAGTCATGGGAAAGAGGCAGAGAATACTATGTGAAAGTTCTGAAGAAGCTAGTAAGGGAAGCAGGTCTCTTAATAACAACTACCCAAATTACAAGAATTTTTAGAGACAGCAGAGATGGGCACATTTCCCCTACAGCCAGGGATCTGCCCCAGGTTATCTTAAAAAGCAGGGTCTCCAAGGCCCCAATAAAGCATGGCACCTGGCCTCCGTTACATTCCTGAGGGCCAAGCAATTGTGTAAAGGATTCAAAAAATCCTCTCTGCATTTCCTGTCTCTGTGTCTGTATCTGTGTTTCTGTGAAGTGCGTAATCTGACACCCTGTAATGTCCACTATTTGTCTCTCTCTCCCTCCCTGACTCCAGTCTCTTCGGAGGAATGGGAGGGTGGGGGAGAGAGAAAGAGAGAGAAAAATGTTTTCTTGTTTAGGTTTTGTTATGGAAAAGGCAAGCTGGAGAAGTATCAGGTCAAAATTAGAAAGAAATAAGGTTTGGAAACTTTTGGGAAGTAGTTGGACAAAATGCTCTTTCTTTCTCTCTCCATTCCAAATCTGGCCAATTTGGAATGTGAAGAGAGATAAGAAAGAAAACAGGAAACTTTGCCCTCAGATTTAAGTGAAATGTGTTACTCCTAATATCATGTAAGATAAATCAGAATTTATTATACCATTTGGCACTAAGGCAAATTGGGAAAATGCATAGATCTGAGAAAGAGACTCTTTGAACTCCCCAGTATGAGGAGAAGGGACAAGGCACCACTGGAATTTTTTTCCAGAGTACCACTCACCTTTGACTGGTGGTTTCAAAGTTCTCACTTTCATAAAGTTTTTAAGGAGTGAACACAAAAGTGAATATACTTAATGTCATGTGAAATTTTCTGCTTGTGTTATTATTGTATTTCTAAATTATAGTAAAATTCTCCTATATTGTAAAACTTGAGTGACCATTGTGAATCAGAAATGATGTTAGCAGCATTGCTAACCCTGTCTTATAATGTTTATAACCGCCATTTAGAAAACCAGGTATTTCTACCTTTACCTGTAGTTAATAGGAAAGTTTACAGCTAAAACAATTTGGCCAGCACTTATGAAACTTGTAAAATTGTTAACTAAGTTATTTGGGGTTACTGTTTTAATGCTAAAACCTAAAACTGTTAAATGATTACTGTATGTAGAAAGAAGGGAATTGTGTGAAGCCTTATCAGGTTGGTTCTGCCTATTCAGAACAGTCCTCCTGTGTGGAGGGCAACAGGCAAAGGGCACCAGTATTAACCCCTTCCTGGAGTCCATGTTAATTCTCCTTATTTTGCAAATTGCCATGGCCCCTGGAACCTATCTGCACTGGCAAGGTCATCAGCCCTGGGAAAAGAACTTGTTTAAGATATGTAAATTCTAAACAATGAACTTGGCTTGCTGAGAGATTGCAGGTTTATGTACAATAGATAGAAAAGATTCTAATGATTGGCTTTTATACCAGGACAAGTTTAAATTTGAGAAGGAAGGATGTTTAATTAAATCCCTTCTATTTATGTGAGTCCTGGAAAATCTCTAATTGCTTATTGCAACTCCATGAGAGTAAAAGCAACTGTACCTGGCTCTAAGCTGTGATTGGTGAAACTTGCTGTTTAGGGCAAAAGGCACTTGGGACCATAACTAATTTTGCTTTGAGTTTGAATTTGGGTATAGCTGTCTGCATTAACTCAGTATCTAAGAGAAATGCCACAAGCTACTCAGAAGGAATGTGATCCTGTACTGTTAACAGGTGGAGGTTTGCATTTGGGAAAAAGCTGAGGGGACAAACATAGTCTCAATCTAGGAAGGGATCCTCCTGGCTCAGTTTCCCCTTGTGTTCCTTTGAAAAGGAATGTTCCCACCTGACTATTCCTGAGTTTAGCTATGGAAATAGATACTACATAATTTAAGAATTGTAACTATATTTCAATTTAAACAAAGCCAAGGATGTTTTATCCTGTCATATTTGGCATGTCACATGCCCCTGCTTTTTTCCTTCCATAGCAAATTTCTATTATCAGAGCAAGTAGTCAGTATAAGATGTGAACTCTTTTGTGTTATCTTACTGGGAAATCTAATAATATTTTTATCTAGAACTAGAATATATTCAAAAAATTATACTACCTGCTTAAGACTAACTTTAAGATGTTCGCTTTGTTTTAAAGGATTCTAAGAGCAGCAGTATTTTTCCTGTGATCAGTCTCCTACTGTTACCAATGTGAGATTCTATTACAACACCTTTTTGACCAGGAAACATTGTGATATCTGGGAATTCTGCAGTAACTAGAAACTTTGTTTACTCTGGAATTTGTGTTACGTAAGGACTTTTGCACCAACTTAGTAAAGCTTTATAAACAATGGTAAAAATGCATGTGAGCCACTTAAGGCTTGCTTTGTAAATATTCCTTAAGGTATGTGAGAATGTTATTTTGTTATTTGATTGGTATCATGCCTATCTAAAGTTTTTTTTTAAATTTAAATTTATTTATTTAACATATTTGGTTTTCAGCATTGATTTTCACAACAGTTTGAATTACAAATTTTCTCCCCATTTCTACCCTCCCCCCCACTCCAAGATGGCTTATATTCTGGTTGCCCTGTTCCCCAGTCAGCCCTCCCCTCTATCACCCCTCTCCCCTCTCATCCCCTTTTCCCCTCCTTTCTTGTAGGGCAAGATAAATTTCTACGCCCCATTGCCTGTGTATCTTATTTTTTAGTTGCATGCAATAACTTTTTTTTTTGAACATCTGATTTTAAAACTTTGAGTTCCAAATTCTCTCCCCTCTTCCCTTCCCACCCACCCTCCCTAAGAAGTCGAGCAATTCAACCTAGGCCACACATGTATCATTATGTATAACCCTTCCACAATACTCATGTTGTGAAAGGCTAACTACATTTTGCTCCTTTTCAACCCATCCCGCTTTATTGAATTTTCTCCCTTGACCCTGTCCCCTTTCCAAAGTGTTTGTTTTGATTACCTCCACCCCCATCTGCCCTCCCCTCCATCATCCCCCCGCCTTTTATTTTATTTTTTTTTATCTTCCTCCCTCTTCTTTCCTGTGGGGTAAGATACCCAACTGAGTATGTATGGTATTCCCCCTCAGGCCAAATCTAATGAGAGCAAGGTTCACTCATTTCGCCCTCACCTGCCCTCTCCCCTCCTCCCACAGAACTGCTTCCTCTTGCCACCTTTATGCGAGATAATCCACCCCATTCTATCTCTCCCTATCTCCCTCTCTCAGTATGTTGCTCTCTCATCCCTTAATTTCATTTTATTTCTTTTAGATATCTTCCCTTCATCTTCAACTCATCCTGTGTCTGCACTCTCTCTTTTACATATATATATATATATACATATATAAACACACATATTATATATACACATACATACACATACATACATATACACATAGATATATACATACATACACATTCACTCATATATATACATAAACATATACATATATATATGCATATTCCCTTCAACTACCCTAATACTGAGGTCTCATGAATCATACACATCATCTTTCCACGTAGGAATGTAAACAAAACAGTTCAACTTTAGTAAGTCCCTTGCAATTTCCGTTTCTTGATTACCTTTTCATGCTTCTCTTGATTCTTGTGTTTGAAAGTCAAATTTTCTATTCAGTTCTGGTCTTTTCACTGAGAAAGCTTGAAAGTCCTCTATTTTATTGAAACTCCATATTTTGCCTTGGAACATGATACTCAGTTTTGCTGGGTAGGTGATTCTAGGTTTTAATCCTAGCTCCATTGACCTTCGGAATATCGCATTCCAAGCCCTTCGATCTCTTAATGTAGAAGTTGCCAGATCTTTGGTTATTCTGATTGTGTTTCCACAATACTCAAATTGTTTCTTTCTGTCTGCTTGCAGTATTTTCTCCTTGATCTGGGAGCTCTGGAATTTGGCAACAATATTCCTAGGAGATTTCTTTTTGGGATCTATTTGAGGAGGCGATCGATGGATTCTTTCAATTTCTATTTTGCCCTGTGGCTCTAGAATATAAGGGCAGTTCTCCTTGATAATTTCTTGAAAGATGGTATCTAGGCTCTTTTTTTGATCATGGCTTTCAGGTAATCCAATAATTTTTAAATTATCTCTCCTGGATCTATTTTCCAGGTCAGTGGTTTTTCCAATAAGATATTTCACATTGTCTTCCATTTTTTCATTCCTTTGGTTCTGTTTTATAATATCCTGATTTCTCCTAAAGTCACTAGCTTCCACTTGCTCCAATCTAATTTTTAAAGTAGTATTTTCTTCAGTGGTCTTTTGGATCTCCTTTTCCATTTGGGTAATTCTGCCTTTCAAGGCATTCTTCTCCTCATTGTCTTTTTGGAGCTCTTTTGCCATTTGAGTTAGTCTGTTTTTTAAGGTGTTGTTTTCTTCAGTGTATTTTTCAGTATTTTTTGGGGTCTCCTTTAGCAAGTCATTGACTTGTTTTTCATGGTTTTCTCGCATCCTTCTCATTTCTCTTCCCAATTTTTCCTCTACTTCTCTAACTTGCTTTTCCAACTCCTTTTTGAGTTCTTCTATGGCCTGGGGCCAGTTCATGTTTTTCTTGGAGGCTTTTGTTGTAGGCTCTATGACTTTGTTGTCTTCTTTAGGCTCTATGTTTTGGTCTTCTTTGTCACCACAGAAAGAATCCAAAGTCTGAGACTGAATCTGGGCGTGTTTTCGCTGCCTGGCCATATTCCCAACCAACTAACTTGACCCTTGAGTTTTTCAGTGGGGTATGACTGCTTGTAGACTAACGAGTTCTATGTTGCACGTTTGGGGGGGAGGTGCCAGCTCTGTCAGACCCGCACTGCTCCTTCCCCAAGGACCCCCAACCCGAACTGGGCTTAGATCTTTGGCAGGCTGTGCACCCCTGCTCTGATCCGCCACTTAATTCCTCCCACCAGGTGGGCCTGGAGCCGGAAGTAACAACAGCTGTAGCTGCCCCACCTCCGCTGCCCCCGGGGCTGGAAGCTGAACCGCGAACTCCTTCCACTCCCGCAGCTTTTCCCACTAACCTTCTCCGCAGTCTTTGGTGTTTGTGGGTCGAGGGGTCTGGTAACTGCCACAGCTCACATATTCAGGGCGCTAGGGCCCCCTCTGCCCGGCTTCTGGTCTGGATGGTCCACACCGCTCAGGCTGGGCTCTGCTCCACTCCGTTCCCAGCTCCCAGCTCTGTGTGGAATAGACCTCACCCAGAGACCATCCAGGTTGTCCTGGGCTGGAGCCCTGCTTCCCTCTGCTGTTCTGTGGGTTCTGCCATTCTAGAATTGGTTCAGAGCCATTTTTTATAGGTTTTTGGAGGGACTCGGTAACGGAGCTCACTCTAGTCCCTGCTCACCAGCCGCCATCTTGGCTCCGCCCCCCCTATCTAAAGTTTTGTTACAATTAATGATGCTAAAAAGAAAAATGGTTTGTGGTTTATTTTACAAATGCCATCAAAGAAATATGACATGACTAAAAGGTTAAGATTCTATATGCATTGTGCTAAGATCACTCTTGTAGGAGAATGGACAGAAAGCTGGCTCCTACCAGAAGAGAAGAAGATGCTGAGATGCAGTGCTGGAGATGGCTGGAACAGATACTAAGGACCAGAGGATTTCACTGACAATGTTCCTTGCCAGACAGCTGTATAAGAAAGGACTTTTTGAATCTTAAAGAGACAATTGCATTTCTATTTCTCTTTGACTTTCTGTATGAATATTCATAAAGGGGACTGCCCCCTTTGATTTGTCAATGTGTTCATCAGTCCTTCTGTTTCAACAATCTGGCTAGCAGCTGCTGTGGGTGTGAAAGACCAACACAAGCCCAACAATGAGCACGCTGCCAAAGCCCAGGTTCTTTTGATCTGCTTTACTAAGGAAAGTAACATTAAGGGGTTAACAAGCTTATTTTAATCCAGCACACAAATATCACTCACTTAGTTCAGGGGAAAAAGCCAGCACCCTGAACTTCAGAGTAAAATACAAACAAAGTACAAACATCGACAGACAGACCTTGTCTGATTCAAATCCCAACATATAGTTACCAGAGTTTAACAAAGTCCCAACATCCAGGTTATGAGCTGGAGGGCTCTTAGCTACAGCTGCCTGGAGTCTCCGCATCAGCGAGCACCACCAAGAGTGAGAGCCCTGAGCAAATAGCTCTGTCTTCTCTTCTTATACCATTTCAGACATCATCAAATGTCATCTGAATGACCAGAACTTAGGTTCCTATGATTGGCTCTTGAGTTAGCACCTCTCCCCTTAGTACCCTGGGAGCTTCACACCCACATAGGCTTAGCACCTAATAGGGGTTTGGGCCTGGGGCTTAGCACCTAGTAAGACTCAATGTAATACACTGAATTAATCAAAGGAAACAAAAGCCAAACTCTTCAAGGGCACTTGGTTGAACTGAGTGCCAAGAGCCCATTTTGCTTACCAACACACCTTCCCATATTTACTTTAAAGGGGGTTACTATGTACAAGCTTGTCTCCCATATCCCTATTTCTTTGTATCTACAAATTTATGGCATAATCATAATGTGACACAAGATATAAGTGATTTAAAATTTATCACCCACCTAATTGAACACAGCAAAGCCCCAGGAATTGATACTGAAGGCATCACCAATGAGTTATTGCAACTCCTGAAGTAAGTCAAAGCAACATTGTTGCCACTTTCTTCCCTTGTTTGCCTTCCTAACACTATTGTGTCTCAGAGGGCCCTGCCTTCTACAAGTTATTATTTGGCTCATCATTAGCTTAAGCTCCATTTTAAAAGAAGGGGGGAGATGTAGATATAGAGGGCCAGCTCTGAGAAAATCAATGCTGGGATAAAATACAGGCCAGGTTTTCACTAAAGCCTGTTCTTGCCCTTGGGCTGATAACTCAGGATGCAGCCTCTCCAAACCCCCTCTGCAAAAAGGGAACAAAGCATGAGGAAGACATGCAATGTAGCAAATGTTTCCCACGAGGACTTGTTGATTCTGCTTGCCTAGAAGGTATATAAGCTTTTTCCCTCAGCCTAATAAATGGAGTTGTGCTATACTCTTCCGCCTGGCCCATGTCTTCTTTTCACTCTCCGCACATTTGGCCATCTCCGGCCATTCAGTGCCACAGCTGCTGGCGGCAATCAGTCATCATGGTGTGGTGCCAATGGAGATGGCCACAGCTCCCAGAGGGAGACCACCTTCAGGCCAGAACAAAGATCCTCCCTCTAACTTGTCCACAGTCAGCCAGCTGGTAAATAACAAAGGTAAAATTTGAACCTGGGTTTCCTAAGTACAGGTCTACCACTATCTACTTTACCACCCTGTCTCTCTAAGAGGCGAATGCCAGAGGAGAAACAGACAACATGAGAGAGATTTATTACATAGAAACAGATAAACATATGTTTATACATATATATATATATATATATATATATATATATATATACACACATGTATATGTATATATACACACACACATATCTATGAAGGAGAGTGAATGAAAACATGAAAAAAAGAAGACACAAGCTCTGTGTCTCCTGCCAAAGGCTTCAGTGCCCGAGCTGGATCTATTTTCTTTGAATAGGCTCTAATACTGGCTGCATCTTGTAAAATCAATGTCATTTCTGGGCAGTGGGTCTGCTTTGTTGGTCTGAGATGTCTTGAGCATCTTAACTGTATTAGGTGGTAGGTGATTTATAATGTGGTTAGTGCAGTACTGGCTCAGAATTAAACTTATTCCATAATTCATTTGATTGACAATTTTAACTTCTCTCCATGCAGTGTGGTACAGTAGATAAGAGCACCTTGGACACAAAACGCTAACCCTGCCTACACAGCTAATCTTTAATAGCAAGAAAATCATTCAAAGGAGTAGTGGCATCGAGGGCACTGGATTTTGAGACTGTGGACCTGGGTTCTAATCTCATCTCTGCTAAGTATTAGCTGTGTGACCTTGGGTAAGTCACTTCTCTTTTCTGGGCTTTAGTTTCTTCTTCTGTGAAATGAGGAATTTAAACTAGGTGGTCTCTAAGATCTAAATCTCATGATCCATTTTGTAATGGGAGAAGGGAAGCCCTGTATGAATTAGTAAAAAGCCTAAATAAGAGAGAGACCAAATAACTATCTGATTATTTGGTGAGACACACAATGACAAAATAGAAGGCTTCTGCCAGGTTGGTGCCCACTTGCTATTTTGCACTTCTTGGGGTCAGAATGATCACAAATATTCAATTTACGGGGACCAAAGTGGGGACTTGAGTTAATTACACTAATATTTGAAGAGCATGTCACATACTTGGTGTGCCCTCCTTGGAGTTCTGGGAGTGTGATTTCGGGCCTTCGAAGATGGTGATAAACTGCACCAAGATAAGAGAGAAAAAGAAAACATCAATTTCTTCTGTAGTATAGAATATTAAATTCCTGTGACCCCTACCATGGGCCTTCTGTACAAACCAGGGAAAGGCTCAGAAGGAGTTGTCAAGGACACAGCCACCACTGCCCTTGTGACCCAATGTCATCAGTGCCCCAGCCCTTTATGTAATTTGTGCCTTAAGACCTCCAGCAATTTGCAGTACAACCTACCCCCCACACCCCAACACGCACAGCAGAAAAGGAACCAAGCCACACAGTAAGCAGACAGTGTAGTGCCAGAGACAGATCTTAGTGTGAAGGCCAGTTTAGAAACACCAAAGCAGAAATCTGGGTAGCTCTGCTTTTATAAACTGGCTAGGGGAGAAAGGGCCTTAGAAAGCACTTGTCCAAAGGTGGTAGCTGGGGCTTGCCTTACCTCCTTCACTCAGTGATGCTTGAAACTCCTTTCTTTTTACTTTTTTTGGAGGGGGGAAGGCAGGGCAATTGGGGTTAAGTGACTTGCCCAAGGTCACACAGCTAGTAAGCATGTCAAGTGTCTAAGGCCGGATTTGAACTCAGGTCCTCCTGACTCCAGGGCTGGTGCTCTATTCACTGTGCCACCTAGCTGCCCCATTAATACTTTTTTCTTAAGAGCATAAAGCCTTTTATTCCTCAACTATAGATACAGTACAAATTGAAATTCCTTTGGGAGAAACAATACCGTCTTCTCATTTATAGGAAGGAGTCAATGATTCCTTTCTCGAGCAGGTTTTAATAGAGGGGACAGGACTCTAAAGCAAGGGCATTGAATGGGAAAACTGCAGAGAGCAATTTATACCACAGTCTGAGACAGACGACTTTGGAAGCTTTAAGAATTTGGAGCAGTGCAAGAATGAGGACCCATGATTCCAGAGAACTCATGGTGAAGCAGGCCACCCACCTCCTGACAAAGTGGGGATGGACTCAGGGTGCAGGATGAGACAGACACTTTTTGGACATGGCCAATATGGGTGAATTCTTTTCCTTAACTTTGCAAATCTGTCACAAGGGTTTTGTTTTTCCTTTTCTTTTTCAATGAGGGGAGGGAGAGAAAATAAAACCTTGCCAATTAACAAAAAAATAAACTTTTTAAACACAAAAAAAGGAAGCTGGTAAGAGCAGTCCTTGTGGCAAAAATAATCAGGTCACATTAGCATGTACAGAGGAGAGAAGCAAGGCCTAAATTCAACAATGACCATCATCAGGTCTTTTCCCTTAGTTTGTTTCTTCAACTATAAACATGGAATCTTAAGACTTGCCCGGTGCTGCTGTGAGGACTGTGGCTGGAGAAATGGGAGCTCTTATTAATAGGTTGGTTCTCTGAAGGGGACATCATTTGGCATTCATGGTCTTTCAGGCCACAGGGGAGCCAGGAAGGGGTCAGAGGAAGGCTCTTCTTAGTGACCACCAAGTCATATTGGATGTGGCCACTTCAGGCCAACTTTCCTATTTGGGTCTCAGCTCACCCTCCACTCTTATGTGTGGCTTTGAAATACATACCTGAAGGCTGCTTGTTTCATCTAGTGTCTTGGCCTCTTCCAGATACACTGTGAGCAAAACACAAAGTAGTGAAAGTCTAAGATCCCTGCTTGAACAGTGGTCATTTATAAAGGAGGCCAAATTTCTATCACACTTGGTCTTGATAACTCACCCAACATCTCTCAACCAGAATTAAGTGCTTAAGTCAGTTAAATTGGAATCTTTCCAGGGTAAAGCTGAAGCCTAAAGAGGTGTGGTCCTTGATAGTGTTGGGGGGCTGGCTCTGGCTCCCTTGGGAGAGATTATAAAAGATGGACCATGGTATAGCATTAAAGTATAGTAGATTAGATGCAGGGCTGGCTCTGCCAGGAATCCTGCAGGATCATGGGCAAGCTATTTCCCCTCTCTGGACCATCTGTAAAATGCAGGGGGTGGGGTTGGACTTTAACTCTAGGATGCAGGGAACGTGTATGTGATACTTCATGTTCTCCGCCAGTTGCAGGCTGTTATTTCTAGTGAGGGATTGGCAGCGAGACATGGCGATGGAAAGTCTTTCTTGGACACTGTGACTCAACTTTAGCAACTAATTTAAATGGGTCACGGGATTGGAAAGTGTTGGGCTAAACTCAAGTGCTGTGGCTTGAGCTTTACATCCCCCACAGGAGTTTCCATTCTCCTCCTAAGCCTATACTGATACACTCATTTGTTCTCTCTTCCCTCCCCCATCATCTTCCCTTTTCTCATTCTCCCCGCCCCCCATATAGTGTAGACTTCTCAGAAAGTTCAACTAGGAAAATGTGGCAACAATTTAAAGTCATACATTCTTTTACTGGAATTGGACATCAAAGATAAACCTGGACCTCCTCTTATGTCCCAGGTGTGGGATAGGGAAATCCATGAGAGCCTACCTAACTTGTGGCTTCCACTGAGAAACTCTACACTCCTGGGCTCTTGGCTCACTCCCATGCTTTAGGATTTTCTGAGTGCTTTGCTCATAACATATTTTATCATCTCCACTTTTGTAGATGAAGAAACTGAAGCACTGAAATCTGGCTTATCAGGGACAAGACAGTTGTCTGACTGTATAGGGTAGGGTCATGGAGAAGGAGAGTCATTATCTCTCTTGCTTCATCTCCTGCCTCCCCAGTTATTGATTTTTGGCTACTTTAGCTGCTTCAGACTGCCTATACCCATATCCTTCCTTCTCCCTTGCCTCCAAGTCCACATCACTTGTGTTGGCCAAACTATGTGTGACAAACTCTTCTGCCTTGAATGTTTGGTTCTCTACTTTTTCAGTGGATCTGTGATCTTATCAATAGACGTGTTCCCTCCATTAATGTAGCTCTTAATCCAGCCTCACCTTCACAACCTGGGCTGTTCTTGTCCATGTCCTCCCATGTCTCATCCCCAGAGGATATACCTACCATGTCAGAAGACTTCCTAACTCTAGGGTTTTTTACATTTCTTTGGGAACAAATACAATCTTTGGGCTAGCATTGACACTTCCAATATTTCCATTCAAGAATTGGAATAGTCAAATATTTGCCATGAGAGCATAGTTGTTGTAAAGTCAGACTATGGCACCATTTAGCATATAATAATGGTTCAGATAAACAAGCCATTGCTGTGTTGACTGTGAATCATGTGTGTAAATTATTCACTTCTGGAAAGGCAAACAAATTGGTGACATAATCCTGAGGCTTTCCACTCTGGCAGCCTTAAGAAGTGAGTAGAGTGGAAGGTTCAAAAGCTCCCCTACTGGACTTGGCTTCAACACTTCCTGAGTGACCTTGGACAAGTCCCTTCCCTTCTCTGGGGCTTTGTTTCCTCATCTCCAAAATGGGAATCATCATGAATGTACCACCTTCCTTGTAAGGTGCTTGGTCATAGACATTCAAGTGTCATATAAATATGAGTTCCTATGAGTATTTCTCTACTGCAGTCTTCTCTTGATGCTTTAGCATAACATGAAAGTGATACTTGGCTTGTGGTCTTCAAAGTCAGGCCTAGTAACAGCATCTGACCTCCAAGGCCTACGCTAGCTAAGGGTATGAGAAACCTTCTCATTAGAAAATTGACCTTGGAGTAATAAATATTTTCAGCCATTAACAAATCATGAAGACAGTATACTAAGGCAGGGCTGTCCAACCTTAGGTTTTTATTGAAACAACAGACAATATATTTTGATTTGCCATTTTAGTGAGAACTCTGTGGTAGCTCGGCTTCATTTACTAAAGCATTTATGTAAATTTCTATGCTTGTAGCATAAATCGCACTGCGGGCTGCAATGTGGCCCATAGGCCGCATTTTGGACAGCCCTGTGCTAAGGGATGGAGGGAGGACTAATAAGGATGAAATCATGTCAATTTTGAAATATTTTATGTATATTACTAGTATTATTTAATAACTTCAAATTTAAAAGGTATCAAATCAGTGACCAATATTTCTTAAATATGCTCTAACTCAAAATAAAAAAAAAAAAGTAATCAAACCGTCAGTTGTTTTCTTGCCCGATCCTGTGCTGTCTCTGCTGGGAAAAAAGAGAATGTTTCATTTTCTGTTTAGTCAGTAAAGGAAGGAATTACATGTTAGTTAAAAGAGCAACTTCTCAAGTATTGATATAGTCAGATCGTGACAAAAATGGTCCCTTCCAGGTCTCAAGGCAAGCAGAATGTTGTAGAACCAAAGTACAGTGATACCTGGAATAACCTTGGTTTAGATTTATCTGCATCCTTTCTCACCTTTGTTGCCAATCCCAGTCCTAGCTGCTAACCATTGGGGTGGCTTGGCATTTAGCACTTGGGGCAAGTAAGAGGGAGTGCTCAACTGGGGTGCAGCCACCAAGTGGAAGAGAGGAAGTAAACCTCAGCTCATGGGCCTGGCAAGGGAAGAGCTGGTGAATGAAGCATGCTCTCTCTCTCCCAGAAGGTGCTGTGGGTGCTCTTAGGGCTTGAAACTGATGATAACCCTGGCAGGAGGGAAAGATCTGGGAGCTGGGGCATAACTGAAGGGAAACCACAGTGGGGAGAAAGGTTTTAGATAGCCCAGGTGTACCACAATGGCCCTGGTTGCCTGGTGCTTGAGATGACAAGGTATAGAATTTTGTCTGCTTTATAGTGTTGCTAAGGGCATAAAAATTGGATCAGAGCATTTAGAGCTTGAAGGAGCCTTCGAGATAATCCAATTCTCACCCTCCATTTTACAGAGGAGGAAAAAAGCCCACAGACTAAAGCAAAGTTGTCCATTGCCACCCAGTAAATAGCAGAGGGCCAAATCAAATCCTGTTCCTTTCTCTCCAAAGCTGTGATTTTCCCACTAAACAATTCTTCTTTTCACTTAGTTTCCTATTTAAAAACTGATATAATTGAAAGTTTCCACCTTTTCAGAAAGACGGTATTAGAAAACCCAGGCCCCCAACAATCTCCAGAAGAATAGAGGCAGAAATATCTAATGTTTAAAAAGTGAGGGAGAAGAGGTAGGAAGAAAGGGAAATAAAAGATCCTGAAAGGGTAATAGCCTCTCAGAAAGGAAAAAGGAATGGCTAAAGAAATGAGCAAGCAGGGTACATAACACTGGAAACATGATGAAGATATTTTCTGTTGAAAGAATTCAAAGAAAAGATGCCAGAAGGAAAAAAGAATGAACTAGCACCAACCATGGTCCCAAAAAGGAATCCAGAACTTTCACAAAACTCATCAAATTTAATAATAATAAACACTTAAGGGGGAATAAGGAATTGGTGAGACCTGTCATTAGGTGTTCTCCCCAACCCCCACAAAAAAGGGAATGAGATAGAATGATAATGAAAATGAATATTGAGAGTCTTGTGGAAAATAGGTAAAAATCAGAAGTTAATGAGAAATTGAATTGTTCTACTGAAAGACCAAAAGGCTGCAAAACGTGATGGAAAGTCACCTGGAGGAAGGCTTCAGGATGCAAGAGTAAAGATGGTGGAGCAAGATGACAGAGTGTGGAGAGGCAACTGGTGAACTGTCACACGTCCTCAAGAATGTGAAGGAAGGAAGAGTCTGGACACCATATTTCAGGAAATCATTTCTCACCTGGACACACAACTCGGGTTCTTCTCTGACTTTTCCACTATGCCTCTTCTTGGAGTACCTTCCCTGGCTCCCCTCCCCACCTTGCTTTTTGGGTTATTTTGTGTGTTGTCTTCCCCCATTAGACTGTAAGCTCCTTGAAGGGACTATCTTTTTTTTTGGATCCCCAGTGTAAGCCTGGCACATAGTACACACTTAATAAATGTTTCACTGACTACTGGCAGGCTGGAATAATACAAGAAAAATTTCCAGAATTAGGAAATGATCAAAGGATAAGCTATAAAATAGGCATTGCATCAGTCACCAACAGGAAAGAATGCCAGATTCAACTCACCCAAACACACTGGTGTCAAACACTAGAGCTATCCTGACAAACAGAAGATTTTACAAGTAGTTAAGATGAGAAACATTACTTATTATTAACATCAATTATTCATTTAAGATAAAAAAATTACTGGCACAAGTAAGCCACAATGAGGCCTCTGATATGCAAATCAACCAAGAACTGCTGGTAAAAGAGGCCAGGCTTAGCTAAGAGCTTTGATGTGCAATTATGAACTTCAGCCTGGGCTGGCTAAAAATGGGTTTTAGATTTAATATTACATAGGGTTAGCAAAACACAAGGGGTAGGGAGTAGTGTGATCTATAGTTTTCTCAGGGTAGGAGGAGACAAACTTGGGAGAGGCACTAAAATGATAGATAATAAAATTGAATATTCTTCCACTTTCATCACTATTGAGGCAACAGTGGCTTTGGCTCAATGAACAAATAGCAAGGCAGCAGCCAGGTTGTCTCGATTGGTAACTTGAAGGCCATAAACAGGCTGGGGGTGGGGGCAGAGAAGGAGTAAATGAAATGTATAGGTATATGAATGTGTGTATGGCTAGATGGATACATTCACATACACATATGTGGAACTATGCATATATACATATACACATATGTATACATGTATAAAAATACACACATATATTACAACAGAATTCCCAACAACAGCAAAGTGAAAGGCAAGGAGGAATGAGAAGATGGAACTCTTTTATTGCAGGTATTACAAAAAATGGATAATTGAGGGAGAGAGAAGAACAGATAATCCCAAAGTGGCACTTCCATTTAGGAAAGGAGGGAAAGGGGGAAGATTGAAACCATGGAAAAACTTTGAGAAGAAATGGTAAGAACTTAGGATCCATCTTTGGTGATGAATGAGTGTGTTTTCCCATGCATATGTGTAAGACAGGTTTGGACTTATTCTAGTGAATGAAGGTAGTGCACATCCCTTACTGATAAAAACTTAATTTAGCAGAGTATGACAGAACCATATTTAGCAATTATAACTGTGACCATAAATGGATTGACTTCTGCTATTCCACAGAATAGGGTTACAGAATTGATTAAAAAAATCCAAGACAACCATATGTTGCCTTTGGGAAATATACTTAATGCCCAAGACACAGATTTAAATTGAAAAGTTGGAATAAGATTTACTGTGCTTCAGGTAAATCCTGTCTTTGACACATACTAGCAGTATGACCCTGGAGAACTGGTCCCTAATCTCTCAGGACCCCCAGACAACCCTCTGAGATTATAAATGGCAGAGCAGTTGCTCCTCTACATAGTGGAGGGAGTTTCCCTAGCTACCAGCAGAGGTTAGAGAAGTTACAGGTTCAGCCCCCAAAAGTGCTTCTGTTAAAAATCAGAACCTATAGTCATGATAATCAGGCAAGGCTGAATTCAAATTACAAAGCATTATAAAATAGAAACATGGGGACTATGTTATGCTTAAAGGCACCATTCATAAAGAAAGTATACCAATAGTATCTACCTGACAGCATAGCAACTACATTTTTAAAGAAGGTAACTGATAAACAGGAAAAGAATTATAGATATGAATAGAATCCTGGAAAAATTAGGTTTAGGTAAGTGAATTCACTTATCCAAATCTTCATGGAATGTTTTCAAAAACAGTCCAATTTGGGTATTAAAAAACTTATAAATAAATTTGGAAAACAAATTCTGCTACCTTTACAGAAACAATCAAAAGCAGTAAATTACTAAAATATAGCCAGAATATAGAGTCCTAGGTGGAAGAGTGACAGGTTCAGTGCTCAAATTACAGAGAACAAAAGCAATCTTCCCATGTCACTGCCTAGCTCAAAGGCCTTCAATGATTCCCTCTAGCCTCTAGAATAAAATACAAAGCCTGCCATTTAAAGCCTTCCATAATCTAGCTTCAACATATTGCCAAGTCTTATTTCCTCTTTCTTTCACATGGGAAGGTACAAAGCGATGCCAACTGAAGAATTAAACAATGGACACACTGACTACAACTATGTAATTAGAGACAACCATAACAGCAACAAATTCATATGAAAGAGAAATGACAGTCAAAGAGGATCACAGAAACAAGTAGAATGATTTGGTCACTACAGGGCCAAAGGCAATGTGGATATCTTTCGTTGTGAGTTTAATAAAGGCTAAAGAACAGAGGGGAAGGGACATTAGGATGATCATTTGCACTCTCTTCTGGCTTGCTCTTCCAATGTCTTTTTCTTATTCTGGTGTTTACATATTAGAACACTTATGCTTCTCACAGGAGCTCAAAATAAACTTATTTGTGAAAAATAAAACCATACCCTTCAGAAAGCATCTCTTGGTTGTATGAATATGAGCTCATAGTTCTGTGTATCAGGTAATGTGGAGGCTCTGCAGCAATGGTTTTCCCCTCTTCTTGCTGGAAAAAAAAGTACAAGAAAAGCATCAAAGCAGAGTTTTAAGCAAGTCTAATAAAAATCTATCATAGAAATGAATGGTCTGGGGCATCAGATAGGGGGTGGGGCTTAGCTAGATTGATCTCAACCCTCCTGGCTCTGTCTTGCAGCCATGGCATTCCTGTCCAGAAAACTCAGCATTCTACAACTCCAGAGTAGAGACCAAATGTGTTGGGAGGCCCTCTTGGGGATGATTTTTTTACACTTGGCTCAGGGCAACCCCATTTTCTTTTTTTCTAATGCTTCTTAGGATCATCACAGGATTATAGCTTTAGAAGAGGAAACTAAGGCACAGAGAAGTGAAGTCTGAGAGACAGGATTTAAACCCAGGTCTTCCTAACTCCAAGTCTAGTGCTCTGTTCACTACATCCTGCTGCTTTTTCTCAAGGCCTAAATTTCCATATTTCTTCTCTCCAGCTAAGGTCAGCGTTGCTTCATCTTTTAAGTATCTACAACTCACTTCACTACTTCAAGGATATAGGATTTTGTTGGGGGTAAGGGTAAGGGGCTCCTTTTGCTGACACAGATTTCAGTCTCTCTGGGAGATGCTTTGGCTAAAACTTCATCCCTCTGTGGCAAACCTTACTCTGAGTCTCTAGAAATTATCTAGGGTAGGCCTCAGACAACAGACACTCCCCATCTGTCACTGGGCTTGCACCTTCATGTCCCAATGAGGCATCAGAGGAGTATTTAGTGAAAGAAATATCATATATTTACAATATGATAATATAATTGGCACTGTGGTGACATTGTGAAATCACTTAATTTCAGACATGGAAGGAACCTTGGAGATCATAAATCAGAGAAAGGCTGCCCAGGAACATACTAACTTTTTCTGCCAATTCAAAGGTGCTCCTCTTAGGATTGAGAGGCTTCAGTTCTCCATAATCAAAGAACTGACCACTATTATGAGAGAGCCAAAGTTACCTATGGTCACATTTGTCACTTATGGAGGACTGTGGCTTTTCTTCTAAGTCATAAGACTCGATCTTTGACAAGGATGCTACCTGGGTAAGTGCTTCACTTTCTGCGACAGCTATTGGCACTTCTGGCTCCTCTGGCTCCTCTGGCTCGTCTGCCTCTTCTTGGGCTCTTGGTTCCTTGATCTGACTTGGAGAGGCTTCAATACTTTCTGGTGTGGTAGTAGAAGTAGCCTGACAACACTTGCTTATGGACAATAGTTTCTTCAGGCTACTGGAACTCAGTGAAGACTTGGGTAAACTGACTTTACTTTCTGGGACTTTCTCCTCTTCCTCCATTTCCATTAGCTCAAGGGCACACTCTTCTTTTAAAACAACTTCTCGGGAGCCAAATTCTTCCTCATCAGAGATTAAGCCATCATCCCCCCTATTCTCTGTCTCTTCATCAATGTCATGGGCAACCAGACGAATAATAAGATCCTTTTTGCTCTGGACATCTTTTAAGAGTTCCACCCTGGTGATATCGGGCTTTCTTACGTTCTGAAATGAGTTCCTGGAAACAGGCTGAAATTAAAGAGATTGTGAATATTTCAAATAACTGTCTCAGGGTATTTTTTTCATCAGGCTTTTATTGCAATACAGTGATTTGCACATGATTTCTAGTTTTAATTTCGTAAAGTGATTCATTATCAAATCACGTTTACTAGTATACTGTAGTATTTCTAAGAAACATGAAATGTATAAAGAATGTTTGGTGTTCCTACATTTTTTCCATATTCATGATAATGCTAATTTATATCAATTTGTTTGATACACATAAGGGAAGGGACTAACATGAATTGTGGCTTTTTTCTAATTTTTACTGCTTGAATCTTATCTTTTTCATAACCAACATACGTGCTATGCATAAGAGCTTAGAGGCACCTTAGAGATCACCTAGTTCAAGTTTTGCGTTTCTAATCTCATTAGCTTGAGGGGAACTCCTAGTGTGGATATTCCTATCACCAATGTAGATCCAGAAAGATTTACTGTCAGATAATTCTGAAGAACCTGTGACAAAAAAAAAAAATGCTATCCACCTCCAGAGAAAGAACGGGTGGAGTCTAAGTGCAGATTGGAGCATATTGGTTTCCTACTTTATTTTCCTTGTTTTTTTTTTGGTGGGGGGGGGGGGGAGGGTGTGTGTCTGTGTTTTCTTTCACAACATGACCAATATGGAAATAAATTTTGCATGACTGCACATATATAACCTTTATCAAATTGTTTGCCTTTTCACTGAGCGGGGAGAGAGTGAGAATGAGAGAGAATTTGGAACTCAAAATCGTAAAAAAAATGGTTATACATTGTTTTCACATGTAACTGGAGAAAAATAAAATATTAAAATTAAAAAAAATGATTTACTGTCAGACAATTGCCTGAAGCACTTATGGGGTAAGATTATTGACCATAGTCACATAGCTAGTACCTTCAGGGGTAGGCTGAATTGAGGTATTCCTTATTGTCTCTCTACTACTCCATGCTATCCTCTCCCCTCTCATTTTACAAGGGAGGAAACTGAGGCCCAGAATGTTTAAGCAATTTATAGTTGCACAGATAGTAAGTGGCAGGGCTGGGATTATAATTCAAGCTCTCTAACCCCAAATCCAGGGCTCCATCAGCTATACCCACTGCATTTCCTGAAGTGTATATACTTTGTTCCTTGAAGTTTTTCCATCACCTGCCCTGGCAGGCTTATGATTTCACAAACCAACCCATAGATAGTTCAAAATGCAGCTATTTCCCTGAAGGATGACAAATCTCGGGTATTCTTGGATTTTTTTTAAAAATGCAAATAGCAGTTGAAAATATGAAAATCTTTTAATAGGGTCTCTCTTCTTCCTGCCCCAATTTACTACTGGAACCTATTTTCAAAAAAAAAGCCTCAAAGAATTATACATTTTAACATTCCCTTCCCTCTTTCTTCAAATGTCACATTTCATTTTACAGTATTAAATGGAACATGAAGAAAAGAAGTTTTGTAGTGTGGTGTGAATAGAACCAGTGAGGCTGGTGACCAGGAGGACACTTAATAGGCTCTATCACAACCTGAGCCTGAGCTTCCTGGATCCTATTACCTTGTTTCTATCTGTCCGCTGGGATTGTTTGAGGAAAGCACTTTGCAAACATTAAAGCACTAGAAAAATGAGTTATGTTGCTTAACCTCCCTGGGCTTCTGCTCCCTCATGGGTAAAATGAGAGGTTAGATTGGTAGCCTCTGAGATCCCTATTAATTCTAGAGCTAACATCTTATGTGTGAGCTTGGGAAAGTCACTTTTGCTCCTTGGGTCTCAGTTTCCCACTCTGTAAAATGAGGGGGTTGGCCTTGGAGAACCCTTCCAGCTCTAGGTCTAGGCTCCTAATATGATTTTGTTCTACTTTCATGGGTTTTGCTGACACTGAACCTCTAAATTACTCAAAAATGTAATTCTGGATCTTAGTACCACTTCGTAGCACCAAGAGCTAGCTTTAAGATAAATGGTGTCCTAAGTATCTTTTGTAATAATCATCATCTTTGGCATTTCTATTGCACATTAAGGTTTCAAATTGCTTTAATACATTATTGTCTTTGATTATCATAACAACCCTGTAAGTTAAGTACTGTTGGTATCCTCTCCCATTTTATACATGAAGAAACTGACATTCAGAGAGGTTAACTGACTTGCCTAAGATCACACAGTGTTTGAAGTAGGACTTGAACTCAGGTTTTTCTGACTCCAAGCCATTTTTCTGACTAGCCATTATTTTATTCTGCCTTTATTTTATAAACAAAAGCGCCACCATAGCTTCTGCAGAAATTAAGACAGTCAAATTTCAGTTATCTGTGACATTCAAGGGGAGCAGTAGTATAGAAAACCCATAATGGTAGAGAACGTCCAAATTATTTCTATTTGACTTTGAATGTGTTTCTATATTTGCATTTGGACATTCGTGTCTCAGTCATTCTGGGAACTTGCACCACTTCCAGACAATGTTCAAATTCTCTAGCTTGCCCAGCTCCCTCCTCTTTTTCCCCTTTTCCATGTGAGAGATGGTCCATTTACACTTTTCTGGTAATGTGATCACTGATGCTCATAAAAAGGAGTCTGAGGCAGAAGTGTAACTAGTGTAAGCAGGATAGGCACAACTTGGGGGTGGTGGACCCAATGAGGTACTCATTTTAATCTGACTTTTTAGAAATGACAGAAAATTCTATCCTCCATGATGTATAGGGATTTTTAAAAATGTGTGTGACCGGTTAAGTCACATGGATTGGTGTGTGGACTTTGAAGTCTCTGGTGGATAACAAAACACAGGGTGATACAATTTTTTAAAACCTTGATTGGGGAGAACCAAGGTGCTCTAATATCTACCCCAGCTCTAGCATGAGGCACTGTAAGATACTGAGGTTCTTTTTAAATCATCAAAGAAAGAGCAATTTTTGAGTCTAATTTTAGTGTTACATATTATTGAATTATTTTTATTCTTTGAAAATTAGAAGGCCACATTGTACATGGTTTGATGCTAAAGTAATAAGATTGAGCCTCACACAAGGTTTCTGGAAGCCAAGTTTGCTACTTTAGCGTCACACTTGGTTTTAGTAATTCTGGGTTAAGCAGAATATTGGATTATCTAGAACATCTCATTCTCTGACCATGCCGAGCTACGTGGTTGGCTGTAATTTACAGACAAGAGCAGCACCAGTAGCAATGCTTGCTCATTATTTTTTTTTTTTTTGACCATTGCTTTTATGCTTACCTCAAAGGGCTTTACATCCAGCCGCCCTGTTTTATCCAAAGAGATCCGTCTTTCCTTTTTCCTAGATTCTATGTCAACTATTTCTGAGGAGTAGCTCTTCCCACTTATTGATGCTCTTCTTAGCTCTGCTAGACTGTGTCCAGTTCTTGACAAACACTGCTTCTTTAGTTTCTCCAGTGGTTGAGTTTTGAGTGAAATCACCGCTAAGTGTTGAGAAACAATGGCTGGATCTATTCTGATTGGCTTATTTCCAAGGTGAGGGACAATTTTAACTTGCAGGTCATCCTCCTTAATGTCCTCTTCTCTTAATAGCATAGAGCCCATTTTTATGGCATGCTCACTGGCTTTTTCAACAATTCGGTCAACATCCAGATCAGTGAAGACATCAGTGGATGAACTACGGGAGCTAACAGATTCTGGGGGACAATGCGAAATCTCACTGATTATTAAGCTAGCTACTTTTTTGGGGAAAAATCTGTTCGTACTTTTTATATCATGAAAGAATTCCTCTTGGGTTCCAGATTGTCGCAAAACATTACTATATACAGAATCAACAACCTGAGAAATCATTTCAATATTTTCTGGGTTCATAAAGTACACTTCAGGGTCAGAAGCCACAAGACTAATGTTACTTTTAGATATTTCAGCAGCCACTGATTTTGTCAGCTGAGATGCAATTTTATTCAGTTCAGGTTTGGAGAAGCTTTTTGCCTCTTTGGTTGCAACACAGGGCAACTTGACTATTTTTGCTAGGAATAATGCCAATGTTTCCTCCAAAAAGGAGGCATCCAGCACTGGAGTTTTGGGGGCTGAAAGTTTCTCCTGTGACTTAATGTCATCTAGAATTTGAAGGACTTTTTCCATAACTGTGACAGCTTCTAGTGCCAGTTGAGGACCTGATGTCTCTTTTTCATAAGGTAATTTTTCCTCCTGAGAGATTCTTTCCTCACGAGTGATTCTTTCCTCACGAGGGAATTTTTCCTCACAAGGGATTCTTTCCTCAGGAGAGAAGCTCCTTTCTTCACGAGAGAATTTTTCTCCACTAGGGACTCTTTCCTCATGAGGGATTCTTTCCTCACTAGAGAATTTATCCTCACGAGGGATTCTTTCCCCACGAGAGAATTTTTCCTCACGCGGGATTCTTTCTTCCCAAGAAAATTTTTCCTCAAGGGGGATTCTTTCCCTCAGAGAGTGTTTGTCCTGACGAGGGATTCTTTCCATATGAGGCCGAAATTCAGGGTTGGAAATTTCCTTGACCATTAAGAAGGCTATTATATCAGCTAGAATGTTGCTCTTCCCTAATAAATCTTTATACATAGAAATGTGAGAGCCAGAGTGTTTTAAAACGCTATCATAAACATTATCAACTACTTTTTCTACAGCCTCGTTATCTTCCTTAGGCAACGTGGGAGGTTCATTAGGCTGCTGTACAATTTTAATTGGATTTTTTGATATAAACTCTTTCAGTGAGGTTATTATTTTGTTACTAATTTTTTCCAATTCAGCCTCCAAATGCTTAGTTCTTTCTCTCTCTATCATAGGGAACACAGACAAAAGTCGGGATAAAAACTTTACTACAATTTCTTCTAGGATGTTCAAAGGTAATTTTTGATCATAGGTTTGTTTAGTTGGAAGACCTGCTGGGCTCTGGGAAATATCTTTAAGGATATTTTCAACAACATTGTCAACTTCGGCACATTGGTGGGGTGTTAACTCTCCAGAAAAGTATGTCTGCAGCTGATTGCCAGCAACCTCTCTTACAACTAGGTCAGCTATGCTTTCAGAAAGCATTCTGCATCCACTTGTTGCACAGTTCTGTATGATCTCCTGAGAGCCAAACTGTGGCAAAAGATTGCTGTAAACAGACTGTACCACTACCTGAATTACTTCATCATCATTGGGGTGTAAGCACTCAACATATTGTATTATCATATCTTTGTCTTTTGATATTTCTGTCATAACCCTGCTGACTAATTTCATTTGAAGGAAGTTCAGTTCCATAAAAAGGCTGTCACCTTCTGCTTCTGAATCTAGATTTTTTTCGGCTCCTGATGGGAAAATTTTGGCTAGAAGAGATGAAATAATTTCTTCCAAAAATTCATGAGGCAGCATGATAGTATATGGTGAGGAAGTCTGACATTCTTTGGTGTGTTTTTTGGCGACTTTTTGTACTTTCGTAACAACATCCTTAGATTCCAGAGGTATGCACACTTCAGTGGGCAATTCATCCTGTAATAGTAGGCTGAGCTGATGCTGAAACATTTCTTCTATTACAGCACCAGCTAATCTTTTGGCTAACTTATCACTATCGTTGATGTCTTTGCAAATTGAGTCTTGAGATCTGTATTCATGCAGAACGTTACAGAGAGAGGAGTGCACGACCTTATTGACCAATGTTTTATCCACTGGTGGCATATAATCAGTGTAATGTTGTATGTCTGTACATGATCCCCTATCAACCAGGATTTTTGGGGGCACAGGTGGCATTTTAGGCAGTGAGGGTGTTCTCTGGAGAGTTGGTCCTTCCCATGTAGCAGAACTATGCTTGTCTGGCATTTTCTCTTCAATCAATACTTTAGGTTCCTGGGGCAAAGGTTGTATTTCTTCAGCAGGCCTAAACACCCTAATTCGGGCTTCAGAAAACTGTTTTAACAAGGAATCAATCAGTTTCATTGCTGTTTCATAGAGCTCAGTCTGATTTACATCATCCTGAATTTTTTTACATTCTTCACAAGTTTCTGGTGAAGAAGAAAAGATCAGTTTGTTCACAATCTCTGTGACAACATCTTCTAAAAATCTAGCTGAAAAAATACCTGATTTCATTTCAGGTGATTGGGAGGATGTTTTGGCATCATCAAGAGGGTGTTTCTTCACCTCTTTGCCTTTGTCAGGAACATCTTTGTGAACCAGGTGCAATGAAGCCACTGATGAAGGTTGGCTAAGAGTCTCAACATGTGCTGTTTGGGCAGGAATAACATTTGCATACTGGGTATCATCTAGAGATGTCTGAGTAGACATTTCTAAAACATTACTATAAATATTCTCAATCACATTTTCAACACTTTCATAATACACTGTTGGTTCATCTTCAACATCTGTTTGAACACAGCTCTCTCTCTTGCTTTTAGGGGCTGATTTGAAATTTGGATCATGTAAAGTCCTTATATTTTTCATCGTAGTGACTGCAGGAGTGACCCTAAATGCCCCATCATCATCATCTGTCCCAACTGAAATGTCTTTTTTCTTTTCTTCAAACTTCTTACTACTTAATAATTTCAAAACTGGTTCTGGTGTTTTCTTACTTTGTAGTGGAGAAATGCCTCGTATTGGTTCTTCATAATTTTCTTCAGCAGCCAAATGGTGTTCTTTCTTCTTTATACTGCTTTTCTTAGGTGTTCTCTTGAAATCTGGTTCTGGGATCTCCTTTCTGCTTTTCATAACTGCAAAGACTTTAATTGACTCTTCCACCTCGTCTTCTTTGGCTGAACTCTCATCACTCTTTATATCTGATGTTTTCCAACCATGATGGTCCTGGTGACTTTTTATAGTACTGGTGGCTACAGAAATGAATTTTATTGAATCCTTGTCTTCATCTTTTTTAGTTGGGCTTTCACTTGTCTTTTTCTCACTTTCCCTTTTGTCAGTTAGCTCCCAGTCTGCAGATTTCAGGGCACACATTTTAGTTTTCATAGTGCTAGCTAGAGAAATGAACATTGAATCCTGGTCATCATTTCTAGGTATAGTTTCAACCTTCTCTTCACTCTTCTTTTCACTTATTGTGCCCAGATCTATTGCATCTTTTATATTTCTAGCTAGATTTACAACTGCAAGGGAATCTTTCAGTGAAGAATCTTTGATAGGAGCATCCCTTATGTCTTTATCAAATGAGGTCTTTGGTGGCAGATATTGGACCCTTTGGATGATGTTATCTGGTTCTAGAAATGAAAAGAAAGGGGCAAACCAGTCTCCAGAAAAAAGGGGCTTAAACTTGAAACCTGAGATTGCCTTCTTTGCTAAGTTGGTTATCATTTCAATAGAAATATTGCTCTCTTCCTCATCATGATGAGCATCCTCAGATTTATATTTTTTAATAACTTCATCATACACAGAATCAGACACTTTATCAATAGTTTCTTTATCTACTGGTGGAAAAGAAAACAATTCTTCAGCATTGGGGAGAACCTTAACATCACTTTTTCGAAATTCACCTATTAGAGAATTTACTAATTTGATAGCCATGCTCACAAGGTTGGTCTCTGTTGTACTTTCATCTTCATCATACTCAAGAGTTTTTGGGACAGGGTACAATTTTCTAACAAGATCAAAAATAACATCTTCTAAAAATGTTGCTGAGTAGAGGGAAGGCTGGGGTGTGCACGGTCGTTCTTTTTCTTGCTCAAGAACATCAACAACAGACTCTTTATCAGAAGCTTCACCAGAATCAGGGTCTTCCTCATGTAAGAATGGCTGGAGATGATGATCTACAATTTCCTTCATAATGAAGCCAGCTATTTTGGTGAGGAATATGCCTCCCTTCTCACTCTCCTCTTTCTGGACTTCAGCTTGGAATTCAGCTTTCTTCAAAATATTTTTGCAAATCGAGTCGACTATGCTTTCAATAGTTTCCAAATTCATGTGTGAGGCATTCTCCTCTGCAGCGGTCAGTCTAATTTCATGTTCAGAAATTTCAGCTATAATAGCATCAGTCAGTCTTGAAGCTACAGACATAAAATCATCATCTGGTGGTGCCTCTTGTTCTTTTGTTTGAACCCTAGCTTCAGATGAAGGAAAAATATGACCTAAAAGTTTAGAAACCATATCTTCCAAAAGAGAGCGAGGTAATACAGTAATGAAGGAGGGCAAATAATGGCTTTCTTTACCAATAACATTTAGTACATTTCGAATAATATTCTCAGCTCTAAGTGAAGAATAGGTAGACAAAGATAATGTTCCAGAAATTAATCCCTGTACTTGATAATCATAAATTTCTCCCAAAAGTAAATTATATACTTTTCTTCCAAAATTATTAGTGTCATGTTCTATGTTGGTATAAACAAGATCCAGAGATTCATAATCATCTGTTATTTTTTCATAAATTAAGTTGACTATCTTACTAACCATTTCTTTATACCCTTCAGAAAAACACAGATTTTCATCAAAATTTTCAGTAACCAAAATTTCAGATGCTGCAAACTCAAGCACAATTGATCGGACTAATTTTGTAACAATGTCAGTAAGTTTGGCTTTAGACTTTGGATCCTCAGATGAGGTGAAATTATGTGAGAATGCATAAAGGATTTTGCATAAAAGCTCAGAAATGACTTCCTCCAAAAATATAGCTGAGTTAACAATGAGAGACAGTTCTTTTGGGTCAATTTCTACATCTTTGTAAGTCTGTTTCCTAGTTAAGTCAGCTGTAGATTGAGAAAGGGTTTGCTCTTGAGATAAAAATGACTGAAGATGATGATTAAAAATTTCTTTGATTATGAAACTTGCTATTTTGGAAACAGGTATATTATTTATGTCTTTTTTATTTTTTGTAAGAGACTGGTAGAGATTTGAACGTGAAATGTCAGCACAAATGGATTCCACCATATTCTCAATATCTGTTTCTGAAATCATACTTTGTTTTTCATTTCCATGCTTCGTAATCCAGATAGCATGTTTGGAAATGATGGCCATGATTTCATTGATCAATTTCACAACAGTTTTACTTAAATCAGGCTTTGAAGTAACTGAGTCTTCTGCTCTGGAGTCTGAGGACATCTGTGATAAAAGCTGGGTGACTATCTTTTCCAGATGAGTATGTGATAACATAGTTGTATATATTGTTGAAGTTTGTCTCTGAGGCTTTGGTCGGTTAATTTCAAACTGAATTTTCTTAAGCAAAACATCAGCATCGAGATTTGACAGAGATGTGAATGGTAGCCTTGTGACCAAATCTGGTTGGAGCTGAAAATCAAAGATCTCTGCCAGAATGATTTTGGTTATCCTTTCTGCCAAAGTCTTTGTGTCATTAAAAAAATCTTTATCAAGTGTTAGGTCTAAGTCATATTCTTGCAAAACTTTGTTGTAAGCCATGTCAATTATCTTAATGATGACATCCCTATCTACTTGTGGCAAACTTAATTCCTCTTCAGCATTTTCTAGAATGTTTACTTCTGCTTTTTCAAACTCCTCTGCTACTGAATTTATGAGTTGAATAGCTGTCTCCTCCAGTTCACTTTCAGGTTGTCTTATTATTTTTGCATATGCAACACCCACCACCTTGAAAAAGATTTTGGATAAAACTCCAGAGACTACTTCTTCCAAAAATGTTGAGGAATAAACACCAGCGTAAAACTGTAACAACTGCCTTTGCCCACCAACATGGCATATCTGGGGTGGAGGAATTGTCTTTCCAGACACAAATGGCTGAAGGTGTTGGTGACAAATATTTCTAATGATAAAACCAGCTACTCGATCAATGAAAGCATTGTTACTGCTTGTTATCTCTTGTTCAATTGCTTCTTGTGAGCCAGAGTTTTGCAAGATGTTTTTGAAAACAGAGTCAACAAGATTTTGGACATCATCTTCTGAATAAATATATTGTGGTTCTTCTGCATCTTTGGAAAATCGAATTTCGTGTTTTGAAATTTTCTTCCGGATATCGCTGATAAGCTTCGAAGCAACTTCATTGAAATTAACTCCAGATGTATCTTTTAGATCTTCTTGATATTGAACCACCCCAGATGCTGAAGGAAAGATTCGAGATAGGAGCACTCTTATCATGTCTTCTAAGAAAGTATAAGGCAGTAAGGTATTATATGGAGATAGACTCTGGCTTTGCTTGCTAGTTTTGCTGATTCCACTTAAGACTTCTTGTACAATGTTATCTGCTGTCAAAGAAGAATAGGAAGAAGCAGAGAGCTCTCCAGAAAAAAGGGGATGAAGAAGATAATCAGAAATTGCTGCTACAATTAAACTGGTAAGATTTTCAACAAAAATGTCAGTCCTCACTGGTTCTTCTTGCTCACCTGTAGGATCAAGTCCATGCTGTTTCAGGACATTACAGTAGACAGAGTCTACCAATTCATCCACAATATCGATATTCAGAGGTGGAAAAGGCTGTGCCTCATCATGACGTACCACTCGGACTTTGGCTTGGTCAAAGTGAGCATTTATGGAATCTACAATTTTGTGTGTCACATTGTTTAATTCTGCCCCAATTTTCACTTTTGGGCTGAAGATCTTTGATAAGAGTCTAGCGACAATTTCTTCCACGAATTCAGCAGGGTAAACCCCCATGCTTAGGGAGGATGCTGTAGGGGATCTTTGCAGTCCTGTCACTTCATTGAGAACATTCTTAACCATGGTGGACACTTCGTCAGTGGCAGTTGTTGATTGAGAGGCACTATGCCCAAATAAAAAGGGCTGGAGGTGACTTTCAGTAATCTCTTGAATAATAAAACTGGCTATTCTGTCAACAATGACAGGACTTCGGCTTGTTATACTTTTCTGTATTGATGAGTGAGATCCTGAGATTTGTAAAATATTACTGTAAACTGAGTCAACCATTGTTTGGAGATTTCTTTCTGAATATAAATACTGATGATCATATTTGGTGAGCCAAATTTTGTGTTTAGAAATGGCTGACATAACCTTGTTTATTATGCAAGCAGACATTTCGTTAAAGTCTGAGCTCATTAAATATTTCTTTTCCATAGACCAAACGTCACTAGATGATGGAGGGATGATCTGTGATAACAGCTTTCTAAGGACATCCTCTAAAAACGAGTGAGGCAACATGGTAGTATATCCTGCTGAAGGCTGAACTTGGGAACTCAAGTTCTCTTGAAGCTTCTGAAGGACATTTTCAACTTTGAGGGGGGAGTATGACTCAGGAGTGAGTCTTTCCACAAAGCATGATGGAAGTTGGTAGTCTAAAATCTCAGTCAGCACAGCATTGGTCATCTGCTCAGCTAATAAGTTGAGGTCATCAGTTCCATCATTCTCATTAATGCAAGTCATTTTTGATTCGTATTCCTGCAAAACTTCATTATAAACGGAATCAACAATTTTGGTCACAGCTTCTTTCTGTACAGGTGGAAAACACAACCTTTCTTCAGCATTCCGGAGCACAGTGACTTGGGCCTTATTAAATGCATTCACCACAGAATTGACAATTAATGTATTCATCTCACTGAGCTGCTCCTCTGTGACATTTTCATCTCGGTCACACAATGAAGTATACATAGAAGAAAACAGGTCAGAAATAATGTCCTCCAAAAACGTGGCTGAGTAAATACCTGTACTGAGTTGGCCTGATTGTAGCATTTTGGGAACTGTTTTAATTTTTAATTCTTTCCTTCCCAGTTTTTTCATAGAGGAAGCAGAAAACTGCTTAAAGGGTGGTCTGATTTTGGAGCTGGTTATCCGGAGATGATTGAGGGTCTCTGATGTGAGTTTGTCCCTGGACCGCATGAGGCCTTTTGGTAGTTGTGCTCCCTGGGCATTGGCCGGTCTTTCCCTTGCACTGTACTTTAAAAGCTTATTGGCATATTGGGGTTTTGGGGGGGCTGCCTGTATGCTGTTTGACAGCTTTTCCATCAGGGATTTTACCAAGCCATGGGAAATGACACTGAGCATTGATTCTGAGGAAAGCAACTCTTTTTCACTTTCAGCCAGTTGTTCCAACACAAAGTCTGACACATAGTCCTCTGCCTGAAATGGCTCAGCTTGCTCTGAACTCACTTTTCCCTCTCCATAACCAAATTCTTCCTCCTCCACACTTTGGATTACATTAAAAAGCTGCCGTTCTGCAGTAGACAATTCCTCAGAAAGAGGGCCGCCTGTCAGTATGTCTGTGGTTGTACATTTTTCCAAAAGTGTCCTTATAAGTTTCTCACACACAACATTGAGGAGGAATATGGATTTGGGAGATAAGCCTAGGTTATTAGGCTGCTTCTCTGAAGAGTCAAAAAAATGTCTTGTTGATGCTTTGACAGAGTCCAAAACTCCACTTTGGCATTCATCTGGCAAAAATAAATCTAAGACAATATTAAAAATTTTATTCACCATTTCTTTAGATTCATAAGTTTTTAGGCTCCCTAGTAGACTGTCTAATTTAGATGCCACAGAACTGATTTTATTTTTCTGGACAAGTTGATCTGTTCTGTGAGTAAGTGATGGGTCCCAGCTTCGTTGGCTTACCTGTCTTTCTATGGGTCTTGTTTTCTGGCAAATAGGAACACTCTGACTTTTAGATGCGGGAATTGATTTCCCTTTACTGTTACACTGGTTATTAATTCCTATTTCTTTTGTTAGCACATGAATCACTCCTGATAGGAGATCTTGAAAGAGATCATCAATGTCTACGGTAGCAACATCTGGAGAATAAATGTATTTTGTTTGCAGGGAAACAACATGCTCAGTAACATCTGCCTTTAAAATGTTATTATTAGATAGGACTTGAATAATAACTTCAAAAATACTGAAAGCAATGTCATCAATAAGAACTGATCTACTCTTGGATCCTCGGGCTCCCAACATTTCAGAATTGATTGAAATTAATTTCTCAGATGCTGAAATTTTATTTCCAAGGTATTTCAGCTTTGCTCTGCCATCTTCAGTACCATCAGAAACACTTGAAATTATATGGAAAATAACAGAGTCAGTGAGATGTTCACAGAACTCATTGAAAGAAGATTCAGTTTGCCCACTTCTCAGAGGCCTCTTTGGATCTAGTTTTTTTCTTGATAGTGAAGACACAACAGGTACCTTTTCATCACAGGAACCTTAAACAGAAAGCATTGTGATTTTTAGCATGTAGACAGGAAATTGTGTAACATTCAAAATACTGTTTTTTTTAAAACGTATGAACAATTTATTGTATATTATTAAAAACTCCAAATATTAGCAAAGAGATGAATGGGTTTTCTTCCATTTTCCATTTCCCTTCCTATCTCCTGCTTCCCTCTCTATTGTTGTATCTTTTTATCTTTTAGCTGAGAGGGTAATCAAAAAGCCTAGTAGAAATAAAAAATTCCCATAATTCGAGTATTGGTACTGTTCATGAGTAGCTATGGACACTAAATCACTAGCTATCATGGAAGTGTCAGGACCAGAAGAGACCTTATAGATCAGAGGATCATAGAATCTAGAGTTGGAAGGGATCTCAGAGGCCAAAAGGCCAATTCCTTCACTGTACAGAGAAGGAGACTGAGGACCTGGGAGTAGTGAAGTGATTTGCCCAGGGTCTAAAGCTGGGAGGGACTTCAGAAGCCACCTAGTCTAATCTCTTCATTTTAGAGAGAAGGAAGCTCAGGCCCAGTTATATTAAGCAAAGTGCCCAGATATTAAGCATCAGAGGCAGGATTTGTACATAGGTCTGGTTCGTCTTCCAAATCTGACATTCAATGGTCTCCAGTTATATAGTAGAATATAACTGCTTAGTGCCTCAAGTTTTTTCATCTACAAAATATGAGTGGTAAGGTTTAATATGGACCTCTTGGTGTTTCAACAATCTGGCTGGCAGCTTCTGTGGGGGTATAAGGATTCACCCACAGCCAGCACCCAGAAAGCTGCCAACAGCACAGGTTCTTTTGATCTGCTTAATTAAGGAAAACAAGGTGAAGGGGTTGATGAGCTTGCTTTTAATTCAGCATTCAAATATCATTCAGTTAGCTCAGGGGAAAAAGCCAGCACCCTGAACAAAATGCAAACAAATTTCAAACATCAACAGACTTTGTCTGATTCAATCCCAACACATAGTTACCAGAGTTCAACAAAGTCTCAACATCCGGGTTTACAACCTGGAGGGCTCCTTAGCTACAGCTGCCCAGAGTCTCCTCCTCAACACCATCTCCAGAGCCCCGCACAAATGGCTCTGTCCTCCCTTCTTATAGGGCTTCAGACATCAAACATCATCTGAATCACCAGAGCTCAGGCTCTGGTGATTGGTTCTTGAGTTGGCCCCTCCTCTTAGGACCCTGGGAAGTTCATATCCACATGGATTACGTTAACACCTAATGGGGTTTGGGCCTGGGGCTTAGCACCTAGTAAAGCTCACTGAGATAAATTGAGTCACTCAAAGAAAACAAAGGTCATTCTGGTTACACTTGGGTAGAATAAAATCATAGAATTTAGAGCTAGCAAGAAAGACCCTTAGATATCACAGAATCTTTATGTCCTCATTTCTTAGCATGGTGCTTAACACACAGCAAGTACCAAATAAATGCATAATGATGACAGATTTAGAGCTGGACCATAGGAACCATAGGAACGTTAGGGACAATGATTTCACATAATCAGGGTACACAAGTAAATATCTATACAAACAAGGAGCAGGGGATGGAGAGGAGTGGTTGACACTTGAACCTCACTCTCATCTGAGCTGGTCAAAAGGAGGAAGAATACACAGATGCAAACAGTTGGGTGCAAAAATATCTTTCACTCAATAAGGAAAATGGAGGGAAACCAAAAAGCTATTAAAGTGTACATGCAAGCTGTACAATTTTGATCCACGGATACTACTACTAGGTCTGTACCCAAGAGAGATCAAAGAAAGAGAAAAATAGCCCATATATAAAAAAATATTTATAGAAGCTCTTTTTCTGTGGTGGCAAAGAATTGGAAACTGAGAGGATGCCTATCAATTGGGGAATGGTTGAAGAAGTTATGGTATGTGAATGTGATGGAATACTATTGTACTGTAAGAAGTGATGAAAGGAGTGGTTTCAGGAAAAAAAAAAAACTAGGAAGACTTGAATGAACTGATACAAAATGAAGTGAGCAGAACCAGGAGAACAATCTATATAGTAACAACAGTATTGTAAAGGTAATCAACTCTGAAAGACTTAGTAACTCTGGTCAACACAATGACCAACCACAATCCAAAGGACTCATGAACATACCTCCAGAAAGAGAATCAATGGATTTACAGTGCAGATTGAAGCACATTTTCTTCCATTTCTTGATTTTTTTCTTGTAACTTGGCTAATGCAGGAATTTGTTTTGCACGTCAACATATATTTATAATAGTTTTTATTTTTCTTCTCAATGGATGAGGATAGGAGAGAAGGAGAGAGAATTTGACATGGAAAAAAACTAAATCAAAAAAAGAAATAGGAGGGAAAGAGGAGAATGGAAAATTAGAAGGCAGGTAAATTAAGGGACAGATTAACCCTAAGCAAAACCCTAATGATACACAAAAATATTTATGAGTCTCTTCAAGGTGGCAAAGAATAGGGATCTGAAGGAACACCCATAAATTGGTGAATGGATGAACAAGTATGGCATATAAATGTTATAGAATACTGTTGTGCTGAACACTTATCAGTCTAATCAGTGTAACTAGAATTCCAGAAGACTAATGATGAAACATGCTACCTACCTTTCTTTAAAGAGAGTGCAGAATGAGACAAATATTTTTTGGGCATGGCTAATTTGGAAATTTGTTTTGATTTACTATACATGTTTGTAATAGGTTTTGTTTTTCTTATGTTCTCAATTGGAGGTGGGGTGGGAGAGTGAGAAGGCATCTGTCTTGGCTAATTAAAAAAATTAAAAAAGGAAAGTGGTAGCCAAACCAAGATGATGGAGTAGCAAGGAGAAGTGCAGCAAACTTCCCTCCACCCCTTAGAAAAAATTCCAAATAAATAGAAAATGGGTCACCCAGAATCCTGATTGGAACATCAAAGAAAAAAAAATCACAGTAAGTCATTTTTCAAGCCCAGGTCAGCCTAGGGAGATGGACAAGGCTAAGGACACTGGGGGCAAGGCCTGGCCATTAACGTGATGCAGAACCCTCCAGCACAAGGAGAGGCTATGCACCAGGGCAAAAGGAGGTTCTGCATCCAGCAGGGGCTTAAAACTTGTGCATGGTATAGGAACAGGTATCATCTGGCAGCTTCATTGCTCACTACTCAATTCAGGGTCATAGATCTAGGGAAGACTGAAGAGGGGATTTATGCCTAAGGATGTTATTCTAGGGTGAGGAGTGGTAAGAGGCCCTAGGCTCTGTACCAAGAAAGGATAAAATTCTGAAGCAAGAAGCAGTTGTGTAGCTTAGACCCCAGGAACACAGTTAAATATCAATTAAATATCCAGCCTAATCTGAAGACTTCAGTGGAATAACCAGGACAGGAATCTCAGACCAAAGGGGAACCTACAATTCTGTCAGCAGAACTTTTCAGCTAGCTGATGGTGCCTGAGTCCAGCAGCAGTCTACTGAAACTTCCAAACAAGGACAAGTCCACAGGTTTGTTGCTCTGACCCAAATCCACATCAGTAACTTGCACAGTTCATGATGCGGGGAAGCAATCAAACTTTGCCCTGGATCAGACCACTTTGGGAGCACTGAAAACATACAGATCCCTGACTTTAGTTGTCCAGAGATCCTAGAATAATATAATGCTCTATGCCCTAAGAAAGCAACTGCAGGATGAGCCCAGACATTCCCTTCAGGAGTTTGTAGAACCTCACCCTAACAAATTATGAAGTAGGCCTGGAAGAATTAATAAATAAAAAACAATCCCACTATAAAAAGCTATTATGGTGATAGGGATGCTCAAGACACAAATCTAAAAGAAAAGAATGACTCCAAAACATCTATGAGCAAAATATCAGAGAAAAATACAGTTTGGGCAGAGTCAACTAGAATTCCTGGAAGAGTTAAAAATAGTTTAAATTTTTTTGTGAATGGCAAGAGAGCATAAGAGGAAAAATTGGAAAAATAATGAGAAAAGAAATGCTAAAGAAGAAGTGGCACGTGGGGTACAAAACTTTACCAGGAAAAAACTCCCTGAAAATTAGAATGGGCTACATAGAAGATAATAAATATTTTTAAAAGGTAAAAGATTGAAGAAATAAAAAAAATATAAGGTATTGTAGAGCAAAACCCAACTCACCTCAAAAACAGATTGTGGAGAAAAAAATGCAGAAAATTTGTAAGCTATGACCCCCCCTGCCCCAAAGCCTATATATAATATTTCAAGATGAGGTAGCTAGGTGGCACAGTGAGTAGAGCACCAGCCCTGGAATCAGGAGGACCTGAGTTCAAATCCAGCCTCAGAGACATGACACACTTACTAGCTGTGTGATCTTGGGCAAGTCACTTAACCCCAATTGCCCTGCCTTCCCCCTGCTCCCACAAAAATAATATTTCAAGAAATCTTTTAAAGGAGTTCTTCTCTTTAGTGAATTTTTGTATATCTTTTCCCATCTGGCCAATTATGCTTTACAAGGCTATTCTCTTCATTGGATTTTTGTGCCTCTTTTACCATTTGGCCTATTCTGTGTTTTTAAGGTGTTATTTTTTTCAATTTTTTTTGTGTCTCCTTTACCAAACCAAGCTGTTGGACTCTTTCCCATGATTTTCTTGCATCATCCTCATTTCTCTTCCCAATTTTTCCTCTACTGCTCTTACTTGATTTTAAAAATCCTTTTTGAGCTCTTCCATGGCTTGAGACCAAATCATGTTTTTCTTTGAGGCTTTGGATGTAGAAGTTTTGACTTTGTTGTCTTTTTCTGAGTTTGTGTTTTGATCTTCCCTATCACCATAGTAGTTTTCTATAGTCAGGATCTTTTTCTGTTGTTTGCTCATTTTTCCAGCCTATTTTTTGACTTTTAACTCTATGATAAAGTGGGGTTTTGCTTTCAGAGTTGAGGCAGCACTGTCTCAGGCTTCAGGTTTTTTTGTGTAGCTGTTTTCAGAGATAATTCTGGGAACCTGTTTTCGGTTCTTCAAAGGTGGTATGATCTAAAGAGAGGTGTTTACTACTCTCCTGGCCTGTGCTCTCATCTGTGAGTTACCACGAGCACTCTCTTCTGCCCTGGACCTGTGACCAGGGACCTAGCTCCCCTGCAGCTGCAAGCTCTGGTATGTTAGTGCTTCTCCACATCCTGTGACAGAGACCCAGGACTGTGACCCAGATCCAAGTATGGGCAATGCAACAGAGTCATACCTCTGGTGCCAGCAAAGGGACCCCTGTAATCTCCTTCTAACCAGTTGTCTGATCCCCCAAGGACTACTATTAGTTTGCTGGAGGGAGGCCTGTGCTGGACTGTGCTCCACTCTCAGTGTAACAGATCTCTCCTGCTGACCTTCTAAATTGTCTTGGGCTGGAAAATTGTTTCATTTCATCCTCTTGTGGGTTCTGCTGCTCCAGAATGTTTTGAGGCATTATTTAAAGTTCTTTGGAGGGGTTTTGGGGAGAACTCAGGGGAGTCCCTGAGTCTCATGGGAGTTTCTACCTCCCTGGACCATTTCAAGAAATCTTAAGATAAAACTGCCCAGATGTCTTAGAACCAGAGAGCAAAGTGGAAATAGAAAGAATCCACTGGTCATCTGAAAGAAACCCCCAAATGAGAACTCCCCAAAATGTTATAAGCCAAAGTTTAAATGCCAAAGAAAAAATACTGCAAAATCAGCTAAAAATAAAGAATGAAAGTACTTGGGAGTCACAGGATCACACACGATTTAACAGTAAAATTAGTAGAGAGCTTGGATTACAATATTCTAGAAGACAAAATATACAGCCTTATGGCCAAGAATAACTTTTCCAGCAAATTGAGTATAACCCTACAAGGGAAAAAATATACCTTTCATGAAATAGGGAACTTCCAAGTATTCCTGATGGCAAGGCTAGGGCTGTGTATAAACTCTGAAGTGCAAACACACGAGTTAAGAGAAACATAAAAAGGGAAGCATAGACAAACAATCATAAGGGACTAAACAAGGATAAATTGCTTGCATTATTATTTGGGGAGATGGTACATGTGAACCATCTGACTGTCATCAGGGATCACAGAGGGAGTCTAATTTAGACAGAGGGCTTAGGATTGGTCTTATTATGTCTTGATGATCTTAGAAGAATGAAAAGGGAAGAAAAAGTAAATACAGTAGGGGTGTAAAGAGAGAGGAAGGTTATGGACATTTATCAAGTAGAAGCCCATACACACAAGGAAAAGGGGGTGAGGAGAGCAGCTGACATTTGAACCTCACTTATCTGAACTGGTCAAAGGAATGAAGACTACATACACACATACAGCTGGGTACAGAAATACCTTTCACTCAACAAGAAAATAGGAGGGAATGAGGAGAAGAGGGAATTAGAGGGAAGGTAGATTAAGGGATAAGGGAAATTAGGTGGTACAGTGGGTAGAGCGCTGGAACTGGAGTCAGGAAGGCCTGAGTTCAAATCCAGTCTCAGAATGTACTAGCTGTGTGACCCCCGGCAAGTCACTTAACCCTGTTTGCCACAGTTTCCTCATCTGTAAAATGAGCTGGAGAAGGAAATGGCAAACCAGTATCTTTGCACAAGGAAACCCACAAAAAGGGTCATGAAGAGTCAGACATGACCGAAAATGAGTAAACAACAACAAAAGATTAAGGGATGAGATTATTCCTAAGCAAAGCAAACTCTAAATATTAATGTACAAAAATATTCATAGCTCTTTTTGAGGTGGCAAAGAATTGGAAACTGAAGAGTACCCACCAATTGGGGAATAGTGGAACAACTTACAGTGTAAAATTTGATGCAATAACATTGCATTGTAAAAAAAAATGATGTAGGCGATGGTTTCAGAGAAATCTGGGAAGACTTGTATGATCTGGTGCAAAATGAAATAAGCAGACCCGGGAGAAATGACAGCAACAGTGTAAGTGCAAACAACTTTGAAAGAAGTAGGAGCTTTTATCAATGTAATGAACAACCATGACTTCAGAGGACTAAGATGGAACAAGCTATACGCCTCCCTTTAGAGAGGTGAACAATTCAGAATGCAAAAGGAGACAATTTTTTTTTATTTTGCACATGGCTAATGTAGAAATTTGTTTTGCTAATTTGTAAACAGGGTTTTTTTCTTTCTTTTTCAATGGGGGAGGGAGTGTGGATGGGAGGGAAAGAAGGTAGATTTTTGCTGTTGGAAAAAATTTTTTTAAAGAGAATATAAAGAAAATAAATTTGAGGACCTTGAGATGGGTCAGAGTAATGGGAGGAAAGTGAGAAGAATCTGTTGAAAAAGACTAGAATCAATTTACTCTAAGCAAAACTAATCTCAAGGTTTAGTTGTGAACTTAAAAGAAGTACAAAAGGGTGGAGAGAATCAGTGTAAAAGAATTAAATGGCAGAAAACAAAAACCTACCAATAATAAACTTAAATGTAAGTGGTTTAAACTTTCTAGCAAAAATGAAAGAAAACAGAAGAATACAAAACTCAACAATTTGCTGCATATAAGAAATACATAAAAACATAAAGGCAGAGTAAAAATGAAGGACTAGAAAAAAAGCAGCAGTTTTTTGGGAAAAACAACAAGTAGCATAGTATGTAAGTTCTTAAAGGAAAAGCTGACTGAAAAGCAAAAAAATAGATAGTAACATGACTGTCAGATAGTGTTCCTCTTTCAGAGCTGGATATAAGTTATCAGGAAGAAAAAAAGGGGGAAACAGCTGAACAGACTTGTTAGAAAAGAGATTTGAAAGACTTGTGTTGTCCTTTTGTGTTGGCAATCAAAATGGGCTCTTAGCACTTAGTTCAACCAAGTGCCCTTGAAGAGTCTGGCCTTTATTTCCTTGATTAAATGAGGAGTCCTTGATGACCTCCTTGCCTCAAGGGAAAGCCTAGTTTACATGGGTTTGAGTGACATATTTGTGACATCAGAGGTTTTTAGACCACGTGGGTTTAAGTCGCATCTTTGTGACGATTTTAGGTCATGTGGGTGAGTCTCATGTGTGACTCACCCTTGACCCTGAAAAAGACATAAAACCAGGGGCTGACTTTTTCTTTTTTGGAGCTCTGACCCACAGCCGTCGTGGTCCGTGTGACGCTGGGCCAGCCCTTGTTATGAGCTCCCAGGCTGAACTTAGATGTTGTATTTGGCCTGCTTGTCGATGTTTATAATTTGTTTGTATTTGCTCTGAAGTTCATGGTGCTGGTTTTTTCCCCCTGAACTAACTGAATGGTACTTGTATGCTGAATTAAAGTAAGCTTGTTAACTCCTTAACATTGCTTTCCTTAGTAAAGCAGATCAAAAGAACCTGGGCTTCTGCAGCGTTCTGTGAGCTGGTTGTTGTTGATTTTACACCCCCACAGCAGCTGCTAGCCGGACTGTTGAAACACCTTTGAATGGGAACATTAAATAATGTGATATTTCACATCATCATTTAGTGTGCTTACAGTTGATCAAAAATTACAAATAAATATGAAAAGGCAGGAAGTACATTCTTTATAGATCACAACACAATAAAATAGTAATTAATATGGGGACATAAGCAAGCAATAAGGTCTAAGTGGAGATTAAGTACCAATATTCTGAATAATGAGTGGGTAATAAAACATATGAACAATAAATAACCATTAAAGAGGATTATAACAATGAGACAACACATAAAATTTTTTGGATGCAGCTACAGCAGTCCTCAGAAGAAAAATTATATCATTAATAATGCACAAGCAATCAACAAGCAGTTATTAAAAATTTCTATGTGCCAGGCCTTGTGCTAAGTGCTGGGGATACAGAAAAAGAGAGAAAATAGTCTCTGCCTTCGAAGATCTTACATTCTCATAGAGGTGATAACATAATAGATAAATATAGAACACAGGAAAGGTAGCCTTAGAAGGAAAGCATGGCTAGAGAGACCAGGAAAGTCCTCCTAGAGGAGGTGGCACCTGAGCTGAGTCTTAAAGGAAGCAGGGATTCTAAGAAGTGGTGATAAGGAGGGAAAGCATTCCAGGCAAGGAGAAAAGCCAGTACAAGATCAGGAGGTGGAGGAATAGCAAATGGGCCAGTAGGGATAGACTATAGTGGACACTGGAACAGGGTTCCACTGGACCAGGTTATGAGGAGCTTTAAATGACAAACAAAGGATTTTATATTTGGTCCTAGAGGTAATAGGGAGCCAACAGAGTTTGTTGAGTAGGGGAGTGTTATATCTGACCTGTGCTTTACGAAAACAACGAAGGGAGAGTGGGGAGAGACTTGAGGCAGGAAGAACAACCAATAGGCTAAATGCAACTGCAGTATTTCTGGTGAGAAGTAATTAGGGCGGTGGCTGTTTGAATGGATGAGTGTGAGAGAAGAAATCTTCAGAGCGCAGGACATACAGGTACAGGAGGGCCTTTTAAAAATATGACCAAGAGCATATACCCTAAACCATGGACCAGTATCACTTGCAATGAAGAAACACTTACAGCTCTCTCGATAAATATAAGGTTGTGAAATCCAGGTTGTCCTGTCCCCCTATTGTTCTAGAAATGCTAGCTATAGTAATACGACAAGAGGGAGAAAGGAAAACTGTAAATGTCAGCAAAAAGGAGACAGAATTAGCCTTATTTGCAGATGACATATTAATTTACTTAGAAAACCCCAGAGAATCAGTGAAGAAACTAAACAAAATGATTAACAGACTCAGAGAAGTAGGTTACAAAATCTGTAAAAATCATTAACATTTTCAGATGGTAGAACTGGAAGAAAATGCTAGGAAAAAATCCATTGAGAATATCTACAAAATGCATACACTACATGAGTGTTTGCTTACCAAGACATTTAGGCTTTATGTGAATACAACTATAAAACACTTGTTAAAGAAATAAAAGAAGATAAATGGAGAGATATTAGATTTTCATGCATGGGCAATATAATAAAAATATAACATAACCTGAACTATGTTACAGATTTAGCACTAAACCAACCAAAATACCAATTTTATCATAGAATTAGACAAAATGATAAGAAAATTCATTGGAAGGAAGAAAAAAAATCTAGAATCTCAAGGGAAGTAATCTCAATCTTTTACACTCAAGCAGTAATCATCAAAATTATTTTGTATTTGTTAAAAACAGAAAAATACACAGTGGGTTAGACAAGATAAGCAACAGCAATCCAGATCATTACAACAAGTATCTCCTGGGCACCAATGATATGCAAAGGCATTGTGCTAGAAAATGGAAATACAAAGACGAAACGAAAAATAATCCCCATACACAAGGAGCTTATGTCTACTGGAGGATGGGAAGGAGAATATGATAGTTGAGCAAATAAATACATATACATAGTAATTTGAGGAGTAGGGAGGCAGTGCTAACAGTGAGGGGATCAAAAAAAGCTTCCCATAGGAGATGGCATATGAGCTGAACCCTAAAGGAAGCTAGAAATAGATTCTAAGAGATGGAGGGGATGAGAGAGTGCATTCTAGGAATGATGGACAGTCTGTGTAAGAGTCTAGAGGTAAGAGATAGAAGTTCTGAATTTGGGAAACAGCAGGTAGGTCTATTAGGCTAGACTGTAGACTGTGAAGAGGAGGTGACACGTATTAAGCTTGGAAAGGTAAACTAGAGCCATCACACATGTTCATGAATCCTGAAATTCTTTTATCTGATCATAATCCTTTGTCATTCCATCTTTCCTATGCCTCAGGGTCCCAATACTTGTTCTTTGTCCTCATTATGATCTCTAATCTCTCCACCTATTCAGTTCTTTCCCAGGCTATTACCCCTACACTGGCTACACTCTCCTCCCTTTCCTATCCTAATCCGTTAGTGGCCAAATTCAACTCTACATTATCCTCTACTTTGAATCTCCTATTGCTAATCATGCCTTGCCAAACCCGAAGCCCAGATTATTTTTACCATCTACCTCCTTTGTTGATATTTATGTGCTGCTGGATGGAGCTGGAGGAAATCACAAAACTTTGCTGATTTCACAAAATTTATATTATCTAATCGTAATATCTATTATCTGCTACAAATTTATGTTATCTAATTTCAACTAGGCCATTACTACAGCAAAGTAGCCCTTTTCCTCCCCAGCTCACCATCTTACTCTCTGTAGTAGCTGTTCTAAAACTTCTCATTTCTCCTCAAGTCTCCCAGTGGTACCGCTTCCCTACCATCTCAACTGAGGACCTCACCTTATCCTTAAGTGAAAAAAATTGACCATTCATTGAGAGTTCTATCTTCTCTCCTCCTCTTTCACATCACTTAGACATCTTTCCCTCTATCTCCTTCATTCCAGTCTTGGATGTAGAGATGGCAGTTCTCTTTGATAAGACTAACTGCTCTACAAAGACCCTTTATCCCATTCCCTCACATCTTTTCCAACAGATTGCCCCCGCTGTCACACTCCCACTGTCTTATCTTCAGTCTTGTCCATTACTAGCTACACTGGCCTTACTTGCTGTTCCTCACACATAACATTCCTTCTCCAGTTTCTGTACCTTTGATGTCTCCTCCCCACGCCTGGAATACTCTCCTAATCTAAGGAGGAATACACCTGCATTTTTTAGTTTCCCAGTCTTCCTTTAAGACTCAGCTCAAATCCCACTTTTTACAAGATGCCTTTCCCATTCCTACCAGCTGATAGTAACTTCCTCTCTTAAGATTATCTTCCCTCGCCTCTATATCTAGTTGTACATGTATGTACCTGGCTATTTACATTAAAATATGACCTCCTTGGGGGCAGGAGTTGCTTTTGCCTTTTTTTTTGTATCATCAGCATTTAGCACAATGCCTAGGACATACTAAGTGCTTAATAATTAATTTTAAAAAAAGTTGATTGTCAGCTATTTTTTTTCCTAATGTGGTTATGGTTCTTTAGTCAGTTTGTTGAAATTAGATGAAAACTTACCTTCACTTTGGAGATTCTTGAAATGTGTGACCACAGACATGGTGACATGTCTTGCTATCTGGCTGATTTCGATTGGACCCAGTTCATAATCAGCAAAAGTAATGACATCAAATGTTTTCAAAGTTTCTATTTTATCTGCTCTTGGAAATGTTTTGTTTTTCCACTTTTCAAGTAAAGTATAATCTTCGATTCCACGAGATATTGGATTTTCACGGTTTTTGAATTCTTTTTCACTGGCAGATCGGAGTCTTTTTTCCCATGTTCTAAGCAAATTACTTCTCTCGTCCTGGTTTATAGATTGTGAGGAAACAGTGGATAATGATTGTGACTTTGACATGAAAAATGGTTTGATTGTCTCTACATTGCTCCCCATTGCATGTGCCTGGGTCCCCAGGCCATAACAAGACAGAACAGTGTTGACAATATTTTCAGCAGCAAGACATATTTTTAGTGGACTAACAGTTGTATGGATATTCTTTGGCTCAATACCTGGTTTTAGTTGCTCACGGTGAAATGTTCTTGGTCCCTCCTCATTCTCTTCCGGGTTCACAAAGGGCATAATTTCTTTCAATACCACATTAACAGGTTCATTATTTTTCTTGAACAATTTTTGTAAAACACTCCCTTCTGGAAGAGAACTCTCTTGTTGCGTGGGATCTTGTTCAAAATAGTTAAAGTTGCATCTCCTTGATGATTTTCTTCGCCCTTCTCTTCTACTAGAGCTTGGTCCTGGTTCTGATTCAGGTGTGCCCACTATGCCTGAAGTTCTAGAGGTGTCTCCTGCAGAATATCTGGTATATGAGTTAATATTAGATGAATTCCTATTATATGTTCCTAGTTCTTCCTCTGAAAAAATCACCATACCAGGCACTTGAAAAGGTGGAAGGCTTTCCCGAATAGTGACTTCTTTTAACGTGCTATTGGACATTTTCATGCTAGCTGCCACTTCAACTCGGTGAACAGTATAAGTATTTTCAGCTCCTCGAACTGGGCTTTCCTTAGGTATATTTTCAAGCACAGAATCACTGAAATGAACACACTGATCCATTAAGTTACTAATGATTTCACTGGCTACCATGTTTTCTTCTAAGATGTTAATTGGTGATTGTTCCACTTGGCTGATTTCTTCGTCTAGCTTGCACTTAATTATACTTAGCATGTCACTAATGGTATTAATTGCATAAGTACGCAGTTGTGAATGGAATGAATGAACCTGAAAAAGCGTTTTTTGTATGTTTTCCTTTGTGATAATACTACTTAACTTTGACTCATCAGGAAAATCATTCAGTGGTTGTAATTTTGGCAATATTCTCCTATTAAGTGGTCTCTGTTGGGCAGGATAAAAATTTTCAATAGGTATTTTCATAATTTCAGAAAATTCATATTTAGAGATATGTTTAAATTGCAAATCTACAAATGTTTCCAAGGTATGTAACACATTCTCAACAATCTCTCTAGCAATTCTGCTATTAGAACTCAAAGAGATCTGATCCTTTAGTTTTGTACTGTAGGAAGGTACATTGCTCAAGAGCTGTCCAGTTGGGGAAAAATATTTAGTCCTAGAATTAATCTGCTCTTTTTTTCTTGCTAGCGTTTCCTTATTATCAGGAATGGGCATCTCAGTCAAAAAACACAACTGTAATTTTTCAAATAGAATTTCAACAATTTCTCTGCCAAACAAATTAATCTGTGCTTTGGAATCATCAACACTAGCAGGTGTTCTTTTAAAATTATTACAGAAAATGCTTTCACAAGCTTCAATAGGGGGCATCCTTAGGAGGGAAACAGAACATTCTAACTCTTTCACTTTTATTAAGATTTCACTCAAGACATTTTCAGCAACCATTAGTAGCTTATATTTTTCATTTTCCATGTCATTTGACTCTGTTTGCCATTTATCAAACATTTTCTTAAAAACACCTTCTTTAGGAAAAATTTGTTCTAGCTGTGAAGAAACATTCTCCAAGAAAAAACAGGCCTGAGATTTGGAAAGAGACTCTGTACCGAACTTCCTTTCTGGAAATTTCACATCTTCCAAGTGTGCAGATTTAATCTGATAAGTGAAGTTATTTGAATTGGAGGAATACAATCCTTGCAAAACTGCATTAACTAGTTCACTTGCTGCTATGATTTGGTCAGAATTTGGTAAACTTCCTGTGTCGATCATCATTTTACTGCATTTCACCCGTTGGAATTCATTTACAATGGTTTCTAGGATGTTACTCACTATATATTTGGCATAGTTTTTTAGCTCATACATAGGCAATTTTGCTTGCAAGGAGGTGGTTTTGGCATCTCCTGTCGATAAGACATGTGAGAGGCTGAAAAGAGACTTGGAACGACTTCCTCTCAACGCAATTTTTTCTTCTATGAGTATTTTGGCCTTCCCCTTCCCCTTAGAATTACCAGATATGGCCTGGGATTTTGCCTTACATTTCTGCACTGAGCTGAATTTCAAACTTGTTTTTAAACTGCTCCTAAGACCTGGCTTGGGGCTGGTTTTAGCCACATGTTGCCGGGAAGATGGGACACCATCAGATGCAACATCAGGGGAAGAATACTCTTCTAGGTTCAAGGAAGCAAAAGATATGATTTTATTAAGAACCATTTGCACCAGATCTTCACCCACTCTCAATGGAGAACAGTGCAATACAGTGTCTTCCAACAACACATTTTTAACACTCGAATGAGGATAAGTTTGAGGCATTAAGGCTTGAGAAGGTTCACTCCTTTTTTCTGACAGTGTAGCTACACTGAAAGATGGTGTTTTTGCCACCAATATATCTTTATTGCCAGTTGCACTCACTTCTCTCTCTGTTTCACCATTCTCATATATGGATGTCAGAACAACAGAGTACATTGTGCCAAATACACTATCAACTATGTCATTCGCTACAATATTAATATTGGACTGAAAAGATTTTTTGGGAGCCCCATTTGGTGTTTTCATTTTTGATTCAGACATAAGGTGAGAGAGTTCATTAAAAGGAGGCAAATGGCTAAAGTCTTCTATTATTCGTTGATTCACCTTATTTAAAACATCTTCAACTGTGCTGAATATTGGGGCAGTTTCTTCCTGTCTGGACTCAGCATTTCTCATAAATATTTCCTTCAAAATTGTTCTCTGACTTTCATTTTCAGAACTCAATAAGCTTTGTTTCAATGGATATTTTGAAAGAAGAGATATTCCAGTGTTTTTATCCTGTCTTTCTTCCACTAGCTCTTCATTTTGCATACCTGTCTGGAGCTTTGATAAAGATGACCTTTCTTTTAAAGATATTTTATCACCAAACATCTTTAATAGGTTGTTAACAATTTCACTTGCTATGATATTTTCTTGAAATGAAGCATTATTTGGATAAGAACACATCTTTTGCATCTCTATGTCTAAATCATTTTTGATAATTGTTAATACAGTGCTAGCAATTATGTCAGCATACTCCCTAAGATTGGTTTGTGACAGGTGACTTGTAGATGCAGTGTTTTCTTTGTAACTGGCTAGTGAAGTATCTCTGAGATTCCGGCCAAGAAGAGCTTTGGTCATAGTTAATTTCAAGGCCTTCATATTTGACTGGACTTGGCCTGGTACAAGAAAGTGACCTTCATCCTGTAGGTGACTGGAAAGTTCAGTGACAACAAAGGATTTTTCTTTAGTCTGTGAATCAATGCTAACTAAGGAGTCTATTCTTTCTGTGGCAAAAGATTCTTTTTCTTTTTTAAAAGATTCCAATCTCTTCAGAATGCTTTTAGTAATGTAGTCAGCATTGTCTTCACATGGGTCAAAAAGAGATTGACCGGCATCATCTGTCTTTGCTACTGGCATTTGCTCATCATCATGGGGAGATTCCACCCTTATAGCCTTGGTCTTTTTCTTTCCTACATCAGAAGGACCGCTTCCCATTTTTTCTTCTGTTATGTCCCTAAGAGTGGGAGGCTCACTTTCTGTTTTTGAAATCACATCACAAAGAGACATCAGTGGTAAATGTGCCAAAATGGGCTCCTTTATATTTCTGCCAACTGTAACAGCAGAACTGAGACTCTGAAGCACTATGTTCACCATATCATTAGCAATCATGATAACATCTGATTTAGGAATTGAAAGTTTTGGGCTACTGTCATTTGTACATTCAATTGCCACTTCAGGGCTTGCTGCTGGATGTTCAGCTCCTACATTATCCTGATGAATAGTGACTGGGGAAAGTGGGACATGATTCTCATCCAATTTTTTTTCACAAATGTCATTTAAAATATTTTCAATAATACTTTGTATTTGAAATTGAAGTTCTCTTTGATATTCTGTTTTATTAAACAATTTTTCTACAATGCCTTCTTGTAGATCTGAACTATTATCTTTCTCCAGTTTGTTTTTGTCAGATTTGCATTTGGTAGACACAATATCTAAAACAGTATTAACAACCTGGCTTGCAATATTTTCAGACACGACAATGTTATGAGCAACTATAGGACTTTTCAATTTGTCTAGCTCTTGTTTGATTCCTTGCAAGATTTTCCTAGTCACTTCTGTGGCATACTTATTTAGTTTAGAGACAGACAACTGACATGCTGAGGTCATATTTTCTGGTCTACTAAGATCCATTGAGGGATAAGAAATTTCCTCATTGGGAGAATGGACATCTTTTGTAGGTAATAACTCTTTGCTTAATGAAGTAGGTTGTTGGGGTGTAGGTAAAGCCTTTGAGGTGGTAAAGCTAACTGGAGGATAAAAGAGAGATTTGACTTTAGAAGTAGCAAAAGATTCCAAATTGCTTATGACTGTTTGTACAATATCTTCAACCACACTGACCTTAGTCAGTCTCTCAACATTGGAGGAGGAATGCAGCCGATGTGATTCTCTATTCGGTGCTGTCAGATACACAGACGTTTTTCTTTGATTACTTTGTTCATGAAAAGGAGCATTGGCTGAAGGTGTGATAGTTTTATACCTACTTTTGTTTGTATTTCTTTCTGCCCTGGCAGCAGAATAAAGCTTTTGAAATACAGTCTTAACAACATCATCTGTGACAATAGTTACATCTGCTTCAGACACCAAAGTGCCCATAGTTTTATCCGTGAATTGAATGAATGTTTTGGTGACAGGTTGTTCTGCAGAGTGAGAAATGCCACTCAAATGGGAATAGGAGAGAGGAAGTACGTGGAGCTGATTAACTAAAGCATTCTGGAAAATTTCATTTAAAACATTTCGTATGATTGGCACTATGGGTGACTTCTGTGGTTCTTTCAGCTCCACCTCAATCTTTTTTAAGGTTTTTTCTAAAACCCGTTGCTTACCAGTATCCTCTTTATGCTCATCACCTGGTGGATCTCTTTCTTCCTCTGCTTGTTCAGAGTCTTCCAAAAATGCATCTGACTCAGCACCTCCAGGAAGAAAATTGCCGTAGACTGGCTTATATCGGTAATATTCAATACCTCTCTCTTCAGACGCGGATTCTTGACATATTTCTGGAGACACAGCATCTAAAATTAAATTGACCAGATTTTTGATCACCACTTTTTCTTGAGCTGGATTGCTGACTTTTGTCTCAGAATCCTGTGTGTTTCCATTTAATTCTACCTGAATAGCCTTCAAAATGGCACTTGATACCTTTTTGGCATTTCTCTGTAGAGTAGATTGCAGATGATCATCATGACTTTCCACTTTGGTTGATGTACTGGCTTGTGGTGACATCCAACCATGGTTTTCGCTTCTTGTGGTACCTCTTGACCACAAATTTAAATTGGCAAAGCCCTCTAATTTATTAAAAACAGTTTTAAGAATATCTGAAGCCACCATTTTCAGATTATTTCTATGGAATCCTGGTATGCTCACTCTTGGTGAAGGGTCAGCACTTTTCATCTCATGGCTAGACAGCTCTTTACTCTCTTCTTCGATAGTATCGGATTCCATATAAGACATTATATCTGTGCACTTGGCTACTTCCTCCACCACTACAGTAGGATATAGGCTGTCCTCATCTAGATCATTTGAGATTGTCCTAATTTCAGAATTGGGGGGTTTGTGATCCATCTCAGAACATAATTTTTCAAGGATGTCTTCAAGAATGACATTAGAAACTACCTGAATATTAGAGTGCAGTGCTGGAGTTGCTGTCAGACTCTCGTCAGTACACTCTTCATGAACAGATACATGACTCAAACAAGGGAGCAGAGGTTCTCCCATTATTTTGTTCAACATTTCGAATAATGTATTACCAATTCTTTCTAACACTTGAGATCTGGCTGCTTCGTTGACATTATTACCACTAAATACACTATGTAGAACACAAGGAATAATTGGACATTTTTGAGATTGAAGAGGAACCTTCACTTGAATAGTAGAAGAATGATCGGCAATTGTTTTTTTATGTTGCCAACTTGTTGATCGTCTTTGTACATCAATATAATCATTTTCAACAAAAGTGTCAGGCATTGGTATGTCTGATGGAAAGACAGGATCCTTTTTATCAGTACTTCTACCAGACAACATCTCACAAATGCATGTTACTAATGAACTTGCCATAATATCATCATTGAGATTTGATACAACAGATTCCAGTTCTTTATCAGAGAGAGGAAAATCATCTTCCTCTACAAAGGTTATTGGGGTCTCAGGCTCCCTGACACTTTTTTTCTTCTTATTGACTTCCAATCCATTTCGAATAGCACCTAAAACAATGTTCACAACTTTGGTTGTATAAGCACTAAGTTGTGATCGAAGGTTTGAGGGTGAAAACAGTTTTGAGCGTGAAGGGACAGGTGTTTGGTCTCTGCTTGAAGGTCTCCGGAAAATTGAAGTCATTTCAAAGCGCCTTGGCCTAAAGCATTTTTGCAATTTTGGAAAAACAAATGATTTCAGCTTTTTAAAGATTGTACGGATGATCTCGTTACTCACATTATCAGCTTCAGGTGCTTCTTCAGTTGCTGGAGATTCAAGCCAGGGAGGTTGTGCTTGCTCTATATTGAATAGAGATTTCATCTTCTTGTCACTCTCAAACCATATTTTCAGTGGCTCTTTGGGTAGCAATGGGGCAATCTGATGAATTCCATATATTTCTTTGATCTCAGGGGGAGTATCTAGAGCATCTACAGAGGACTGATAAAGTGAAGTAGTACTGGAATCTTTGTTAATATCTGAAATTTGACATGATGAAACTGAATGAAGTATTTTCAGCACTGCATCTGTCATGTCATTAGCCACTACACTGATTTCTGATGTCGAGAACATGTCATTCCTAACTTGGTCCATCCATTCTTCAGGGGACAATTCATGAAACATTTCAGAGGCAAAAGATGAAGTTTCTTTAACGTCTCTATAGCTCGTCTGACTAGAGGGCATAGTTATCATTTCTCTGAGTATGTCAGTTAAAATGTCTGTAACAATATTTTCTGATGCTTTCTGTATTTGATGTTTTTCATCCTGGCTAAAACCTAACATTTGTTTTTTTGGCTTTACTTCTTCTGCAAGCTTGTCTTCACTTGAAGAAGTTTGTAATTCAGACTGTACTCCCCACTCACGAAATGCTACTCTGCCATGGGAAGCAGGCTTTGTAGGTGATTTGACTTTTCTCTTGTGTCCAAGACTGGTAACTTCCTTCTTAAAGTGTTCTTTCATAGCCTGTTCTCTCAATAGTGCCTTCTGATCTCTGACAGATGACACAAGGACACTTGCCACCATTTTGTCTATTTCTTCATTATCATCTTCTGAATATAAGACCATTCCAGGAACATTAACAGGTGGAAGTGGTTTTCCAGACCCAGGACCAACCTTTGACACTGTTGTGCCTATGAGCCTGTATTCTTCCTTAAGAAGAGTAGGGCTTTTCAGTCTGGGACATTTCCTTTTACTTTGATTAATATCTACTTGTACCTCTCCTACTTCTTCTTCTTCCTCTTCTTCTTTTTCCTCATTCAGTTCAGTGAAGATATCATCAAGTAGCTGCAGGACTATTATGGTTTCTTCAGATGCAATCAGTCTTTCATTGTCAAGTTCAGTTTGTATATAACCCAGTATGGTGCTGATTGCTTCTTCAACATAACCAACCACAGAAGATTGTGAAAAAATGTTTGACACTAAGTTCTGGATTTCTTCTTTTACAATTACGCAAGCAGCACTGGATTCAGTACTATGAACAGGCATAGGCATAGGCACAGGCATAGGCATAGGCGTAGGTGCAGGTGTAGGCGTAGGCACAGGCATAGCTGTAGGCACAGGCATAGGTGTAGGCACAGGCACAGCTGTAGGTACAGGCATGGGCATGGGCACAGGCATGGGCATAGGTATGGTTACTGTGCTAGAACTGACTTGGGTGGATGCTTCACTATACCTTTTTGGTGACTTTTCAACAGGCTGTTCCTCAACAGTAACTTCTGTTGCTGTTGTTTCTTTTTGCTGAGACAAGTCACTTTTCTTGGAAGCTGCAAATGTCATCAACTTTTCTAAAATAACATGCACCATGTCCTCTGCAATGCCACACATTGGTTCCAGAGAACCGGAGACTGTTGCTTTAAAAGGCTTTTCTGGTTTGCTACTAAAATGTTCCTCACTGACAGATAAACCTGGCTTGAAGGTGACTGACAGGTCTTCTTGTGAAGAGATCTCAATGCATTTTTTTTCAACTGCAGACTGCAGCTTATCAAGCATATTTTCAACAATATCTGTTGCTGCCAAGCCAACATCCACACTGGAGAGCACAGTGTCTTTGCCAGTTTCAAGATGGTCAACAAAAACTTCAGCCGTAACAGCAGAGAGAGAGGGAATTGCTTGAGCCAAATCAGATAGTATTTCTTGAAAAATGTTTTCCAAAATCAATTCTGTTTCTTCTTTTAGGTGACATTTAAAATTAACAAAAACATTTTTTAACTCCTTCACCTCAGTAACAGGTTTTTCTTTTTCTTCTGGGGACTCAGTAGGTAATTCTTCTGTTTCTGTAGTAGCATCCTTCTTCTCACGTACTTCAACTGGAGATAAAAGTTGACTGTCAGACTTACAGCTCCTTATCTCGGGGACATCATAGCTCGTTCCCATCTTGTTATATTTAAATTGAGCTACTGTTTGACCCTTCTTGTTGGAATATGTTTCTTTCAAGATGGTGGTTTCAATTTGGGTAGGTCTTGATATTTTTGTTACTATGGGCTGCCCTTCTGGCACCATAGGCAAGTTCACTGTCTTTGAACTTACATCTGTACAACTGATCTTTTTAGCTGCGGCTGCAGAATAAGCTCTGTATGCAAATTCGTCACTGCAAGTACTACAGAAACTTGAGCTACCCGAAGAGAGAACTGAATCATCAGATAGCGGGTATATATTTGTACGCAACCTTTCTTCATACATTGTGATGGCTGGATATAAAATACTGGTCACTGTAGCTACAACCCAGGTCATTACATTTTGAAGTATGGTATTTAATTCTTCAGCAGATATCTGCAAAGAAAGTAGATAGGGATGGACAGAATTAAAACATTCATGGGCTTCATGTGAACAAAGTGACTTACCTTGCACACTCCTGATCACAGAAGGTACACTAGAAGAAGCTAGAATAAATTCACAGTTTAGGAAAGGATTCAGTCTGAAGAGAATCATGGGAGAGGAACTCTGGAGCCTGGACTCAAGTTAGTTCTACTTGCATTTTCTAAAATGAGTCTCCCTGCTAAGTAATTTATGATTTCTATTCTGTGGCATAGTGGAAAGATTACCGAACTTGAGAGTCTGATAACCAGGGTCTGAGTTTTGGCTTTGCTTTCTCCTAGCTGGGTAACTTGTCTGACCTCAGTTTCCTTACTTTCAAATGGTGATCATAGATCCATCTTGCAAGGTTGTTGAAAGGCTCAAAATAAATGACATGTGCAAAAACACTTTGTAAACTTAGAGGTGCCATATAAATGTGATCATTACCCAGAATGCCTCCACTAAAGTCCTCCTTCTTGGTTCAGGGGTAACCCTAGGTCTTCAAAGACCATAATGGCAGAGTACCAGCTCTGGCAGGTCCCACTGAGCTGGAAGGTTTCAAGTACTGGCTAGTGATAGACTACATGGCTGGTATCCAAGGACCAGCCTGACCAAGTTCAGAGACACTCATCACCAAGAGATCAACTACTTGATGATAGATTTGGGCTACAAGCAACTCAGGAAACCATCTACTAAAGTGTGAGAAAGCTGTAAACTGCATGGGTAAAGGGAGCGTTCAAAGAAGTGAAATTACGGTTCATTCAAATGACTGAACAAACACTATTATTCGCCAAGTATCTAGTAGACACAATGTTTACCAAATCATAATTTTGTCATTATAACGTAGTTGGTGGCACAGCAGATAGAGATTAGACCTACAGTCTGGAAGACCCACGTTCAAGTGTGGCCTCACTTAGTGGTAGTATGGTCGTGGGCAAATGACTCGACCTCTGTCTGCCTCAGTGTCTCCATCTTTAAAGTGGGAATGACAGCAGCACCTATCTCTCGGGTCCATTGTGAGGAAAAATGAGATAATATTTAAGCGCTTCGTAAACCTTTAGGCGCTTTATAAATGCTAGCTGTTGTTAGTATCGTCACTATACATGGTGTCCCGAAAGTCTTAGTGCACTCTTAAGCTATTAAGTCTTAAAGCTTACAACTCCACTACAATTTTCGGGACACTGTCTAAGAAGAAATGAAGATCTTCCCTCTCCAGACCTATACGAAATCTGAGTTTTTCACTGTTCTGGGTAAAAGATTTGTTTTTTTTACCTGGTCCTTTTAAAGGCAAAAGAATAGGGGAAAAAATGAATTTGGCATCTCTGCTGTGGTTAAAAAAAAGGAAAAAAGGGCTTGGTATGCAAGCAAGGTGCCTGGCCTAGGCAATGCTTCTTAAAGCTACAATCCAAACTTCTCCTGGAAAAAATGAATAAGGAGGAAATTTCTTTTCAACTTATGTATTCTAGCATATTGAGGAGGCTTCTGGCCCTCACAGAGATGTCCCATGTGGTCAAGTGACTAGAAGCTAAGAGCCTGTCTAGCTGAAGTAAGACAGGAGTGCCTAGATGGGGGGCTCAGTGGCCTCTGCAGCCAGGTGCCTGGCATCCTTCTGCCTGCCTATGCCAAGTGGTTCTGCACACACACACTCACGTGTGTCTATATATGTAGATTTATAGGTAAATGTTTAACTAAATACACATGTGCTTATACATGTATACCCTACATATCCACATCTGTATCTAGATTTCTACTCATATGTATCTAGAGATGTATCTAACCAGTCTGGATGCCTCTAGGTCAAACAACAGATCAAAAAGGTAGTCCAAGTTTTCTGAATGGAAGGTAATGGGTAGCTGGTGAGAATGGAAAATTAGGTTGGTAGAAGTTGGGGATTAAGAACCTTCCCAGTCCCATTCTGTTCATTTAGCCAGGGAAGCTTGGGGGAGCATGCTTGCTCAGTGGTCGGGTGGACTCAGCTCAATGTGGACCAGCTGTAGAAGCAGGAACAGAATAGAAAGAAAATACAGACTGCTTGATTATCAAGGAAAAGAAAGATCTGGTCTGGATTCAGGTAGTTGAACAGGGGCACCTAGAACCAAGAAATCCCGAGATAAAATAAATTCCCCAACTGGATGAAACTAAACTCTGTCTCTGCTCCATGGGCCTATACTCATCTACCTGCATATATTTTTGATATTCATAAATTCTGATGCTGAAAAGCCCATTTTGGGGGGTGCTTTTAAGGCTCCCAAATCTTCCAGGCATTTTGTAGTCATTTGGAATGTGGCTTTCCTTTCTATTATTTCCTCTTGGATTTTGTTATTACATGGAAATATTGTTGGTTTTTGTGGGTATATTTTGTAGCTAGCAACTTTGCTGAAGCTATTAATTGTCTCAAATAGTTTCTTTGCTGATTTCCTAAAATTTTTGAAGTATCATGTCATCATCAAAGAGGAATCATTTTGTCTCCTCTTTGCCTAACATTAAGCCTTTGATTTCTTTCTTTTACCTTAGTGCTTTTGCTAGCATTTCTAGTCAAATAACAATGGGGAGAGTGGGTGCTTGAGAGCATCTTGCTGTTCATGGCTTACTTTGACTGTGAATGATACGAGAGAGAGAGAAGCTTTGGGAAAGAATCGAAAGCCTGTGCATGGTGACTTTTTGCTTCAAGGGGAAATGAATTACTGCCTAAAATGTAGTAGTAGATATTTCAAGAAATCCCATCACTCCCACAGGCAGCAAGGTCAGGGCTTGCATCACAGGGAAATCTGAACCTTGTTCTCATAGGCTGTCAACATGAGCACTGGAAGGAAACTTAAAATCATTTTACCTAGCCCTCTCATTTTAGAAAAGAGGAAACTTAGGTCCAAACAGGAGGAGAGACTAGGCCATACTGGCCATCTGAGGAAGGTCTCCTTGGAATCAGGATACCTGGGTCTGAATCCTTCCTCCAACATTTACTAGCTGCATGACCATGGGCAAGTTAGTTCATTCACCTGTAAAATGTGGATAACACCACTTATAACACAGACCTCACAGGGTGGTTGTAAGGACCAGACAAGCTAATGGATGGAAATCTTAAATTGGCACATAGCAGCTATTATTAGTGACCTAGAATAGGGTCATTTGGTTTGGCCCTGAACCAAAAGCTCCCAGGGCATTTTATCATCTGCTGTGCTGCTGGATGGTATCGTATATGGAAGAACTGTGTGGGCCACTATACTTGTCTTGTACAGCCGTACTCTAAAAGGAATATTCCTAGAGGCAAATCAGAAAAGTCCATGGAGAAAGCCAGATGGTTGCAGGAATCTACCCTTACCAGACCTGGGGAATTAAAGATATCTTGTTTTCTAAATTCCAGAGGCAACAGAGGGCAGATCTACACAGGTTTAGACTGGCTATACAGAAAGCAATATGAAACAGATATATTCCTAAAAAGTTGTGGGTGAAATTTGATAAATAAGAATTCTCTTTTCCCACTGACTACCATTGTGAAATTTGATGGCTATGCATTCCCGTAAAGATAAAAGTTAAGCTTTTGGCACCAGCATCTATCATTGTGTAAGGATGTCTTGTGTGCTTACATCAGGTATGTGTGTGGGGATGGATACGTAAAGATGTCAGAGTGGATGCTGCTCCCTTCTCTCTCCTTCTCTTTCCTGACTCAGGATTTAGGGCTCATAACATGAGGCCACTTGGCATTTCCTGATCCCAGTCCCAACTTCAAGCAACAATAGCTCACATTTATAGAGAGTATTAAAGTTTACACAATTATTTCCTCCCAACAGTGTTGGGTGATAGGTAATATAAGTATCATTATTCCCAGATTTCAAACTGAGGCTTCGAGAGTCTAGTTCAACAGCCTACCTAGTCACATGACACAGACATGGCAGAGATGGGCCTGGAACCCAGGTCTTGTGGCTCCAGGTCTGACATTCTCTTTCTACTATTAGATGCTGCCTTGTCTGGACAATCTTGCCCATACCCATCTGAAACTTGAGACCAGAGTAGACCGAGGCATCCTGGCCCATTTGTCAGGGAATTCCCCAGGACAGGCTGAGCATCCAATACCAAGGAGCTGTTGCAGTCTGAAAAGACATTGTTAGCTTTCTAGAGTCCCCACGGCTTCTCTTAGGAAGTGGCATGTCTCTTTCCTAGACATGATATGGGTCTTCTGCAAACATAACCTCTTGTCTCTCTCCAGCAGCAACAGTTGCTCTGAACAGAGGGAAAGAGACTAGATAGAGGGGAGACTAAATGACTGTCGTGGATGAGGTGATCTGCTGCATTGCTTTTGACAGTGCACCCCAATAGAAAATTGAATTGCCACCTTGTTTTCTCCACACATCCTTTTATACATACTTTTTCTTGTAGGCTGTTTTGCAGGAGGTGATGTTGCCTGAAAAGCAAACAAAGGATCATTGTTGAGTTTTTTGCTTCAACGCCCAAAATCTAGACATCTTCCTTCCAAAGTCCTCATTGTTGAATCTAAGGCTTGTCTTTATATTTGGGAGAGTGTTAGAAGTTCACAAAGAAGAGAAAAATCTTCTTTCTCAGGGTCCCTCTTGTCCTGTCAAGTAGATTTGGGTCTCTGCAGTAGACAACTGTTGTTTAGGCCACGGTGTAAGCAGTATGGAGCATCCAACCACATTGCCACTGCCACACCCTGCCCCCCCTTCAACTAGGTCTGGCTCCCCCTAACTAGGAACATGCAGAAATGGTTTGCCATAGGGATGAGATATTCTCTTAAATTCCATGGGGTTCTGCCATAGCATCTGGTGAATGCAACAACTTTTACCTTGTATCCAATTTTGAACCAGACTCAGAGAATCATTAAATGATAGAATCTCAGAGTAGGAAGGGACCTCAGAGCCCATCTTGTCCAATCTGTACAAATCCATATTTGCTAAACTGAACGGGATTGGATTGCTATGAACAAGCTGGAAAGTGTCCAGAAGACAATAAAGAGGAGGACTGAAGAGTCTAGAGATCATGCCATATGAAGATAGATTAAAGAACTGGGAATGTTTGGTCTTGAAAAGGGAAGGGAGGACATGATGGCAGTCTTCAGATGTTTGAAGGGCTAGCTGTTGTGTGGAAGCTAGATTAGATTTATTCTGCTTGACTCCAGTGGGTGGCAGCTGCTGAGAAGAAGGTGGAAGCTTCCCTTTTCTGTAGAGATGACTACCAGCTTTTCTAGTTCCTGATTAGCTACCTCTGAGTTATGACCTGACTCTTGGCTTTCCCAGATCCAAGCAGTTGCCAAATCTTGCTTCCAACAGCATGTGTCAGATGACTCACTCTGCCCCAGGCCTTTATCAGGCCTTTCCTCCTCCCTCCCTTGGACCATTGCACTGCCTCCTGTTTGGTCTCCTTGCCTTGACTCCTTCCTCTCCACTCCATCCTCCACATAGAGGCCAAAGTGATGTTCCTAAAGTCCTCATCTGACCAGGTCACTCCCCTGTATAAGAAGCTCCAGGGGCTCCTCATTGACTGTAGGATCAAATATACTGATATGCTCTTTTACATCTAATCCCTGAGAAATGGAAATTGGTAATTGTGTTCAATCAATATAATCAGATTTGATTTTTTTGCTAAGGGCTGCTATGAATTCTCAAACTTAATTAAACTAGCTTTTATTAGTTGTTAATGTTTAACTTCTCCACTCTTGTGAACCCAAGTCCCTTGTTTTCTAAGAGTTCTCCCTTTCTGTGTAAGTTCCTTTTTTTTGTATGTAAATTAATTCTTCATTTAGACTCATGAAAACTTACAAAACACTCCATCATGCTCTCATAATCAATGAGTTGCTTCATTAATCATAGATACCCAAACCAATGAAAAGGCTGAGCTTCGAATTCATTAAAGTCACATGGAGTTGGGAACACCTACAGCCCTAATGTTACAAATCAGCCCACTTCCCTATGCCTGTAAATCCTATAAATATGCATTAATCACAAATATGCACTAATCTCATGAATATGCATTTTGATTTGTTCCTCATTGTTGACTCTAAAAATGTTCTCTGTAAATCCCTCAGTTTATCCTTGGCTACTAAGAAGACTTGGATCCCTTTTATAGGCACTTGCTAGTCTTGCCAATAAATTGATTATGCTCAGAACTCTGTGCCTCAGCTTTTCTTTAGGCAGATTTATACAATACTCCTATACCTTCAAAGAAAGGGGAGAGGAATTTCCTTTCAGTTTCTATCCTTATGTATGTGTATATAACCATAAATCAACCTTTGTGCTTGTCTTCTCCATGCCCTACTTCAGCACATGTCCCCATTGTCTGCAGGCTACCTCTCCCTGATGTTTTTTTAAACAAGCATTTATTGAGCACCTACTAAGTGCCAGGCACTGTGCTAAGCATTTTACAAATATGTCATTTTATCTTTACAACAACCTTGGGGGCAGGTGCTATTATTATCCCCAGTTTACAGATGAGGAAACAAACTGGCAAAGACCAAACTTCTGCCCTTCCCATTAACCCACCTTTTTCTAAGGAGCCAGTGTGATACCGGTTCTGCTATCAGAGGATCTGGGTTCAAATCACATCTCCGATACTTATTACCTGTGTGATCTTGGGCAAATCTCATCTCCTTAGACCTCAGTTTCCTCCTCTGTAAAATGAGGAGGTTAAACTAAATGACTTCTAGGGTCCCTTCTTGTTCTAGATCTAAGATCCTATCATCTAGTCTTCCTATTCCTATTGGCAACATCATGTTCTTGCTTTACCTCAAATCTATATCCTTGGGGTAATGCTGAAACTTCCACTTCTTGCCAAATCCCACTACTCATTGCTAGTTGCATCTTTTGGAGGTGCTCATTCCTCCCTATGGTCACCATTGTGTGGGCTACTTTTAACTCACTCCAGACTTATCTCTATGGAGCTCTTTGCTTGCTGCCTCTTCTGCCTCCTAATCTGCTTCCCGACTGCCAATCAAATAGACCACATTTGACTGCTTCATATCTTTCCTTAAAATCATAGGTTCTTTGTCACTCAACAAACCAAGTCTGAATTTCTGACCATGGTTTTTAAGTTACACCTTTGTTCTAGATAGCTTAACTGGGGTCCTCGTTCGCTGTGCTGCTAAGGATTCCAGACAGAAATAAGTACCAATCTTTCCCTGCTCCTAAAGAGACTTCTAACTCAGATGAGGTCAAGCTGTCTCCTAGAGCTGGGGCTGAGTCTCAGTTTCCCTTATGCATACTACACAATGGTTTACACCCTGTGGTCTCTCACTACCAGGGAGCTGGTGCTCACTTGGGCATTCAACTTCCCATCAGTCCTTTCCAAGTAAGCCCTAAATCCTCCTCTTGGAAGGTTTGCCCTCTGGCTCTTCATTTAGCACCAAACTGCACACATCCTAACAACTTCCATAGTGATTTGTTTATAATTGTAGTCCTAACCCTTTCCCCTATCTGGGCCCTCACAAGTGATCCAATGAGCTTTCTTTTGTTGGTGGGTTGAATTTTCTCTAGATAACAGGGCATCAGCAAGAGTTACCTAGTACGGTCCACACTTTTCAACTTCTAAAATTGCCACCATTAGAGTTCTGAGACTTTAGGTTAAAGCTAAAATGCAATTTCCCCCTAGAAGGTAGCACCTTAAGCCATTAATACTTCGGTTTGAATGAATTTATCTGAGATTGGAAATTATCATCTTAAAAAGAAAGCAGTAGTGGGGATTGAGACATAAGAGAGGTAAGTTGTAGTGAGATTAAGGGAACAGATCCTGATGTGTGCTATCTGGGGAGCACAGACTCTGCTAGTGGGCTGTGATGAGGTTAGTAAGAGGGCATTGAGCTTCGTGGGAGAAGAGAACAAGTGGTATTTGGGATAAAATTCCTCTTCTCCACCATTCTGCCAAGGACCTGCTCTGAGAGAATTCACACAAAGGATGTGAATTTTACCAAATAGAAAGAGGACTACTATTGTTAAAGTGAGAGATTGTGGGAACTGTGGGAACCAAAATGACTCCATCTTATAAAACTGATTCCATTTTGAGACTTAAGTTTCGTTTTCCCATAAATTCTACCTGTTTGTCAATCATGGGGATTGAGTGATATCCTGTTTCACATCTGGAAAAAAACCACCTGCTTGCTCTCCCCTGTCCCAATTCTTGAAACTCACTTATTCCACTCCCAACTCAAAAAGTCCCTAATCTTTCCTCCAATTAGAAATCAGATTTCTTGTATCCTGTTAATTGCTGTTAATTATTTTCTTTTAATGCATAAAAATCTGTGTCCTCCTGCATTCGGGGTCCAGTACAAAGCTGAGGAAGCCTGGTCCCAATTTATGTCATTGGCATGCATTGTTTAATAAACTGATATGCTCTGAAGCTCAAACTTTTGTTTTCTCAGCTATTTGAGATTTCACCATGACAGGGTTGCATCTTAGTTTTATGGAAGACTGCCCTGGACTCCCCCCTTGATTTCAAATTCTTTTGACCTGAGGTAAGGTTTACCCTTACACTGCTAGGGAAGACACACTGCATTTAAGAGGACAATGAATTTTGGTAATAGTAAAATACCAAAGGATTCTCCCTTGGAGAAATTTCTTTTGGCATGAGACCAGGGGAAGAGCTCATTGTTAAAGTGATACCCCCCTTACAGAAATTCTTATTGACCTGGAAACAAGCATAGAATCCTATACAAGAGTGAAAGGGGTGACTAAAAGATAGACATCTTAAATTATGCTAAAATATATATAATCCAAATGGGTATCAAAATTTACCTGAAGAAGGGACCTTTAATTACTGCAAGTTTTGGAAAATTGTGTATAGTAACCTTTTCTGTCTTACCATTTTGTCTGTTTTTATGTCTTTCTAAAATGCTCAGAAAAAATCTTTGTCTTGTGTCATGTTTAGTGTTAGTAGATTCTGCTACCTTACATTTCTTAGGGGAAAATAAAAGCCAGCCAGAAAAACTGCTGAAAAGCTGAAGCCAAAGAGTTTAGTATAAGGGGGAAGATTAATGAAGTTTCATACTTGAAGCAGTTTTCCCGAACTTCTGTAGTCTAATGCTAAACTCTGTCCCAGTAAGCAGGACTAACTCCTACTTTAGGCTTTCAGCAAAAGATTAGGTTACAAAGAAAAAAAAGACCTTCAATGTACTTTCTCTGTTATCTCAGCCCTGGTCAGCATGGAGTTACAGAGATAAGGTTAGATAATCAAAAAAGGAGAACTTTTTCCTAGTTTGTAGGAACTTGTGGCATTATATATGAATTAAGACTGCAAATTATAGTAACTGCTAAAAATATCCTAGTAGATTTTGGAGGTTTGGAGATTAAGGAGATTGGAGATTAATTATTAAGCAATTTGGAGATTAATCATTTTAAGATTGCAGGGGGGAACTTCTGGGACTTAGGGTCATTCCAGGAACTCATTTGTTTCTCTTTATCTTATATGATAAGTCACTTAGCAGAAGACAAACCTATCTTAATGAGTTTTGGGGTACCATTCTGTAGAATTTGTTTTAAGGAAAAATAAGAATTAAATTATGTAAAAGTTTTAGGGGTAAACAGCACTTAGATTACTTTTTCTTTGACAATGATAAATCTATTTTTTTTTTGGTATAATGAAGGAAGGCAGCTAGTTTGAAAGTAATCCCAGAGGAAAGAAAAAAAATTAAGTATGAAATTTGTATTTTAAATATATCTAGAACTTAATAGCCATGTTTTATGAACCTTTTCTTGACCATGAAGAGAGAAAAGCTTGTTTAAATCAGGGAGCAACTTAAAAATGAGTGAAATTTAACTAAGGAATGAAAAGGGTGATTTAAACAAAAGAGGCGTCTGTGTGGAGCAACCACTTATGCCACCCCCACCTCTACCTGGGCCTAGACCCTGGATAGATATTCACAGTGATGGGAAATAGGGGAAGTGACTGGGAACCGGAAATATCTTTTGGGAAGTCTGATGTAGAACTTTCAAGGCTTTGTATAACAGAATTGTCTAGGTAAACTAGAAGCAAAATTACCAATGAAAATTAGAAAGAAACGATTTTTAAGCTCTTAGGAACCTAAGAGGGTAACAGTGTTGCAATTAATTTGGATTGTGCAAAATTTTGTGCTAAATTGCAAAGAAGAAATTCTATAAAATAAAGATTATTTAAATGGTTTGAGATATGGTTAGGAAATATAGTACTCTGCTGCTGAAAGACCATTCTGGGGGCATATTCTCCAGTCTTTAAAATCTTGTGATCTCCAAAGCAAGGGGATAGGAATATAAGGCTGCCACTTGGAATCTCTCCCTATATTTTGCTCAGGGTTGAAACTGAAAAGCCTCAGGGAGAGAGAAGATGAGGCCAGGTTCTGAACATGAAAGGAACTGATTTGGCTGTTTGGGTGATTTTTGAAAGAAAATAAATAAAAAGTTTCTGGAAAGCTCAAAGTGCTACCACGAACCTTTGTAAATGAGCTGTTCACTCTGAGCTCTAAATTTTAAAGCACAGGTGACTAATAGCCCTGGAAAACTGAGATTTTGATGTTGTGGCTGTAAATCCAGATTTGAAAATAATAATGGAACCCACCTCCCAGGGATGTTGTAAAGATCAAATGCTGTAATGATTGTGAAGTGCTTAACATGGTGCCTGGCATATGGTAAGGACTATATAAAGCTGATTACTGTTTTTATTGCTTTGGATATAATTGTTCCATACTTGCTGTATCAGGTTTTTTGATGTGATTAATATGAAATGCCAAAGGTAATAAGGTTAATGACTTTCTGTGTAAGATAATTTGGAAATGCATTTGGCTGAATTGATGCCATCTGACTGGTAAAAAGTTTTGTTTCATGTTTTAAATACATGATATTGTGTCAGAAATGTTGTGGGAAACAATTGTATCAGAATAACTCATCTTTTAATCTGGATGCCCTTAGCTTACAAACTGAGCTGTTAATATAATGTGATAAAAATAGATGTTAGAAAACTGTTAAATGTTTAATGGGGTATATTTTGTTTTAAAACAGATAATTATAATCATAATTGACTGGGAAAAAGTTGCACAGACTCTCTAAGATATTTTCATCTGTGAGGTCCCTTGAGGCTTTGTATTCAGGCAGCGTCATAAGATCTTATCAGTCCTACTGACTGAAGGTTGCAAAATCTAAATTACTAAAGTCTGAGAACCTAACTGAGAAAATAGGATTTCCCTCCCACTCCTTGTTAAAGTGGAGAATTTACAATTTTATAAATAAATAATAAATAAATAAAGTGAGTTTTCACTTGAAAATTGTTGGCTACCACTTATGAAAATTATGAAAATGTATAGTGTGGTTTAAAGATGTGACTTCAATACATTAATATGTCAACTATCATTTATCTGCTGTATGTCTGAAACTCCAGAATGTGGTTAGTTTTAATTTATAAGTAATGGATTATTTATAAATAATGACATGTAACTGTTAGGGATATATGAGAAATCATACTACTGTATAATAATACTGAAGCCCTAAGCTGTGATTAGTATGATTTTGCTATTTGAGGTAAAAACTATTGGGGCTGTAGTTTGATTACAGGGATGATTGCCTGAAGTGCCCATTAAATCAACAGTCCAGCAGTGAAGGAGAAAATGACATGTGCTTCAGTCTACTGCAGGTGGATGTTTGTCCCTGCGAAAAGTTGAGGGGATGACCTTGGCATGGCTTAAGGTAAGATCCTCATGACTCTGTTTCTCCATTGTGCTATTTCTTTTCTGAACAGGAAATTGTCCTGTCTGGCTAATTCTGAGCCTATGGTACCTTGTGAAAAATATGGAACAGTATTTACTACATGATTGCTTGTCAGATATGACTTGCGCTTAGAATCAAACAAAGTGAAGGGAGTTTTTCCACTGTTATGGTATATGTCAGGTCATTCTGTGCCCTTAAGGGATGAGTCTTGACATTGTTGTGAAAAACTGTGACTCTCCTTTTCCTTTCATAGCAAATTTTAAAAATCAGGTCAGGTGAGCAGCAGAAGTTTTGTCAGTACAATATTAAATCTATTCATTAATAGATTAATACTGGAACATCTTTGAGTTACCATAATAAAATGCAGGTATGAAAAATCTTATAATTTTAATCTGTATTTGTTGTCAAATTATAATATAGTGATGATATCCGCCTAAGGGGGAAATCAGATAAAGTAATAAGACAAAAATATGATAAAAGTTTTCTCATTAAATGGAATAGTAAAATTTGAGGAAGCAACAGGAATAGACTGTTTTCTCTAAGAACTATATACATATGTATATGATTGACTTCCAAATTTTTCTAATGGGAAATTAAGGCTTTGATTACATTTTAGTAATAAGCTCTCAAAATTGGATTAAGGTTTTTACATAGCAAGTTGTACATATAATTGTAAAGAAAGTGAAATTGTTTTCCCATTTTGAAGAATCTGTCTAATAATTTTAAAAGACAGAAGGTTGTGACCCTCATGATTTTTTTAGATTCTTATATCAAGTAGAGGGTTTAGGTAAAGACAAAAACAGCAAGAAATTCTCTAAGGTCCCAGGTGAATTATGGGTTTTTAATTTGATGTTCTCACAGCTCTGTTGTTGATCAGCTCCATAAGGCTTGAACTAGTTTTCACCACATGAACTAGTTATTGGAAGACCAAACTTAGGAGTTGTACTAAATTGTATTAAATCTTGTTATTGACAGATTTTAGCAAAATTACTTAGGAATTTCTGCAAATTATTTGAAACTGGAGAGGAGAAGCCCAATCAGAGCTGTCCTGAGAATGAGGCCTATTCCCAAATGCCTAAGATATTTTCAGGGACCAGAGGACTACATGGGGCATCTGGGACCCAAGACAACATGTGATGATTAAATGGACATTGGGAGTGGGTCACTAGGTTACAAGGAGACTTGATGTTAATTAAAACTGATGTTCAACATTGTATTGCTTTGGTTTTTGTTTCCTTGTGTTTATGTTTGCTGAGTTTTCTTGATTACCTTGGTGACATGCAAATCTCCCCTCTCAAAATTAGTCCACTGTGGACCCCCCAAGTAGTTTGATCTACAGCCTGGCTTAGCTTACCTATACAAAGATTTGTATATCATCACTATTGTTCTTAAATTCTCTCTTAGCTATTGTACTAAACTATGTAAGATGATGCTTCCCAGTGGTCTTCTCTTGGTACGTAATGTTAATGATGAGCATGAGCACATTGAAAATCTTATAAATTTGGCTTATAGGTAAGTGATCTATGGGGGGAGTGGACTAGCCTCCTAACCAATGAATCAAAGAGGTGAATTGAGAGAATCGTGGGAATTGTGTAAACCAAAGTGACTTCATCTTGGAAAACTGACTTCATTTTGAGACCTAAATTTCATTTTCCTGTAAATTCTACCTGCTTGCTAATCATAGAATTGAGTGACATACTGTTTCACATCTGAAAAAATCTACTTGCTTACTCTCCCCTGTCCCAACTCTTGAAATTCAGTCATTCCCCTCCCACTTCAGAAAGCCCCTAATTTTCCCTCCAATTAGAAATCAGATTACCTAATCTTGTATCCTGATTTATATCCTGTTAGTTGTTTTCTTTTAATGCATAAAAAAATCTGTCTTCCCCTGCATTTGGGGTCCAGTGCCAAACTGGAGTCTTGGTCCCAATTTGTTATGCAATTGTCATGCATTGCTTAATAAATCAACATGCTCAGAAGCTCAAACCTTTGTTTTCTCAATTATTTCAGATTTTACCCATCACAAAAGTCAGACTAATTTTGTTCTATACTTACGTATTTGAGAGAACTTGAGAAAGGAAGGCTCCTTGGGATGGTTGCCCTAAAAAATAAATCATTATTTGCTTGTAACATTCAGAGAGAAAGACAGAGAATGAATACCTCTTGGTCCCAGGCCATTTTAAAATTTAAGAGCAACTCCCAAATTGGGTATTTATTCTGCTGGAAGGCAATGTGAATGTGTTAATTATTAATTTAATTCATCCACTTGCTCAAAGTTTGGGTAGTTGTCCATGTTGTTTCCTTCTGTCTTCCCACTCAAATATTATCTAGTTTACATTATAAGTTCCCAAAGGGTAGGAAGTGGCTTCTGTCAATTTGCTTAGGACATTAGCTTGCAAAACTCTACAGATAGACAGGGATTGAATAAAAAGTTTGGGATAATGGTGGTGATAATATAAGCCTTTACAAAGAACATGTATGTAGCTGTATGGGGATGATGGATACAACAATGATATTCCTGCTGAAATACAATAAAAAATTGTATTCTATTAAAAAGATCTATTTCAAGGGATCTTAATCCATTCTTGTTTCTTGGATCCCTTGGGCAGACCTCAGAAGTCATTGAATCTACTTCCACCTCCATTTTTCTCATCAGGAAATTGAGGCACAAAGAGCGACTTGCATAAGGACCCAAAATGAATAATATCTGAGAATGGATTTGAACCTAGGTCCTCATGACTCCAAGTCCACTGCCCCTATGCTGCTCCCTTTTTGAGTTAATTCAAAGTAGAAGGCAAGTTCAGAGTAAAGGCTGACTGGCAACTCTTTTATTTCTCTTAGTACTTTAGGGAGCTATGATTTCCTTGGTGATGGTATTCCCTGTTCTGACACAGACTGCCATTTATTTCCAACCTGGGTAGGCTATCTTTATGAATTGCTATGGCCTAAAGAATCCATCACCAGATAGACAACCACCTGGCAATGAGCCTTGCCAACTTCAATTTTATTTTCAGTTCCAAATTCTCTCCCTCCTCCATCCATTGAAAAGGCAAGAAAAACAAACAAAAAAAGAACGAGAAGAAAATATTTCTCAATCTGTACTCTGAGTGTATCAGTTCTCTGACTGTAAATAGCATGTTTCATCATGAGTCCATTGGAGCTGTGGTTGGTCACTGCACCAATCAGAGTTCCTAAGTCTTTCACAGTTGCCTATCATTACAATATTGCTCATACTGTGTAGATTGTTCTCTTGGTTTTGCTTACTTCAGTTTGCATCCGTTCATACAAGTCTTTGCAGGTTTTTCTGAAACCATCTCCTTATCATTTCTTGTAGCACAATGGTATTCTGTCACATTCACACACCACAACTTGTTTGGCAATTCTCCAATTGATGGGAATTGCTTCAGTTTCCCATTCTTTACCACCACAGAAAAGAGAGACTATAAATATTTTTATGGGTAGCTAGGTAGTGGGTAGAGTGCTCGGTCTGCACTCAGGAAGACCTGAGTTCAAATCTGGCCTCAGACACTTACTAGCTGTGTGACCCTGAGCACTTAATGCTGTTTGCCTCTGTTTCCTCATATGTAAAATGAGCTGGAAAAAGAAATGGCCAACCCTTCCAGTATCTTTGTCAATTGGGGCATAGACCTAGAAGCGGAATCACTGGGTCAAAGAGTATACACAGTTTAATAGCTTTTGGGGCTAGTACTTTCTAAAACTCCTACCAGTAGTTTTAGAAGAATCTACATCCTCGGGGAATTTAGAAAAACAGCGTAGCTTCCTTATGAAATTTAGTACTTTAAGTGTCTCCAAAGTTTCAACAGCATCTTGCAAAATGTCCTCAGTATACCTGCTTCCATTAGGCGTCCTCTGTATGGCTTTAACTACACTGCTCCACACCAGCGCTCTGGTAATGCAATATCCGTATCACCCCTACCAGCCTCCATCTGAAAGCTTTCCATGGCCTTTACTTTTCAATGACTTTGTCTTTTAGCCCCTGCAGATCTGTAGTGCCGTCTAACATTATAATCTTATTTTAAGCCTAGGACCAATATAATGGCCTTCAAGGGCCATGTAATTCCCTTCTCGGTGACTTATGGACATTTATGTTAGGCAAGAAGTAAGCAGTACAATTACAACTAGCCCTTTCTTCACTTAGGAAAGTTCTTAACATTTTGGCTGATTTCATTCTCTGCCTTAATTTACATTTACATCTATTTCTAGTAACATCTGGCCTCTATGTAGTTAGGGCAAGGTTCAGGTAGCCAGGAACATTTGGGTAAAGAAGTACAAGGTTATATTATGGCATAGTGTTTATGGATAGACAGGAACCATTAGGGGAAACTGAGGAAAAATAGCAGACCTTTGTCTTGAAACTTCACAACTTGCCTCTTGTGCTCTGTGATGCCTTCCTTGTTATCTCCTTTCTTTGCCACAGCTCAGTCCCACCTTCTTGTTCTTTTGCTAGTTGCCCCTAGGCTTCCAGTTCTTTCTGGCTAAGCTCTGAATGACTCCACTCCTCAGAATTTCTATTTAGATCTGATATACAGTTTTTCCTTTTAATCCAAGAGCCTCAGGGTGTGATCAAGTCTCTCAGTCAAGTCTAATTGATTCAAGTTGTTACACTGGACCTGTTCAAACTCAGTTCTGAGAGAGAAATGTTCTTCCCTAAGGTTAATAAATCACCTTTCACTAGGGTGGAATAATCAATGAAGCCCCATTTTGAAAGAGAACAAGGTCAGGGATGGCTTTGCTGTGCTGAGCTAACACTCTAAGCAGACCACAGTCAGAATGTTGTATTAAGTTCTGGATGCTACATTTAGGAAGTACATTATAGTACAATCTGTCCATTACAATGCAAACTTTATATTTTGACTTGAAGCCCATCACTCAAGACAACCAGACTATGAACTTTGAGTCTTCTAGGATTTAGCCCTGAGGCTTTTATTGGAACCTAATTCAGCTGCTGCAATGCCATAGGGCATTTGATTTTTTGAGGTGTTTATTTATAATTATGTAGCCCTCAGCATCCCCTGTCAACTGCCATCCACAACCCCTCCTCATCTTTGCTCACCCTGTTCCTATCACCTGCATTAACTTCACTCATCTTCTCTGCATTTTCCTTGAAGGCCTCACCCCATCAAGACCCAGTTCAAGTTCAAGTTCCCTCCTCTGGGAAGCCCTCTCCGGAAAGGCTGGAATGATAAGAGCTCCCAGTGCTGGGGCCTTGATACTTTACAAAGTACTTTGTACTTGTTATCTGATCTGATCTGCTTGTTTGTAGTTGGTGTTGACATTATAACGTGTCCAGCCTGCCTCCCCAACTCTAATAACAATGATAATAATAATAGCTAACATGTATATGATGCTTTAAGGCTTGTAAAGTGCTTTACAAAGACCCTCTCGCTTGATCTACTAGACTGTACCTACCTGGAGCAGTTTGTTTTGGGGGCCCTTGTCTCTGTAGTACCTGCCACACTAGGCACCCAGCAAGTGACAATAACAATTTACCTATGTCAAAGGGACAGCTTGGCTTCCTGTTGGTTGGTCTCTCATACAGGGTTGTGAGGAGCTCTCTCTGTATGTAGCACATGCAAAAAAAGGAGGAAAAAGGCTCTTAAAACTTGAACATCTTGCTTAAGCTTGGTTTTTTGTTGTCGTTTTTCACAATGAAGAGAAACAGAAATGGAAAGGATTCAAGATCTTATTTGGAAAGTGAACAATATTTCCCTTGTCATAAGAAATGTACAAGCAGAATTTATTAGAAGGAAACAAAAGTTCTTCATAGAATTCATAGTGCCCCCAGGGTAACTAAGTGAAGTCAGCCCAGAGTAACAGAAAGAAACCTCAAGTTGTCTCCATCAGAGGCAATCAATGCATGTAGGCAAATTTGGGGAAGGATTTGAAGGGGCAAAGCAGTTGCTCAGAGCCATACCTGGCTTTTTGGCCAATGGTCCTTGGCACATAAGCTCTGCTGCAGAGTGGAGCTATTTTGTTTACTGTTGTTCATTTGTTCCAGTTGTGTCTGACTTTTCCAGACCTCATCTGGGGTTTTCTTGGCAAAGTTACTGGAGTGGTTTGCCATTTCCTTCTCCTGCTCGTTTTACAGCTGAGGAAACTGAGGCAAACGGAGTTAAGTGACTTGCCCAGGGACACACAGTAAGTGTCTGAGGCTGGGTTTGAACTCAGGATGATGAGTCTTCCTGTTTCCTAGCCCAACACTCCATTCTCTTGTTTATACAGACACTCCAATGCTGTAGGCCCCAAGGAGGGCTGTGCCTTCCTATTGTTTTCCAGGCTCAACGACCGAACATCATGATAATTAACATAATGCTGTATAGTGTTTTAAGTTTTGCAAAGAGCTTTACAAAGATTTTCTCTTTGGATCCTCTCAATAAACCTGGGAGGGAGGGCTATCATCATCTCTTTTTTACCAATGAGGAAACCAAGGCAAAAAGAGGTGAAATAACTTGCCCAGAGTCACTCAGTAAATAAGTGTCTGAGGCTGGATTTGAACTCAGGTCTTCCTGACTCCAGGCCCTGCACTTTATCCAGCATCTAGCTGGATCAAATCTGGGGCTATGGATTTCCTTATTGCCTTTTTTATAGGATGGGAAAAATTAGGCAGAAGCTGTAGTGTGAGAACCCTTTAATAAAAAGGGTTCTGTACTCTGTTCACAGTAGGTACTTGTACATTTTTGTTCAATATAGAATGAAGTGAGTTGACAAGGCACTTGGTTTTCTAAAGAGTGTATCATCTAGTTCCTCAGGGGACTTGCCTTTTGCTTTCTCATGGGAGAAGCAGGCCATTGAGGATAGAGTGCTGGACTAGAGGATCTGTATTCCCTAAATGCGCTCTGAGTCAGCTAGGTTATGCAAGTCATTTCATTGTTTCTTCCATAAAATGAGATATTAAATAACTTGTCCAAGGTCATAAAGTGAGTCAGTGACCAATCCAGGACTTGTTCAATCATTCAGTTTTGTCTGACTCTTCATGACTGTTTCAACAATCCGGCTAGCAGCTGCTGTAGGAACGAACAACCAACAGAAGCCCAACAACAAGAATGCTCCCAAAGCCCAGGTTCTTTTGATCTGCTTTACTAAGGAAAGCAATGTTAAGGGGTCAACAATCTTATTTCAATCCAATGTACAGACATCAGTCACTTAGTTCAGGGGAAAAAGCCAGCACTGTCCGAACTACAGAGCAAATACAAACGCAAAGATACATTACAAACAGACCAAATCACAATTCATAGTTACCAAGAAAACCAGGTTCAGACATCTGGGCAAGCGGGAGGGCTCTTAACTACAGCTGCCCGGAGTCCCCACATCAGTGCGCCACCAAGAGTGAGAGCTCTGAGCACATAGCTCTGTCTTCTCCTTTTATGCTGTTTCAGACATCATCAAACATCATCTGAATGACCAGAACTTAGGCTGCTATGATTGGCTCTGGAGTTAGCACCTCCCCTTAGGAAGCTTCACACCCACACAGGCTTAGCACCTAGTAGGGGTTTAGGCCTGGGGCTTAGCACCTAGTAAGACTCAATGAAATACACTGAATTAATCAAAGGAAACAAAAGCCAAACTCTTCAAGGGCACTTGGTTGAACTGAGTGCTAAGAGCCCATTTTGCTTACTAACACAATGACCCCATTATAGGGTTTTCTTGGCAAAGAAACTGGAGCGGTTTGTCATTTCCTTCTCCAATGGATTAAGACAAACAGAGGTGAAGTGACTTGCCCAGGGTGACATAGCTAGTAAGTGTCTGAAGTTGGATTTGAACTCAGGTCTTCCTGACTCCATGCAGATCCCATCTCTGAATCAGTAGGGTGTCCCAAGGCTAGTCACTTCATTGCATCCTCCACAAAATGAGGAGCTGTCCAAGCTCATAAAGTTAGTGACTGATCTAGAACTAGATATCATTTATTTCCATAGCAAGTGACAAGGCTAATGGTAACTTTTCCCCTTGATGGTGCAGAATTTCTTTCAAATAATGTGGACCACATAGCTCAGATGATTAGAGTTCACAGGACCTCTGAGGCCTGAGTTGTTTTTCAATGGCTGTAAAGATCTGTAAATGCCACATGAAAGAAATGTCCTCTATGGCCTCTTGGAAATTATTTGCCATTGGCACAAGGGGATGAGGTGATACAGTATGAAGGGCCTAGCACAGTCATCTCTCATCAGAAAAAGAATTTAAAAACAATTTCTCTGTTTGGTGACTATTAAGTAGCTCTCCTTGGTTTGAGTCAGGTAAGGTATGGGAGAATGTGGGCACCTGGAATTTTCAATCTCCAAGCTCATTTAATACTTCATTGCCTTGAATGGAGCATCTTCAAACCAAATCTGTGATTTTGTTGGCGGGAGTACTCTCTCTACCAACGCAGATCGCAGCCCTTCTACGCCTGAATAGATAGCTTTCATGAGTTGCTGTGGCTGAAAAAAATAATACTCCAGTGATGAAGCTTCAGGCAATGAGCCCCTGTCCCTTAACTAAGCTGGTCTTTGAGGACAGATATACCAATTGACTGCTGGACTCATCCTTGAAGTCTTTCTCACCTGGCATAGCTTGGACTCTGCTGAGACAGCCTTTGAGAACCTAGCATCCCTCCTGTGCCACAACAGAGGCTTGGGACAACTTCAGTGGACCACTGATACCTAAGGCTCATCTAATATTTTTTAAATTTTATTTTTAATTTTTAGTGTACAGAACTCAGTTCCACAGGTTTTTGAGTCCCAAATTTTCTCCCCCTCCCTCTCCTCCCTGCCAAGACTGCATGTAATCTGATATAGGGTCTACATATACCTTCACATTAAACTTATTTTCACAATAGTCAATAATATATATTTTTAAAAACTTCCTTCCACCATTTTTGCAAGCCTGCAAACTTTCCATTGACTCCTTATACACATACAGTGCCCTAGTGACAACAACTTTGATGGCAAGGAGCATTAATACTCTGAGATGACTTAAAATTTTTCAAATATCTTCCTATGGCCTGACTGCACTCAGGGACCTGGCATATAAACTCAGGCTGAGCTGTTCAGCTCAATAATGAATCAAGTAGAGGGCAACCCATATTAATGCCATGCCATTTTTATACAAATAACAATAACTCCTTACCTTGGATGGTCTGTTTGGTTCTGGGGCAAATGTAATATTATACTTATAGATGTCTTCCTTTGGAGGACCTGCTGCTAAAGGTGGCGAAGGCTTGATATTCTTAATGGGTGAATTTTGAGCTGGAAGAAATGAAAGTTGTTGAGTTGAGAGACTTAGGATTCTAAAGAGGGCAAATACCTCTAAATAGGAATGGTTTGTTAGAGTTGGAATGGAAGCTTATTGCATAGGTGTGACATTATGAGGAAGCAGCCATTGCAAGTCCTTTACAAATATCTGCCCAATGGCTTATCACATGGCCTGGCATTCCTAAATTTAACTGAGCTAAACTATTGTCTCCAAGAGTCCCCCCTGAAAGTGCAAAATGGAAAGTGGAAAATGGCAAAGAAAATACTGAAATCAGCAACCAGCATTTCTATAGCACTTTAAGGTTTGCAAAGCGCTTAACAAATATCTCTTTTGGTCATGACAACCCTGGAGGGTAGATGCTATTATTTCCATTTTCTATTGAGGAAACTAGAGAGAAGAGAGATTAAGTGACTTGCCTATGCCTAGGGTCATACAGCTAGTGAGTGTATGAGGTAGCATTTGAATCTTGACTCCCAAGTCCAAAACTCTGTCCACTGCATCATTTAGTGACCCTGGGCAGAATAAATGTAGCGAAGAAAAAGACAGAAGACAATGCAGCCAAAGTAGAAGAAGCAACTCAGAAAACAACTGAACTGGAAAAATTGGATTTGGGCGCAATGCAAGAAGAAGTTAGGATTTGAGGGCGGATCTCCCTGAATCACAAGGTTTTAGAGGCGGAAGGGACATGAGCAGCCCCTAGTCTGACATATACCCTCAAAGGAATGGCACACCTCTAGAGGAGATAGAAGACCACTGAAAATTTGGATCTCCGAAAACAGCTGTGAGGAGCTTCCTAAAGAAGGTGAAGGAACTGAGTGCTCTGAGCAGAAAGCAGCCGCTTGTCCTCCAGGAAAGGAATACGTAATCCAGAGGGCCTGTCACAGCGAAGAAGCCCTCCTGGATGGAGGAGGGGAAGAAGACTAAAGGAGGCTGGGAACTGCTTGCACAAGTCTCCTGAGATGGGGCTTTTCATACATGGTAACAGCAGAGGGGTCTGATGTTTTCTTATGTAAGGCATGACAGAGAACCTCCCAGGACTGGTCAGAATGCATCGTTGGATCCTAGGCTACTAGATCAAGAGCTGAAAGGGACTTCGAAGGTTCTCTAACCAGTGGTGTCAAACTCAAATAGAAACAGATCCCTGTGGGCCACATATTGACTTAGAAATTCTATCACAAATTAATATGATCTATGGTATATTGGATTTTTATTCATTTTGTTACACATTTCCCAATTATATTTTAATCTGGTTCTGGCTGAACTCAGGAATTGGGCTAGCTAGGAGTTTGACATCCCTGTTCTAGTTTTACAGATGAGGAAACTGAGGCCCAGGGATGAGAAATGATTTGGTCAAGATCACATAGACTATGTAACACCCATTTCTGGTGATTCTCATGGATACAAAAAATCACTAAAGATTAGGAAGTCTTTGGCAATAAACTGAAGACCCTTGGCAAAGAACTGGAAATTGAGGGGATGCGCATCAATTGGGAAATAGCTGAACAATTGTGATCAATGATTGTGATGGAACACTACTGTGCTGTACGAAATGACGAGCAGGTTGATTTTAGAAAAGCATGGAAAGACTTGCATGAACTAGTGCAGTGAAATAAGCAGAACCAAGAGAATGTTGTATACAGTAACAGCAATATCGTTCAAAGAATAACTGTGAACAACCAAGATATTCTGAGTGTTATAAATACTGAAATCAACTACAAAAGACTCATGAAGGAAGATGCTATCCACCTCCAGAGAAAGAACTGATAAATACAAGTATTCATAGTATGGTTTTACATGTATATGTATATATCCATAATATATAATATGTGTGTATATAAATCTGTGACAAATTCGGGGCAGGGAGGGAGGGAGAGAGACAGCTTGGAAATTAAAAAGTAACAAAAAATAAATTAAATTAAAAAACTGAAAACCCCAGGGGTGGCACAGGTCATGTTTTCATTGCTATGGCTCATGGACCGTTTATGATGCAGAAGAGATAAACAGATTTGGGAGGTGAATATTTGGTTAAGAAGACAGGCATGGAGTTAGGAAGTTGCTATTGTTTTCCAGTCATGTCTGACCTTTCATGACCCCATTTGGGGGGTTTTCTTGGCAAAGGTACTGGAGTTGCCATTTCCTTCTCCAGCTCGTTTTACAGATGAGGAAATTGAGGCAAATGGGTTTAAATGACTTGCCCAGGGCATGGTGCTCTATCCACCCAGCTACCCCTGAAGTCAGGAAGAGCTGAGTTCAAATCCCACAAAAGACATTAGATGTTTGACCATGGACTTAGGCAACTCTCTAAGATTTATCTACTGGTTTAAAGATGGATTGCAAACTTCACTTGCCTTTCAACAAGAACAATCACAGCATTGTCCATTAAAGTATATAAATTTGAAAGTCATCTGTGAAGAGATGAGAAGTAAACCATAGAAACCTGGAATATTCCTAAGCAAGAGAGAAGAGGACCTAGAGCAGAGCCTTTGGGGCTACCTGTACTTGGGAGTGGATATGGGGGCAAAGATGATCCTGCCAAAAAGCTGGAGAAGGGAGAGGTAGGAAGAGAAGCAGGAAAAAGCAGTGGAAGCTTCAGAAAGATCAAGGAAGATGAAGGCTGAGAAGAGGTCATTGAGGCCATCTAAGTGGTCATTTTCCATAGGATTTCCAGCCAGAAGCCAGACTGCAGAGGGCTGAGCAGGAAGTAGGTGGCGGGGAGAGAGTACAGTTAGTGAATAGAGATCACTCTAAGAGCTTCCAGTGAAGGGGAAAAATAGAAGAGAGAGGTAAGAAAGATAGAGATAAAGGGAAAGATAAGGTCAAGAAAATATTTAGGAATGGAGGATAAGAAATGAGGACAGGGGACACCTGACCATGATTGTAGACAGCAGGGAAGAAGGGAGTAGATAAGGGGGAGATGAAAAATGAGAGGGAGGGTTTGACCAATGAATGCGGCAAACTCCTCAAGGAGTTGGGAGAAGAAGGGATCAAGCACACGAATTGAAGGGTTAGCCTTGGGTAGGTGAAGCTAGGGAGACATTTTAAGGTACGGAGGAGGGGAGTCCAAGGGAGCTTCGGGTGATTGGCCTCAGTGTCCTCAGCAGAGGAGGTGAGGTCATTCATTGGGAGAGAAGAATGCAATGGGAGGGTATTGGTGGCTTGAGGGGAGTGTTTTGGAATAACTTCTATGCCGAATGCGATATGGAGTCAATTAGATATGGATAAAAACTACCATGCAGAGGCAAGGATCTAGTTAAGGTTCAGTATCATTTTGGGCTAGCAAAGTCCTACCAGCTGCTGCTGCTGCCACCCAGCTGTCCACAGGGCTGGCCACATGGTTTTATGTCTTCTTTGACCACTAGGAGGAGTAGAGGAAGCATAAAGTGGCGATTGATGCACAGTTGAAGATTCAGGGCATGAATAAACCAAATGACAAAGGGACCAATGGATCAAAGCTGGAGATGAAGGCCTTACTGAGCTACAGGATCAAGACCTTGAAGGGAGGAAAGGGAGACTAGAGTAGCAGTAATATATTGGGAAAACAGGGAGGGATTGAAGGATCAGAGATGATGACAGATAGGAGGGTAAGCAGATAGTGGAAGGATGGAAGATTGGGATCAGAGGGAACTTTAGCATTCAAGATGTTGGGGGCAGAACATTTTGGGACAGTGAGCCCTGGGAGTGAAAAGACAGGTTGTGGGACTTGAGGAGAGTCATGCCCTGGAAGGCCAGTGTGTTCCAAGGTTGAGCAATGTGCAGACTGAAGTCATTGAGGATGCTTGCAGGGCACAGAGTAGAGAAGATGACGGTGAACGAGGCTGACGGAGGGAGAGTGGCTGGAGGAGTTTGTGAGGGATGGTAGCAGAGCATGCAGACTCCTAGGCCAGTGTATAGAGGGAGAAGTCATAGCCATCTCTGGAGAAGGTAGTGAAGAATGGAGTGTCTTAGTCTGGTTTCAGTGAGTTATAGAAGATGGAAGAAGTGAATATAAGAAAGAGAAAATAGACATTCATTAAAACATTATTAGCATTAATATTAATAGAACGCTTGGGTATGATGAGCGCCATAGAGTGAAAAGAGCTTAGAGTCAGGAGGCCTGGGTTTGCGTCTTGATTCCGTCATGTATTAGCTTTGTGAACTTATCTCAGTTTCCTCATCTCTAAAATGGGGTTAAAAATATTGTACTTTCTAAGACTAAGTTTCAGAGAAGTTGCTGATTTGTCCTGTTAGAAGGAAGTTCCTCATACACGGGAGCTCTGTATGCGTGAATAAAAGTGCAGGGTGAGGGATGGAATGAAACATTACTATAGATCTATAAAGAGATATCTTGATGTCCTACCTCATAGGGCTGGTCATACAATTGATTTAATTATCTATGTACACACGCATGTACTATATATACATATACATATATATATACATATATATATATACCTGCACATGTGTGAATATATGCTTATGTATGTAATACAGTGTGAGTGTGTGTAGATATGTGTGCGGAAGGGGAGGGCACGGGAGGGAACGGCTGAGCAGGCAGGGATCCAGGCAGGTGATTTAGAATCACAAATCATCAAAGTGGGAGCAGCAGCTGGTAGGACTTTGCCAGCTGTGGAGAGAGAAGGTATCAAGTAGAACCAAGCTTGTAGACTGAAGTGGTCCCAAGGGAGGGTCTCCTTAGGTGACAGTGGGAGAGAAGAAATAAGATTTACAGCAGGTCTATGGAGGCACAAGGCCTCTGCAAATCCCCTTCCCCTTCAGAACTGAAGTTCCTTTATTTTCCTCTCAACTAATGTTGGACAGCTAGGTGGTGCTACAGCGGATATAGTGCCAGGCCTGGAGTCAGGTTTGGTGACCCTGAGCAAGTCACTTCACCCTGTTTGCCTCTGTTTCCTTATCTGTAAAATGAGCTGGAGAAGGACATGGGAAGCCACTCCAGTATCTTTGCAAAGAAAACCCCAAATGGGGTCACGAAGAGTCAGACACAACTGAAAGGACTGAATGACAGCAAGTAATGTACTTCTAAGGCTTGGTAATTGTGTTGGTGCGGATCCTTCTCCACCAGTGCAGATCATGACCCCTTCCTGCCTTAGGAGACCATCTTTACGAATTTTCAATGAAAAACTAACCACTGATGGGCAACCTTGTGGTGATGAGCCCCTGAACCTCTGAAGGCAATAAGTTAGTGCTACTCAAAGTCCTCCCAGTGAAGACTTGCATGATCTAATGCAAATTGAAGTGAGCAGAAGCAGGAGAGCATTGTGCACAGTAACAGCCGTACTGTACAATGATTAACTATGAGTGACTTAGCTATCCTCAGCAATACAATGATCCGAGACAACTCTGAAGAATCTATGATGAAAAAATGTGCCCTACCTCTAGAGAAAGAACCAGAGTCTTAATGCAGATCAAAGCGTACTTTTTTTAACTTTATTTTTCTTGGGTTTTTTTGGTCTGTGTTTCCTTTCACAACATGAGCAATAGGGAAATATGTTTTGCATGACTGCACATGTCATACAAATGTTCCAGGGGAGGGGAGGGAGCAAGAGAATGTGGAACTCATAATTTTTTTCTTTTTTTTCAGGTTCAAATCTAATATATTTAATATATTTAGTTTTCAGCATTGATTTCCACAAGATTTTGAATTACAAATTTTCTCCCCATTTCTACCCTCCCCCCCCACTCCAAGATGGCATATATTCTGGTTGCCCTGTTCCCCAGACAGCCCTCCCTTCTGTCACCCCACTCCCCTCCTATTCCCTTTTCCCTTCCTTTCTTGTAGGGCAAGATAAATTTCTACGCCCCATTGCCTGTGTATCTTATTTTCTAGTAGCATGCAAAAACTTTTTTTTTTTGTTTTTGAACATCTGTTTTTAAAACTTTGAGTTCCAAATTCTCTCCCCTCTTCCCTTCCCACCCACCCTCCCTAAGAAGGCAAGCAATTCAACATAGGCCACACATGTATCATGCAAAACCCTTCCACAATACTCATGTTGTGAAAGACTAACTATATTTTGCTCCTTCCTAACCTATCCCCCTTTATCCAATTTTCTCCCTTGACCCTGTCCCTTTTTGAAAGTATTTGTTTTTGATTACCTCCTCCCCCATCTGCCCTCCCTTCTATCATCCCCCCTTTTTTATCTTCTTCCTCCATCTTTCCTGTGGGGTAAGATACCCAATTGAGTGTGTATGGTATTCCCTCCTCAGGTCAAATCTGATGACAGCAAGATTCACTCATTCCCCCTCACCTGCCTTCTCTTCTCTTCCTACAGAACAGCTTTTTCTTGCCACTTTTATGCAAGATAATTTACCCCATTCTATCTCTCCTTTTCTCCTTCTCTCAATATATTCCTCTCTTATCCCTTAATTTGATTTTATTTCTTTTAGACATCATCCCTTCATCTTCAACTCACCCTGAGCTCTCTCTCTCTCTGTCTCTCTCTGTCTCTCTCTTTCTATATACACATACATACACACATACACATATGTATTTATGCATATTCACTTCAGCTACCCTAATACTGAGGTCTTTCCATGTAGGAATGTAAACAAAACAGTTCAAGTTTAGTAAGTCCCTGGCGATTTCTTTTTCTTGTTCTTTTTCTTGATTACCTTTTCATGCTTCTCTTGATTCTTGTGTTTGAAAGTCAAATTTTCTATTCAGCTATATATATATATATTTCTATACAGCTCTGGTCTTTTCACTGAGAAAGGTTGAAAGTCCTCTATTTTATTGAAAATCCATATTTTGCCTTGGAGCATGATATTCAGTTTTGCTGGGTAGGTGATTCTTGGTTTTAATCCTAGCTCCATTGACCTCCGGAATATCGTATTCCAAGCCCTTCGATCTCTTAATGTAGGAGCTGCTAGATCTTGGGTTACTCTAATTGTGTTTCCACAATACTCAAATTGTTTCTTTCTGGCTGCTTGCAGTATTTTCTCCTTGATCCGGGAGCTCTGGAATTTGGCGACAATATTCCTAGGAGATTTCTTTTTGGGATCTATTTGAGGAGGCGATCTGTGGATTCTTTCAATTTCTATTTTGCCCTATAGCTCTAGAATATCAGGGCAGTTCTCCTTGATAATTTCTTGAAAGATGATATCTAGGCTCTTTTTCTGATCATGGCTTTCAGGTAGTCCAATAATTTTAAAATTCTCTCTCCTGGATCTATTTACCAGGTCAATGGTTTTTCTAATGAGATATTTGACATTGTCTTCCACTTTTTCATTCCTTTGGTTCTGTTTGATAACATCTTGATTTCTCATAAAGTCACTAGCTTCCACTTGCTCCAATCTAATTTTTAAGGTAGTATTTTCTTCAGTGGTCTTTTGGACCTCCTTTTCCATTTGGCTAATTCTGCCTTTCAAGGCATTCTTCTCCTCATTGGCTTTTTGGAGCTCTTTTGCCATTTGAGTTAGTCTGTTTTTTAAGGTGTTGTTTTCTTCAGTGTATTTTCCAGTATTTTTTGGGGTCTCCTTTAGCAAGTCATTGACTTGTTTTTCATGGTTTTCTCTCATGCTTCTCATTTCTCTTCCCAATTTTTCCTCTACTTCTCTAACTTGCTTTTCCAAATCCTTTTTGAGCTCTTCCATGGCCTGAGACCAGTTCATGTTTTTCTTGGAGGCTTTTGATGTAGGCTTTTTGACTTTGTCGACTTCTTCTGGCTGTATGTTTTGGTCTTCTTTGTCACCAAAGAAAGATTCCAAAGTCTGAGACTAAATCTGGGTGCATTTTCGCTGCCTGGCCATGTTCCCAGCCAACTTACTTGACCCTTGTGTTTTTCATTGGGGCATGACTGCTTGTAGAGTAAAGAGTACTTTGTTCCAAGCTTGAGGGGATGCACTGATATTTTCAGAGCTATTACAGCCAGCTCTGCCACACCAGCACTCCTCCCTCCCCAAGAACCTCCAACCCGGACTGGACTCAGATATTCAGCAGGCTGTGCACTCCTGCTCTGATCCGCCACTTAATTCCTCCCACCAGGTGGGCCTGGGGCCAGAAGCAACTGCAGCTGTAGTTCTGTAGCTGCCCCACCTCTGCTGCCCCAGGGGCATTGGCTGAACCGTGAACTCTATCACTCTGTCCCCAGCAGCTTTTCCCACTAACCTTCTTTGCTGTCTTTGGTGTTTGTGGGTTGAGAAGTCTGGTAACTGCCGCAGCTCAGGGTGCTAGGGCCCGCTTCGCCCGGCTCCTGGTCTGATTGGTCCGCGTGGCCCATGCTGGGCTCTGCTCTGCTCTGCTCCGCTCCCAGCTCCATGCGCGATAGACCTCACCCAGCAACCATCCAGGCTGTCCTGGGCTGGAGCACTGCTTCCCTCTGCTATTTTGTGGGTCCTGCAGTTCTAGAATTTCTTCACAGCCATTTTTTATAGGTTTTTGGAGGGACTTGGTGGGGAGCTCACGCTAGTCCCTGCTTTCCAGCCGCCATCTTGGCTCCACCCCCCGGAACTCATAATTTTTTAAAATCAATGTTAAAAATTATTTTTACATGTAATTGAGAGAAATAAAATAATGAAAAAAAACCTCCAAAGTCCTCCCAGCTTGTTCGGACCTGGCAGAGCTGGTTAAGAGCCTATGGTCTCTCCTTCATATTTTGATGAAGCAACAGAAGAGGGCTTTGGTGCATATGCAACAAACACAGAATGTCTTGAAAGTTTCCAGTGCCTACTATTACAAGATGAGGGGACTAAAGGGCTGCAGTTCCTCATCCCTGGCCTGGCCCTCTAGATCCAGGAATGCAGGGATTAGAGCCAACTCTAGGAAATATCTCAAAGTTTGTCTTGGGTATTAGCAGCCTTCCAATTCTGTGGCCCTCTCACCCCTTCAAGTTCCTAATATCCCCAGAGCTCCTTCCTCTAATTCCTATCAAAACTTGCTGTCATGAAAAGTACATGGCATTCATTTGTATTTGCTTATAAATGACTGACAACAACTCAAAATATTGCCTACCCCTATGTGCTTTTAATATGGATCAAAGCTAAAGGTACTGTGACAGTATTAGACAACAGGTACCGAAGTTTTGATTGGGGCAGTGGGCCTTCACAGTCTGCTGGAAGTCAAGGTTTATTGAGATGCCTATTCTGCCTGGGCATAATGCCAACCCTGTTTTATACTTTGCAAATTCCATAAGAGTACATGCTTACATCTATAAGCCACTGAGAAATACTAGTTAATAATAGCTCAGGAGAGTGGAAAGAACAGTGGACTCAAGAGTCAGAAGACATGGGTGCAAGTCCTTTTAGCATCACTTATTAGCCAATTTCTTCTTTCATAAGACAAGGCATAGTAATCCTTACCCTACCTTCCTCACAGATACTACAAAACACTAACCAAATGGGGGTTATTATTATTATTAATCTAAAGAATAGGACAGATTTTAGGGGTAGGTCTGTCTTACCTCCAGTTTCCATTCCACTCGACTTGTTAGGCACATCTCCATTACACTGTATGAAAGAGCAAAAACAAAGTCTATTAGTAATTCAAATCCTGATGAAGGTTTTTGCCTTTCATAGGCCAATCAACTAGACACAGAATTTCTGCTAAGTACTATATCTTTAGTTTAAGGGGCTACCCCAGGTGGGAACTCAATCCCTTCCTGATCTTTTCAGCCACACTTCAAGTTCCCCAGGGGGTTGGACTAGGCACCCTCTAAGGTCCCTGCCAGCTCTACTGCCTATGACATCTCAACAGCTTACAGGGCTGTTGGGGAAAAGCATGATTTGTAAAACCATAAACATTCCTGATTCTGCCACTTATTAGCTATGTGACCTCATCTCAGTGTCCTTATCTGTGAAATAGGGATAAAAATATTGTACTCTCTAAGCCTCTAAATTTCAGAGCAGTTACTGGTCTGCATTAATAGAAGGAGGTTCCTCCCACATGGAAGCTCCATACACACTAATGAATTCACAAGATGAAGGACATAATATAATAGATACATAGATATTACTGGAGGGGTCAGAGTCTCTGTGTAGCTCATTACCTACCTCACAGGGTTGGTCACAACATTTATTTAATGCAACAAGCATTTATCAAACACCAGTTGCTATGCATTGCCTTGTGGGATACAAGGATAGAAAACAGAAACTGTCTGTACTCTTAAGGGGCAGTGGACAGGGGACAGAGAATACAACACGGACACAGACAGCTGTGCACAATAATACATGTTAATTTGAAGACTGTATTAGCAACTGGGAAGGCTTCAGGTAAAGGCAGATCCTGAAGGAAGTTCAGGGTTCTGGGAGGCAGAGCCAAGGAAAGGGGAGCTTTGTGGGGTTGAATTGGCGAGGCAGGCTGGAAGCAGATTACAGGGGCCTTGAGTACCAGAATCAGGAGCTGATATTTTATTTTGAAAAGCCAAATGATGTGATTTTTAAAATTTTATTATTTATTTATTATTTTTAGTTTTCAGCATTGATTTCCACAAGATTTTGAATTACAAATTTTCTCCCCATTTCTACCCTCCCCCACTCCAAAATGGCATATATTCTGGTTGCTTTGTTCCCCAGTCAGCTCTTCCTTCTATCACCTTACTCTCCCCCCATCCCCTTTTCCCTTACTTTCTTGTAGGGCAAGATAGATTTCTATGCCCCATTGCCTGTATATCTTATTTCCCAGCTGCATGCAAAAACAACTTTTTTTTTGAACATCTGCTTTTGAAACTTTGAGTTCCAAATTCTCTCCCCTCTTCCCTCCCCACCCACCCTCCCTAAGAAGGCAAGCAATTCAAAATAGGCTACACATGTATCATTATGCAAAACCTTACCACAATACTCATGTTGTGAAAGACTAACTATATTTTGCTCCCTCCTATCCTGTCCCCCTTTATTCAATTTTCTCCCTTGACCCCGTCCCTTTTAAAAAGTGTTTGCTTTTGATTACCTCCTCCCCCTATCTGCCCTTCCTTCTATCATCCCCTCTTTTTTATCCCCTTCCTCCTTCTTTCCTGTGGGGTAAGACACCCAATTGAGTGTGTATGGTATTCCCTCCTCGGGTCAAATCCGATGAGAGCAAGATTCACTCATTCCCCCTCACCTGCCCCCTCTTCCCTTCCAACGAACTGGTTTTTCTTGCCACTTTTATGCAAGATAATTTACCCCATTTTATCTTTCCCTTTCTCCCTCTCTCAATATATTCCTCTCTCATCTCTTAATTTGATTTTATTTTTTTAGATATCATCCCTTCATATTCAACTCACCCTTCAGCTACCATACAGATGACATGATTAGAGCAATGTAACCAACACATATGAAACTTGAAAACTTTTTACCCTGGTATCAGTAACATCATCTTCATTAATGTCACCCTGCGAATACATAGACGTGCTTGACTTCTTGGTCCCGCTCTTTGTACTACTACGAGAGGGTCGAACAGAGAGTGTTGCATGCTCTGAAGACACCAAAGAGAAATCCCATAAAATTTCAACAAATTACAATGTGTAGAGAAAGTCAAAGAGAATGTAAATTCTATTATTTTTCTAGTTGTCTGAAAGACCTTTATAAGCATTCATCAGATTGACTAGAGGAGCAGAGGGTTCAAGGAGTACCAATGGAAGGAATTCCCACCCGCATGAGATCATCAACTCGGAGCATTTTTTTTCTGCGACTTCTCCACTATCTGCTCTTTGGGTCATGGTTCACAGACTGAACACAATCTAGTAATGTCATTCTGTTGTTAAAAGGCATGATGCTGGGATGTTTGAAATAAGACCATGGATTTGGGATTTCACTGCTCTGGGGAACCCGCTCTACCAAGGCAAGTTGGCATTTTCGAGTCTTAGAGAGTTGCTTAGAGTAGCACTTCTTAAACTGTGGGTTGTCACACCCACAGTATAAGAAGTTCTGAAGTGGTTGTGAGTGGAAAAAGTGTAAGAAGCTCTGGCCTAGAGCACTGAGAGATTGCCACCCAGTCCGTACGTGACAGTCGGAGCTTGCATGGAGGTCTTCTCTGCTATTTACCATGCCTTACTACTTCTCACATTGACTCTTACTAACATGTAAAGATGGGAAAGTAACCACTCTGCTATATTCAGGAAGACTTGGGGCTTGATTATAGAAACTGGTCCAACTATGGTCGAAGAGAGGTTTGGTAGAACAGGTACTGCCAGAAGGCAAAATACTCCAACGCATTCTGTTTCTGATACTTAGTTTAAGGATAAAAGGAACGAGGGAGAAGATCAGGCTGAACCAGGTTCCTTTCCAAATTCTGCCCTGGGTGTGGTACAGCATCCTAATGTGTCTATTGAGAGTATAGTTTGGTAATATGACTCTTCTGGGCTTAAGATGCTAGAAACACTAGCAGACACATAAAGCTTTAATGTTTACAATCTACTTTACATATCTTATATCACCGGATTGTCATAGCAACCCTGTGAAACAGAATCGTTCAGTGCTAGGTTCAGAGGGGTTTTGGAGATCTGGAGTCCAACCCTCTCATTTGACAGAGGAGGAAACTGAAGGCCAGAGGAGGTGTGGGATTTGCCCAAGATCACACAGGTAACAAGTGGCAGAGGCAAGCCTTGAACCTGGGTCTTCTGATTCTCCATCCACTATTCTTTCTTGTAGGCCATGCTTCTCTCATCTTCCATTTTACACATGAGGTAACTGAGGCAAGGTAGCTCAGGAAGTTTGTCACTGTTACAGAAGAGGAAACCTGGGCCCAGTGAGGGAACAGCTTGCTCACGATGACTGGGCTGATCTTGGTCCCAGGTTTCTGACTCTTTGCTCAGTGCTCTTCTCTATACTGGTTTGTCTTAAGACAGCCTCAGAACTCAGCAGCTATGTTTTGATGATGAGAGCAGAAAGGAGAAGAGCCAAGGGAAAGGAGGTTTCAACAAGAGAAGAAAGTAGGTGTGTGATAAGGTGCCTTTTGCATTGAGATCTTTTCTCCCAGCTCCAATCTGAAAACAGAGAATGGTGAAATGGCAAAGGATTTCAGCTATGGAGAGAACAGAGAAATGGTGCATTTCTTTCAGATTCATGTATGATGCTAAAATCAAAGCCTTAAGACCTACAAGGGACCTTAGAGATCATTTGGTCTACTCACCTTCTCCCACCCTGAAAAGTTTAACAGATGATCAAACTGTGGTCAAGAGACTAAGTGATCTGTCCAAAGTCACATGGCTAGTAAATGGTAGCCAGGATTGGAAGCCATGCCCTTTGACTAAATCCAGTGATCTTTCCACCACACCATTTTCCACTACATCATTTATAGGGAGTCTAACCCAGGGTGGAGTAAGAAGGTGAGTGTAGCAGTGCAGGGAGCAAAAGGACACTTCTGGATATAAAGTGCTAGAGAGTCAAAATAAGATCCCACCTTGATTATGCAGTTTGCCAACAGTTTGCCAACCCAGGGTGGAGTAAGAAGGTGATTGTAGCAGTGCAGGGAGCAAAAGGACACTTCTGGATATAAAGTGCTAGAGAGTCAAAATAAGATCCCGCCTTGATTATGCAGTTTGCCAACAGGAATCACCACCTAGCATGGTAGAGAAATCGTGGTGTTGGGCTCTGCTTCCTACCAGCGGTACTGACTGGCTGTGTGACTCTGGGCAAATCACTGCCCCTCCCCGGGCTCAGTGTCTGCCTCTGTAAAATGATATGGTTGGATTAGATGATCTCCAACGTCCCTTCCATCTCTAACATAATTTGATTTGGGGATCTGAGGGGAGGGAGAATGGTGTTAAACTAACACACAGCAAGGAAATCTGGCTGACCACAGCACAGAGAATAGTAGGAAATAAAATGGATGGCCTGGGTCAGCGAGGATGACAGAGAGGGCCAAATAAAAAGTAAGATCTCCTTTTTCTCCTAAATGAACATTTAAAATTGCCATTGGGTTTCAAGTTATGGTGGACCTTGGTTGAGATTTTGGCTTGGCTATTTTCCTCTCTGACCTTGGACAGACCCAAAGGTCTCAGTTCCCTCTTCTGTAACATGAGGAGGGTGGGCTAGATGAAAGGCTTCTAAGGTCCTCTCCAGATCTAACGGTCTATAATTCTACTGAATACGTTTTCAAATGCCACTTGCAAAAGGGACCACTGTGGGAGACAGTGCTATATTGATTCTGTAAATGGGTTTCTGCTCTGCAAATATGGTAGGATTCTGAGTGCTTCCCTTTAAATCTGTGAATTGCTCAATAAAAACATCCACATGAAATCCTCATAAAGTTAGTGAGGATATGAAATTCTTTTCAAAAAATGGGTGAAAGAGATTTTTACCCACCTAGGAAAGTAATCTCTTTAAAATTTAATTGAGGATTTTCTTTTAACTACTTGGCAAGTTACATATCTTTTGTATAAATGCAAACAAAAACTTTCCCTCAAAAGTAGGAAAGGAAGGATGGTTGAGGCATTAAAAAAGAGCCTTCAGTTGGGACCCAAGAGACCAGGCTTGGAGTCCCAACTCAGGTTCTTTATTAGCTGTGTGACCTTGAGCAAGTCATCATTCCTTTGAGCCATGGTATCATTTGTGAAATGGACATGACATTTGCACCACCTGCCTCTCAGGGCAGCTGGAAGAATTCAATGAGATAAGTGGTGGATGTGAAACCACTTTGTAAACTAAAGCGCTGTATGCATGCTATACTGTACTTATCACATATATATGTATATATAAAATGTTATTTTATAGTATGTCATTATATGTGTCAGTGTCTGTCATTATTACATAGTATATATTATAGTGTATGTGTATGTATTCTCTATGTATACCAGATGTATTAGATAGGTCCCAAACTTTGAATACACAGCAGGAAGCAGAGTCAGGAGGTGTGTAACTGAGGCCAAGGCCTGGCCCAGTCCAGCTCTCACAGGCCATCCATCGCTGCTCTGTGGTGACCACCAGAGAATACCAGGGGAAACAGGATTTATGTCTTCAGGTTTTGCTCAAACTACCTCACAGTCATTTTAGTATTTCTTTTTCAAGATATTTCAATTACTTTTAAATCCCCGAGATGTTTTCTGTTCAGGCGCTTTGGTGTCTTCATTCATTTTCTTTTTCTTCATTGGTGACATAGCTTATAGAAAGATAATGAGAAAAGCTCTTTTACAATGGTGAAGGCCGAGTAATCTATTCTCTAGTCTCTTTTTATACCTAAGTGAACACTGACTATATCTACATGCCCATGGTGGGGGTGGGGTGAGGTGGGGAAGAAGGGGAGAGAGAAATGCAGTGGGGGTGGAGAGAGAGCAAAATAGAGCCAGAGAGAGGAGAAAGCATGTTAGTGAATGAGAGAGAGAGAGATAAGACATGAAGGAAATGAGAGAATGAGAAAGAGAATAAGAGAGGTAAAGAGACTGAGGTAAAGATTGAAAGAGAACAAAAGAGAGAAGTAGAGACAGAAGGAGAAAGAATATGAGAGAGACAGAAGGAGAAACACTTGGTGAGAGTGAGAGAAGAGAAGAAAGATAGAGAGTGAGCCAGATTGAGAGACAAAGTGAAAGAGAGAATGAGAGGAGGAGAGAGGGAATGAGAGATGGAGGAGGGAGAGATGGAAAGTTTGAGAAACAGAGAGGAAGAGATAGAGTAATACAGAGAGAATAAGGGAGCAAGACAAAGAATGAGAGACAGGATGAGGGAGAGTCAGAGAGAGACAGCAAATCAGAGAGAAGAGTGTAGGAGAGAGAGGAGAGACAGAATGAGAAAGCAAATGAGAAAGAGAGTAAGAGAGGGATTGAGAGAACAGAGGAGAGAATAAGAGAGGACAGAAAGAGAATGAGAGACAGAACAAGAGATGGAAAGAGAGAAGAGACATAATGAGAGCTACAGAGCATTAGAAAGTAGAGAATGAAAGAGAGGAGAGACAGAATATAGGAGTGAATAAGAAAGAAAAGGAGAGATATACAGAATAAGAAAAAAGTGAGAGAGAACTAGAAAAAGGAGACATAGAGAACATGAGAGAGATACAGGAAGCAAGAGAGGTGTAGTAAGAGAGGGATGGATGGAGAGGAGAAAGAAGATGGGAAGGAGGAAGAGAGGGAGGGAAGGAAGGAGAGAAAATGGAGAAGAAAGGAAGGAAGGAGGGAAGAGAGGAACAGAAAGAAGGAAAGATGAAAAGGAGAAGGGAGGAACAGAGCAAATGAAGACAGTGAGTAAGAGAGACTCGTGAAAGAGAATGAACTTCAGAGCCAGGAAGAGATCCAGAGGGATAAACAGATCAACAGCTTGCGATCAGCTACCTGGTCTTCTAATCTCATCGCTTTCAAAGTATGTCCCATGTCCTTTATTATAATCCAAAGATGCTTTCTCCGGTTCTTCTTTTTTTAAGCCATTCCCTTGCATTTTCCGCAAGTGATAGGCCATTTTTTTCTCAAGAAGTGCTTGTTTCTAAAATGTTTAAGAAAATATATTTTTAGGGTCAATTTTCCATTTTCCGATGCAAAATACCTTTTGTCAAAAGGTGGTATTTGTTCAATAGGCTTTTGTGCCCAAAAAACTCCACCTAGGGCAAGGCCAAGAGCAGCATTGCTGGCTAGGTAGGGAAGCGTTTCCCCTTTTGCTTCAACACGGACAAAAATATACATAACAGCCACATGTATATTAACATATTGCTCCATCCCTGGACGCTAGGCCAGCATTGGGAAAATGGTTTCAGCTTTGATGAATGGAGGCTGTGGGGGCATGGCGTGGGTAGAGGTCAAGAAGCAGTACTGTTAATGGTCTTGGTCAATCTGGACCAGTTCTAGGCATCATAGTAAATCAACCTAGAAATACCCTTAGGGATTACCTCCTCCAACAATTTACATTTGAAAAATTGATGTCTGATGGACTTAAGTGACTGGACCAAGGCCACCAGGTCTTTGGAATCTGAGAGCTAGGATTTGAACTCATGTCCTCTTATTCCAAATCCAGTGCTCTTTCCTAGTGGAAAGGCAACAGTACACTGTAGTCCACCCTGGGTCCATCCTTACAAAGATACACTAAGACTAGGCCCCTTCGATCTAAGCAAAGTTTAGGGCCAGGTCATACTTGTAGGGTCCGACCAGAATGCAGCACGTACTCTACGGCTGCTTGGGACACAGACTGGGAAGAGAGTGGCTTCCGGAGGTGGCAAAGGCAAGATGAGCATGTCAAGCTGTCTTCTCCTTTTCCTGCCTCCTTTGCTCTGGAAATGATTTAAACCAGGGGTTCTTAACCTCGGTCTGTGAACGTTTGTTTTTCCAGTGACTTTTAACTGCATCCTTTGTCCCCCTGCATGTTTTCCTTTCTGCAATTATAAACATGGCTCTCAGAAAGGGGCCTCTACATTTCATTAGGCTGCCAAAGGAAACCATGACACCAAAAAGGTTAAAAGTCCCCAATTTAAACAAATGCCAACTGCTGCTTTGTAGTCTTCATCCTCATCTGTTTGTTCCTTTTCTTTGTGTCCTCGGTTTTTAGCCCAGTGCTTGAAATATTTCATAGTAGCATACTACTAATCATTGTCTGTCCTTCACTCTGGAAAAGGACCAGTGACATCAGCAGGGTGAGGTCTTGACGGGCAAGTGAAGTGGATCTAAGTGAGGTAGGGCTGTGCAAGGTCATCAACCCTACTCTCTCCTCCAGGGTCTTCTGAGTCCAGAGGCAAGACATAGGTCAGAATGAATGGAGATGGCTTCCTACTACTGTTTATTGAATGACACCTATTGACCGACAAGTCACATACTACTTGCAGGCAATTTAGCATAATGGATTTGGACTCCGGAGCCCCATGTATAAATCTTGGCTTTGATGGTTAATAACTGATCATGTGATCTGGTTGCTTCCTTCACTACTCCTCAGTTTTATATCTGTAAAATGTGGATCATAATGCTTTTTACTACCAACTTCACAGGGCTGTTAAGTGTTAAGTACTTTGAAAACCTTAGAGTACTCTGAAAATGGGAATTATTATTTAGATGAGAATTTATAGACAAAGTATCTGAAATCTGAAATATTAGTACCAAACGAAATACTTGGGAGGAAAAAATTGATAACATTCCTCTCAAAAACCCCTGGGATTGTACATCATGTACACATAAGAAAGTCAAAAGTAATCCTCTTACAACAGGGGGTGGTGCTGGGGGGTGGGACAGAGAAAGAGATGAAAACAGAGAGACAGAAGGAAACACACACAGAGATGGCAGTGAGTGCTAGCACATCTCACCCATATGGGGATAACAGGCCCTAGTCAAGCCCATATGGCCAAAGGATGTGGTGGCTTGTGACAAATAGCAGAGACTTCTCTGTAGTGAGTCACAGTTATAGGCAACATTCCCTCTGTACCTTCCTGTCACTCTCCTCTCGACTTTTCCTTCGTTGTTCCTCGATTCGAGCTTCTCTTTTAACTTCCTCTCCAATTCTGGTCAAAAGTAACATCTCCTTTGTTTTCCATTCCTAGAGAGTGGGATTTATTTTTATACGATGAAATGTATGTATGTATGTATGAAATGGCCTTTTTGTTTTTCACTACAACTGTGTTTTTTCAATATGGTTCCCCCCTTGCCTGCCCCACCCTCCACTGGGCAAAGGAGCAGGCATTTACAGGCTGGACCTAAAGGATATCAGCTCGGCGCAGAGGAGTTCACCCAGTGAATGTGGAAGAGAGACTGTCTCCCACACTTCTGTCCACTGGGGACCTCCCAATGGCCTGTCTGTGTATGGATGCATTTGAAGGGGCTAAGGGCCAAAGCAGCTCTTTTATTATAGGCTGGCAGCAGTAGCGAGTCCATGCCCAGGTCCAAGTAGGGCTGAACGTCTAAACCTTATAAGGGGTTGGAGAGAACGGTTTTTCTCTTCCATACCCAGGAGGGCCTATGGTCAATGTTCTTTCAAGGAGCTGAATCTACCACAATTAGCACAGTGTTTTGCACCTATGAAGCACTTCTTGAATGCTTTTTTGTTCATTCATTTCATATGTGTATTTTAAGAAAAGGGAGGAAAAGTACCATTTAAAAATGGGACATTACTCTGCATTTCAGGGGAGCGGGGAAGATGAGCAGAGTAGAAATGACCTTTCTAACCTCGGAAAGCCCCTACAAGGTGCATCTGTAGAGCAGACTTGTGCTCTGCCTGTGGTTGTTCCTGGACTCTAGTCTCCTGCCTTTATAGCCTCCCATGGTAATAAAAAGGTGAAGGGGGAGGAGACAAATGGAACATTCAGGAAGGAACTCCGAAGAGGAGGACACGAAGCTAAGAGTGCTTGAAAATTCATTCAATCCTGACACTGAATAAATGCCTTCAATGTGCAATGGACTGCGTTAGACACAGGGGGAGATACATGGGCGAAGAAGGCATCATCTCTGCCCTCAGAGAGCACCCCCCACCCCCGCCCACAGCCGAGGAGAGGAGATAATCCACATACAAGAATGCAAAGTAGAAGGTGATCAGAAGGAAACCAATGGCAAGCATCATCTGGTCCCTCTCCCAGCATCTCTTGCATCTGCCCCCTCTCTCTAGAGAGGGGGCACTGTCATCGCACCCATGCATGTACCTTCAATATCATTTGCTCAGATTAGCACAGTAGCCCAGCAGGTTTTGCTTAGTCCCTCTTCCCCCCTTCCAAACCATCCTCCATATTTTTATGCATTCATCTGGCTGCCATTCTGCTCAAAACCCTTCTGGGACTCCTTATGTGCCTGCCAGGCAAAATTCCAACTTTTTATCCCACCCATCAAGACTCCTCCCTCCACCCCTGGCCATCATCTGGTACCACCCTTTCCTTTCCAGTCTTATCTCAGTTAGCACTCCAGACAAAGTGTCCTCTTCACCTTCCCATGAGCATGCCCTGTGTTCCCCTGCCTCCGGGCCTGCTCACACTGTCCATTCTCTATGAAGTGCCTTTCCCTGACTGGTTAGCCTTTAAAGCCTAACTCAAATACCACTCCCTCTGTGAAGCCATTAGTGACCTTTCCCCTCAGATCTCACACTTAACATGTATCATTTTATATTGTATTTATTTGTCTCATTCCCCTACTAGACTATAAGTTCCATGAGGGAAGGGACCGAGTTGACAGGATCATACAGGAACAGGATTATCATAGGATGAAGGGACAGCAGCTTCCATCTAGTGTCACTCTTTCATTTTCCAGGGGAAGAAACTGAGGCCCAGGTAAGGGAAATGATTTACCCAAGGTCACATAGGTAGTAAGTAGCAGAAGTATAACTAAAACCAGGTCCTCTGACTCCAGGGCCAGGGCTCTTTCCACTGTGAGCCATTGCCTTCTCACCTACTCTTTTCACTCCCTAGGACCTATCAGAGTGCTCTTATGTGCAGTGCTTGTTGCCTGGAACAGAAAACTTGTTCCTATTTTCAGTGTCTCTTCTCTCACCTCTTCAATCTTCCTCCGAAGACTAAGTTTTTTCCTTGTTTGCTCCCTCTGTCTTTTCTCTTCTTCATTCATCCGGATGAGGTGCCGTTCTTCAGAGGACCGCTCAAGCTTCTCCAGCTCCCTGCTGATCATATCTAAATATCTTTGGGTACAAATACAAATGAGGAAGTAAAGATCAGCTGGGCATCTAACAGGGCAGCATTTCAGAGTCAATGGTGCTAGCCCTAACCACCTCGTTAATTGGCGTCTGTTCCTTAAATGAACAGAAATGTACAGGTAACTCTTACACAGTCCTCTTTCTCATCCCTTTTATATATTCTCATGTTTGTATTTATTGATTATTAAATTCACAATAAAATTTTTTTAAAGAAATGAACATAGATAAGGTTTTATGACTTAGCAAAGTCATATCTTACCAACACCTGTTTGGCTTTTGATGTTGATGTCCACAGCATAGATCTGAAACACAAGTGAAGGGGAGTCCTACCTGTGCCTTATTAAGCGCTCTTGGTCCTGAATAGACTGTGTGCCTTCTTGTAAGAGCCATTCTCTGAACTGTGCAGCATCTCTGCTGTCTGGGATTTGATTATGTTCCTGGAGTCTGGTGACTTGCTTTTCAAGCATTTTCTGAGAGGAAACAGAATGATGGGTTAAGAATTTCATGTGTGACAGATATATGTGCCATTTGTGGTTGAGCCTACTTACATTTGGGTCTGCACCCCATCTATGGCTAAGGGGTCAATCATAATACATGTTGACCCAACCGACCCAAAAGGATATAATGTCTCTCAGGACATCAAAGCCAAATGTCTCTGTCCAGGCTGAAAACCTGAGCCCTTTCAATAGAGTTCTAAGTGGCAGAGAAGGAGGACAGGAGAAGGGATAAGAGATTAGGAAATTCCCCCAGTCTGGGGGTGCTTTGCTCTTTAGGACCAGCTTCCTCACTACAGGGCAGCTCCTCTCATTTTCACCCAACTTTATTGACCCCAGAAGGGGACAAGGTGTGTGTGTGTATGTATGTATGTATGTCACACACATATACACACATACACAAATATACACACAAACACATGTATGTACACACACATATACAAAACATACACATATACACATGTACACAAATATATACACACACATATACACACAAACACAATATAGCAACTAGTCTGGTATGGCTGGAAAGCTAGGGTAGTGCCAGATCACAGAAGGCCCTCAAGAAAATGACCTTTAGGTGGGAGCAGGCATGGAACTGCTGAAGGGTTCAGAGCAGAGGAGTGCCATGGTCAGATCTCAGCAAAGAAAGCCATCTTGAAGTACTGTGAAGGATGGTTTGAAGCGGTGATAGAGTGAAGATGGGAAAACCTGTTGGGAGGCTACTGCAATGGTACGTGTGGATGCCAATCAGGGTTTACACTAGGGTGGTAGCAGTGGGTCTAGAATAAGAGGCAGATGTGAGAGGTTAACAAAGGGGAAAAGTCAAAAGCTACCATAAGTTTTCAAATCTAGGAGACTAGGTTAATGGTAGCACAAAGCTGAAAGGAAAAGCAGGTTGTTAGAGAAACATAGAATTCAAACTCTGCATGGAAGGTGACAGAATTAGTGGGTATTTGTCTAACTCGGGGCTTCTTAAAGGTTAAGACCCCTTTGGCAATCAGCCTGGTGAAGTTATCCCTTCTCAGAATTGCATTTTTTAATTCATAAAATACAAAGGAGCAAATTTCGTTGAAATATGGTTATGTAACTATCTTGAACTGTATTAGAATGCAGTTATAGGAGGAGAGATAGGAAGGCACCTGGAGAGAAAGTTCTGGGGCTCCAAAGAGAGGTCAGGGCTGGAGAAATTGGGGGGTGTGCTACAGGGAGGTCATAGATGAAGCCAAAAGAGAGAGAGTGTATGGAGAGAAGAGAGTCAAAGAAAGAACCTTAGGGGAAAATTGGGAAGGAGAGCAGAGAAGGGATTGATTGGCTAGAACCAGGAGAGTGAGATATCACAATAAACTTCATCAGCTATGAGGCAGATCACTCATACCCTTTTCCCCTCCAACCTCACTCAAGCAGAATTTCTTAAAGACCTGAGAGAAAATTAATTTAGATGTTGTACTTACTTGTTCTCTTATATAGTTTCTTTCAAAGTCTAATTTGAGGCTCGTTAGATATTGTCGGTATTTATTAAACTCTCTCAAAGTGCATACAATCTAAAGAAGAAAATATAGAAATTCAAAGGTATTATTTCTATAATAGACACTTTCCCTCAAATATAACAATAACAAGTTCCAGGCCCAATGTCAAAGGTGACACTTTTAAACAGCTATTATATCAACAAGAAATTCCTATTCCTGCAGTAGGTGAATGAATGTCCTTAGCTAATAAGGCAGATCCAATGATAACAAGTGAACACATCCCCGCCCTGCTAAGCACACACATGCCAAAAAAAAAAAATTAAAAAAAGGATAACAAGTGAATACCGGATCAAAATAAAACAAAATACCAATGAGAAATTAAACTCAATGTAAATATACTCTACCAAGTTACATTCTGTTCTGGGAACCTTTTCCTTCTAGATTTTTCAAAGGATCCAGAGACAATTCCTCTGAATAATGGCAATCCCGCCTACATCTCTAATCATGGGAAAGTCCTGCACTGCAATTGGAAGAAGACATCTTTGGAGTAACAGAGAATTGTTGCTTTGAAATGGACCACAGAGATCATCTAATCCAACCTCTACCTGAGAGTTGGAAGTCAGAGAACTGGAAGGAGACCTGTGTGCTGCAATTAGAAAAAGAGAAAAGAAAGAAACCTGCTGCTAATTTGATTGAATTAGACCAAGTCTTGCTTGTAATAGAATTCCTGCTTGAGACCCTCACCAGAAGGTGGTCCAGAGCAGTTTCTGTTAGCAACAGTGCTCACTAATTTCAATTGCTGATCAAAGGCACCTGGAGGAGATATAATGTTATTCTATTGGAAGAAAAGGCAGAAAGAAAGCCCGCCATAAACAAAGCAAGCCTTTGTTCCACGGCTGGGCCTCTAATAGCAAAAACCATTCCCCACTGGCAGTAGGTGAGCCATGAAGAACAATAAATGACTGAATGCCCAGCTTCAAGCCTTATGGGCAGCAAGGAGAACTGGGGAGTGTTCTGTGGAGAGCATGCTATTCTTGTATTTCTGCCAGTAGCAAATAACAGCTGGTTCTCTGTCCTAGAACAGGTGAACAGACTTAAAGCATAAAGCTCTACACTTGAGGTTTGCAGAGAATTAATTTTTTTTTTTTGAAAAGGATGAGAGAACCTCAAGGAGGAATTGAAGAAAAATGCCCAAGAGAGGCAGTAGGAAATCCTGACCTGAGTGAGGAAGGTGGAAAAATGTGATCCAGAAAAAGAAATAAAGAAGGATCTTTGAATGTTTGGAGCTAAGTGAATAGGGATGGGGTCCTTTCCATGGAGGAGAGGGCTGGTTGCTGGCAGGAGGAAGCTGCTTTCTGAGTTCTAAAGTTTGATGATGCTCCCCAGGGGTCACAGAAAACCATCCAGTAATAGTCAGAAGCAGCAACCAGTGATGCTTGGTGGTACTTCCTGGCCTTCTGCTAAGAAGTACTGAGGTGCCTACCTGTTGAGCAGACAGGAATCCTGGGCATGGATCCTGGATGGAACAGAGTCCTCTGGAGAGTTGTCCAAAGTGACAGCTCCCTCTCACCCCTGATGGAAGAGTCACCAGGAGGACTATGAAAGACTGGCAAAGAGATTGAGGATCTTTGGGACCTGACTGGACTTTTTGTCATTGCTACTGACTGAAAGTAGGGATTTCAGAAGAGAAAGGCAGATGTGGGGAGTGAACATCTCACTAAGATGTCTGAGAACAGGCTGTGGACTTCTAGGCCACAACTTAAAATATACCTTACTTAAAAGGAACAAAATGGATAAAAGGGGTGGGCAAGTCATAATGCATATGAAGAAGCTATATCTAGGTGAGGAACACAAGATGGAAAGCATGGTGGAGTGCATATGGCTGGGGCTCAATGGAGTGAGAAACAAGTAATGTGTTGTTGTGGTTGTAGAATAAATAAAGGTCATCTGAATCAAAAGGGGAGGGGTGGTTGGTTAGAAGAGAAGCCTTGGGAAAACTGGCCCAGAGGCACAAAACTAGAATGATTGATGGTGGGGAAGGAGAGAACTTCAACTTTCAGAAATCTGCTGCTAGATAACTCTGTTCAAAGCAGAACTACTGATACACTTGGGACCTGCCCTAATGATTACTTAATTCTTCAGAAGACATAGAAGCTACAATGGGGACTGATGTGCTCAACCAAGAAAGAGAACTGTTCTTTTAGATCAAGGAGAATAAATTAGTTACTGAGGTAGAGATGATGGCAGCCTTTTTGTTGTTGTTTAGTCATTTTTCAGTTGTGTCCAACTCTTTGTGACCCCTTTTGGGGCTTTCTTGGCAAAGATTCTGGAGTGGTTTGCCATTTCCTTCTCCAGCTCATTTTATGGAAGAGGAAACTGAGGCAAACAGAATGAAGTGACTTACCCAGGCTCATTAAGTGTCTGAGGCTGCATTTGAACTCAGGTCTTCCTGACTTCAGGCCTGGCACTCTATCTGTTGCAGCACCACCTAGATGCCCTGATGGCAGTCTTAAGGGTTTCAAATTCCTAACTGAGAAGGCCTAGTTTGTAGGCATAGTAAACCTAAATTTTGGTGAGGCATTTGATAAAGTGCCTCATGATGCGCTTTTGGACTAGAGGACAGAACATTTAGGTAGATTTGGAAGAGCTTGAATGACTGAAATCAAACAATGGTTATTGTTGATGGACTAATGTCAACTTAGAGTCCTCAGTGGAATGTCCCAAGGATCTGCCCTTGGCCCTGTGTTTTTGCACATCTTTATCAATGACTTGGAGAAAGGCACAGATGGCATAAACTAGGACGGAGAGCTGACACATTAGATGATAGGATTCAGAAAGATGGCAGCATGCTAGAAGATGGGACAAGTCTCAGAAGATGGAATCTGATAGTGACAAGTGTAAAGTTCTAAACTTGGATGAAACCCCCCAAAATTGACAAGTTGAAAAGGTGTTGAGGATCTTTGCGGGACTGAAGAGCAGGTGATTGGAACAGCTAAGGCAATGGAGATGTTTAGCCTGAAAAAGAGACAGCTTAGGAGGGAACAGGAAAGTTATCCTCAAGTGTTTGATGGGCTGTCATGTAGAAGAGAGTCTCGACTTGTCCTGTTTGGTCCCAAAGGGCAACATTAGTCACAATGGAAGGAATTTGCCAAGAAGCAGATTTTGTTCCTGCTGCCCCAAAAGTGCAATGTGCTTTTTCAGGAGGTAGGCTCCCCTGCATTGGAGGTTTCCAAGCAGAGACTGGAGGACCTCTTGTTGGCAATGTTGTAGAAGATTTTTGGTTAGGTATGAATTGGACTAGATGGCCTATGATATCTCGTGTGACTTTGAGATTCTCTGAATTTAGTTCAACAAAATATCGAATGAAATCGAATCTAACCACCCGTAAGAATCACGAATCATCTAGCCTCAGCCTGAGTAACTCTGGTGAGGAGAACCAAACGTCTCACAAAGCAGCTCAGTCTGTCGGTTCTAATTGTTGAGAAGTTTTTTTTTTAAATCAAGCTTCTATCTTTGGCACTTCCATTCCACTCCTTGATCTCAGTGATGCTCTCAGGGACCAAGAAGAATAAGTCTAATTATTCTTTTTGGTTAATAGCCCTTCAAATATTTGAAGATGGTGAGCTTTTTCCCTTGGCACTATCTCCTTCCATTATGTGTACTCTTTTCTAGCTTTAATTGATTGAGATTACAGAAAGACTAATTCCCAAAGAGAAAAGGTAATGTAAAAACCATGAAGTAATCTCAGAGACAATAGGTCAAGATGTGTCTGGTTTTTCTTGACCCAAACCTTGGAGGGTAATATATGTAGTCATTCACTAGGCACTTACTACCCAACTGAATAAAAGATGAGTGAGCCCAGAGCATCAAGTGTCAACCATGTCAATAAAACATTTACGCAACTAAAAAAATGACGACTCACTTTGTTATTGCTGGTGATGTAACCTCCTTTCTTTAATCGCTTCAAGGTATCTTTACGCTTGTAGTAGGCACTTAAATGAGGATCATGCAGGCTTTTGTATCTGGTTTCTAATAGTCGACCATAAGGATCATTTAGGTTAAAACCATAAGAGGGCTGAAAAAGCTGGAAACAGAATTAAAATATTAGTGACAGAAGATTAGTAAAATGACACTTTGAATTAACAGCATTACTGAAATGACATGTACTGAGAATAAAGCATGCAACTGAAAGACCTCAGAACTCGGACAGATTCAGTGAACCAATCATGACTGATGGTAAAGCCCGTCTTCCACCTTTCAGAGAAGTGGTGGACTGCAGGTGCAGAGAAGGACATTCATTTCTGACATCACCATTGTGATTTGTTCTGCATGACTACTTATTTGTTTACAAGGAAGGGATCTACTTGGGGTAAAGGAGAGACAGTGATATTAAAAAAGAAAGAAACTGAGCACTTATGAAAAGGGGAAATGAGAGAAGGGAGAGAGAATAGAAAAGGACTCATAGGTAATTGTTGCCGTCTTCTTTCCTGTCCTCCACTCTGCCTCACTCACCACTGTGGGAAGTGATGAAGGGATACCATTATTATACCTTCATAATCTGAAAATAAACAATAATTAAAGAGTCCACTGTGGTTCATAAATACAATGTCCATGAAAACAGAAAGAATAAAAGACAAATGCCATTGCTATGAATCAAAGATTTACCCTGGAGTCTCATCTATAGCAGGAATCTTCATCCTGTCCTTCAGACCTGCTGCCTGGAGATGGGCGAAAGAGTTCACACTAGTACCAGTACGCTGGTATTCTATGAACTGAAGGACCACTTATAGGCAGTATTTTACAGGAATAAAGTATATACTCTCTTTTTCTCTCTGTATCTCTCCTTCTCTGTCTCCTTCTCCCCTTTTCTGTCTCTTTCCTTCTCAGTTTCTCTCTCTCCTTCTGTCTCACTCCTCTGTTTCTCTCTCCTTCTGTCTCCTCTCTCTCTCTCTCTCTCTCTCTCTCTCTCTCTCTCCCTCCTCTCTCTGTCTCTCTGTCTCTCTGTCTCTCTCTTTCACACACACACACACACACACTCACCTCTGTCTCTGTATCTCTGTCTCTCTCCTTCGATCTCTCACCATGTCTGTCTCTGTCTCCTCTCCTGTCTCCTCTCTCTCCTCTGTCTTTGTCTCCCTCCTCTTTCCTTCCATGTCTCTTTCCTCTTTGTTTCTCTCCATCTATCTCCTCGCCTTATGTCTCTCTCCTTCTGTCTCTCCTTTTCTGTCTCCTTCTCTGTTTCTGTCTCTCCTGTCTCTTTTCATCACTGTCTCTCTCCTCTGTCTGTTTTTCTGATCTCTCTCCTTGTCTCTCCCTCTGTCTCTCTTTTTCTTTCTCTCTCTCCTTTGTCGCTGTCTTTCTTTCCCCTTCTGTCTGTCCTTCTCTGTCTCCTCCTCTTTCTCCTTCTGTCTCTTTCTCCTTCTCTTTCTTCTCTCTCGTCACTCACCCTGTCTCTTTCATATGTCTTTCCCATTCTCTCTTTTTCTGTTTTTGTCTCTTCCTCTGTCTTTTCTCTCCTCTTTCTCTCTCCTCTATCTCCTCTCTTTCTCTCTCTCCTTCCCTCTCTTTCTTCTGTCTCTCTTTTTCTCACATTCTCTGCTTCCCTCCTTTGTCTCTATTTCTCTCTCTCTCCTTCCTGGTTTCTGTTTCTCCTCCTGTCTCTCTCCTTCTTTGTCTCTGCCTCTCTCCTTCTGTCTCTTTCCTTTTTTTGTCTTTCTTTCTCTCTTCTCCCTTTCTCCTTCTCTGTCTCTCCACGTCTATCTGTCTCTCTCCTTCTGTTTCCTTTCTTGTCTCTCCTGTCTCCTCTCTCCATGTCTGTCTGTCTCTTTCTTCCTTTCTCCTTCTCTCTGTCTCTCCTCTGTTCCTTTCTCTCCTTTTCTCCTTCTTTATCTCTCTCCTTTTCTGTCCCTCTTTCTGTCTCCTCTCTCTATCTCTCTCCTTGTCTCTTTCTTCTTCTTCTTCTTCTTCTTCTTCTTCTTCTTCTTCTTCTTCTTCTTCTTCTTCTTCTTCTTCTTCTTCTTCTTCTTCTTCTTCTTCTTCTTCTTCTTCTTCTTCTTCTTCTTCTGTCTCTTTCCTTCTGTCTCTATCTCTGCCTGTCTGTTTCTGTCTCCATCTCTCTCTCTCTCTCTCTCTCTCTCTCTCTCTCTCTCTCTCTCTCACACACACACACACACACACACACACACACACCCCTAAAGATCAAACCTTCAAGTGAATGATACCCATGTCTACAGCAAGAAGCACCATGTGAATGCTACTGTTATTCTGTTAACTTTCTAGGAAAGCTGTGATTTATTTTCTGGTCCCACTTGTAAATTAGCTGGGGGTTATTTTCACTAGCAGGATGGTGACTGTAGGTCACGGAAGTTCCTTGTTTGGGGAAAGACAGAAGGAATGAGCTCAGAGTGATGTTTCAGGCTCTTCTCCCTTGCTTGCTAAGCAGCAGCAGCAGCAATCATATTGTGGAAGATACAGTAAGGGGGCAGCCCTCA